>NW_026988447.1:15535000-16207500 GCF_030222135.1 Aotus nancymaae
TCAAAAACAGATGCCTTCATTAAGGCCTCCCCTTTAGCTCATTGTTATGCAAATTACACAAATGAAGGAGTCTAAAAAGTGCTGGAAGGTGATGGAAGAGCATCTTAAATAAGTAACAAGTCAATGTTCAGGGCATTCCTTGATTAATTGGGAGTTATAGCAAAATACACCTGGCTTCAGTCAATGGGAACTTGCTGACAACAAATTACCTTTGAATACCCTCCAGTAATGTGAGAAACTCCCTTTTGCCACTTATGTAAACTTTCTGTGGGTTTTTTCCCTCACTTTTCCTTTAGGAGCAGAGGTGGGAGGGAGGAAGTGGGGAGGGGAAGGCGTGGCCAACTGCAAGTATTCTAGCTAATTAGCCAAGGGCAGTGGTGCAGGCTTCTGGGCTGTGTCAGGACAGGGTGGACCAACATGCTTAATAATAGCAGTCTAATGGATTCCACCCCTAAACATGTATGATGGAGAGATGGCAGGAATAATTCAGCAAGCACAGGTCCCGAACCCACATTTTCTCCCATAAAGAGGAAAGCCACAAGCCTCAGGTACCAAGTTTCAAACCCATCAGGACTTAACCTTCTTTCAGAGCTTTGTAACTAAGTGCTGTGTAGGTGTGAAAAGCCTTATTACCATGTAATTTTGTTGGGAACAGACTTCCAAGTACCTTCTTTACTTTATATTCACATACATAAAAAAGATCAAAATGCATTTTATTTCCTAACAATAGCCAATTTGGCTATAATTATTGTAAAATACTGAATTTGAAAACATGGTGCCCAAGTGACTCCCCACGTTGCTCCCCTCTATACATGAATATCTTCTTATTTATTGCCTTTCCCATAATGAACTTTGAGATAAACAACAGAAAAAGTAATTTGTTTTTTGACAATGCTGAACCTTTGAATAGAGAAAATCACACAGTTGAACACAGAGCGCAGTCCTGTGTGGTAAGTGGTATCCATGGCAACCAATAGATTTTATGCTAAGTCTGGCCTTTAAAAACATTTCACGTTTACCACTGAGAAAAAGATGGCCTTGATTTAAAAATGATACAACAAGTACTTCGAATGGGCATGCTTTCTGCTCCGCGCTGCAAACACAATTAAGAGGCATCTCCTCGGCATCAGATCACCTCAATAGTATCTGTGTCATCCTTGACGTACGTCGTGGCCGGCTTGGAAAAGGAAAGGGTTGGCTGTTTTGTACTCTGCGGCAGGGGCCAAGGCAGTTTGTTTTTCACTTGTTCTCCTTGTATTTAACACCAGGAGTAAAAAATAGGGAGTAAAAATAGCATGTTGGCCTCTTATCTTAGTCTGTGATCATGGTGACAGTGAAAATATTATGACCTGCTTCTCTTGGGAGCAACTCCAATCACACTGGCTTATTATAACTTGAAATAATGGATGGAGAAATACCTTCCACACCCGCTTCAGACTGAGCACCCTAAATTAGTTTCTGTTCACATTTAGAAAGTTGGGTGCCAAAAATGGAATGCAGTTGTGGCAAAGAGAGGATGTTGCTTTAATGGTATCTTTGAATAAAATGAGAAAGGAGAAGCCTCATTTTTCTTTTAAAAAGAAGAAAAAGAGAGATAGAGATTTGATCCGTGCTGCATCAAAGGAAGAAAATGAAATTAATGTCCTGAAAGGAGTTTGTTTTGCTGAGCTGTTTTTCAGTTCTTTGATAGCTTCCTTTCTAAGGTGGCATTTCTGTTTCCTTTTGTGAAGAGTGTTATATTTATTCCTCAAAATGGGATTATTTTGGCCAGATCAAGAGTTAGAGAAACTCCTCAATGTACTTCCTCTGTAGATATTTTCAGCTGGAGTGCTTCTGCAATCAATTTGTATTATGGGCTGATCTACATTCTCTCCAAATCCCCCCTTCCCAAAGCCCTAACTCTTACTACTTCAGAATGTGACTGTATTTGGAAATAGGACTTTTAAGGGGGTGATTATGTTAAAATGAGGCCATTAGGGTAGGCCCTAATCCCATCTGACTGGAGTCATAAGAGGAGAAAATTTGAATGCACAGAGACAGCAGGGGTGTGTGTGTGCACAGAGGAAAGACCACGTGAGGACGCAGTGAGAAGGCGGCCGTCTGGAAGCCAAGGAATGAGGCCTCAGAAGAAACCACATCTGCCAACACCTTGATCTCAGACTTTCAGTCTCCAGAACTGTGAGAAGATAAATTCCTGTTGTGTAAGCCACCCAGTTTGTAGAATTTTGTTATGCAGCCTGGACAAACTAATACAACTGGGGTGGGAGTGGTATGGCTCTTCACAGAAAGGCAGCTTCTCAGAAGGTGTGTTGTTCAGGACACCAGGGAAGGGAGCTCAAGTTTAAAGAGAGAAAGCATTTGGCTGCTTTGTCTTTTCTAAGGTGTGGTTTTTTTGGGGCGTGGGTCTATGTCGTAAACACCTCTCCTGCCTCCTCTGACTCATCCATCCATATTTGTCAGTGGCAAACAGGACTGATTTACAAGTCCTCACTGTCAGTTTTGATGAATCAAGGATAATTTCTGAGTCATCAACATTTTATAAAGAGGAAAGTTAACATTTTCTTCATGCCACCAAATACCTGAAAGATGACATAGACCCAGGAGGGTGGTAATGCCGGAAAGGAATGGAGAGGGAGGAGGTGCTGCACTCGATTCCTCACATCCATAAGCTTTGCTTGATGCCTGGGACTTGGGCCCAGGACCATCAGCCACCTGCCCAAAGGCACAAACCATTCATCTTTCTGAGATAATTTTCTCCCTACAGCCCATAGAGAGCTCTGGGCTATCTTTGGCCAGGGAAAGAAAGTTGACTGTTTCACACAGTAAAACATAAATCACTCTCTCTAGGCCTTGTTAACTTTTACTTATAAACTGTTTTAATGTAGAACTGTCAGGACCCCGTGAAAATAATGGGTGGTGACAGGTTTAGGATTAAAATCTTCTCAGGTAGTTAGGATGGCAAGTTAGGTTATAAATTGCTTTTAAAAAGCTGAGGCATGGACTATGGGCTTCATATGCTTACTTCAAATGGACACCAATGAGCCATCTGGGATAAGTATATGCTAGTAATACATCTTAATTATTTGTCAGCAAAGCCATCTTAATAAGAGATGTCTTTCATTTTGATTAAAATGACCCTTGGTAATCTCTAAAGCATCTTGACTGAAAAAACTCCATTGAAAGGGAGAAGCTGAGTCTTCCAGGGCTTGGGATTTTATGTCTCAAGCAAGGAGAACTGACTCAGAAAAATGGATCAACCAACGTAAAGAAATAGCTCAAGTGTCCAATTATATGGATGCGTCAGTAACTCTCAGATGACCTTATTTGCTTCAATGCCAGGGCATCAGTGGGCTCATGATTTCTCTCAAAACTCAGGGATTGCTGGACAGGCATGGCTGTGTACCCACAGGGAAGCAGAGTTTGAGGAAGGGCCAGGATGTGCTATTACATCCCAGAGAGGAGACAGGTGCTACCAAGCATCGTTTGTTGGAATATGGAAATTCAATGGTTTGGCAAAGCAAACAGCAGCCATCTCTAGCTGTAGTGAAGCAAATGGTGTCCTCAGGAGACTGAAGAAGAATGAATTTCCATCATGTGAATGAAGCTCAAATGGGAATCTTGGCAAGACTGGGCTGAGTCCTGGGTCAGGAGAGGAGCAGACCTATAATCTTCAGAGCTCAGGCCCAGGAGTTTGATGATCCCGTTCCTCCCAGCAAGCACTTCTCAGTGCTTGGGGAACACACAGGGGCATGATAGTCACACAGAGGCACTCCTGAGAGGTCAAACTACCAGGACTATTCATTCAGTCATTCAACAGTTGTTGTATACCTACTGTGTGCCAGCACGAATCGAGGGCTTAGGGTACTTCCGTGAATAAAAACAACTAAAATCCACCTCCACATGAACTTACATTCTCGGGAAGTCAGTTACTCCATATCAAGCAAGTGTCATCCATCCAATGGGACCAACACTACGTACATGGTTTGGTCCCTGAGACCTGGGAAGGGCAGCACAGGCATCTGGGAAGGCTCCTGCCAGGCACTGAGCCAGCGGGTGGGCTGCCCAACTCAGTGCCACACCCACTTCTGGGTGGAGAAGCCTTTCTGTGGCATGAAGAAGCTCTACAATTCAGTAACAATTCACTAAGATGTTTCTGATTTTAAAACATGTAACTATAGTTACAGGGCTTTGGAGAACCATCTGCTAGACTTTAATTTGCTTCTTAGGACTGAGAGGATCATAAATCATGCAATAACACATTTAGGAATATTCCTTCCTCCATATTTGCAGCTTTAAAAAATCAAATGTAGTAGCGTCAACCTACCTGAGCATTCTGTTCTTGATAAATTCCTCTCCAGTGACCTCTCATGGATGGTCAGGAACAAAATGGAATCTCCCTTGTATGGTGCACATAGTATAATATGATATACTATGTGCAAATATAAAGTAATTAAAATACTTTTCCATAAGAATTTTAAACATTTTTTTCGCCATTAGATTTATAAGACTATTTCTTTGTGATTCTAAAGGGTCATTAGCAGATGCCCAGACCAACAATTGAAGGATCTACAGATCAACATCTAAAGCCCATGGGGAAAATTGGAAAATTATGTAAGAAAGATTAGGCTTTCTAGTCCACTGTCATTAAAAAATGCACTTGTGGTTGCATTTCTAATCATCAGATTCTCCACTTAGTAAATATTTGTTAAACACCTGTATTGTGACAAGCCCAGTTCACCTCTAGGAGGCCCAAATTTAGTGGAGGAGAAACACGTAAACACAGAAATTTCCAAAAATATACTCTAAAGAAATATACTTCTAGGTACTATGGATGCACAAAAATGGAAGCCCTTAACCCTGCCTGGCACATGCTTCCCAGAGGAGAGGATATTTGTACTTCAAGAAATTCCCAGCAACTGCAAACAGCATGTGTAAAAGTCAGAAGGAAAAGAAAGAAGCTGAAACATTCTGGCAACTGAAGGCATATGGGCAAGGCTGGAGCCCTGGGTTCATATGAAAGAGTGATGAAAGATGAGGATGAAAATATTGACAGAGGCAGATTATGGTGTGTCTTTTCCACTATGCTAGGAGATTTGGATGTGATCCTAAAGATAACAAGCAGCCCTTGAAGGAAAGTGACTTTCTGCTGATTCATCCCTGCTTGTTGACTTCCTCCTCTTTGAAATAATGGTGTTCCAAGATGGTGCATTTTGTGCTCATGGCAGAGAGGGAAGCTAATGTATCCATTTAAGGATCAAATCTTCACCTCAGCTTCATGGACCCATGCTTTTAGCAGCTTCTTTGACTTGGAAAAATAATGCAGTGATCTAGGAAAGAAGGGGCATTATAGGTAGGAGTCAAATGAGACATTTGTCCTAAGTTAGAAGCTTGAAATCCAAGGTCTGGGAAGGCTCAGTCTGTCAGGACTTTCTGCTCTCAGAGATCTCAGATTCCTGAATCAGGTCCATTGATTCAGACTATGTCTCTTAGGAAAGTCACCAAACCAAACATAAAATTTGCAAGACAAGTTGTGAATACAACCAACTAAAATCCATCTCTGCATGAACTTACATCCTAGCGGGGAGACGAAGTAAGGTCAGAGAACAGACAGATCATGTAAGTTCTTGTAGACCATGATAAGGACTTAGCTTTCTTCCTGATTAGAACAGGCAGACATTGAAAGATTTTAAGCTGGATTTACCCAGTGCGTAGTGGAATATTAAAAGTCTTTGGGAACTTCTGAGAGGAAGAAATTTGTAAAGATTTATTGAACCCAAGCGTGGGATGGGGGAGGCATCCAGCTAATACATTCTGGTTTATTTTTAAGATATATTTATCTCTGTCCCTTGGTACTTTAAGAAGTCAGATAAAGAATAATGTCCAGGAAATATTTTTCTTTAGATCTTGCCCAAACTATTTTCAGATATGATGAGGTGGCAGTCTGCCCTATCTAATAAGCCTGGAAATGAGGAGTAAACGAGTCAGTATCATTGGAGAATTTTGAAATCCTTTCTTTAAATGGAACTCATTTGTTTCATAGCATGGATGGGATGAAATTCAACAAATTAAACTTGCCTTTCAATGTGGAGTCTGTTAACTGAATATTGCTACTTGGACTCTCTTGTAGTTTTACTTCAAGCATCAATCACTTGCTCTGGGTGCTTTATGTTTTTCTTTAACTACCATTTTCTGACTTCCATGGAGGTATTTTAGTCAACTAATAGTTCTGTGGAGAAAGGTGTTGGTAGATTGCAAAGAGCCTTGTCGATTCTCCCTATTCCATTCTGGACTCTGACAGTGTTTTGATTTGTAGGGTGGGACAAAGCACTTAACCTCTGTGTCTCCAAAAGCAAATGATGAATTCTGTCCCATTTACACCGTTTATTAACAGATGGGAGTTGCACATGATTAACTGCTTTGTTCCCTCATGTCTTTGACCTTAAGATGCCTGCCTCACAAAGAGGTGGCTAAGCAGAGATGTGTAGCACGCAGAGCCTCAGAGAAGGTGATCAGCAAATGCTCCAGATGATAATGATGATGATGAAGCTCACTCGACTTCTCAGCAAATGCCAGACTTCCTGCAGGATAACACCTGCGCAAGACAAGCCCTGTCTACTTTGAAGGGCTGGAGGAAGCTACGTAAGTGGACAAGGAAAGTGGGGATTCACCAAAGCTGAACATAACTCTACCATTTTGTCTAGCAAAGCCACTAATAATGAGTATGTTGGTTCAAAACCAAATGGCAGGTCAGATCTTTGGTGAAGTCATGAAGAGTTTGACGCTCCGTTTTCCACTCCCTCTATAAATCTGTTTGTCAGATTGCTTGTAAAATCTTTCACATAGCAGCAAAGGATGCTTCTTTGTCCCCAGTGCCTGATCAGTTGAACTGCAATCCTCCTCTGTATTTGCCTGTTTCTCTGAATCCACATGAGGTTACTGAGAAAGATTCAGGGCTTTCTCTATACCAGCATTTTCCAAAATCTGTTCCACCCAATGCTAGTTCCCCTAGGTATTCTTCAAACTAGAATTCCTTGATTAAGTAAGTTTGAGAAATGCTCTCAAAAATTATGAACTTTGTGTTGGGTATAAGTGATCAACAAGTCACTTAACACTCAAACTCTCATGGGTCATGGCATGAAGTAAGGTCAGAGAAAAGACAGAGAATTGATCATGTAAGTTCTTGTAGACCATGATAAGGTCTTACCTTTCTTCCTGATTAGAACAGGCAGTCATTGAAAAACTTTGAGCTGGGTTTACCTAGTGCATAGTGGAATATTAAAGGCGTTGGGAACTTCTGAGAGGAAGAAATCTGTAAAGTTTTATTGAACCCAATTCTATGCCAACTTATTTGACTTCTAATATGTATTAGCACACTGGGAAACACAGTTTTGAACTTTGGGGGAGGATATTTGTCCATTTTGATGTCCTTGCCCATCATGCTCCTTTAACATTAAGACACTGCTTCTGGCATAGGGCATTTACTGAAGAATTGTTCCAGTTGTTTGTTTGTTTTTTTTAATAATGACGGGGTTTCACCATGTTGGTCAGGCTGGTCTTGAACTCCCGACCTCAGGTGATCCACCCGCCTTGGCTTCCAAAGTGCTTGGATTACAGGCGTGAGCCACTACGCCTGGCCAATTGTTCCAGTTTTTAACCTTGACCACTTCCATGCTTCTTCTCGTTCCTCTTCTTTATTCACAATGCTGTGTTATTGAATACATTTATTTTTTCCTTTATGTTAGGGTAGGTTAAATTACATTTTAGGTCTTAAATTTAGGTTTTAAATTACATTTTAAGGTCTACTATAATTAGTAGACCTAAAAATGTAAACTGGCATTGTGTGTGACTGATATATAATCATTGTACATTATTTGTACATCAGGGAACAACCTGATATCTTGATACTTGCATAAATTGTGTAAGGGTGAGAAAGTTATTTCTTCTTGATATAATAATGATATAGGGCAGGTGAATAAGTCAATAGATATCCTTCTCCACACAGTCCTTTAGGGACACAGGCTGAAGGTTTTTGTTTTTTTTGGAGATGAATTCTCGCTCTGTCGCCACCCAGGCTGGAATGCAGTGGCGTGACCGCGGCTCACTCTAACCTCTGCCTCCTGGGTTCAAGCAATTCTCTTGCTTCAGCCTCCCGAGTAGTTGGGACTACACGCACCAACTACCACGCCTGGCTAAATTTTGTATTTTTAGTAGAGATGAGGTTTCACCATGTTGGCCAGGCTGGTCTTGAACTCCTGACCGCAGATGATCCACTCACCTCGGTCTCCCAAAGTGCTGTGATTATAGGCATGAGCCACCGTGCCCCACCAGCCATTTTCAATGTGTGGTTTCCAACGTTGCCCTTAGATTCATCTTCATTCTACCCAGACAGAAGAGGAAGAAAGCACTGAGAATTTCACATGCTTGTGCATGTAGGTGGTGGAAAGGGGATGTTCTGGAAGACATCCAACAATTCTGCTCACTTTTAGGGCTAGAAATTGTCACATGGCTCCATCTAGATGGAAGGAGGTTAGGAAATGTGGTCCCTGTCATTGGGAGCTATCTCCCAGTGACATTCTACATTATGGAGGGGCTGCATGAAGTCTGTTGGACAGCAACCATTTCTGCCACAGACCTGCTATACCACCAGCTCTCTGAAGGAAAAATAATAGTTTTAAAACATTCATTTTTGTTAGCTTCATAAATATATCATGGTGCTGGTATGAAACAGATGTTTAATAACTTGTTCAATTAAGCAGTAGTACATCTAAAATGTAAATATCTCAAACCAGGAGGATGAAAAAAGTTGTGGTGACCATCAGAAAACAGAGCAAGGCAGTTCTCATGGTGTTTTTGTTCCAAAAAGATAGGAATTTGCAGAGAAAGTAGTCAAATTTGAAGTTTAATTTTTCCCTACCTAAAGAAGGCCTTAAACAAAGCAGAGGTGGATTTAATGACGGAGATGAGATTTTCAGGGTTTTATCAGCAAGTGAAAAAAGTTTCTTCTACATTTCTTCATTGTGTTTTTGGCCTGGAACCTCACAAAGCAGTCTAAAAGCTGTCAGACATCTTCTGGGTCATAAATCACTCAGAAGCATGGTGAGCACTAAATCAATAGCCCTTCTAATTTTTGAAAAAGTAGGAAGGTGCTTATGTAACCCTGCTGGGGAAAGGGAAGGCCATTGGCAGCTTGCCTTGTTTATCCTGAATTGGATTCACGCTTGGAGGCCTCTCTGCTTCCTGGAAACCCCTTCGCTCAGATGGCACTGGGGAAAATGCTGAAATCTGCAATCCTTGGACACCCAATTTCCCCATATTATCTTGTTCTAGCCATAGTTCATTTTGCAATTGGAACGGACTGAAGAGAGGTGTTTATAGCGCTACACATTGTAGCATTGCTAACGCTTTCTCTTCTGTAGGAGTGAGAGGAGGTGGGAGCTGGAAGAGAAAGAACATTTATCATAAGGGACAATTTCCCTCCCAAATGTGATCTTACCTTTTCAGAGAAATAAAATATTTCTGGTGCCTATTTCCTAAGAAATTTAAATTCCTAACCCTTCACACCCCTATGATATGATCTGAAAAGCAAAGAACGTGTAAACAGAAACACAGCCTGTACCCCAGTCCTCTAAGCTTCTCTGTCTTGCCTGTTTATTATCTGCACCCAAAGTCTGCTGAATGCTCTGGACTTTCTTTATCAGAAAAGTAGGGTGGAAATGTTTTTTCCTTCACAGCAGAACCAAGATGGGGAATGGCGCCGGCAGTCTGATACTCCAGACTTGGTCTGTTGTACCAGTCCAGCAAATTTCAACAGGGCTAGATATCAAAACTGCCCTTCACAGATGAGGGAGAGTTAAGTGAGAGAGATATAAAAAGATATGACATAAATGATCAAAGCAATAAAACTCACTGCTCAATTAGTCAGTCGGAGAGGCAGAAGATGGAGGGAATTGGTGGTTGAGGAAAAGTGTATATTTGCTCTGCAGGGATCCTATTCGTTTCACAGTGTCAGTCACCCTAACCTTCTTGAGTATGCTTCGGAATTCAGGCTGGTTGTTAATTTTATAGGAGGTCCACCTACCCGCCCAACCCAATTTCATGTTACTTTAAAACATTAGCTGGTTAACCAAAGAATATTCATCATCTATGCAAATTATGCCCCTCTGTTGTGATGGCTGTAAGCGCAAACAGCCTTGCTCCTACTCCAACTGTTGCCGATGATTTGAGTTTCGTTCATTTTCCCGAGATACCATTATAGGCGACACTGAAAGCACAAGTCCTTTAGGGTCCATTTGGCAACTGCTAGACATTTATATGAATACATGTTTTTATAGGTTTAACATGCAATACACAAGTCCTGATATTAGGCATTTCTGACAGCTGCTCCTGGCTTGACCCTGGAGGATGTTCTAGGAAATCCAGAATTAGGACAACATTAGATGTGCCCCAGAAACTGTGGTCTGTCATCGAGAAAGAGCAATTTATATTTGGAGGAACTGGTGGATGCTAATAACTACTTTTGAATTTTTCCAATCTGGTCTAAATTAGCCCTAGTACTTCCAAGGTCTAGCTACCTAATGAGAGCAATTATTTCTGGATTTCAATTCAATTAAATTAAAGAAGTATTTTACTCATTTTTATTTCTAATTTTTTCATTATAAAAGTAATATAGCCCCATTATAGAGAATATGAAAAATATATTGGAAAAAAAGACTGCCATAATCCCCTGCCCTAATGAGACCGCCATATTAATCTTGTAACTGAATAGCATTTAAGGAGCATCTACAGTGGTAGATGCAGTGTGTTGGAACAAACAACCATAGCAACAAAAGCATAAAGCAAGAGGTTTGCAGGCTGGCTGGGGAGTTCCTACACGTGCGTGTCACACAACTATTAATTTGGTGCAAAAGTAATTGCAGTTTTTGCCATTGAGAGTAATGGCAAAAATCACAATTACTTTTACACCAACCTAATAACATGGTATGACTGGTTTAGGACTGCAGAGGCTTATGAATATGGCCTAGTATCCAAGCAGAGATCCACGAGGTCACAGGAAATGAGTAGCATCTTAAGGAGTAGACAAATGTGGTCGAGGGAGAGGCTGCTGGAGTCAGGCCAAGGGGAAGGGGGATGTGGAACCAGGGCAGAACTAGGAAATGAATCCAGCATATGTGTAAGGAATAAAGAATTGTGGCTGATGGATTTAAACAGGGAAAGTCATATATCAGATTTGGTAGAAAGTATAAGCCCTCGCAACATAGCCTGAAAAGTCCTTGTGAGATGGAACTCTGTTATCTTTTTCACCAGCACAGCAACTGTCACATAGTAGGCACTTAATAAATTATTGTTCTATTATTCATGGATATATGTCTAGTGACCCACATAGTGTCTGGGAAAAAGGAGAAAGGAGACATTCAATCAACCATTTTTGACTAAGTAAATCAAGGAAAGGGTGTGCTCAGATTATAGAAGGTCTTACAAGTCATTTTCAAGAGTCCTCAAATTCAAAGATAATGAGAGACTTAAAATTGCACTTTTTGAGTTAGAGTTGAAGGGAACGAATTGAGACTAGCAGTCTAGAAAAGTGAATGTGGTAGCAGAGTTCAGAAAGGATTGGAGAGGGAGGTGTTTGAAGGGAATAAGAGCAATTAGGACGTTATTATAACAACAATTATAGGGAGGCCGGGTATGGTGACTCATGCCTGTAATTCCTGTACTTCGGGAGGCTGAGGCGGGCAGATCACTTGAGGTCAGGAATTTGAGACCAGCCTGGCCAGCATGGTGAAAACCAGTCTCTATTAAAAAAAAAATACAAAAATTAGCCAGGTGTGGTGGTGGGCGCCTGTAATCCCAGCTACTCGGGAGGCTGAGGCACGAGAATCACTTGAACCCAGGAGGCAGAGGTTGCAGCGAGCCTAGATCACACCACTGCACTCCAGCCTGGGAGACAGAGCAAGACTCAGTCTCAAAAAATAATAAATAAATAAAAATGGAGAATATGATGAGAAGTTGAAGGAAAGTAGTAGCAGGGAAAATAGGAAGGACTGGAGACAGTGAGGGAGGCAGAGATCTGAAGAATAATCAGATATTGGGCAGAGATGGTCTTGACGAAGGACCCTCTTACAAGTCTTGAACCTGGAAATCCAGAGATGCCAGTGAGGAAACTCACTGTTAAAATGTGGATTCTCTTAGAGGAGAAGGGCTGGGTGCCATTTTAAACTTACTGGGTTCAGAGTGACGCTGGCACATTGAGACCAAAACACTGGGCCACCAGACTGCAACTAGATCAGCTTTAGCGGTACTCTCTAGCCCAGTGGTATTCAAACATTTTCATCAAATACCCGTCAGGGAAAAGTTTTGACCATACACCCTATGGTTTATTGTTATTTATTATTGTTATGTATATGTACACTCTAATATATTAGATACATTACAAACAACACAAAAATTAAAAAGGAAGACAGGATTAAGTTGACAAAGATAATATTTTAAAATATTTTGCTAATGTGATGCTTCATTTGAGTAGCTAATGCTAATATTCCAGAGCAAGAAATTCTAAGGATGAAATAGATTGTGAATGGTAGTGATATAAATTTGTATTTAAAATATCTTTTTTAATAACATCAAAATATTTTGATTTGCTTCTTGACAGACCTTATTGTAATCTCCTTGTTCTTCTCCTTGAGTGTGCATGAGGAGGAGCTTGTGTCTGGAGTAAGATGTCCGCAATGCTTTCTCTTACTGTTTGCTTGTGCTGTGTTATTAGTGGAGTGAACACGTGTCCCAGTTTGCTTAGGACATTCTCAGTTCACACCTGTTTCCTGGCATAATGATTAATAGTGATCCCTTTAACCTCAGAAGTGTCCCTGTTCAGATGATAAATTAGATCACCCTAATTATTAGTATTATCTCAAATTTATAGTTTTATTTCAGGAAATTATTTTAAGCCTCTTGTCCATCTTGGTGGGTTGGTTTGGTTTACAAAGGATGGTGCAATCCGTAAATCTGCCTAACAGGCACTTACAAATACAGTATGCTGCCACGAGGGCAACTGCCTCCCTGGCTGTGGGGTTTAAGGTCAACCCTACCTTGCATTGACATTTGTTCACTCCTAAGGACCACATGACCCACAACTGTCTGATTTTTAGACTGAATGAAGTATCACTGTCCACATAAATAGGGACTATTAATAAATCCTAATTTCTATTTCAGTTTTTGCCTGAAAAAGAATTAGATATGCATGAGAACATTCACTTCAGCGAGCAGCCTCTGCACCTGCTGGGACTATTCACCTCACATTGAGCTCTTCAAGAGTCTCCTTATTCCCATTTCTGTCCCCAAGGCTTGGCACTGCTTTGGATAAAGTGGACAACAAATGTAATGCACCTGAATCATCCTGCACATTACATCCTCCTATCCAGTTTGCAGAAAAATTGTCATCCACAAAACCAGTCCCTGGTGCCAAAAGCTGGGAGATTGATGGCCTACAGGGACCAGGAAGGACCAGGAAGAGGAGTGATAGGTGTGAGGGAAACCAGGAAGAGTTGGATGAGGACATCTGCTTATGGAGGAGGGAATCACACCAGGAAAGGAAGGCTGATGTGTTCAAGGTCTGCAGTGAACTGAAGAAGTGGGAGCTATGAGAGAGAGTGACTGGCAACCCTCAAAGTGGTTTGTAATCAAACAAGGTGGGAAAAGTCCACAATGCAGGGTCAGAGAAAGACTGGATAATGAGGAAACAGAGAGAGGAGAAGCACACACTTCTTTAGGAAGCTTCTCACTGAAAGGCATTTGAGGTCTAAGAGGGTCAGGCAAAGCTTTCTCAAGTCACAGGAAACGTGTGCATTTGTAAAAGAGATAACAGAGACAGTTAGCATTCACTTCTATATGTGCACCCACATTTCCCAGCATTCTTTGCAAACAGATGAGGGCCATGTAGTTATTTCTGGCCAGAGAACTGTGAGCAGGAGTGACATGCAGAACTTTTGGTGGAGCTAGGAAAAGTTAATGTGCCTTCTCTAGCAACTTCTTTCCTTGACTTGATGCCTCTAGAGTCCACATGTTCCAGATATATAGCTCCAAAGCCAGGGAGGGCCATCCAGCCTTTTTCAGACTGTGAAAGTGAGACATTAGTCTTTGCTGTGTTAAGCTATTGAAATTGCTGAGTGTTGTCTAATAAAATAGCTAATTTCCATTATTCTGACTAAGTGAAACCAACCCAGTTGTCCCATAGAACTAACGTTTATGGTTTCTCTTGAATAAACATAGAGATTGACCCTCCCAGTCTTGAAATTTGAGAAAGTTACATTTCTCTTATCTGAGTTCCTTTCTTAGGAAATCAATCTCAGGCCTCCCTAATAGTATCAAGGAACTAACAACTTACCAGATCATGGCACCTGAACAACAATCAGACTCCTCACCTATCATGATTGCCTAACCTATCGCCTGCATCCTATTGACCTACTCTTCTTCCTCATCCCTCACTAATTCCTGTTTTCCCTCATGTAGTTACATTTGTTCCCTACTATATAAATCTCTAATTTTAGTCAGGAAGATAGACTTGAGACTGCTCTCCCATCTCCTTGGCTGCAGCACCCCATTAAAGGCTTTTTCCTTGGCAATATTCATTGTCTCAGTGATTGGCTTTCTGTGCTGTGAGCAGCAAGACCTAGACCAAATCCCTGATGTTTTGGCAGCATAAGGAGATGATGAGATGAAAGAGAGAGGGAGAACTCTGTCAGGATTCAGGAAAGAGTTGGATTTAGAAGGGAGAACAGTTCTTGACCTGAAAGCAGAGGAAAGACTGAGAGGTCAAGAGTCAAGGTTGAAGGCTTCTGTAGGATGAGCTGATCTTCTCTACTGGTAGAAGGTGAGGGGCTGACCACTGAACTCACTAGCTGGGGAGTGGTCACAGGAGCTGGGGCTGGGGAAGAGAATGTAAGTTCTGAAGCAATTGCTGTCAGGCCTGTGCTAACTAGAGAATCAATAAAAGATTATCAAAGCCCAGCTGAAGTTGGATTTCTCCTCAAGAAAGATATAAAGAGCTGGAAAATGTCCAGAGGAGAAGAATGAAAATGATCAAGGAAATGTGATTTTTGAATGAGGAGAAGCTGAAATGATTGGAACTCTTCAGCCTGAAAGCACAAAGGCTGAGCAAGATGTGATCAAAGGGTTTATATTATGAAAGGGACAGAAGGAGTGGAAAACACAGTCTGGCTCACTGACACTTGCAAAATCCTACAAAGGAGTGCACCCTGAAACCTGAAAGAACCAAAACACTACTTTCTACCGCAGGTTCATCATTGGCATAAGGTATGGTGTAAGATAAATATAGCAGCAAACTTAATTCTGAGACTAGATTTTCAAAAATGTGTACAAACATTACACATAAATACATAAGACTTGTGCTTGGTCTAAATCAGAGTGGAAAAAGAGTATGGTTTTGAGATAGGGAGACCTGGTTTTGAACTCCCCTTACCAGTTGTGTTCCATCATTCATCCAGCAAATACATAGTGCTGTTGAACACCTACTATGCACTTGCACTGAGCTACACAGCAGGGTTCTAGTAGTGTTTCCTGATTTGGTGCTCCCAGAGGCCACATGTTCCAGATAGTGTAGCTTCAAGATGGAAGAGGACCCCTCAAGACATGCATGGTTCCTGCCTTCATAGGGTTTACAATTTAATGGAGAAGGTAGATATAAATAAATGACTGCAGAAATCATTATTTAAAGTAAAATTTTGACAAGTGCCTCGAAGGGCAAGCACAAGGCGCTGTGAGGGTACCCAGAGGGATTAACTTAATCTGGGTGCATGAAGGAAGAGTTTTTTTAGAAGGAGTGATATTTAACCTGAAATTTATTACAAAACCAATAAGAATTGGTAAGTTTCAGGCATGGTGGCTCACGACTGTAATCCCAGCACTTTGGGAGGCTGAGGTAGGCAGATCACCTTTGGCCAGGAGTTCAAAACCAGCCTGGCCAACATGGTGAAACCCCATCTCTACTAAAAATATAAAAATTAGCTGGGCATAGTGGCAGGTGCCTGTAATCCCAGCTCCTTGGGAGGCTGAGGCAGGGAGAATCACTTGAACCTGGGAAGTGGAGGTTGCAATGAGCCAAGGTCATGCCACTGCACTCCAGCCTGGGTGACAGAGTGAGACTATGTCTCAGAAAAAAAAAAAAAAAAGAGAGAGAGAGAATTGTCAAGTATCAGGGAGGTGAAGAGAGTTCAGGGCAGAAGAAAAGGCAAGAGTGAAGGCCTAAGGCTGACAAATTTCTTACCCTCTCTGAGCCTCAGTTTCCCCAGCTGTACTAAATGTTGCTGGTGGCCACACAGGCCGCAAGACTCATCCCACAGCTGCTGTGAGGGTTGGCTGCCAATAGCCCACAGCTGCCCCATTGGAGAATTCATCCTCTGCCTGGAGAAATGCATCACCTGAAATGTCTGGGAAGTGATGGTCTCCCCCATTCCATCTTTACTGTGGGCAGGTGGAATGGGGTGGCTGCACCCCAACCCAAGAATTGACTGGTACAGGGGAACAAACAGCCAGCCCTTCCCTCATGCTGTCGTGTCATTCACAGTCCAGACATGTATGGGATTAGCCTAAGCCTGGACTTCAGTGGACACGACGCCTTTGCTGAACTTCCTCTCCTGTCTTCTCTGGAGACCTCTCCTGAGAGTGCTGTCTCCATGTACACTCACACAGGAGTCTCCATCTCAGCCTCTGCTTCTGGGAATGGCACCCCGGATGGTCACCTTGAATGAAATCATGGATTTAAAGAACCTGAAATGTCAAGGTGCGGTGGCTCACACCTGTAATCTCAGAGGCTGAGTCAGTCAAGTTGCTTGAGCTCAGGAGTTCAAGACAAGTCTGGACAACATGGTGAAACCCTGTCTCTACAAAAAATATGAAAATTAGCTGGGCATGGTGGCATGTGCCTTAGCCCCAGCTACTTGGGAGGCTGAAGCATGAGGATCACTTGAACCTGGACAATCGAGGCAGCAGTGAGCTCAGATCATGCCCCTCCAATACAGCCTGGACACCAGAGCAAGACCCTGTCTCAAAACCAACCAACCAACCAACAAACAAATGGGACCTGATACATACACTGATGGCCATGCAATGGAAGAGCACTGGACTGAGAGTCCATGGCACAGGTAGAATGAGCCCAAGAGCGTCTCTTGACACTTCCTTCCAGATGTCTGGATGCCTTGTTTTGTGCAAGGATGTTGACTGTACTGATAACAAAATACATTCACATTCATCACCTAATTTGTCTCTCAAAACAATCCCTATTTAGGATAGGAATCCCTAATAGGAATAGGAGGCAGCAGGTATCATCTCATGCCTCATGGTCCAGATGAGGAAAGCTAGAGTCAGAGAGATGAGTGATTTGCTGGAGCTTACCCATTCGTGTTGCTGGGACTCAGAGCTGTGACCTCGGTCACCAAGCTCTTTCACCTCCACACACCCCGCCCACCCTGTTGATTGGTGCCCCTGTACAGATTGAGCACAGATGGAGATTGAGGACCTGCCTGACTTGATGTGGCATTTTCATGCTCTCGTGAATTTGCTTTCATCTTTGCTAATTTGACCTTGAGGGAAAACATGTTAATCATGTGAATACACACAACGCTTTCAAAATTTGTATCTGTGTTTTCTTTTTTCCAAACTAAATGACATATGCTGGCTTCCTTTACCTCTGAGATTAAACTAGTGCGTAACAATCTAAAGTGGAAAGTAGATGAAATGGTTTGGGTATTATTTCTGTTAGGGAAATAAGGAGGTCTTGAAGAGCCCCAGCCTTTCAGGCAAATTTGCTGAAAGGTGCCGAATGATTCCAGGGAAGGAGTCCCACCCAGTCTCTTCAGCCTGCGAGCTTTGAATAAGAGGTCAGAGTGACCTTGTACATAACCTATCTGGTCCTGAAATTCTATAAGCAGAATAAAGAATGCTTTGCCATTTGTGTGATAGCCTCTGGATTTTTCTTTCCCTGCCTCCAAGTGCACAGAAACAGGACTTTCATTTCTTGAGAGTTAATTTCCTTCAGCAGCTTATTCTCCATCTAAAGTCACAATCCTCTTTGGGGAAGCAATTGGTTATTGTGTAAAGGATTTTGAAGTTACATACTAAGGATTATGACTCTATTTGGTGAGTAAGAAGCAGTGTCAGGAGAACTCTTAAGCACCAAATACCCAGTTTTGGTGAAAATGTTCCTAGTGGAGATAAATAAGAGAAGGAACAGTAAAATCTATGAAGTTGTTATAGGAGGGAGAATCGCTAATGAGAGCTTCATACAATGTGGCACATCATTTTATCTACTGAGCACGGCGAAGTGTTTCTGCCAGGTGTACTGGGACACCCTGGTTGTAAATTGAACTTTACTGGTTTTATGAAACTCTTTGTTATCATTATTTTTATCACATCACTCTTGCCTAAACATAATCCTTGTCCTGCCCACCTCTGAATGACTTTAGTGAAGAACAAATGAGAAAATGTGCAAAATCAATACATTTCTGCAGAGAAGTCTTCTCACCACGTGTAGATCATCACAAAACACGAAGGCAACAGCATGGTTGTTTGACGTTCCCGAGTGGTAGCATTTTAACACAGTTCTACATGAGCACTGTTTTATTTAAACATGTGCACAAACCTGACCGAAATAACGCTCATGAAATATTAACTTAAGAAGTCTAACCCAAGATGCACAGATGTGGGAAAATTGCAAATTTCATAATGCTGATCACTCAGTGTTTTTCACTATTGTTTAATTTTTTATGTAGGCTACCTATTTGCAACCAGAGTTTGTTGGCCTACAATTCAGAAAGTTAACTTTCGCATCACATGACTCCGGGGAAGCCGGGCCTCTTGCTCGTGGGAGCTACGTATGTTCTGCCATTTGGCTCTCTGGGTTAATTCATTAAACAAAAAAATGTGTCCTTATCCTGCAGATCCCCTTTTCCCTATGGGTTATCAAGGCTTCCAGCCAAACGTCATTTTGATTAGCCTCCTTGCTTTGGTTTGAAAATAAATTCTAAGGAAAAGAACTCCAGCTTACATCCTGAAGCCATGTGACTCCACCAGACCAGAAAATGCTGCACAACTAATTGTGGGATGGACTCTGAAGCCCAGAAGTACATGTCACTCCTATTTCGCCCCATTTGCTGTGGAATATAATCATATTTTCATGAGGGTAACAGGCACACTATTGTGCTCTTAGTCAAAAGGTTCATATTTCGTCTGCATTAAAGTGACCTTTCCACTATTTTGAACTCTCATTAGTTCTTATGAATCACTTTTCAAAGTCAGCTGTGTGTGCCCATTTATCCAAAATCCCATGTGTGATGCTCAAATGGCTGTGTATTTCCTGCACAGTGACAAGTGATGCTCTTAATGATGACTCCAAGGTACTATGAAATCCTGAAGTATCTGTAGACTCATCAAGGATCCAATAACACTCCCCGCAAGCTTAGGATGAAGTGTATGTGATTTTCTTATAATTCATTGCAACACTGAACTCCTGTTGATATATAGGTAAGTCTGTGTTAGATAAAATATTAGCCAACAATCCTATTACCCAGGGTCACATAAGAAAAAACACCCAACTGATATCTTTCAAAATTAGAAGCTAGGAGAGTGACTTTTAAAACAAATCTCCAGAGGACTCAGAACTTTGATTTTTAATAGGTATGTTCATGATGACTTTGCAGCCCTACATACATTCTCTTTTTTTCTTCTTTCTTCCTTCTTTCTTTTCTTTCTTCCTTCCTTCCTTCCTTCCTTCTTTCTTTCTTCCTTCCTTCTTTCTTTCTTTTCCTTCTTCCTTCCTTCCTTCTTTCTTTCTTCCTTCCTTCTTTCTTTCTTTTCCTTCTTCCTTCCTTCCTTCTTTTTCTTCCTTCCTTCTTTCTTTCTTTTCCTTCTTCCTTCCTTCTTTCTTTCTTTTCCTTCTTCCTTCCTTCCTTCTTTCTTTCTTCCTTCCTTCTTTCTCCCCGGTTTAAGCGATTCCCTTTCCCCAGCCTCCCAAGTAGCTGGGATTACAGGCGCTCACCACCATACCTGCTAATTTTTGTATTTTTAGTAGAGATGGGGTTTCTCCATGTTGGCCAGGCTGGTCTCGAATTCCTGACCTCAAGCGATCTGCCTGCCTTAGCCTCCTAAAGTGCTGGGATTACAGGTATGAGCCACTGCATCTGGCCCCTACGTACATTCTTAACACAACACAGACATGTACAAATGCATGGCTTTTTCTGAACATACACCTCATGGTGGATGAAGGGCAGTGAATTTGCTGCTTGCCTATAGGGAGAGTCAAGAGGTGGCTTAGATCATAGCTGTGATCAGAAAACCCCAAGGAGGTCTACCGCCATACCACCTTAGTTTTTTTTTTTTTTTTTTTTTTTTTTTTGCTGCAAAGGAATACCTGAGACTGGGTAACTTATAAAAAAAAAAAAAAAGCTTTATTTGGCTCACAGTTCTGCAGGATGTACAAGAAGCATGGTGCTGGCATCTGCATCTGATGAGGGTATTAGGAAGCTTCTATTCATGGTGGAAGAAAAAGGGGAGCAGGAGTGTGCATGGAGGAAGAAAAAGGTGAAAGAAGCAAGGTGGAGAGGAGGGAGCTGTCAGTCTCTTTTTTACTACCAGTTATTGAGGGAACTAACAGAGCGAGAACTCACTCATTACAAGGATGTCATGAAGCCATTCATGAAGGACCCATTCCCATGATTCAGACACATTTCTTTAGCTCCCACCTCTAACACTGGGGGTCAAATTTCAACATGAGATTTGGAGTTTGGACAAATATCCAGACTACATCACCACCCTGATCACATTCCATCTAGTCTGAAGCTAAGCAGGGTCGGGCCTTATGAGTACTTGGATGTGACAAAACCCCAGGAGGCCCATTTTTAGGAGGCTTTATACCCAACCCAGGGGAGTAACCACATCTTCCTCCTTTCAGAAATATTCAGTGCTTCTCCATTGAGGAGTCTGTGGCCTGTCCTTGTGGGGTTGTCACCATACTGGTCTGTGGAAAGGTCCTCATGCCAGCTGGGACCCCTGGGTCTAAGATGACTTATCAGTCGGACCTATCCACTGGGGGCAATTGGCAGCAGAGCAGGTGCTAGCATTGTCCTACGCAACAGGGTATATTCATTGGTCTTCAGTTAACAAAGAATACCCGTTAATGGCATGGACTTTGGTGTTACCTAGAACAGCTTTAAATCCCTTTTTTTCTTTTTCTTTCTTTCTTTTTTTTTTTTTTTGAGACTGCTGTGTGGCCCTGCTCTGTGGCCCAGGCTGGAGTGCAATGGTGCCATCTCTGCTCACTGCAACCTCTGCCCTCTGGGTTCAAGCGATTCTCCTGCTCAGCCTCCTGAGTAGCTGGGACTACAGGCACATGCCACCACACCCGGCTAATTTTTGCATTTTTAGTAGAGACAGGGTTTCACCATATTGGCCAGGCTGTTCTCAAATTCCTGACCTTGTAATCCACCTGCCTCGGCTTCCCAAAGTGCTGGGATTACAGGTGTGAGCCACCATGCTGGGCCAAATCCCTTTTTTTTTTTCAATTACCAGCTATTTACTTACCATTGTCAAATTGCATAACTGCTCTGAACCTCCATTTTCTCATTTGTATATCAAAGAAAATAATGCTACCAAAAACATCTGCTTGCAGAGTTGCTATGGATTAAATGAGATAATGTATGCCACGTCTTTGGCACTGTGTCTGGCACATGGTAAGTCCTCAATCAAGAGTGACTTGACAATGCGATATCATCTCACCCCAATTGAGATGGCTTATATTGGTCAGGCGCAGTGGCTCACACCTGTAATCCCAGCACTTTGGGAAGCCGAGGCAGGCAGATCACCTGAGGTCAGGAGTTCAAGATCAGCCTGTCTAACAAGGTGAAACCTGTCTCTACTAAAAATACCAAAAAAAAAAAAAAAAAAAAATTAGCTGGGCGTGGTGGGGCACATGCCTGTAATCCCAGCTACTTGGGAGGCTGAGGAAGAGAATCTCCTGAAGCCCAGAGGCAGAGGTTGCAGTGAGCTGGGATTGCACCACTGCACTCCAGCCTGGGTGACAGAGTGAAACTCTGTCTCAAAAAAGAGAAAAAGATGGCTTATATCAAAAAGATAAAGAGTAACTAACAAATGCTGGTGAGGATGTGGAGGAAAAAGGGAACCCTTGTACACTGTTGGTGGGAATGTAAATTAGAGCAATCACCATGAAAACCAGTTTGGAGTTTCCTCAAAAACACTAAAAATTGAGCTTACCATATGAATTAGTAATCCCACTGTTGAGTATATACCCACAAGAAAAGAAATCAGTATATCAAAGAGTTAGCTGCACTCCCATGTTTGTTGCAGCACTATTTACAACAGCAACCTAAGTGTCTAACCATAGAGAATGGATAAAGAAAATGTGGGGCTAGGCGTGGTGGCTCAGGCCTATAATCCCAATACTTTGGGAGGCCGAGGCAGGCGGATCACAAGTCAAGAGATCGAGACCATCCTGGCCAACATGGTGAAACCACGTTTCTACTAAAAATATAAACATTAGCTGGCTATGGTGACGCATGCCTGTGATCCCAGCTACTCAGGAGGCAAAGGCAGGAGAATCGCTTGGACCTAGGAGGTGGAGGTTGCAGTGAGCCAAGATCATGCCACTGCACTCCAGCCTAGTGACAGAGTGAGACTCCATCTCCAAAAAAAAAAAAAAAGAGAGAAAATGTGGTACATATACACAGTGGAGTACTATTCAGCCTTAAAAAGAATGAGATCCAGTCATTTGCAACAACACAGATGGAACTGGAAATCATTATATTCAGTGAAATAAACCAGGCACAGAAAGACAAACATCGTATGTTCTCACTTATTTGAGGGATCTAAAAATCAAAACAATTGAACTCATGGCCATAGAGAATGGAAAGATGATTAGTAAACACTGGGAAGAGTAGTGGGAGGTTGGAGGGGAGAAGGGGGTGGTTAATGGGTAGAAAAAAGTAGAAAGAATAAGACCTACTATTTGATAGCAAAACAGGGTGGCTATAGTCAATAATAACTTCATTGTATATTTAAAATATCTAAAAGAGTGTAATTGGATTGTTTGAAACTCAAAGGATAAATGCCTGAAGGGATGGATATCCCTTTCCCTATGATGTGCTTATTTCACATTGCATGCCTGTATCAAACTATCTCATGTACCACATACATATATAAACCTACTAAGGATCCACACACATTTTTTAAAAAATAAAATAAAAACACCACAGTGGGGGTTGGGGGAAGAGAGAGTGACTATTGTTTCTATCTGGCAACCTTCCACAATCAAATATGCATATATACATGCGCAGGCTTCCTTTATTCTTGCTGATTTAATAACCTAAAATCACTTTCTCACTCATTATTATAATAGTAATCATTATTACAATTACTGTTTATTCATGATACCTCAAATTATGGTAATTATTGTTTTTATCCTGCTCTCACAAATGTCATTAATAACGACCAACCATTAGTTGTCATTAATAATTTCCAACTTAATGACATCTCACCTCATGTGCAGGATAAATGAGAGTTTGTTTTCTTAGTGCTAAGGGCTGGCCATAAGTGAAGGATGTGTCTCTATTAAACAAAAATCCACTGCAATGTTCAAGGTGAGTTTGTTTTCTGCTCTGAACTAAACACAATAACCGACTAAATTTAATGTCCAGCCTAAAACATTTGAAAATCTCCTACTCTGAAAGAAAACATTCAAGGCTATAAGAAGTGCGTGAAATCGTGTGCGCTGGGCAGAAGTGTGCCATCCACTGTCCTGTGGGCAATATACTAGAAGAAATAACTGGGTTGGTGTATTTGTTTTAAAGCTATATGAAATATCAACTCATTTTAATAAACTCCCCGTAATGAATGCAGGAGTATATGGGTATGTAAGCTAAATCTCATTAACTTCCATATTTTTCCAAATTATTTTATTTACTGGGATTTTGCTGAAATTAAATACAGTATGTGGGATAGAAACCAGAGCATGGGCTTCAGCTTCTGAGGGAATAAACTGCAGTGAAACGTGGC
Organism: Aotus nancymaae; assembly: GCF_030222135.1. Taxonomy (NCBI): domain Eukaryota; kingdom Metazoa; phylum Chordata; class Mammalia; order Primates; family Aotidae; genus Aotus; species Aotus nancymaae. The sequence goes on from NW_026988447.1 coordinate 15,559,076, forward strand.
TTCACCTGAGCCGTGAAATGACGGGTTGTTAGAGTGACAAATGAGAGATGAAGAATGAGCAGCATTCCATGTGGGTTGTAGACTTTTGATTTCCTTCCCCTATGCATCCCTTACAACTTTCTTTAGCTGCCGAGGTGAAGAAATGGTGGCAATCAGCAGGTTCTGGAAAGGATGCAGGATGGGACGCAGGCAGTGGGGCTCAGTACCCTCCCTTCACCCCCTCTTTGAGGGATATGCTAAGTTGGCATGGCCATTCTCACAGTGCAAAGGCAGCTGGATCCATCCCTGAAATGCTTTTCCGCTCATGCAATTCTGCACTCTTGCTTTGTTCCCTGAAGGATAAGAATGCAGACTTCTCAAGGTCAGGGACTAAGTTGTACTCAGGTTGGTTTCTCCAGCACTTCATAAGGGCCTGGTGAGCAGATGGTGCCCTCTAAAGATTCCTGAATAAAAAGGGAACTGTGCAGAGTCCATCCAAAAGTGAGTGGGTGTAGCATGGAAACGTGTGGGGCAGGAGAGAATAAACAGGCTGGGGCTCTTCCTGGTCCTATAAAACAGACTCAGGTCATCTTGGGTCATGGCTACCTTTCCCCACTTCGATTTCTGTATGGTGGAGAGAGGTTTTCAGTTAAACCATTTGAAAATCCATCCTTGTCAGTCAAAATGTTCAAACAGCTACAAATTAAGGCTCAATCAAATGGTAGGCAGAGGGATTAAGAGCATTTATTTCAGATGCAGAAATCTGAGTTTGAATTCTGACTTCTCTGCTTAAAACCCATGTGACATTGAACATGTCACTCAATATTTCTCAGCTTCCATTCCTTTATGGACCTGCACAGTTGTCAAGTGTAACAATAACACATTGGCTGCTTAGCTGACAGTGTACCTTCTCTAAGGTTTTAGCACTCAGACATGGTTCTATTTCTTTCCTTTTCTTTCTTTTTTTTTTTCTTTTGATAGAGTCTCACTCTGTCACCCAGACTGGAGTGCAATGGCTTGATCTCAGCTCACTCCAGCCTCCACCTCCTGGGTTCCAGCGATTCTCCTGCCTCAGCCTCCCAGGTAGCTGGGATTACAGGCACGCACCATCACACTTGGCTGATTTTTGTATTTTTAGTAGAGATGGTGGTTTCACCATGTTGGCCAGGCTGGTCTCGAACTCCTGACCTCAGGTGATCCACCTGCCTCAGCCTCCCAAAGTGCTGGGATTACAAGCATGAGCCATCACACCTAGCTGGTCTTATTCCTTTTTATTTGTCCTCTATTGTCCTAAAGGTAGATCATGGCCATATTTTGTCGGTCACTCCCCCACTCTGCAGTGTACTTTCTGCATGATGATAGTCTTTATGCTGTTTGTCATTTTAAAATAAGATTGACCTAGAAGCTTAAAAACAGGCATTCTGGGTTTTTTTCTATTAAAATCAGAAATTTCAATACATGCAAAAAGCATTTTTTTGTATTTAATTATTCAAACTAATGGGTTTTATTGTAATGAGATTTTTAAAAACCATTATGATTGGCAAAGGACTGAGGCTTAAAATATTTTCATTTACAGATATGTTCTGCTTTAATGAAACCCAATATGTAAAAATCTAAACTTAGGTAAATTGAAAGCTTTATCTAGGTTTATATTGTTTACATTACAAAAGGGCTATTCTGCGTCACAGACGCATTTATTTCACAGACGCATTTATTTCCTTAAAAAGGGATCTCTGGTGCATTTAGACTACAACTTGAATGATTACCAGGTTATTTACACACAGGTGTTTTGTGTAAAGCAAGGTTCACCTGGGGAGAGTGTTGGGTTGCACTAGGAATGACTCTGTATTGTGTAATCAGCCAGTGAAGAGGAATTGAGAAGAGATTTTGAGTGACAGCCTCGTAGAAGGTAAGAAAGTTTCAACATTCGACTTTCAGGGCCCTATCTCATCTTGATGTGAAGGCATCTGTCAAATGTACCATTATATCTCTTTAGCTTAAACAGAGAGGTGTTTAGCGATTAAAGTAATGGAACACCAATGAGGACTTGTGTTTTCTGTTTCTGTCTCCTCTAGCTTCCAAGTAGGTAGTCTTGACGTGTTCACTTTAATGCCAGTTCACTTTAAAGCAATTATTCCCATACTAGGCAAGGCAGCAAAACCTTGTTAATGTTTTTAATAGCCTGTGAACTCTTCAGACGGAATACCTGGCCTGTGTGCCCTCCTCAGCTTGTGAACCAATTGCCAGCAAGCCTTCTACTCACCATTTGTCCTCACCTCTAAAAGAAAAGAAATCATTATACACAGCAAATCATGAGTAGTGGAATTAAGAAAGAAAAAGAACTGTCACCCAAACTGTACATAAAAACTTTCCCAAACAGTTTTAGTAAATAAAACTTTAAAATCTGTTAAGTGGACAGCAACCTGTCACTAAAGCTGTTATATGGGCTATTTTATTCAAAAGAATTTGTTAAACACTTATCAGCAAATCAGGGCCAGTTTGTGTAGTTAGTGAAAAGACAGAAATATCTTCATTATATAGAAATGGGCAAAATACTGAATATATCTCACAATCTAAATTACAAGCGTTTGAAAGTATAGTTTTGATGATTTTAGACCTATGGTCTTAGAAAGTAAACCACTAGTTCTAGAATTGCTGTAGAATCAGATTTTTTATATAACCATTAAAATACATAATTGCTTTACTTGTCTATTAAGGGAAAGCAAGCTATCTTTAAAAGAAAACAAAATGGATGTGATATGTATTCAAAGGAAAAGGAAGAAAAACTAACATGATGAATTAAAGCTAAGGCTTAAGTGGATAAGCTATCTCACTTCCTTTTGCTTCTAAGAGTAGAATTTATTCGTTTTCCTACTTTTTAAATATAATATGAAACCAAGCTGCCCAGAACTCAGAACAGTGCCTAGAACAGAATAGCCACTCAATAAACGAGTGAGTTGGCATTTTGGAAGTGCTCTATCTTCTTATGCTCAGTGTGAGTATGATGCCGTACAAAGGCAGGATGGGAAGTGCAGACCAGCCTCTCCCAGTCACACTAGCAGCTAGCACAGGTGGTTGGTTAGCAGAGACCCAGGACCTATCACTGCATCCCAGCTGGGAGCAGCCACCCATGGGCTACAGAATTCCTAGGCAGGGTATTGAAAGTTTTGAGTTTGAGTCCCAGAGAGAATTGACAGAGAGACACGGGAGTAAGGACAGCAACACCAGATTGCAGCCAGGGTAGAAACCAGTGACTCTTGATGCCAAGTCCCTGATGTCTGAGGTCAGGATCTATCCTGGGAACTCACATCAGGTTGAACCTGAATATGGAAGACCACTGTTCCCAGCTCTGGGGCAAGGGATTATGTTAAGGTTGAGAATTTAGCAGTGAGAAGATTTAGCAATGGTTTCCTAGGTGGTGAAAGAAATAAGAAAGGCTTTAAAATCTACGATCCGATCACGTCTCATAAAGTGCTACTGATTTACATATCAGAACAGAATAATTATGAAAAAGGGTTATCAAAGGCTTTCTTTAAGCATTCCATTAATGCTGGGCCCAGAAATAGTCTAGAATAGATTTTTTTGTTTTTTCCTTTAACGAAGAAGGCTTTCCCCCACTCTCAGGAAGGCATGAAATAGATGGTACCCTTAAGCTAGGTCATTTGAGGAGAGTTTAATACAAGGACTATTAACAGAGAGGTAAATTGGATTCAGGAAACCAAAGGGAATAGTGCAGTGCCCCTTACTAGCAATAGAAGGCAGCCATCCCACCTTCAGTCATGAAGGGTACCGTTTGGGGAGGGTTTCCTGCTTGAGTCTTTGTAGAGAGATAAAGGCTGGGAGGCAGTGGGTAAACAAACACTCCAATCATAGTATCCCCTCACCCACTCATCTTCCACCACGCCTCTTGCTGGCTGAACCCAACTCAAAGCCAGAGGACACACAGACCAGCCTCCCATGCAGAGCAGGGTGGAGAAGGGCAGAGAGTGGACCTGGAGGGGCAAAGGGAAGTCAACACAACTCTCTGGGAAACTAACTCATGTTAAGAAACTGATACTGTTTAGCTGCATACCAGACACCAGGAAGAAAACTTTTAAAACAGAAAAAATATATATCCTGCAAAGACATTGCAGAATGGATAAAAATATTAATTTGGAGAAATAGATGAAATGATCTCTATTTGACTTTTCAGCATATTTAATATTGGTAGTACATTTCATAAGGGCACCCAATCGGTAGGTGTCTTTGGTTAGACTGCAAACTTCCTGAGGGCAGAACCTGGACTTTATTCCTTATCCTTCACAACCAGCACTGTGCCTGGCACATATCATGTGTTCAGTAACCACTTGTTGAGTGATTATATACATGAATAAATTAATGAATGAAGTATATTCTGGTTTATTTAATTTTCTTGTCAAAGGAAGCTTTATCCAAAAAGAAAAACAGTAACAGAAAACCTCCTTGATCATCTAGCCCCATGTTTGAAAATTCTCCCTAAAATATAACATTGGTTGTTCTTCCCAATGTTACCTCTTAGTGTAAGAGGATTACACTAAGCATGAAGGAATATTTTTTGATGACTTAGAATCTAGCAACACTTGGGGCTGTCATTCTAAATTGTAGGTGTGGGCAATAGGGTTGATTTTCAAGACATTCACAGTTTTTAAGAACAAATAAATAACCATGTGGGAATTGCCATACCAGATCAGACTGGTGGTTTATTCTGTTAAGAATTCTCTGCTAGGGGTACATCTTCCAAATTTTTCCTTAAGTGTGAACTCTGATTAATTCAGGATTGGAATTAGTTAGGTTCCAAAGGGTAGAGATTTTACTTCTGCATCAAAAAAAAAATTTTTTTTCAGACACTGTCAGATTTGAGTTCTCTTCTGGTGTTTTTCTAATGTCACAAAACAATTTAACTTAAATTGTCTCTGGACTATATTTTTTATTAGTATTTTTCCTGTTTTAAAGAGAGTCAGACAATTAGGTCATGTTGTCTTATTCCTTCTTCCAAATAGTGGATGAAATAATTGCATTCTCTTTTAAACTTTCTCTATGACCCAAGTTCCCTAGTAATGTCACCAGTTTGATGGCTGTTTGACGAACTCCTCCAAACCTCTCATAATCTTGAAAAAAAAAAACTGAGAGCCATTGACCTGGCCACCTTTGGTGTTCTAAGGACAGTCTGGGCCAGAGTTCTGTCACAGGTGTGTATTGATCAGAGAACACTGACTTTCACACCTAAAAGGAGGCTTATAACTCAGCTTATGTGGGTTTCCCTGGTTAACTTTGTTTATTGCTAGGGTAATTACCTGGCAGTGGTCTCTGGTAATTTTCTGTGGTCTACACCTTTCAGAAATCTGGCTTTTAACACTGATTCTATTCTCTTTCCCAAGTAACAAATCATTGCAGGCACATGGAAATCTCCCAGCTTTTACAACTCTTTAAGCCTCCCCTTCCACTGTTTCTAAAAGAGAATTTCTCCTCCTATTCCCTATACTAGACTTTGAAGTCACTTCTATTTTTCAGTTGCTGTAGAAAGACCGATGCCCCTGCTGTGGGAAAGAGCCTTTGTAGACACACGGATTGATCAAATCTCCCCTAAAACCTCTGGTAGAACTAATGACGTGGTCTCTTTAGTCTGTAGCTTTTATCCTTCTCTTCCCTTCTTCCCAATCCCATTTCTACTCCCCATCATAGCCAAACCATTTTTGTGGCTTACCTTTGAACCCTCAACAAACTAGAATTTGTGGCTTAATTTTGAACTCTCTACGAGTTCTTTAATTCCCTCCCGAGTTTAGTGCTGACTTCTTGAAGAAGTGACAAATTATATTTTAATAAGAGGAGAAACTAAAATTTAAATTATACTGTATATATGAAGTTACACATAAAGAAAAAAGTTAAAAATCACATAATAGATCACCAAAAAAATAAGATAAAAATTTCCTCTAATCCTATCATTCAGAGACAACCATTGTTTCCATTTTGATGTGTATGAAGTCTTTTCTAAAACAACCATGTGTACTTTTTTAATAAAACAGAATAATACTATTTATAATTGTCTTTTTATCTCTCCTAAATAACACATTGAAGACATTTTCCATGTCAATCTTTTACATCATTTGAAATTACTACATCCGATTCCATTTTATCAATGGTCATAGTTTATTCAACAACGACCTCATTGTTCTGATTTTCACCTCACTACAGATGCTCTGATGGCCACCTCTGTGCCTAATATTTGCACGTGCAAATATAAAGAAATAGCTCTAGGTGGAATTACTAGATCAAAGAGCATGCAAAATAGTGGGACTTCTATACAAATCAGCCACGTGGCTGAGATTTGGAGTCTGATCTGCTAGAAATATTGAGGATTTGAGGTAAGGCGAAAAATAAGAAAAGGAGGCTGTTTTGGAAGAATGGGAAGAACGTGATTATGAAGGGGGCCTCAAGGCATTCAGGTAAAGAAATCAGAGATTTGGAAGCTTCACTTATAAACAAAACATCTGGAGGAATGGGGTTCACGGAACACTTCAGAAATCTTGGTCTCACCTCCGACTCAACTGCAAAACTAACTTTATAGATGGACACCTCAGCACTTCCCCATTTATCTCTTGGCATGTTTCCTCTGTGAAACATTTCTCAGATGAAAAACAGATTGCAAGATCATGGTCTCAATAGAAGACAGAGAGAGAGAAAGAGAGAGAGAGGATTAAAAAAAAAAAAAGGAAATTCAAAAGTCAGCATTGTTGATTTCATGTAGCATTGCAAATTCCACCCCAACAAATCAAAGCTGCAGTAGGGTGTATACAACCACCGCCCTCATGACCTTTGAAATTAGAGCTGTGAGATGACTGTAGGGGCATGTTTGTCTCCTTTGTGACTAGTCCAGTAAGGGTGTTGTCCCAGTTGTCTTAACATCTGATTGAAATAGAACCTTGGAATAAATATAGCAGACTGAGATTCTAGTTTCAGAATGGTTCACAAATACAAGTAGGCTGCGGGAGGGACTTTGAGACTGTATCCAATGACGCCATTTCAACCACGAATTGAGGAAATTAATAAAAAAATTAACCTCCATTGTCTTGGGTGGCTATGGAACATGTCCTCAATTCTGGACCCACATACTGCTTCAAGCCTGAATGACCCTGGAACCCAGAGCAAACGTACGGCACACCCACAGAAGGAAGAGAAGGCAGAAGGAGACTAAGAATAGGAGAAAAGCAAACAGAAGAGAAAGAGAGAAAAGAAAGAGGTGCAAATGAAGAGAAAGTAGAGAAATTGCTTCACTGCCATCAGTGGCATGAGAATAACGACTTGTTTATCCTGCTCTAAAGACTTCCTGTACCAGAGGCCTTGAGGTATTGGTCTCTTCTCTAGAAGAAAAAACCATTTCCATACAATTTAGAGTTTACACAGCACTGGCCCTTAATACACACACACACATACACACACACACGCACACACGCAGTACAGTTTGCATAGCTCTAGCCTTTAATACACACACACACAGAGTCACACACACACAAACACACAAACACACACTACTTAAATGGTCTCCCAGAAACAAGCAGAGTGAATGTGAAGTCCTTGGTGAACTGGTCTGTGATGAGCCAAACACGGAAACCCAGAGGAATGTACTTTGAGGAAGTCCAATCATTGGTACATTGTGTTGCCTTTAAGGATGTGGTCCCAACACAACCTGAGTGCAGGATGTTTGATGCCCACTCTTTTTGAGTGGGTTCTTTACCAACGACTTCTCCAAAATGGAAAGCCCTACTTCTGAACACTGTCGTCTGCGATGGAGAGATGCTACAGCTGATAGCTGGATGACCTGCAGGAGCCTGGAAAAGTACAATAATATTCTAAGTTGCCTTTAGTCTTATTTTTATTTAGGCTAATTTGCATGAGTGGTTTATACCAAATGAGGATATTTTTCCTTCTCCTTGGAATAGCTTTATGTGAAAATATCACTCTTTACAAAGTGCCCAAATATTACTGTGCAGAATAATGAGGCAGATGGAAAATAGGAAGGGTGGAGCAAGTTCAAAATGCTTTATGGTTGGCAGAATAAATGAACTTTTCAGATTTTCAGCCTGTCTCTACTTTATTCATCTGAGAGCAGCGTCTACTCCATCCTGCAAGGATGCAAGGACCAGAGAGATTCCTGGCTCTCAGTTTCCAGAGCAGCCACATCAACCTCTACAGCCTCCTACACACAGCCTATTATTCAAAGGACATGTGGCAGCTGTCTGTCCCCGGGCTTAGCATGACGCATTCTAAGGAGTGAGCATGCCCAGGGAAAGCTTCCAGGCTGTGGGACGTTGCTGTTTGCAGAATTCTGCCTGAAGCATCAACCTTTTTCTAAAAAGAGTATCCAAAATTCAGTGCATTATAGATTCTTAGAAAATGGAAGATTATAAGGAGTTTTTAATCCCTTTCCGAGCAGACAGAAGCAAGAAGCAACCACCAGCTAAATATTTGACTAAATCCAGTTCACAGTTTTGTGTTGCTGGTAACACGGGTATGTCTGCTCCATGCCCATAAGGGCAGCTGCCATATAGACAGATTCCAGTGTTGTTCCCGGCTCCAGTGTGCCTGCCTCTTCTCCCTCTACCCAAACCTAAGCCACCCACCAAGGCCCACGTGAAATGTCAGCAGCAATTCTAGGAAGCCACTCCCATGTAGATGCCTCCTTTCTGTACCAGTCCTCTCCACTAAACAATTTAGAGATTAATAAGGTAGCAACAGGAGAGAGATTAAAAAGCCATCTGGTGAGCAGGCTCTGACACAGCTTAAAATACCCTCAGAACCAAAAAGAGACGAGAGCTCACTGTAAAAGCAAGAACTTGGGAGTCAGACAAATTTGAGTTCAATTTCTAGACCTGCTACTTACTAGTTATGCAGTTTTGGGGGTGTTTACATAACCATTTCATGCTTCAGTTTTGGAATAATAATAGTACCTACTTTTTTTGAGATCAGTTGATGGTAATTCTAAACAGTCTAATATAAATAGCATAAACATTAGCTGCTGCAACTACTGCTCTCGCGGCTGGGATGGACCACCTATTGCCAGTCCTTCAGGGGAGCTCCACTAACTTCATGACTGATGGAACTACATTGAAAAGCCTCTGGGTGGTCCACTCATGTCTGACTGGCTGCTGGAATCAGCGAGAGCCTGCACATGGGCAGGAAGACTTACTGTCTCTGACCCTCGGTCTGTTCCTGGATGTCAAGAGCTCACAGGGCCAGAGTTCATTCATTCATTCCATCAATGTTTGTGCTAATATGTGCTGGGTGCTCAGCTAGGAGCTGGATATAGAGCAATGAACAAAGCTGATAAAAATCCCTGCCCTTGTGGACCTTACACTTTAACTGAGAAAACAGGGATAAAAGTAAAATCTATGGCATCCCAAAGGCATAGGCAGTGCAAGGCTGGTATCATCCATTTGAGATCGGACGACAGGATGACCTTAATGAGAAGGTGATGTTTGAGTAAAGCTATGATGTCATCCCACTTCCTCCCAACATCCCGTCTCCTCAAGAGTTCCTCTCTTTCTAGATCCATAGAAACTTAGCACGCACAGAGGCATGAGCTGCTTCTGCAGGCACAGCACATGACCAGGAGGGGAAGAGAAGATGGTCCAGCTCCTGGCCAGCCCCAGCGCAGACAGAAGAGATTAGGGCTTTTCACTCTCACACCTCTCAGTGAGGTGGTAGCTTCATTATCTCCAGGCGAGGAAATGGAGGCACAGAGAGGCGAATACCTTGTCTGAAGCCATTCAGCCAGGAAGTGGCAGTTCTGATAGAGAAAGACATGTCCTGCTGACATGGTGGGGACAAGCAGGGTCACTGAGGGGCCCCAGGTGGCAGCAGCAGCAGCAGTAGCAGCAGCAGAATGTGGTGATGAGAGTTCCATGGGTGCATCTCCAAAGGAGTTCTAGGGTGGGAAGCACAGCCCTGCAAAGTGGTTCTGACCACTTTTGGAGGAGAGAGGTAAATAGCCCTTGGCAGCTCTGGCTCACGAAAGTGGTGGGTGGTGACTACAAGGACTGAGAATGCTGAGGATGGAGCCCCCTTGCAGGCAGCGCCCTGTTGGAGACCACAGAACCTGGCGCTGCTGGCACCCTGCAGTGCTGAGAGGTGGAGACGCACAGCTGAGACTCAAGTTTGGTTGCCATCATCATTCCTTCTGCCTCTTGGCTTTCCCTTCCAAAGTGGTGGCCCAAAAAGCATTCGTCTTGGAAAATGTCACTTGTTTTTATTTATTAGATTTATATTCCATATAAGGGGACTGTCAGCATCTTGAGGGCAGAGACCAATTCTTACACTCCAATGCCCACAATAACTCCCTTAGGGCTAAGTAATCATCAGAATAGCTAACACTTCCTGAGCGTTGCCACATGCCCCTATCCCAAGTGCTTCATGGGGATTAGGGCTTTTCACTCTCACACCTCTCAGTGAGGTGGTATCTTTATTATCTCCAAGCGAGGAAATGGAGGCACAGAGAGGTGAATACCTTGTCTGAAGCCACTCAGCCAGGAAGTGGCAGTTCGGCTTTAGTGGTAATGCTACGGGCTGAGTCCTGTCCCTGCTGCCCCACAAACTTGTTATTGAAGTCCTGAGCCCTGTTACCTCAGAATGTGACTGTATTGGGAGAGAGGGTATTTCAAGAGGTATAAGTTAAAATGAGGTCATTCGTGTGGCCCCTAAACCACTGAGTGGTATCCTTACAAGAAGAGGAAATTTGGACACAGACGGATACAGAGGCAGACCCTGTGAAGGCACAGAAGACGCCATCTGTAAGTCAAGGAGCAGCCTCGGAAGAAACCACCCTCCTGACACTTTGGTCTTGGACTTTCAGCCTCCAGGACTGGAGAAAATAAAGTTCTGTTGTTGCTTAAGCCAACTGCGGGGGCTTCACCCAATCTGTGGTATTCCGTTATGGCAGCCCTAGCAAATTAATGTGGGTACTTAGTGTTTAAGAAAGACCTGAAGGCACAGCTTTATTTATGAGGTCACTCAATCTGGCCCAGCTGTCTCTCCTGTGTTGCTGTGTGGAGGTGGCGTCTCTGGGTCCGAGGCATCTGGCATCCAGCAACCTGAGATGCCGATGGTGTCCTCAGTGCTACACGTGCCCCACTAGGTAGAAACATTCATCCTCATCACCCAGAAACTGTTATTCGCTGGCTTACACCTGATACAAATCATGGAACTAGAGTTTTTCATTCATTAGGTCATTGGTTCATGGAACCAAGGTTATTCCAGGCTCACAATGTCTCAGGCGCTGTCCTGAGTACTGGGACTACAAAGGTGACCAGAAGCGTGTTACAGCCTCAGGGAAGTAATCTACAAATAAATGTAAAATGTGTCTCAATCAAGTAATCTTGCAAATAATATAAAATAACCAATGTGATAAGAATTTAAAAGGAGAGAGACACCATGCGATGGAAGCAGAAAATAGGAGAAACTGGCCACATAAGTTGGGGTCAGCAAAGGCTTGAGCCTCTGGAGATGGAGAGGGTGGGCTGCAGTTAATTACACAGAGCAGGCACGGGGAATATCCAGCAGGGAAGACAGCAGGACCGAGACCCGAAGGAACCAACCCAACACACACCAGCCCTGCCTCTCAGATGCCTGCAGAATGGAGGGAAGGAGAGGAGGAAGGAAGCAAGACGAGGAGAAGAAAAAAGCAGAAGCAGGAAAGTCAAAGGGAAGAGGGAAACTAACATTAATTGAACGTATTACATTCCTGGCCACGTGCTAGGCATCTTCACATGGTTCAGTTCATACTTTCAGCCATAATAAGCAACAGCTCCATAGGAACGAGAGAAGGGTGAATGCCTCCTTATATTTTAGCCCCCAGGGCCCTCCCTTGCCTCAAGCTCACCCAGGCCCAGCAGCTCTAGACTAGACACGTGTTTCCATATCCCTGTGGTCTAAGCCAGCAGCGGGAGGCCACCCCACTGTGCTGTAGCAAGCCCTCTCTCTGAAGCACGGCACCGGAACAGCAATCTCTGAAAGCCTCACACAACCAGTTATGCCCCTGGACAGTCCCCGCAGCTGAGCTCCCACAGCCTGTGCATTCCATCGCCTCTGTGGGCTCCCTGCAGGACTTTGAACAAAACCCAGGGGGGCTGGTGAGGACAACAGAAGGTCAAGAATTGGTGGAATGTGATGGGATGTGCTGCAGGATTCAGATTCTCAGGAAAAGTCCAAGATAGCAGCAAGAATTTATAGCTCAAAACCAAGACCTGGAATACAAGCAGAGAGAGAAACTGGGCTATTTTAAATTGCTGCCCAAGAAGTGCTTTTGTGCTATATATATACCAACAGAAAAAGAGAAAAACTCAGATCAAAAATATTTTAACATACATTTACTTGCCACTTTCAAAAGGCCTGGTAGCACTTAGGTCAGAGGAATTCCTCCTGTTTTCTGTAATCTATCACGATGCTTACCACTGTCATTCTTTCACCTGCCCTACTAAAGAACACAATTAACAGCTAAATGAATTTTATTAACCTGATAGCGTCAAAAGTATGATTGACAGCCTTGCCTTTTACCTAGATAAGCATCTATACTAAAGTCCATAAGAGAATTTTTTTAAACATCTAAAGCTGGAAAAAGCTTTGCTTCCTTTCCAGTAATAAGAGCTATAGAACTTGCTAAGTTTTCCCTTTTACCATGGCAACTAGGAAGCTCAGAGTCATGATGGAAGTTTAACTGTTGCAGCTATGTTAGCCATTATGCTTAACGATTACCATTTCTTTTATCTGGTCCTGGTTTTCTCTTTCCTACTTACCATGAACATATTTTGTTGTAGGTTGCTGCACATTCTTTGAGAAGAGTGTAAACAAAAATCAAACAATTTCTCTTATCTGCCCCTGGGTCAAGCTTCTCAGACTAAGAACTCCGAAGTAATTCCTGTCTTTGGTCATTGCTTTAACAGCCTCAGACACTCTGACATGACACAGATACCATACCTTTCACCTCTAGTTCTCACAGGAAATAATTTGAGTGCAGAGTATATTATCTATTGCTATATAACAACTTACCCCAAAGCTTAGCAGCTTAAAACAATAAATATTGATTATCTCATACAGTTTTTGTGAGTCATGAAGGTGGGAGCCACTTAGCTGGGTGGTTCTGGCTCAGTCTCTCATAAGACTGCAGCAAAAGCGTTGCCCACGGCTGCAGCATCTGAAAGCTTCACTGATGAAGGAGTGTCTGTTTCCAGGGAGGCTTGTCACACTCCTGGCAAGGGAATATCAGTGGGGCGGGGTGGGGGTTCAGTTTCTTTCCACATGGTCTCCTCCGTACAACGGCTCGAGCATCTCTCAACATGGCAGCTGGTTTCCCCCAAGCAAGTGACCCAAGGGAAAGAGCAAGGACTAAGCTGCAGTGCCTTTTATGACCTAGTTTAGGGAGTAGCACATCATCATTTCCACCACATTGCATCCATAAGAAGTGAGTCACTAAGCACAGACCACACCCAAAGGTAGGGTAATTAGCCTCTACCCCATTTGAAGGAAGGAGTATCAAATAATTTGTGGACCTATTTTAAAACCACCACCTAGATTATAAAACTATTTTCATTTAAAAAAAAATAAGTATAGCCAGGGCACAGCGTAGTTTACAACATTCCCTTTACCTAGCGGCAAACTGGGATGGGAAAAAAAAACATGAAATTTGGGCGTGGTGGCTCACGCCTGTAATCCCAACACTTTAGGTGACAGAGGTGGGTGGGTCATTTGAGGTAGGGAGTTTGATATCAGCCTGGCCAACATGGTGAAACCCCATCTCTACTAAAAATGCAAAAAAGCTAGCTAGGCGTGGTGGTGGGAATCTGTAATCCCAACTACTTGGGAGGCTGAAGCAAGAGGCTCATTTGATTTGAACCCAGGAGGCAGAGGCTGCAGTGAGCCAAGATGGTGCTACCACATGCACTCCAGCCTGGATGACAGAGTGACATTTCATCTCAAAAAAAAAGCGTGAAAAAGAAAATGTTTTTTCCCAAGTGATATTCTGCCAGCTAGCACCCTGAAACTGCATGGATCTATGACAGTCCAAATATAGTGTCTTGGTCTGTTCAGGGTGCTGTAACGAAACACTTAAGACTAAGTAATTTATAAACAACAGAGAATTATTGCTTACAATTCTGGAGGCTGGAAAGTCCAAGATCAAGACACCAGCAGATTCACTGTCTGGAGAGGACCCATTCCTCATAGATGGTGACTTCTGGCTGTGTTGTCACATAACAGAAGGGATGAATGAGCTCCCTCAGGCCCCCTTTATAAGGACACTAATCTCATTCATGAGGGCAGAGCCTTCATGGCCTGATCACCTCCCAAAGGCTCCATGTTTTCATATCATAACTTTGGGTGTTAGGTTTTAACATACAGAGTTCGGGGAGACATAAACATTTAAACCATAGGGCACAAGGCATATGTGTGTGTGTGAGAGAGAACACGACTCCAAATGGAGTGACAATAAAAGACAAAAATGAAGAAAGGAAAGTATGTTTTTAGCCAGTCTTAAAGGTCAGCCCCACTTGAGACCGAATAGAAGACTTAAACTAAGGTGGCCAAGTCTAATGCATCGATAAATTACTCTCATCTTTTGTCAAACCTTCTAGTTAGACCCCAAGTGAGAAAAATGAGAGGAGGTTCAGCACGAGGTTACCGGTAAGGACTGTGTTCATCTCTGGAGGAGATTACAGATGTTGGTGAAGGGGAGCAGGAGGCGTTGGTCCCAGCTCGGATTATCGTAGAGCCATATTGCCAGGGGAAATCCTGTAACTCCAGTTGATCAGATGCTGGGTGCCTGATATCTCCCTGTTGCGATTCTGAACCCACGTGGCAGTGATACTTACCATCTCATTTATCTAGATAGTGACCCCTCATAGTGATAGAGGCCTCAAGAAAATGGGGAAGCTTTCTTACTCATCTTCACAGGCCACCACTTTGCTTTCCTTTGTTAGTAAACACCCTGATGCTAAGGTTGATTCACAAGATAGCCAGGTTTTTCTTCTCCTTAAAGTCATCTTCACTCTTGCAAAATTGCCATAAAATACTCCAATACACACCAGCTAAGTAACCAGCTTTGTGAGGTGTATAACATTCTTGTCATGTGGGAATTAACTAGCCTAAAATATGGGCAAGCCAGAGAGTATATTATAGAATAAAGCATGCAGCTTGGAGGTTTTTTTAACTAAGAAATTCAGATGCCTAAGGACATTAAATTTATTCATTCAATAACATTTAACTGCACATCCTCCCCACCCCTTGGGTCACACTTCCACCACCACCACCACATCCAGCTTCTGACTCAGCAGATGCCACTTCCCGGACCCACTGAGTCTGAGTTCAGTCCTCCCCAGGCCTTCCATAGGAGCTCTGTGCATATTAAATGCCTGCCCGGACCATGGTGTTTTACATTTATCTAACAATGAGTCTGTTTCTACTTACAGAACGTGAGCCCTAGAGGGAAGGAACTTAGGCATGCGTATTGTATTTGTACAGAATGCTAAGCCTGAGACAAGTGCTGGTGGCTGGTGTGGACATTTTGCTTTGGGAAGGAATCCCAGTGATAGGGGAGGGGTGTGTGCCGGGGAGAGACACAGGAAAGGAAGGGAGATCAATAAAGGAGGGGTGTGTGCTTGAGGTGGTCACCAGTGTGTAAGGAGCATGCATTCACCACTTCCACCCCTCAATGGTCGGGGTGCAGTAAATCCCTCACTTTCCCCGGTCCAGTGGATGTGCCTGAGTGAAGGGCTTCCCAGCAGGCCCCAAACACCCTGGGTGAGAGAAGCCTTAGGGCAGCTGAGGGGAGGTGCTGGTGTGTGCTGCATTTTACAGCAATGGCTCATGTAAAAGGAGGAACAAAGGGTGAGAGGCAAGGTTCAAGAGGTGACCAGTGCAGTGATGAGTCAGGGGAAAGGGATAACAATTTGGAGGCCATTGTAGTCACCTAGCAAAAGATGGTAAGAACCCGAATTCAGACAAAGGTTCTACAGACGGCGTAAAGGGAGCCGGTGGGAGGGCTGTTTAGGAGACAGCATTGATGGATCTTGCAGACTCGATGTAGAGGGAGACGAAGGCGCTGACCACAGATGCCTTCCTGGCTTCTGCTCCGGCTGGCAGAGGGTGGAACTGGGAACTGAGGAGGAGCGCTGGACCTGGGAAGCCTGGTGGGGGTTGCAGGAGTCACGGAGGAAACTGGGAGCAGCTGAAGACCAAGGCTTGGGAAAGGGAATGAAAGCAGCAATGAGGGCACAGCTCAAGTGAGAGGCTGTGCTTTCTAGTGGCCCCCAGCTGAGTGATGGTGACGTTTTTCTGCAGACCGGATATAGGAACAAGTCATGTTGACAGCAGATCTGATCTAAGTTTGGGATTTTGTTGGATAGGTCTGGAAGGACAAGAGAGCAAGGGAATTGAGGATACTAACAGTACGTAAAACCCTAGACCATATGACAAATTATATAATGGACTCTAGATGATTTTTGGAACTTTTTCATATGCTCCAGATTCTTAAATTAATACGTGCAATATGGTGATTTCTCTGTGACCTGAGAAAGAAAATTAATGTGTCCAGTGTTGGTGCCATTATTTATGGCCAGAAAGTATATCTATTTTTTGAAAATCAACATTGGCTAGAGGTTTCTAGCAGGCTTCACAGACAACTGAAATGAGCTCCTGGGTGCCTTCCTGAGAAGGGGCTGAGGTCATGAAAGTTTACAAGGCACATCATGGCTCTGCTTCTCCCCGTTGGCACTCAGCTGTCCTAGAAATGACAACAGACATCAAAAGCCAAAGGGCTTTCAGCAACCTCTTTCCCTAGTCAGGACTCCATTAGCATTGGTTGCTCCTTTGCCCTGTTTCGTTTTTGATTTTCTGAGTTTCTCCGCTCCCTTTTCCCCTCTCCTTCTTCCCTCTTCTCCATCCCTGCTTCCTCCAGTCCCTGGTGCTATAAGGTGACAAGAAAATACTTGAATCCAACCCAGTGTGTCCTGTAGGTCATTTCCTTGAGGAAGTGCTCCAGTTACTCTAGAGCTGGACATGCCCCCACGGCATTTGTGCCAGCCACACTTAGGCTGGTTCTCCCCAGGATCAAACAGTGCAGGCCCTTAAGGTTGGAAGGCAATGCTGCCCTTTGCCCTACAGGTGTGGGGATGGGAGAGGGGGTGGAGGTGGGGGAGGGAGAACTTAACGCCTCTCTGCTGAAGCCCTGGAATTTTGTTTTCTTTGGTTCTTTTTTTATGGCCTTCTGTGTCCATGCCAACGTTATTCCATCTAGAATGAGTTTTCAAACCCTTGGCATTTGCTTTAAAGGTAAGTCAGCTTTGAAGATTCTGGTGGAAATTTCAATCATATTCCTATTCATAGTCAAAGAGTGAGTGGGAACTAAAAATATCAGCATTTTAATTTTTTTTTTCTTCTGAGGCCCTGAACAGAACCTCACCAAGTTCTCTGAGGGAGCTGGGGAGTGGCGTCTGGCTCCTGCACCAACGCTGACACCCTGCATCAGTGTCAGCTGCCGACAAAGGCCACAGGCCTCCCGACAAAGCACCACATGTCTCCAAGGCCATTTTTCTAAACATGTAAAATGAAGTTCCCTAAATACATTACAAATTTAACAGGCAAGACAATTTGGCTACAGGAAAACCTCAGAGCAGTCAGAATGTTCTGAGTATTAAAGCCAAATTAGCTGACAAGTATCATCTCCACTCCACGTGCCACCTGACATCAAGCAGTGCTAAAAGTTATTAGCAGGGCGTTGTGGCCAGAGAGAGCACCGTGCTGCTTTCAAGCCCACGTTCATTATTCATTGGCTTGTTCTGCCCGTGCTCTTGCAGGGCGGTTATAATCTCTAGACGTGGACAAGGCAGGCGAATGTGGGGTCGGAAAATATTCTACTTGAAAGGCAATCCTAGCATAGACAATGATTTACCATTGATTGCTTCTGTGTGAGTCAGTCTTTCTAAAAGAGGAAAGCTTTCTTTAAAAGAAAAAATAAAAAACTCCGAAATCTGTCTACTTTTTAAAAAAAACCAGATCTGTCTTTTGGAACTGGATTTAAATTAAGACAAGATGACTCACTCTGCCAATGCCTCATTAAAATAGAGATACCTTAAGGAGGCCAGAAGTTTGGACATTGAGATTGGATACAAACTGTTCTTCCATTTCTGGAACTCTGCTCTCCTGAAGACAAAAGCATCTGGCAAAGTTTTATAATTTCTTGCCCAACGGGGTCAGGTTGCCCCTTGGCAATGTGGGAGCACATTCTGATTGACAGGCTGAGTTAACAGTCCGTAGCCAAGGCAATAACCATTTGGTAGGACCATATCGAAGGTAATTATTAAAGTTAATTAACAGGAAGCTTAATTAACTTATTAGCCATCCAACGGTGGAAAAACTGCTAACGGTCACTTAGGGACTGGTCAGTCCTTTGCTGTTTCATTTTAGGTGAAGGATGAGGCAGAAAAACATCTTCCAAGTGAAACAGAACAAAAAGAAAAATTGCTAAAGATCAGAGCACCATGGTAACCCTCCATTCTGAGTGCCAAACCACATCCAGCAGACAAATGATAATGATGACAATTTCTGGTAAATTGCATTAGATATAATGCTTGCCACAGAGGTACAAGCAGGGGAACCATCGTTTCCATACTATAACTTATCTATTTCTTTCACTTAAAATCTTAGAGGAAAAAACTCATCCACATGAAAACAAATCACTCTTTGGATGAATTACCTGAGAGTTTTGCCAATGCAGAAGATGCGATGCCTGGTGAAATCAAAGCAGGTGGTCATCACAGCAGGTACTGAGGAAATAGTGATTACCCACTCACCCTTCCTACCTACCCCAGCCCACCCAGCCTGTTCTTAGAATTAGGTTCAGCCTTATTTTCTGGACACGTAAAATGAATCTGATTTAATATATAAACACCAACTGTAGCTTAGTGCCTATTTGACATTGGGCGAGTTCATGCAAATCCATAGAGGCCATGGTGGAAAGAACATGAGCTTGAAGACCAGACTTAGATTTGACACCAGGGCTGTCACCTGCCAACTCCATAACTCAGGTAACCCCTGGGCCACTCTGGATTTAACGTACAGTGTTTTATGGAATCAAAGTAAGGGCTCACCTAACAGTTGTAGCATTGAGCAGGAGTTCTGTAAATTATTGTCTTAAGTGGCCTGTTTAAGTAATGAAATGTAGGAGGGCCATGTATTTATTAATCCTTTATTTAATACATATTTATAGAGCACTTTCTACGTAGCAAGCCCTGAGGGAGCTCTGAGGTTCTCTAGGATCACCCTGGGACTCTGGAGGAGACTGGATCCTTCTGGAATGTGGGCATTTACTGGGGCCAGTCCACTCTGTCCAGAGTCTGCTTCCACTGTCGGAATGGCTATGGCAGAATGGAGGAATGGCTTGAAATTTTTTTGGTTTCAGAACTCCTTTACACTTAAAAGTGATCAAGACCCCTGTATTAGTTTTCTTGCTTCTGCTATAACAAATTGCCACAAACTTAGTGGTACAAAACAATGCAAATTTAGTGCCTTGCAATTCTGAAGGCAGGACATCCAAAACCAGCCTCACTGCGCTACAGCAAATGTGTCAACAGGACTGGTTCCTTCTGGAAGCTCTGAAGGGAGTCTGTCCCTTGTCTTTTTCAGCTCCTGGAGGCCATTTGCAGTCCTTGACTCATGATCCCTTCCTCACATCACCACAACCTCTGCTTCTGGCATCACTTCTCCTACCACTTATTCTCATCTAGAGCGCCTGTGATTATATCGACCCCATCCAGATCACTCAAGATACTCTTCCCATCCTGAGATCCTTAACTTAATCACATCTGTAAAGTCCCTTTGCCATATCAAGTCACATTAGGAGATTAGGATGTGGACGATTTTAGGAGGTCAGTACTCAGCCTATCACAGATCCCAAAGAGGTTTTGTTTATGTGGCTTATGTTTATCAATGTCTATCATGTTCAAAATTAAAACTGAGATTTAATCATTATGTATTTATTAATTCACTTTGAAAAACAATAATAAATTTATTATAGGTTAAATAAATAATATTTTAATGAAAAAAAATCACTGTATTTTCCAAAATGACAACAAAAAGTAGTAAGAGTGGCATTACATCACATTTTTACAAATCTCTTTAACATCCAGATTAACAGAAGACATCTGGATTCTCACATATATTCTAGGCATATATATATCTTTTTGGTTGAAATGTATAAAGAAAATTCAGCCTCACACACAGATACATAACAGGAAAAGGAAGATCATATTTAAGTAACTGTTTCAGTACAATTGTGTATATTCTTCTTTGATACTACACCAAAACTCAACAAGTGATAATATCTTAAAGGTTAGTTGCAGTATGGAATCTAAAAGCATATTCATGAGCTTTTCATACTCTGTCATGGTAAAATCCATTGGTCTACTTTGAATGGCTCTTTCATTTGTGCATGAGTTTATAATATCATGTTATAATACTGGTCATTTGGAAAATATTGGTTCACTAGGTTATGCAGGTCTTTTACATACTGACACATTTAATTATATAAAAATTATTAATTACACTCACTAATATTACCATAAATTTATTAGAAAAGTCTTTAAATATTGGGAAACTGTCAACATATTTCCCAAAATTCTAACTTTTGCTTGAAACTTGTGTGTTTTCATTGGCAATTAACACAGTTGTTCCCCTCGAAGTAACAGGCTCAGTTAGTTCATTTTTGAGAAGATGTCTGCCAAATACCTAAATCTAAATAAACATAATTAGTCAGCAATGCTTTTAAATAAAAGTGGTGATTCATGGGGGGAAAGTGGCTAGTTCAGCTTGTAACTCGAACAGTCACACAAGTGATTTTCCTTGAGACAATAATTATAATTTGGTATATAACATAACACATTTTTCATTTTGTCACCCAGAATATGAAACAGAGATTCCCAAGAGTTAAGAATTAATCAAATCAATAATTTCTATTGCTTCTTCAAGAACGTTCTTAAATGGAAATATCTTTGATTTCATAGCATTTTTTTGTGATCATTTGTTTTTGCTATGAGTTCCTGGCAGTGAAGAATATAATGGTGTATGGTGTATTAGTATGGTGTATTAGTTTGTTTTCACACTAATATGAAAACAGGGTAATTTATAAAGGAGAGAGGTTTAATTGACTCACATTTCTGCATGGCTGAGGAGGCCTCAGGAAACTTATAATCATGGTGGAAGGGAAAGCAAACATGTCCTTCACATGATGGCTAGAGAGAGAAGTGCCAATTAAAGTGAGAAAAGCCCCATATAAATCTATCAGATAACATGAGAACACACTCATTATCACCAGAACAGCATGGGGGCAACTGACCCCATGATTCAATTACATCCCACCAGGTTCCTCCCACAACAAGTGGGGATTATGGGAACTATAATTCAAGATGAGATTTAGCTGGAGACACAGCCAAACCATATCATTCCACCCCTAGTTCATCTCAAACCTCATGTCCTCACATTTCAAAACCAATCATGCCTTCCCAACAGTCTTAACTCATTCCAACATTAATCCGAAAGCCCAAGTTCAAAGTCTCATCTGAGACAAGGCAAGCCCCTTCCACCTATGAGCCTGTAAAATCAAAAGCAAGTTAGTTACTTTCTAGATACAATGGGGGTATAGGCATTGGATAAATATACCCATTCCAAATGGAAGAAATTGGCCAAAACAAAGGGGCTACAGGCCCTGTGCAAGTCTGAAATCCAATGAGGCAGTAATTAAATCATAAAGCTCTGAAATAATCTCCTTTAACTCCATGCCTCCATTCAGGTCATGCTGATGCCAGAGGTAGGCTCCCACAGCCTTGGGCAGCTCTGCCCTTGTGGTTTTCCAGGGTACAACCCCCTCTCCTGGTTGCTTTCATAGGCTGGCGTTGAGTGTCTGCAGGTTTTCCAAGTGCACTATGCAAGCTGTCAGTGGATCTACCATTCTGGGGTCTGGAGGATGGTGGCCTTCTTCTCACAGCTCCACTAGGCAATGCCCCAGTGGGGACTCTGTGTTGGGGCTTCGACTCCACATTTCTCTTCTGCCTAGAAGAGAAATTTCTCACTGCCCTAGCAGAGGTTCTCCATGAAGGCCCCACCCCTGCAGCAAACTTCTACCTGGACATCCAGGCATTTCCATCTATCCTCTGAAATCTAGGTAAAGGTGTGCAAACCTCACTTCTTGTCTTCTGTATACCCACAAGCTCAAGACCATGTGGAAGCTGCCAAGGCTTGGGGCCTTCACCCTCTGAAACCATGGCCCAAGCTGTATCTTAGCCCTTTTTAGCTACAGCTGGAGTGCCTGGGATGGAGAGCATCAAGTCCCTAGGCTGCACACAGCAGCAAGACCTTGGGCCTGACCCACAAAACTATGTTTTCCTCCTAGGCCTGCAGGCCTGTGATGGGAGGGACTGCCATGAAGGTCTCTGACATGTTCTGGAGACATTTTTCCCATCGTCTTGGTAATTAACATTTAGCTCATTACTCATGCAAATTTCTGCAGCTGGCTTGAATTTCTCCCCAGAAAATGGGTTTTTCTTTTCTATCACATCATCAGGCTGCAAATTTTCTAAACTTTTATGCTCTGCTTCCGCTTGAATGCTTTGCCACTTAGAAATTTCTTCCTCCAGATAACCTAATTCATCTCTCTCGAGTTCAAAATTCCACAGATCTCTAGGGCAGGGGCAAAATGCTGCCAGTCTTTTTGCATAGCAAGAGTGACCTTTACTATAGTTCCCAAAAAGTTTGACATCTCCAACTGAGACCACCTAAGCCTGGACTTCATTGTCCATGTCATTATCAGTATTTTGGTCAAAGCCATTCAACAAGTCTCTAGGAAGTTCCAAACTTTCCCACATCTTCCTGTCTTCTACTGAGCTCTCCAAACTGTTCCAGCTTCTGCCTGTTACCCACTTTCTAAGTTGCTTCCCCATTTTGGGGTATCTTTACAGCAGCACCCCACTCTCCAAGGTACAAATTTATTGTATGAGTTCATTTTCATGCTGCTGTAAAGAAAAACCTGAGACTGAGTAATTTATAGAAGAAACAGGTTTAATTGACACACAGCTCTGCATGGCTGGGGAGGCCTCAGGAAACTTCTGCCACAATCATGGCAGAAGGGGAAGCAAACATGTCCTTATTCATATGGCAGCAGGAGAGAGATGTGCTGAACAAAGCAGGAAGGTCCCACATAAAACCATCAGATCTCATGAGAACTCACTCACTGTCATGAGAACAGCATGGAGGTAACTGCCCCTGTGATTCAATTACCTCCCACTGGGTCTTTCCCACAATACTTAGGGATTATGGGAACTACAATTCAAAACAAGGTTTGGGTGAGAACACAGGCATACCATATCATATGGTTTGGTGCCACTACCCTGATTGGTGCTAAGGAGTTAGCAGGCTTACCTACTATTGCCTTCGTACCACTGGGGCAAGTGTCAACACATGAAAAAGGCAAATATCTTCTTAGTATTATTATGAAAATAATTTTGACCTCAACAGACTCTCCGAAAGGTCTTGGGATTCCCCAGGAGGTTTACAGACCACACTTTGAGAACTGCTGCCATGAAGAAACCAATACCCCCAAGAGACAAGGACTCAAGAAGAGGTGATCTGGATCCTTTTTAATTGTTAGAGACCACAGAGGCAGCTCCAGATGGCCAACATATTCCTGGAAGAGACAAGGTTGTAGTCCTAACTTAAATCCTTTGTAATTTATGTTTTATTTTCCCTATTGGAACCATAGTTTTCCTGTCTGAAAGATGAAAATCGTATCTTTCCTAACCACTTCAGAATTTTATTATGAGAATAAAACTTCAATTGTGTGTGTGAAAATAATTTTTTTAACATATTTATTGGGTATAATTGACATAAAATAAATGGACATATTTAAAGTATGCCTTGAGGTTTTGACATGTAGTTACTCCTGTGTAATCATCACCACAGTCAATACAATGAACACATCCATCACGCCCGACATTTCCTTTTGTCCCTTTGTAACCTGTTCCTCCTACCCCTATGTTCACTCCCTGATCCCTAGGCAACAATCAAGCTGCTTTCTGTCACCATAGATTACTTTTCATTTTCTAGAATTTCATATAAAGAAAATCAGATCATAGATACTCTTTTTTTGACTGGCTTTTTCCACTCAATATAATTATTTTGAGATTCATGCATGTCATTGTACCAATTGCTTATTCCATTTTATCCCTGAATTGTATTCCAGTGTATGGGTATACTATAGTTTCTTTACCTATTCACCTGTTGAGGGACATTTGGGTTGCTTTTAGTTTTTGGTTATTACAAATAAAGCTGCTTTGAACATTTGTGTACAAATTTTTGTGTGAACATACCTATCCATTTCACTTGGGTAAATACTTAGGAATAGAATGGCTAGATCATGCAATAGGCATGTGTTTAGCTTTTTAAGAAACCACCAAACTGTTTTTCCAAAATGGCTGTCTTATTTGACATTCCTGCTGGCAGCGTATAGTGTTGCAGTTCCTGCACATCCTCCCCACCACTTGGTATGATCAGTCTTTTAAAGTTTAATCATTCTATTAGGTGTGTATGTGCTAAAGTGATTTGAGGCCAGGCACAATGGCTCATGCCTGTAATACCTAGCATTTTGGGAGGCTGAGGCAGGCGGATCACCTGAGATCAGGAGTTTGAGACCAGCCTGGCCAACATGGTGAAACCCCGTAGGTGGGGAGAGATAGCATGGGGAGAAATGCCAGATATAGGTGAAGGCGAGGAAGGCAGCAAATCACACTGCCTCGTGTGTACCTATGCAACAATTTTGCATGTTCTTCACATGTACCCCAAAACCTAAAATACAGTAAAAAAAAATTAAAATAAAATAAAAAATACAAAATTAGCCAGGCGTGGTGGCATGCACCTGTAATTCCAGCTACTCAAGAGGCTGAGGCAGAAGAATTCCTTGAACCTGGGAGGTGGAGGTTGCAGTGAGCCAAGACTGTACCACTGCACTCCAGCCTGGGCAAAAAGAGCAAAACTCTGTCTCAAAAAGAAGTGATTTGAATGCTGAAAAAACTATGTGCAAATATGAGGTTTTATTAATAATACCTTCTTTGTGTAATCTGAGGGCACGTGTATTTAGCTTGCATACACTTCCCAATCATTGGTTAGTTGTTTTGTAAATATTTTCCAAGGTTTTTGAGACATTTTGAATTCTTAACACAGATGGCAAATTCTTCAACAGCAATAATGGGGATTTTAATTTTTTTGATTTTTTAAAAAACACTGTTGACTGCCCAGTGAGAATAGTTTTTTCTATCCTCCCCGCAACAAATTCTCCAAACTATTTCATGTCTATATTTACATCCAGTCAAATAAACATAGCCTTGGAGGATTTTACAAATTAAAAGCCCATTCTGCTAATATGTCCCAATGACACTGGTAGTTTCTGTTGGTTTTGTCTTCACATCATTAGGCCAGTTCTTATTTTCACTGCAAAGCCAGCTCCAGCAGCAGGCAGATTAGAAACTCGAGATGACTAGAGGCAAAACATGTTTCGAATCTTCTCACAGCTACTTCTCTCTCTTTTTTTTTTTGGAGACAGAGTTTTGCTCTTGTTGCCCAGGCTAGAGTGCAGTGGCATGATCTCGGCTCACCGCAACCTCTGCCTCCCAGGTTCAAGCAATTCTCCTGCCTCAGCCTGCCGAGTAGCTGAGATTACAGGCATGTGCCACCACGCCTGGCTAATTTCTTGTATTTTTAGTAAGGATGGGAGTTCTCCATGTTGGCCAGGCTGGTCTCGAACTCCAGATCTCAGGTGATCCACCCACCTCAGCCTCCAAAAGTGCTGGGATTACAGGCATGAGCCACCACGCCCAACAGCTACTTCTTAAATAGAAATAACCTACACAATGCAATTCATTCCAGAAACATTCTGATTTGCATCCCCAGAATCACACTCAATCTTGTACCAGACAGAGGGCCTGGCTAACTCTGCTAAGGAGGAAAAACAAATAGAACATTAAATAGCAAGGAAGACCAGAACAACTTCTAAAAATAAACACTAATTAGACCCACTTTTAAAAACAATGCTTAGTTCCTTGTTTTCCCATCAATGTTAATTTATCATGTTACTGCCTGTTATTAACAAACCCTTTTTACCAGTGTTAACAACTTGATAATTTATAAAACACTTTTAGATGCATTATCTCAATACATCTATAAGGAATGTCCATTTTAAAAGATTAATAAAAAACAAAAAATGGGAGTCTTAGAAAAGTTAGGTAACTTACCCAAGCAGCCCCTATTCGAATGTTTTCTATGTCTGTGTAAAAAATTACCTCCAAGTTAGCTCTATGGTTTGAATGTTTCTTCCCACCAAAACCTCCATTGACGTATAATCCCTCAATGTAAGAGGTAGGGCCTTTAAGAGGTGTTTGGGTCATCACGCCATGTTTTCACTCATAGGTGGGTGAGGAACAATGAAAACACTTGGGTACAGAGAAGAGAACAACACTCACAGGGCTAGGTAGAGGGGGTGGGGGGGTACAGAGGGGCAGTGACAGGGAGGATGGGGAGGAGTAACACCAGGAGAAATGCCTGATGTAGGCAATGGGCGGGGGGATGGAGACAGCAAACCACCATGGCATCTATGTACCTATGCAACAATCCTGCAGGACGCAGGACGTGCACATGTATCCCAGAGCCCAAATACAATAAAAAAAAAATGAAGAGGTGTTTGGGTCATGCTGCTCTGCCCTCATGGGTAGATTAATGAGCTAATGGACTCATGGGTTACCATGAGAGTGGTTCTGTTATAAAAGCCAGATTGGCTCTCAGTGTGCTGCCACTACCTGATATAGCTGCCTGATCTTGAACTTCCTAGCCTCCAAAACTGCTAAATAAACCTCTTTTAAAAAATAATTTATCTAGTCTTGGGTAATTAGTTGCAGGAACAGAAACCAGACTAAGACACTTAGCAACTTAAAAGAACACTAATTTATTATATCAAAGTGTCCACAAGTCAGGAATCCAGGCATGAATTAGCCAGGTCCTCTGCTCTAAAATCAAGGCCGAGGCTGCAACTTCAAGTAAGGCTTAGATTTCTCCTCCAAGCTCACATGCTTGCTAGAGGAATTTAGTTCCTTGCAGTTGCTGTTTTGTCTTAAAACTTGAGTTGCAAGTTTTCTTGCTGGCTGTCCACTAAGATCAGTCTCAGCTCCTAGAGGCTGTCCTTGAGTCCTAGTCACATGACTTTCTCATAACACAGTAGATTATTTCTTCAAACTCGGCAGGAGACTCTCCAGTCAGCTATGATGGAGTCTTACTTAATGTAAGGTAATGGGATTGACTATCCCAGCATCTTTGCCATTTAACAGAAACTAATCAAGAGAGCCACTATCCCATCATATTAATGGGCCCCACACACTCTCAAGGAGAGGAGATTATACAGGGTGTATACACCAGGGAGCAGGAATCTTGGAATCCATCTTAGAATCCTGCCCTTCACAGATCTGCAGATAATAAATTCTGAGGATCAGAGTGCATGTCTAGGTGATCCAGGTGATCCAACAGTTTTCCATGGGAGTTTAAGAGATGGGTTATCAAGAGGACTTGTGCCCCTATAAACCCATCCTTGAACACATCCATTTCCCCTGTAGAGCTCCTTGTCAACATCAGTGAGTCCCCAGTCCCCCCAATAGAGAACATAGTTAAAGCATATTCAGCGGGACCTGGATTGGACTACTTGAACTTAGTTTGGACCAGTCTGAGGTGGCTCAAGTAGGTATCCTGAGTGCCAGAAAACAGCACCACTGATGGTGGCACTCTCCCTGAGTGGCCAACGGCATTATTTCACCCAGTATACAAACAGACCTGCCAGTCTGCTTGTGGCTGTCAGTTCCCTTTGAGGAGCTGCCATCCTTTGCTTCTTCACTTCATAGTTGTATTAGTCTGTTCTCATGCCACTAATAACGACATACCCGAGACCAGATAGCTTATAAAGAAAAGAGATTTAATTGACTCACAGTTCTACATGGCTGGGGAGGCCTCACAATCATGATGGAAGGTGAATGAGGAGCAAAGTCACATCTTACATGGCAGCAGGCAAGAGAGCTTGTGCAGGGAAATTCCCCTTTGTAAAACCATCAGATCCCATGAGACTTATTCACTATCACGAGAACAGCATGGGAAAGACACACCCCTATGATTCAATTACCTCCCACCAGGTCCCTCCCACGACATGTGGGAGTTATGGGAGCTACAGTTCAAGATGAGATCTGGGTGGGGACACAGCCAAACCATATCAATAGTCTTCCCAGTGACTTTATTCAAAATACAGCACCACCTTCCCCTCTTTCCCAATTTCCAATCATAATTTGTTCAGAGAATCTTTTTCCACGTCAGCAATTGTCAGTCATCTTATGACACGGTCCCATCACCTGGAATTGTCCTTCCATTGAGGTCACCACTAGCCGCCCAGCAATATTTGTTCTCTCCTTCCTTGGGCACAAAGCTAAAGTATATTTCCTAGCCTCTGTCACAGTGGGGTTTAGCCACGTGGCTAGGTCCTCTGCAATGGAGGTGAGGTAATGTGGGCTGCTTCCTGCTCTGGCCCATAAAAGCTCTCTGGTCTCTCCTCTTGCTTTGGCTGCAAATATTGGTGAGGTCTTGGGGATGAAGAAGCCACAGACGGAACGTGGGAGAAAAGTTGATCCTCCAACCTGAGCCTCCCCTCAGAATAGAAACATGAGAAATCCAGTCTTCTATGGTGTTTAGGCATTGCCTATGTGGTCTATTTGTGACCTCAACCTAACCTGCACTAACATGTTCACCTGTGCTTCCCTACCTCCTAGCCCAGTGCTCATCACAAAGTAAGCAACTAGTCAAAGAATGAATCAGTAGATATTTGTCTGTCTGAGAATCCTGCTGTATTCTATTCATTTTCTTCTAGCAACTCGATAGAATTTCATATAGCAAACAATAAATGTTCTATTAAAACCTTTAATGTCAGCATTGAATGTTCTGGGTATTGATCATAGATCCCCTTGATGTTACATTAGATTTCTTGACCAATTTCATCACCTGTAAGTCGTTTTTCTATCTGGGGGCTAAGAACTGCTGTGGCAGGTTGCCAAGCACCCTGGTTTCAACTTGAACTCTTCTGGTTTATAATAATAATAACTATCATTTATCAAATGCCTAAAATAGGCCAGGCTAAACACACACACACACACACACACACACACACACACACACACACACACTTTTCATCCGAACAACAAAAAACCTGTAATGTTGGTATTACTATCATTATTCTTATGATGTACCTAAGAACCAAGGCTCAGAAGTTGAGGAATTTATGCAGTGTCAGGAGGTGGTAAAGCAGGTCTCAGACCCAGGTGCTCTTTCATCTCTCTATACAGACTTCCTGTCTACTGCTGTTCCCACTTCAAGGTTTCTCTACCACTGAGCCATCTGCTTTCTTCACCAGAATGAGTAACACAGTCACTGCAAGCACATATGGCACCTTTGTAGGAATTAGAACAAGGCACCCCTACATCAAGATACTTTGATGTTATCTGCCAGGAATTTGTTGCAACAAATACACAAGTTTTCTATCGATAATGTACACGGTAGTGCTCCTTAAGTTGTTCAGTGTTTAACCCACACAACTGTGTGGGGCTGTCCAGGGTTGGGGGGGACAGCAAATGGTCATGTAGGTTCTGACTAGGTTTAATATGATTGATCTACAGTGAGGCTACTGGTGCTCAGAAGACTCATTTTCTGTAGGAGTTTTGTGGTTCTATGTCGCCCTATTCTAATAAAAATAAAAATTTTTTAAAAATTGTCACAGATGACTCAGGAAGACTGCTTTATTGTTTCCCCAGCTTGTATTCCTTTGACTGTGAACTCTACTTAGGAGTAGCTACCCAGACCATGTAGTTCATTTTACTCCTTCCAGAAATGCTCTGGGGCCCTGAAGTCACAAACCTCAGGCAAGCGTAGAAGGAAGCATGTGCTGTCCCCAGTGGCAGAGTCGGCAACTGCAGAGTGGCAGATGATGCCGCCAAACCTTCCCTTAATGTTGACCTGGTGACCACATTGTCCCTTCTTTATTCTGCAAACTGCAAAGAGAAATGAGGGAAAAATGGGTTCACTGGCCTATCTTTAAATGAATCAAACATGTATTTGTTCACCAAGGCAGTGTATTAAGTGGAGCCTGAGAAGAAAGATGAGACAGTGTTAAAAACTAATAGTTAACAATAATACATTGTTTCAAAGAGCAAGATGGATATTGAATGTTCCCAACACAAAGAAATGATAAATGTTTGAGACTGTAGATATGCCAATTACCTTAGTCAATATATTATATGTATTAAAATATCACTACATACCCCATGAATTATTTGACAATTATTATTTGTCAATTTAAAAAGTAAAATAAAAAGAATGTTATAGGGAAAAAAAGACAATATAGTAACCAGAGATCTTGAAAGGTTTAGGGAGGTGTGATTCCCAGCGGCTGCTGCCTTTATTCATAATTAGCAGTGTTTCTAGGTTTTTAATCTAGAAAATAAAATTGGATGTGGATTTTTCTGCTTCAGGAAAAGAATTGCCTCAGAGCAGAATGAATTCTTAAAGTTAACTTTAAGTCATCTGGAAAGAGCATTTGAGCTCTGACATCTGGATGACCACCAGCCACCAGAGGTGACTTAGCCTCTGTGAACCTCGGTTTTCTCATCTGTGTAATGAGAAAGGGGGTACCTACTTCATAGGGTTGTTGTGAAAACTAAGTGAGAAAATTCATATAAACCATTTATCTAAGCCCCTTTCATTTAGCAGGCACCAGTAAATAGTAGTTATACTATTAATATAATAATGATATAAAACAAATATTAAACCTACCTTCCCCAAGGGTGATAAAAACATTTCTTCCCACTATCTTATGGCATTTAGCAAAATTTCTCCCAAAACTCAACATTTACACCTTGAAAGAAATTCTGTAGGAATGAACAACTGTAGTGACGAATGAATTCTATAACATGTGATATAAAATTTGTATACAAAAATCACTATTTGCCATATCCATGCCCTCCAACTTTCCTGGCATGGATTATGGTAGCAATTTTAACAGAATACAGTCTTCAGAGCCTGAGAGAGAAAGAATAACAAGTCCATTGAAACGAACTACCATGAGGAGGGGGAATTTGGATAAAGACTCTTATTAGCAAATTGTGGTGGTCTCTTTGGACCTAGGATTCAGGTTCTCCAGCTGCCTGCTCCTACACTTCTGCTGTCTGACCTGGATTTAGACATGGGACTGTGCACCCATAGAGAAAGAGAACTGGGAAGTCTAGATTTAGCCAGGGAAAGATGAGGCTGGGCTCAGGTGTGAGTGCATCCTGCTTCCATCCGGCTTTACCTCTTCTCTACTAGTCCTCAGTAAATAGAAGAGATACAGATTGGAAAGTTTCTGAATTGATTTTAAATTCCAATATGATGCAAATGTATACAAATGGCTATTTGTTCGGGTAGAACAGAGCTGAAAGAAGAAATAATAGGATGAAGTGGAGGAGTAGAAGGCACTCGCTATAACTGAAGAGCAGTGAGCTTTAAAAGGTCCAGAGCTACCCCAATTTGATTGTAGAGGCTGTGTGGTATGCAACCTAAACAACCACACATGATAATCCTAAATGAGTCTGAAATCCCCTTCATATGCGTACTTCCACAAATGTCAAAGGCACACCAGTTGTGCTATCTCAAAGGTATTCATGCCTCCCTCCCAGGCTGCTCTGATCAGATTACGAGGTCCAGCCTGAGGACCCATGGGGTTGGAAAACTCAGAGGGACTCCTAAGTTTGAGGATCATTCTAGATATTAGGCACCACTGGGGACCGTTATAGTACTGGTGTTCCTTTGAGTCCTACTCTATAGCAACTTGGCACTCTGGGGTTGCCAGTTACGAGTTATAAAAGGCAGAGGGTCACAGGTTGTGTGTTTTTGGTGAAATAAATCCCTGGACCCTGCATGCTCACTCCTCCTGACAGCATGGCCGTGCTGTCACCCTGCATTTTTCTCTGTTTAGTAGATGAAATACAGCCTAAAGCCAGAAATGAGAGATGCACAATTGCTAGTAAAAACTCAGGACTGATGTCAACTAGATGTCCTGGCCCAATCTTAAAAAGGGGTGACTCTCTATTTTTCAGGTAACTTGTGTTTCTCTGTACGGGAGGTGGGGTTGGCAATGCATCACCTGTTGCCTGCCTAGAATGACTATGCCTTTGGCCAACAGCAGGCAAAACGGTGGCAAATGGGCCGGCAACACCATGCTACTTGTATGGATGGCCACTTGAAGGTGGATGGCCTTCAAGAGAGAAAGAAAATCAGGAGCTTTCCTTTCTTCCAGGCTCTGAAGCAGGGCAACAGGAAAAACATATGTCATGGTGCCAGCATAATTAAAAATGTTGCATGTTACTTTTTTATACTATTCTATATTATATCATATTATATTATATTATGTTAATTAATCATATTGTATGCCATCCCACGTTTATGTCATATCATATGGTACACATGACAGTATGATATAACACTCTTTTAGGGTGGAAAGCGTTATGTGAAGCTTGAATAAACGCCTTAGGAAATTCCAATCATAATCTGTTTTGTTTTGTTTTCTCTTTGTTTTTGTTTACATGTTGTCTTTGCCTCTTTCTTTGGCAGTTTGATATTGAGGTTAATATTAAAAGGATGCTATGAAGAATCCTACAAAACTGTAAAAGACAAGAAAGTGATGGGATGCTTTCTGGGTCAGGCTGAGCTGCTTGTGAAAATGGAGTCCCTGCAAAGTTTGATAATGGGATGATGAAGCAGAGAGATGCAGGGGTTAATGACACTGAAGAGAGCTTGCGGGGTGGTGATGGGGTGAGGAAAATGAGAGTGGAGCTGCACACAGGGAGGGGGGAAGAAGGAGGAGGTTGCTAGGCAACCTCCCAGGGGCAGGGGAGAGAAATCCTGAGGGAGGAGGTGCTTTTGGAAGCGCTGCGGCTTGCCATGGGCAGCTATCTGTGGCCAGAATGGACGGGCCCGAGAGGTGGGTCACCTAGTTGGCAGCCGGCTGTTTGCCCGGAGCTGCTTCCTGCAATAATAAACAGTCAGGAGAAGTCAAGGGTACAGAACCTGAGCGATGCGGCAAACCATCTGAGCAGTAGCTGGGGTGCAAAATAAGAACGGAAGCTGTTCATTCTACAGCTCGTGCCCTGGGGGAGATAATGGCACAGCCAGTGGTGCCTAGGGTTGTGGTTTGCAAACACATTCATTGACTGCCAACTGGGTACCAGGCATTACTCGCTGGGAGGAACAAAGTTTAAACCAGACATGATTCTTGTCCGTAGCAGCTCTTCATCTAATAGAGAAGAAAGGCTTACAGACATGGGCATTGCTAATTAGCTAGAGTCATGGGGTCTAAAACAAAGCCTGATTGTTGAGAGTTTGGACTAAGGAGCCAGGTTCAAATCCCGGTCTGCATCACACGAGCTGTGTGCTCTGGGATAACTGCATCTTGAGGGAGTTACTTAATCTCTCATTTGTAAAACATGAATGATCATAGTCCCTATGTCATAGGGTTGCTATGAGACCCAAATGAGCTGACAATGGTAAAGCACTGAGGATAATGTCTAGCAAATAGTAAGGTCTGTTCAATAGGTTCTGCATAGGATCTAAAGAATCAGGGCTATGAGTGCAGCGTTGAATGTGGCATAAGTACCTTTCCATACATCTGTATTTTTAGACACCCAGCTAGGGAACACTTGTGATGCTGGGGCTCACCTGTTTCCCAACTTTTCTATCAAATGGTTCTTTGATTATCCTATTGCATGGTTCACATTGTCATAAGACACATTCTCTGGGTGGAGGAAGTCATGCCTTTCAAACTCAGATTTACAGCCTAAGGCAGAAGGAGGTCTGAAAAGCATAGCTATCAGTTTCCTCAGCTCTCCTTCTTGTCTTCTTTCCCTGCCACCTGGAATGGGGAAGAATAGGTGCCTTTCATGGTACATTTCCTTTGCCATCAGTAGGTTCCTGTGCTAGCTCCCTTGTCTGCACGGGGTCCCTTTCCCCTCTTTCTCCATCTACAAAACCCTGAAGGCTGCCTGCAGTTTGCCCCAGAAAGTCATTTAGGTGTCTGGAATGCACATATCGTTAGCCTTGCGTTCCCAACTTTCCTGGCCAGGTAAACATGTTGCCTGCTCGACAAAAATAAATTTAGATCCGCAGATCGGCACATGATGTTCTTAGTATCCCAGCCCTGTCCCCCTGCAAGGGCCCCCATGGTACTGGGTTGGCAGGATCCAGAGCCAGCCTAATTGCCACACACAGAGACAACTCCAAATCAGCTGTACAAAAGACAGGGTATTTATGGCACAAACACTTTGCAGAAGAGAAAGGGAAAAATGCCCTAAAAGAGGAAGAAACTCGTCCTAAAGACCTGTTTCTTCTGTGGGCCCTGGGATGTCCACCCCCCAGACCCCAATCTGTCCACAGAGCCATCTGGGGCCATCACTCCAGTGTCCCAACGGCCCAGGTCCACACATTCTGCGGGCACATTCTACCCTCAGGATTTTCCAGGACAGAGAAAGTTACCAGACTATTCAAACTTCCAGTTTTCTGTCCCCAGAGAGCCTTTTTGGTCAATTCAGATAAAGGCTGAGATTCAGAGTTTTCTCACTTGATTCCATGTGAGAGAACCAAGTGAGACCATCTTCAGGAAGACACTGCAGGAAGATCACCTTCTGTGTCAGTCCTAATGGGCAGAAATTTCTCTTTAAATGCCTAACTCTCATGGTGAACCGTAATTTTTGCATTAAGTACAAGGGCCTCTTTGGGGAGATAGTAAAATGCTGCAACCACTCCCTGTACAGAGACTCACTCTAGGCCCTGCGTGGTCTTTCGGCCGTTTTCATCCTCATCCATCTGGTAAACTGGCCTGGGGCCTACTCACAAGTTGGTGGGACCCTTGACCTCAGGCACACATCCAAAGCAACATGGGTTTAGAGAGCCGGTCTGAGTAATGCCGGAGGTGCCATCTGTCCTGCAGGAAGACCATCTTCTGTGTCAGTCCTAAAGCATTGGCTCCATATTTTAATCACAGCTGGTAACTGTCATTTGCCAAAATGAAAGATACCTGAACAGTTAGGAAAGGAAGGCATGTGATTCAGGGGCAACTTTAAATATTAGCTAGAAGTTTCAAGCCACAGGAGGATCTCCTAGAAAAACAGGAATGACCACAACAAAATAATAATAAATAAAATTAGAAAATTGCCCAAGAATAAGGAAGTGCCCAAACACTTAGAAAAACCCAGAAAGATTCCCGTAACTTGCAGAATAACCTAGCCATGAATTTTTGTGAAAAATCCGAGCTACTAAAAGGATTCTGAAAGTCAGCCTCAAAGATAATTTGCCTTGAGGCCAGTATGTCTCATCTTTCCTTATTCCAGAAAATGCCCAGGTTTCTCCTAGAGAAATTGGAAACTCCAATATTTCTAGCAGTATTTGGATGTCATGGAGGGGAAGTGACTGCCCCCCAGAAATAATACCACTGCTTACCCAATCCATGAAGTGAAAGAGTTAAAAGATATTTCTCTGTTCCAAAGACCTCTGGGCAGAATTAAAAGCAATTGCCAGAAAAGCCAGTTTCAAAACAATCTCTACACTTGCACTTATTGAATGCCTGAGCTCCCTATGGCCCTGGTTCTCTCCACTCCGGTAACATCCAGATCTTACAGCTCCTCCAGTCACCCAGATGCCAACTCCAGGCCAGACCAAGGCCATCTCTTACCCGTATTTCAACTTTTGATTTCTATTTTATTTATTTAACGTTCCCTGCTTCTCCCTAGCTCCGGCCTGCTTTAGTTTGGGAATTCGTTGGGGCAGGGCTGGGGGAAGAAGGAGGAGCCTGGAGCATCGCAGTGAGGAGGAAGCCCCCTTTCTTCCTAACTTCCTTCCAATTCACAGGGTTTAGTTCAAAGCCCTCAGGCTTCAGCCCAGAGCATAACAGATTAGAAGGAAAAATTAGAAAGACACATATGGGTGTAATCCAGGGCTGGTGCTCCCTCGACATAGACTTGTATAGTGCAGGTGGGGGTTTTAAAGCACAAGGTGGTATGTAACTTGCCCAGTTAGAAAGTGGCAGAGGATGGCTGGGTACAATGGCTTATGCCTATAATTCCAGCACTGTGGGAGCCTGAGGTGGATAGGTCTCTTGAGGCTAGGAGTTCGAGACCATCTGGCCAACATAGCGAAACATCATCTCTACCAAAAACACAAAAATTAGCCAGGTGTGGCAGCAAATCCGCTACTCTGGAGGCTGAGGCATGAGAATCGCTTGAACCTGGGAGGCAGAGGTTGCAGCAAACCAAGATGGCGCCACTGCACTCCAACCTGGGCAGCAGAGTGAGACCTTATCTAGAGAGAAAGAAAGAAAAGAAAGAGAGAGAGAGAGAGAAAGGAAGGAAGGAAGGAAGGAAGGAAGGAAGGAAGGAAGGAAGGAAGAGAGAGAAGGGAGGGAGGAGGCAGGGCATGGATTGTGGAGACCCTATCTCAAAAAATAACAAAAGAAGGAAGGAAGAGAGGGAGGGAGGAAGAGAAAGGGAGGGAGGGAGAAGAGGCAGAGCATGGATTCTGGATACCCTGTCTCAAAAAGGAAGGAAGGAGGAAGGAAGGAAGGGAGGGAGGGAGGGAAGAAAGAGGCAGAGCATGGATTCTGGAGCCAACAGCAAGGAGATTCTATTCCCCTTGACTTGAGCAATGTTGCCCGTTATAACATCCCCAGCATCAGGCAGTTCCCCACTCTGTCCCCCACACTTTTGCTGGGGCATGCTGCCATCCAAGGGTCATCTTGGCCAGAGTCCCTCAAGATGACTGACAGATCTCTTCAGTGTGGTCAACACTGGTGCTCGGGAAACACAACTCTGAGTGGTGAGCTCTTTGCCCAGAAGCCTTCTTTCCACTCTGCCACTGGCCAGCTGCCCAGCCAGCCTCTAGCTTCTAATTTTCAGACATGCATGAGGAGCCAGAACCTGCCTGGAGACCCCAAATGTCGACGAACTCCTGTCAGCCCCTTTGGAGGTACCCTGAAGCCATCTTTCCTTGGCTTTAGGTGAGGGAGGCTCCCACTACCCTGACAACCCATTCAAAGAAATCCTCTCCCTTCAATTTTTGTATCTTTTAAGGATTTCTTATATACTCCAAGGTGGGCCATAAGCTCAGGGATGCAAAATCTGCTTCACAATCCCTTGACATTTCTTCTATGGGTGATTGGACATCTCCTGTTCTCAGACTGAGTCCTTAGCCAAAATTCAAAACTCAAAAAGAACAAAATAAAAGCCACATTTGACATCCTGTTATACGTGGTAGAGGCAAGACTCTCCAGAACACAGTATATATACATGCTAACGGTACTACTCTTCAAAACAAAACTCTGTCTCCCAGGTTCTTCTTTCTGCACACACACACACACACACACACACACACACGTACACACACACAAAAGAAACAGCAGGGAGGAAAGGAGAGGAAGAGAATAAAGGAAAAGAGAAAGAAAGGGAGGTAGGGAGGAAGAAAGGAAAAAGGAAATGAAAAAAGAGACAGCAGAGAGGAGACATAATAAAGAAAAGGAGGGAGGGAGAGAAGAAGGAAAGAAAGTGAAAGAATGAAAAGAGAAAGAGTCTAAGGAGAGAGAGAGAGGCCACGTGCACACAGACTGGATGTTGGTATCACTGGTGTAACTAACATGACACGAAGCCCTCTTTGTGTGTCATATATAACAGTTTATGAGGCTCTTTGTGGAATCTTCCAACAACAGCCTTTTTAAAAAGGTATTATTGGCTGGGCCCCGTGAGTGACTCACATCTGTTATCCCAGCACTTTGGGAGGCTGAGGCAGGTGGATCACTTGAGGTCAGGAGTTCAAGACCACCCTGGCCAACATGGTAAAACCCCATCTCTACTAAAAATACAAAAATTAGCTGGGTGTGGTGGTGCATGTCTATATTCCCAGCTATTTGGTAGGCTGAGGCAGGAGAATCACTTGTACCCAGGAGGCAGAGGTTGCAGTGAGCCGAGATTGTACCATTGCACTCCAGCCTGGGCAACAGAGTGAGATTCTGTCTCAAAAACAAAACAAAAAAAAAGTAAAGTAATGTTTTCCTTTTAATAGAAAGCCACCCCAAAATCATTTTCTTTTCAACAAAGAGCAGTGTGTAAAATCAAGCTGCAGACATAGAAAGACAAGCCAGAAGCTTGCACAGGTGAATACCAGCAGCTGTGCCAACAGTAAGGGGCTAGCTGGGGACTGGGTATGTTAAAAATGGCGGTTATCTCTTTCTTTTCCCTGTCATCTATGTGTACAGTAAGGAGCAGGCAACATGGCTCCAGCCAGGAAAGACTCTATTTGCATAACAGAAGATTAGGGTGGGGCATCTAGCTTCCTTGCATGCTATGAAAATGTCACACCTGATCCAACCAATCTTTGGGCCCTATGTAAATCAGATACTGCCTCCTCAAGCCAGTCTATAAAATCCTGTGCACTCGACAGCAGCCCAGCAGTCCCACTCAGGCACCCCTCTCTCACAGGAGAGCGAGCTATTCTCCTTTCTCTTTCTTTTGCCTGTTAAACCTTCACTCCTAAATCCACTTCTTGTGTGTCTGTGTACTTGATTTCCTTGGTGTGAGACAACAAAGCTCCAGTATTTACTCCGGATGATACCGCTTCAGTGAGTCCAATCATTGGGAGGGTTGAAATGAATGTTGGGTGATCACCTGCCAGATGTACCAAACCTCACAGCCTAATCAACTGGGAAGCTTGTTAAAATGTCACCCCCACCCCCCACCACCATCACCACCGCTGCCCCAGAACTACTGAATCAGAATCTCCAGGGGTGGCAACTGAATGTCCATATTTTTTCAAATCCCCAGGTAATTCTGAGCAGCCCCATTTGGGATTCACTGCTGTAGAATTACACACAATTATCTCTACAGTTCCTTCTAAGTTTCTATTATTCAGTGCACACCCTGGACGTTTGACATTATCCTTCGTGTCAGACTTTCTTCTTCCCAGAGAAGAGGCCCCAAGGAAAATTCTTCAAAGTGTGGGACTCAAGGTCCTGATTCCAAACAGCAACAAACATGTGCTCAAAGATTATCCTTTCTGAACCATACTTCTCCCTGAAGACTTGTCTGTTTCCTCAGTGAAGCTTTCTAAGCCTCCTAACCTCCCTCCAAGGCCACAGAGACCTCTTCTCCCTCCTCCAAACTCTGACCAGCAATCTGTGTCCTTTTTTCAGGGGAAGGGGGAGGCAGAGGGCACTTCTCATGTGCTGTTTTGTATCAGCTGTTAGAGGATTCAACAGGCCTGGCTGATAATGCCAGGCATCCCCAGCAAGTCACAAACTAATTGAGAAACAAGACAAAAGAATAGGGCATGTGGAGAACAAAATAGCATCTTTATTGTTGATAAATGTGCTATTAGACTAGCAGAATTTACAGCCGAGTCACCCTGTCACGGGCAGCACTGGGGACAGCTCTTCCCTGGAGCACAGATCCCACCCTTGCGACAACTGATCACAGAGGAGAGACAAAAGCAAGCACTTCTTCTTCGGGCAGCCTGGCTCCTAACAGGTAAGGGAAGGAAGGGGGCTTGGCTCTGTGTGCCCTGTTCCTCTTTATGGCTCTCCAGTTAAAACACAGTGCCCCTCTTTTCTGGGGAGGGCTGGATGGACAGTGGCCAACTGATTCACACAGGTGAACCCCCTCCACCTGGGACACCCCCACCGCCACCCCCAGAGCAGGAAGGAAGCTTCCTGCCTCCCCCAACACTTGCTTATTCTTTTCTGTGTGCCTTGTATCCTTGATGGGATGATAAACCAATGGAATCCAGGGATTCTGTGTTATTGTCTGTTGATGTTTTCTTCGAAGTGTCTGGCACTGTGCTGGACAAATTGTAGATGTTAAAAAACTATATTTCTTTTTGAAAAATAAAGGACAAAAAACACAGAAGGAAAGAAATGACAGAGGGGGCAGAGAGGGGAGGAAGAAATGGGGCTGGGGGATGTCATGAATATGATTTGTAAGCTTATCTTAAAAATAAGGGAAGCATGAGGGCTTGGGGGTTTGACTCCGAAAGTAGGTGGCCTGAGTTCAAATCCTGCCTCTGCCCTTTACTGGTATATTGCTCTGGGCAAGTTGCCTAAGTTCTCTTTCATCTGTACATACCCTAGTGGGTTGTTGTGAGCATTAAATGGGATTTGGCTCATCAAAGGATTAGAATGCCAGTTGACAAACTGTAACTTTCAGGTTAATCTGACCTGACACCTGTTTTTTGTAAATAAAGTTTTATTGGAACCCAGACACACCCGTTCATTAACGTATTGCCTACAGTGGCTTTTGCAACTACTCGAGTAGTTGAAACAGAGATCTTATGATCCGAAAAGCCTGAAATATTTACTATCTGGCTCTTTAGAAAAACGATTTGCCTATTGACTCCTGGCTTAGAACACAAAGCCCCACTCTTTCACCCTACAAAGTAGAAGACTGAATACCTATGTCACTCTCTTTAAAGCAGTGCTCAGTGCTTGCAGTTAGACATTGTACACCCTTCCCACTGTCACTCTATAGCACCTCAGACTCCTTCTACAGCATTTTTCACATGGTATTATCTAGAGCTTCTCCAGGCTGGGATTGTGTCATATTCACTGCTCCAGCATAGTGCCTTAGACAAAATTGACACCCAGGAAATGCTTGCTCAATCGTATTCATTGGTAATATACACATGCACACAAAAAAATCTTATTTAACCAATTTTTGTTTAACTCTCAAAAAGGAAGAACCACAAACCTACGAAGTGACAAAGCCTAGAGTTCTGAGCAGGCAACTTCAGACTTTTCCCTGTTGCTGCAGGTTTTCGTGTCCGTCTTTCTGCCTCTTTATTTCTGCCTTCTTACTTCTCAACGTCTGGCCATGGTGGTGGTGGTGCTTGAGTGGCGACAGTCCTGCGCTCACTGATGAGCCTGCAATCTACAACTGGCATTCCTTTTCATTTCTTGCAGGACCATCAGCCTTCCCTTCAATGCTTAAAAGTTCACGTCAAGACATTTTGGCCAGGCAGGCATCGGTCCTTGGGGCAGATGCTCCTAGTGGGCGGTGAGGAACACTCCCGCCTGAGTCTCTCCCACCTTGCGTTCCACAGCAGGTGCGCCAGGTGCACTCTAATCATGCTTCATGTGGACTTGCATCTGCTCCTTGTTTTCAGAGCTTCTGATCATTTTCACTATAAAACGTTAGGTTCTATTTATCTGTCACATCACCAAAGCTAGTCCTGGAAATTTCTGACCAGGAAATATTTGAACTGCGTTGTAAACAAGATCATGACCTTGGGCACCTCCCTGATCCTCATCCTCTTCCTCAGTGAAACAGGAGGAAATGGTCACAAGCCCCTCTGATTCTAACATCAAGGGCATCTATGAGGTCATGTGAAACTTCAGTGCTAGGAACGTCTTTAAATGGGATTAGCAGCTGGCTTGAGCACTGACCCATTTGAGGGGCAGGTTGCCGACCCCACACTCCTCAAGTCCTCTGTCTGTAGGATGCTAGGATGCTGACCGTTCATGCTCCCACTGACATTATCTGGCCTAAATCCTCAGCTTGAAGGTAAAATTCCTTAAAAAGCTTTGAGCTTCCCAAAGTCTCTTTGAGGTTCAAAGGTGAAGTCAATGTTTGCCTCCAAGTAAGAATTTATTAGCTGCTATTGCCAATCAGAGCTGTTTTCTCTGAGCAGAAACGAGCTCCTTGGAACTTTGCAGGTCTCTAGGTCAACAGCTTAACATGCAGGATCTGCAAACGCCTGTGGTCTCATCCACCAGAACTTGCAGGTACACATGGCTTCCTCACCCGGCTCCGCAGCTCGGCTTCCCATCAGAAAACAGCTGAAAAGTACGTGCCGTGTCTTGCCAGTAGACCCAGGTCCTGTCAGACATCAGACTGCAAATCTAAGAAGCTTGAATATCTCTCCTGGGTATTCTGACACACTCATTCTCCAGCTTGACTTAAAAAGAAGAGCTTTCCTTTTTTTTCCTTATGGCATTTTTATTCTCATAGGAATCAGTAAGTAGAAACCTATTTGTAAAGTAATGGGTAAAATGATTACTGGAGTTTTTTTAAATGCTCTTTCTGATGTTCCAATTTTTCTTTAACTCAACAGTGGCAGTTATACTGACAGCCACACTTATTCATGACCCAGAGAAATCTTTGCTTGATACTACATTAAGCACTGTTTGAGAAAGAGCAGCCCTCGGATGGCTTTCTCCACGTGTTCAGGACTTCAGGACCTTGCTACCCTCCCTCCACAGGGGCTGACAATGTTTCAGCAAAGTCGGCTCTTGAGGATGGAATTTCATTTTGGGCAGAGCGATGTCTCAGGATAGTCTTGGGAGTCTGCCTTCCTTAGATAAATGGACCTAAAGATGGCAACATCATCTTCCCAAGATTGACTGCCACAGCACACATGTTGGGAACAGACTTTATTCTGACTGGGGAAAGGCCACTGAATGAGCCCTTTTTAATTAAAACCCCTGAACCTTCCTTATTAAGACTTTTGGCACATGCTGACAGTGGAATTTTTCCTGCATGGTCCTTGTGGGAGCTACCTAGATGACTTTGGCAGAGAAATGACATATAAATAACGTTTAGGATTATTATTATTGGGCTAGGTTCTCATCCTGTGTAA
Source organism: Aotus nancymaae (assembly GCF_030222135.1). Lineage (NCBI taxonomy): Eukaryota > Metazoa > Chordata > Mammalia > Primates > Aotidae > Aotus > Aotus nancymaae. The sequence continues at coordinate 15,601,871 of NW_026988447.1, forward strand.
CTCTCTGGGAATTCTAACGCTCAGACTTGCTTGTTATAAATACGACATCCTTCACCTTCCTCCAAGTGCACAGGGGACGAGGTAGTAGAGGGCTATGTGGAGGCTAGGAGATGGTGTTGTTTGGAAGATCCATTAATCAAAGTCAGCTTGAAAGTCATCCTGTACATGATTAAATCAGTTATAAAAAATTATTCCCTTATTTCAGGTAACTGATTTATTCCCCAAGTTTCCAGGAATGTAAGTAGCAGGCAGGACTTTATGCCCATCTCAGGAATGGAAAGCAGATTGAATTGGCCCTGTGGGTGATGAGGTTATAGAACAGATGGCACTGACTTGGCCCCAGAACAAGGAACCAGGACCCATCAAGGGGGACCATGTCTCTAGCAAGATAAGACACCACATCTTATCTTGCTAGAAGATAAGGATGGGAGATTATTCCCAAAATTTAAGAGAAGAGCTTCTAGTTAGGAATGCTGGTACCAGATCCAAGCTGACCGCTGATACACTTAGCCAACATGTGAGTCTGTACCATGAGCCAGGAACTGTACTGATCTAGGGTGGTAAAGAGAACAAACAAAGTCCTTGCTCTCTGGAAGCTCAAATTCTAAGGTGAGGGGTGGTGTAACAGATAAATAAGCAAACATGCAAACAAACACTCAAGATAAATTCAGATAAATTTTAAAATGATACAAAGTCAACAAAACAAAGAACAATGATAGAAAGTGATGAGGAAGGGTAAGCCTCGGGAGCCTGGATAGCGCAGACAGAAAGAACAGGGAACGCTTCTCAAAGGAAGGTTCCTTTGAGCTGAGATCCAAAAAATGAGACGGAGCTAGACATGGGGTGACATGACTTCAGAGCTTTCTAGGCAGAAGGCACAGCAAGTGCAAATACCCCAGGGCAAGAGCAGGCTTGGCATGTTCCAGGAGCAGAAAGAAGAGAGGTCCTTGTGCCACCCTATGAGCAAAGGAAAGAGCAGCAATAGGACATAGGGGAGGCCAGATGCCCTTAGGGGCCATCATGAACTGTTTAGACTTCATTGTGCAAGGATGGACAGCCGTCAGGAGTGTGGAAAGGCTATTTGTTGTCTCTCCCTGCCCCTACCCATCCAGTCTCTCCTTTTTTTTCCATCCTAGAATTTTTGAGTTTTAGCAAGCAAATGCCCACACGATCAGAAGGTCAGTTTTCCAGTCTTTTTTGCATATATGTGTGGCCATAGGATAAAGCTCTGGTCAATGAGATGTGTGCAGGAGTGATGTACGCAACTTCTGGACCTTGTTCTTAAAATGTCTGGGCATCTGCTTTACACTCTTTTCCTCATCTTGGTGGTTGCTGCATGCATCTGACTACAGAGCCAACTTTGACTTTGGAGAATCAGTGCATAGAGTAGCACCTTATGATATGGTGAGCACCAAAACAGAAGGAATCTGAGTCCCTTCATGGCTGTATACAACTTGACCACCTGCCTGCCCTGAACCATCTGCTTTCCTTTGCCTGAGCTGTTGAACTTCAGGTTTCTTTGTTATATCAACTCAGCCTACATCCTAACTAATACAGGATGTTTCAGGTAGGAAGGTGACATGATCTAATTTACATTTCGAAGAGATCAATCTAGCTGCCATGTAGATAATGTATTGGGAGGGGAGAGAGAACAAAGTGGATACAGGGAGGCCAGAGGCTAGCTCAGAAGCCATTGCAGTAAAACAAACTAAATGCACTGATGGCTTAGGATAGCCACTCTACAAATAGAGAAGTGAATCCATTTGGGATCAATTTTAGAGGTAGAACCAAAAGGTTTTGAGGAGGGATTGGATGATTGGGAGAGAGAGGCTGAGAAAAGAATAATTAAAATAATTCCTAGTTTGGGATCCTTTGGTGATTTCCCCAGACATCTAGCTGGGATCTGAAGACAATAGGAGGTGGGCCCCATGGTTGGAGGTTGGGGCATCTCTGACATAAGAAGCTACCGACGAGATGGAAAACTCAGAGGTGATACATACCATAACTGTCAGTCTAATTGTCTTCTGTATGGGCACAGATTTCATGCCCCACATTTGAGTCGAAAATACTTACATTCTTTTAGATGCATGTAACAGAAACCAACTCCGACCAGTTTAAGACATAAAAATAGTTTACTAGAAGGATTGACACAGCTCATAGACCCCCAAGTGTAGCCAGATCTAAAAAGAACTAGAACTGAGGACCAAAAAGATGACCGGAACCATCAATACTCTTAGCTCCTTGTCTCTGAACAGACCACTTTTTTTCACTTTTCCACAGATGTGACGAACGATGGTATCTTCAAGGATTCTGAGTTTATTTTACTTCTGGCAAACAAACTATACCAATCTAGATACCCTTAACCACCTGGGAGAAAGAATTTAATCAGCTTTTCTTGGGTCAGGATCCAATCAGCTATAGCTAGGAGGATGAAACCAAATAGTACAAACATGGTTGCTTCTGCCCATCTACCAGTAAGGGTCACAGAGAAAGGTGTCCATGTGAGCTGGGCGGATACCCCCACCCCAGGCTTCTAACAAGGTCCATATTGACTAAGAATATCAATTTCATGAAGATACAGCACCGTAGGATTCAAATGGCCCTTCAGAATGATCTATCTCTAGTGCAAAGTTAAATGGAAACCATCTTGAGCTGATAAATATCTTTCTAAGTTTCAGAGATGTCTTGCATGGAAGATTTCATAGCTTTCCTTGGGGACCATTGGCGGGGACACAGAATTCTCACAAACGCTTTCTTCTTGTTTGTCACCTTTGCACTTGCCACAGCATTTGAAAAGCTCCTCTTGTTCTCTCCTCATTCAGAAGGGGGCCATCTGGGCACCCATTCGATCTGTCAGAATAACCCTCCCTGATGGTACACCTCTGGCAAGGCTGGACTGGAGTAAATATGGAATTCTGTAACTAACTGACCTAGATGTGACCCTGCAGTCTCAAAGATTGTCTAAAGCATCCCTGAACGAACCACAAGGCTTTGGATCTTAGATTTGCTTTTTCTACAAGCATCTATTCTGCAAATAAGTAATCCCATCTTTCTCTTCCCCTTGCCCACTCTCAAACACTCATTCTTTATTCTCATCCAGGGCTTCCTCTCCCCACTTCTCTGAATAAAGTTTAAAATTGAGCTATAAGAACAGATATAGCAGCTCTTTATCTGTCAGAGAAAGATTAGCTAAGCATAGTTATGGGCCCCAGGCAAAGATAGGGATGCAGTCTGCCTCTTAAAGGCTTGATTGGGAGGATTTTATTGTTATTATAAAGATGCACTTTCTTTTAAAAGTTTAGAGCTGGATTTTTTTCCTTCTTTTAGTCACGGGAGGTCATGCACTTTTTTTTTATTAGATACTTCTTATTTTTAAGGCTGAGGCTTAACAGCATGCTCAGTAAGGACTATTGGAACTGAATGCGGCCCCCGAGGAAAGCCTCACCTCCATCTATGGGGCTGAGGGGACACACGTTATGAGCTTCGTGCCTCCTGGTAATATGTGCGGGTCACAGCCCTTTCACGACAGAGCAAGCCCATGGCAGGGGTTGAAATATACTGTTTCCAAACAGCAAGGCAATGAAAAAACGACCTTTTACTATCCTCTCTACCTCATGATTTTTTTTTACTTTTTTAAAATTATGCAAACTAATGATTATGATCAAATAGATATGATGTATAAAAAGCGCTCTAAAAATATAATCTAATTACTTTTATGGGTTTTAAATTTTCATACCAGAGTTTCTGTTTGTGGTGTTCGGAACCAGTCATCATCATCCCTACTGTCACTTAACCAATAACTATCATGAGCTCTTGCTTTTTCTTTCTCGTGCTTTTATTGTGGTAAAATATGCATAGCATAAAATTTATCAGTTTATTTTTATTTATTTATTTTTGAGATGGAGTTTCACTCTTTCCCAGGCTGGAGTGCAGTGGCACAATCTTGGCTCACTGCAACCTCTGCCTCCTGGGTTCAAGCGATTCTCATGCCTCAGTCTCCTGAGTAGCTGCAATTACAGGTGTACCCCACCACACCTGGCTCATTTTTGTATTTTTAGTAGAGACAGGGTTTCACCATATTGGCCAGGCTGGTCTCAAACTCCTGACCTCATGATCCACCCATCTCAGCCTCCCTTAATGCTGGGATCACAGGCGTGAGCCACTGTGCCTGGTGATTTTATTTTTTTAAGTGTACACTTGGGTGGCATTAAATACATTCACACTGTTGTGCAACCATCACCCCATCCATCCCCTCAAACAGAAACGCCATATCCATTAAACACAAACTCCCTTTCCCTCTTCCCCCAGCACCTGGTAACCCCTATTCTACTTTGAGTCTGTATGAATTTGCCTATTCTAGGTGCCTTATACTAATAAAGCATCTACTTTTTATTCCACTCTCCTAATCAGGCACTGTGCCTTGATACCCTGCCATGCAGAGATTGACCACCAGGCTTCCCCACACTCATACAGAGGCCAGAGACCAGCCATTCTAAGTTGTGGTCTCTCAGCAGGAAGACCATCCTCTGTGCCCACTATCTTATTTAAACCTTATATAACCTTGCAAGCTAAAGATTACTATACCCCACTTTATAGCTGCAGAGAATAAAACTCCCACAGATTAGAGCATAATGCTGATAAGTGGCAAATCCAGACTCAACTCAGACCGAATGCCAATTCCTGCTCTCTTAACCTGTACGCCGTCCTCCCTTCCCCGCTGACTACTGAAGTTGTACATCTGCCAACTCCTTGGCAACTCAGAATAGCTGTCCTCCAGATTCTTGCTAAGGATTAAAATCATGACCTCTATGTTGTCCTATGTTTACACAAAACCCCAGGTTGGAAGACATGTGACCTCTGTAGGAGGTAGGCGCACTTCACCGAGAGGCAGTATAGTGCAGTGGTTAAGCACCCAGTCTCTGGGGCCAGGCTGCTTGACCTCAGTAGCTGAGTGAACTTAGCCAAGTTACTTAACCTTCATGACTCACTTTCTACTTCTGTAAATGGAAATGATAATTAGATAATGACAGGGATGATAAGACCAATTTTACTGAGTTCTTATGATGATAAATTAATGTACATAGAGTACTAAGACCACTGCCTAGTGCTTAGAAAACATTATGAATGTGGCAGTTCTTAAGACCTGTCATCCTTTTCTTTCTTTTTTCCTTTTTCTTTCTTTCTTTTCTTTTTCTTTTTAGAGACAGGGTCTTGCTCTGTGGTCCAGGCTGGAGGGCCAGTGGCACGATCATAATTCACTCTAAACTTGAACTCTGGGGCTCCAGCGATCCTCCCACTTCAGCCTTTAAAAGCATTAAGATTACAAGCATGAGCCACCACACCTAGTCTGTCATCCGTTTTTATAGCTAACTGACTCTTACATGCTTTTAGTCACGGATTCTTCAAAGTCAAGTTATGCATCTCTGCATCAGTGACAATACTTTCTGATGCAAATCATAAAAACATGATTCACATTGGCTTAAGTTCCATTAAAATATCTGGAAATAACTGAAATCTAGATGTAGAGCAGACTCCAGACATGCCACAATCAGCAGTGAATGGTGCCATCAACAACTTACTTCTCTGTTACTCCATTCTGCAATCCCAGCATCAGCAGCATCTTAAGGCTGGCTTGTGGGGGCAAGACAGCTTCCAGTGGTAACCAGAGCTGTGTGCTTCCTGTGCAGATCTAGAAAGAGACAGAGCATAAACAAGCTTCACCGTACAATAGTTGAGCCAACTCGTGTGTCATGCCTACCAATGGCCTCTAGCAGTTACCAGGGATATGCCATCAAGGGCTGTTTTTGGAGCTGGAGCTGGAGTGGATCCCTATACAAAATCAGACAGGAAGAACAGCAACAGCCTCAAATCTCTGTACCCCAAAATGCAACATACAAACTTGGCAGACAATTCCAGAAGTTTCACAGTCTGCAGATTAAGACCCTGTAGAAGATATTTCGAACATTACCCATAGAGGAAGCCAGACTCTTAGGAAGTTGTATACATGAAATACACTGTTTCAACCCCTCTTAGAATCACGATGACTGAATTGCATGTCAGTATCATGCCATGGGTCTCTTCTTCACCCATAATAGTGTTAGGAAAAAAGCTTGCTTCTCTTGAGTAATTCATTCAATTTTATTTTATAGACAATGTAAAACATATTTAAACCATATTTTCATCTCCCCTTAGGCACCTTAGGTTCATAGCTTACCTTAAGGAAAAGGTAGAATTAATTTTTCTGTGCTTACCCTGTACTTTGTTTTATTATTTTCCTGTTAATAACTTCCCTTCATCCTAAGTCATTACTTTGTATTGCATGTAGCTTAATATGCAATGTATGGAAAATATATGTATAATCAATGTCAATCCCAGCATTAATAGTTAATTTTTAAAAGCAAACAAATATAAATGTTCAGTTAAGGAGACAATTGAGTAAATTATGCATATTCGTAAAATTAAAGACATTGCCATTAAGAATCATGTTTACAGCACTGAAAAAGAGATGAAAAGTGATACAGAAATTTTAAGAATTTGGAAGATAGGGAAAGCAGATATCTAAAAAAAAAAAAAAAAAAAAAAAAACAATAAATGGACTGATGTCTCATCAGAAAAAACAGAGCCCAGATACAGCGGAATGCTATCCTCGAGGTAGGCAGCAATATAATTGTCAACAAGGAATTGTATACCCAGAGAAACCACGATTCAAGAGTGAGAGCAACATAAAGCAAAGAGGGTTTATCACTCACAAATCATTGCCAAAAGAACTACTGAAGAGTTATTTATTTAGAAATAAATTGAACCTAGAAAACGGAAGTGGAACACATAAAACACTGTGGAGCAAATAAATTGGTAAACACCAGGGAAGTCCAAATAAGTATCAACTATAGAAAAGAAGGAAAAACAAAACTAAAACTCTATGCATAATAAAATGACTAATTTTAGGGCATTTAAAAACAAAACAGAACCAAAATTTTAGATAATGACATAGATCATAAGTGAGAGTCATCAGTATTAAAACATTCTAAGGCCCTGGTATTGTTCCACAGAGGGTAGATGTGTTGATTAAATGTTAGATTTCTTAAATCAAGTATGTAGGCTAAAAAATTCAAGGGTAACCACTAAAAGAATAAAAATTGAATACGTACTTCTAAAAATATAAATATTCAAAATAAATATAATTATATTAAATTCATCCACCAGAAACAGATATTATGAAACTGTTTTTTTAAAAATATGCCTTATCTTCCTAGTGAATTTTTCTTTTTATCATTATTTCATGCTTTATCTTTACCCCTATAAATTATTTTTGTCTTAAAACTTGTTTGTCTTTTATAAATATAAATTCCAGTATCTTGAGTCAACCATTTTTAACATGTTAGAATGTTCCCTAATGACCTTAAAGAAATTAAGTAAATATGTCACATTTTTTCCAGAAAGGCTTTGATTTAGAAGGATGCCCATTTTAATATGTGCATAATATTGATATCATATTCATTACCTTTTGATTTCTAGGCTTCCTATGCATTCACATGCATATTCAATTATTAGCATGCATTTATCCTCCTAGACAGGGGCAATAGGTGTCGAAAGTAGAATATTCTCATTAGATTTTTGGTGGATGCTTGTCATCAAGTTTTGAAAAATATTTTTCATTTATAGTTGGTGAACAGTTTTTATTATGTATAAGTCTTCAATTTTACTCTTTAAAAATATTAGAAGCGTTACAGGATACCCTGTCCTTTGTCCCAGGTTTTATTCAACATTGTTCTATAGGAGATCTTATCCAACAAAGTAAATCAAGAAAAAGGAAATTGGAGGTAAATGGACTAAAAAGGAAGAGATAACATTGTCAATATGCACAAGTAATACGATTTCTTGATGTAAAAAATCCTTGAAAATTTCCATATGGACTATTAGAATTAGGAAAGATTTTAGCAACTATGCTAGATACAGCCACAATACAAATGCAGACTCACGTGTCATCATTAATATTGCCCATATCTAGAAGGACACATCATGTCACATTGTTAGAGCAGGCCTGGAAATCAAAAGATAGTAGATATGAAATTTACTATTATTTACATACTAACATGGACAGTCTATTAAACCAAAATGTTTCTGGGAAAAAATATTAATACATATGTGTATAATTTCTAAAGGCCATTCGAGAACATTCCAAAATGTCAAGAATGGCTGACTCCAGGCAGTAGAGTCTTCAGATATGGCTTTTAACTTTCATCTCTGTAATTGTCTGTTCTACGAAATTTCTACAATAGGCATGTACTACTTGTAATTAGGGGAAAAATGCTTTAAAAAATGAAACTAAAAAGAAGCATTGGGGCCAGGCCCATCCAGCATCTCTATCTTACCTCCCACCTCCCTGAGGAGGTATTCTAACTAGCCTGAGAGTTCTTGCCCGTCCAAATTGCTTTCTGCCTCATTAGTTCTATCTTACTTCAATTCTCATTTGAAAAAAATATTTTTCTCCATTTCTTCTTAGTGTATGCCTTAATTTCTCCGGCTCTGTATCCTCTAACTATATCATCAAATCATGTGATGTTTTGGCTCAGTAGAACCTAGATTATAAGAATATCTTTATTTAAACATACCACAGCCCTTGGCAGATAGCATGGCAGAGACACTGTGAACAAGACCTGACTTTAACACACAGTGTAGGCAGTTGCTGAGAGCTGGGACAGTGTCATAGGGTCTAAAATTCCATCATTAAAACCTTTACATTAATCATTGCCCTCTCTGGGTTCCTCTTTAAAGGTTTAATTCTGCTGGAAGGTAATTAAACATCAAAGAACTCTCCTGTTTAAAATCCGCCTCATAGTGGAAAGGAGTGGAGGAGGTATACAAAGGAAAAACAGTTTTGTATAGTCCAGATTTGGACTAGGTCTGCCTTACGGTGAATTCCCAGCTCTTCTTGCAGCAAGGAAGGATCCTGGGGAGATCAGAAAGGAGATTGGCTCACCCAAGCAGACTTGTTTCACGATATGCTGGTGTTACTTTCTACTAAGAAAGACTTTTTCAGATTATTCTGCCAGAGTGTTCTGTAGAAACTATTACAATCCAAGTTTTCAGAATTTGGACAAATCCTTTTAGTCTTACATCCAAGTACTTGGCTCATGAAAGTGAGTGAGAAAACCCACCAGGAAGCCTCTTTTGATAGACAGAAGTTGCCAGGGTAGGGAGGCTTCTCTGCCTACCCCTCACCCCAGAGCAGGGTCCCACGCTGAGAGCAACGGCAGGACCAGCTCAGTGCCCCCTGCCCAGCCAACAGCCCTAGAAGAGTCTGGGCTGTGCACAGGGCAGCTCCCTGATGAGATTCCAGCTCTAGCCTCTCACTCAAAACCCTGCAACCTGGTCCAACACAGTCACTTCCTTGTCCTGTTCAGATTGGTGTTTAGGTTTATTAGTTTAGAGATTCCCATAAAATAGGTAGAGAGAAGACTGGGAAACCTAGAAATGCCAAGTAAAACCTGGGCATCCTAAATGATCTAATTCGTTTTCCAAGCCCCACGGGAAGTTTAAAAGAGTTGGCAGTTTAGTCAGGCATACAGCCATTCCATCAGTAAACAACAATGGAGCACCATCCCATGTATAAGGCCCCTGCTAGGCCTTGGGGTCGCAGATGGATACAGCACAATCTCTGTTCCAAGAACTTAGCAGCTAGATGGCAGGGATATAATAACAGGCAAATAACCATGAAACAAAGCATTATAAGAGAATATCATGAGAGAGTTCTAAACCAACTTTGGGGCCAAGAGGTAGGGTTAGGCAGATGGGTTGGAGTCCTGGATCCAACGGTCTCTAGCTGTGTGACTTTGGACATGGCCAAACATTTACTGACCATGTTCTGTATGCCAGACATGGCAGAAAGCACTCTACTCTGCATGATCTTGTTTTATCTTTTTAATAACCATAGGAGGTGCTATCTCCTTTTCATAGACTGGGAAACAGAATTCAAAGCAAACACCAAGTTTGCAGTACAAGATGTTTACTAGGGATCAGCACCTGTGAAAAAAAGGAGGGCAGAGGAAGACTGGGCAGAGGAAGAAGCTGAACTTTGATGAAGACCAAACAAAGCCTTGACCTCTTTGGAGCATGGGAATTGCCTGATGGAATGAATGTTCCACTTTGGGCTAAAATGGCTGGGCATTTACATAGATGCAGGCTGCCCTGAGAAAGACATAACCTCTAGCAAGGCAGTTCTCTGCAGCTGAGGAAGACCCTAAAGGAGTTGACCGCTTGAGGTCATTTGCTGGCTGCACCCCCACTGCTGGTAAACAAAATGTGAGTGACATCACTCTGTGTCTACCACAGGATCCTTCCATGCTAAACTTAGAAGGATGAGAAACAACTTTTGCAAGTACTTGGCACGAATTAGCTGCTCAATAAATTGTAGCTTTTGTTATTCAACACAGAGCCTGGGTAGGAAAAATGTCGTGGTAACTCTTGAAGGATGTCTCAAAGAAAACGTCATCCACGTTGGTTGGACCTTAAAACAGTCTCTCCCCTTCTGTCCATGGCTGTCCATGAGTCCATCAGGCTCATGTTAACTACAAGGTGTAACATAGCCAAAGAGAGTGATGTGGGAGGCCTGTTTTGTGGCATGATTTTCTGAAAGTGATAGCAGATGGATTTTGTTCTTATTGTGAGCATTTAGTAGAAATATTTTGTAGTGATAGTGTTTGTGAACAAATGCCTCGGGTGGGAGGGTGGGTGTCATTTACCAGCAGGATAGGGAGGAGGTGGTTGCAGCAATTTGGGAGCCCATCGAAGCTGAGCTCTGCAGGAGCCAAGGCGGAGCGGGGCCTGTGTGGACTTCATGGTCAAGTTGAGAGGCATAGTGATGGAACTGTGGTTATAAGACAGCCTACGCTTTCCAATTACTCACAGCTAGATCTGTTCTTAAAATATAAAAATGACAACAGAGACAACGAGAAACAGGCCTCTGGAACATGTATCCCAACCCACATCCTGACTGCTTAATGCCATTGATCCTATCAGTTCAATGGAGGCTAAGTACCTGATGTGTATAACATTTGGAGAAAATTGTTTATCCTCCTATTCTTTTTTAATTACGAAAATGTGAGAGTCAAATATTTTACTATTTTATGTTCTTTTATGCATGTTTGTAAAGCCCTCCATAGTCTTTGAAGCATTTTCACATTTGTGGCCTCTAGGCTTCTCAGCATCTCTCTCCTTATGGCCTCTGTTATGAATACCCAGTTCCTCTGTGTTGCTGAATTCTACTATCTGTCGGAACAACTTTTGAACTTGGTGCTTGCAAATTCAAGGAACAAGTGACCTGCACTCACAGCCTCTACTTCTCCTTCCATCACCTTCTTAACCTCTTGCAGCATGGATCCCACCACCACCCCTCGACAGAAACTACCCTCATTGCAGGTACCACCAGGGTGCTCCTGGACAATCAGTGCTTTTCAGCATAGCCCCTCTGAAGCAGCTGGCATCTCCCAACCCATCCCCTCTTAGAACTACTCTGTCTGATTTTCTTTTCTTTCTTTCTTTCTTTCTTTTTTTTTTTTTTGGAAGGAAAGAAAGAGAAAGAGGGAGAGGGAGAGACAACAGGATTCTTGCTCTATTGCCCAGGCTGGAATGCAATCTAAAAATAGGTGTTAAAAACCTCTTTTTTGCCGATAATTGTGTTTAACAGCGGAGAAAGGAAGGAATAAGAGAAGAAAATAACAAAGAAACAGCCAACCAATATTCCATTAAGTCTGTGAAATGCTATGCAAATGCTGAAGAGTGATTTACTTCCAATTATGTGGTCACTTTCAAAATAGGTGCAATGTGATACTGAGAAAAATGTTATGTTCTGTGGACCTGGGGTGAAGAATTCTATAAATATTCACTGAGTTTACTTATTCCAGGTCTGAGTTCAAATCATAGATGTCCCTGTTAATTTTCTATCTCGTTGATCTGTCGAATATTAACAATATGGTGTCAAAGTCTCCCACTATTATTGTGCGGGAGTCCAAGTCTCTTTATAAGTCATTAAAAACTTGTCTTACGTATCTGGGTGCTCCTATATTGGGTTCATATATATTTATGATCATTGACTCCTGTTGTTGCATTGATCCTTTTACCATTATGTAATATCCTTCTTTGTTTCTTTTAGTCTTTGTTACTGTTAAAGTCTATTTTGTTAGAGACGAAAGTCACAACTCTTGTTTTTTTTTTTGTTGTTTTTTTTTTTTGTTTTCTCTCCATTTGATTGGTGAGTCTTCCTCTAACCCTTTGTTTTGAGTCTTTGTGTGTCCTTGCTTATGAGATGGATTTGGATACTGCGTACCAATGGGTTTTGACTTTTCATTCAATTTGCCTGTCTGTGTCTTTGATTGGGGCATTTAATCCATTTAAATTTAGGATTAATATTGATATTTGTGAGTTTAATATTGTTGTTAATGCTAGCTGGCTATTTTGCCCATTAGTTGTTGTAGATTCTTCATTACGGAGACACTCTTTACCTTTTGGTAAGTTTTTGGGATGACTGATACTGGTTGTTCCTTTCTGTTTGTAGTGCTTCTTTCAGAAGCTCTTGTAAAGCAAGCCTGATGGTGATGAAATCTCTGAGTGCTTGCTTGTTTGTGATAATTTTTATTTTTCCTTCATTTATAAAGCTTAATTTGGCTGGATATGAGATTCTGGGTTGAAAATTCTTTTCTTTGAGGATATTGAATATTGACCCCCAATCTCTTCTAGTTTGTAGGGTTTCTGCTGAGAGATCTGCTGTGAGTCTGATAGGCTTCCCTTTATGGGTAACCTGACCTTTCTCTCTAGCTGCCCTTAGAATTTTCTCCTTTATTTCAACCCTGGTGAATCTAACAATTATGTGTCTTGGGGTTGCTCTACTTGAGGAATATCTTTGTGGTGTTCTCTCTATTACCTGGAGTTGAGTATTGTCCTGCCTTACTAGGTTAGGAAAGTTTTCCTGAATAATATCCTGAAGAATATTTTCCAGCTTGGATTCATTCTCTTCATGACATTCAGGTACACCTATCAAACGTAAATTAGGTCTTTTCACATAGTCCCATATTTCTTGGAGACTTTGCTCATTCCTTTTTATTCTTTCTTCTCTAATCTTGTCTTCTCATTTAATTTCATTAAGTTGGTCTTCGACCTTTGATATCCTTTCTTCTGCTTGATCAATTTGACTGTTAAAACCTGTGCATACTTCATGGAGTTCTCGTATTGTATTCTTCAGTTCCATTAATTAATTCACTTATATTTCTCTCTATATTGTCTATTCTTGTTAGGATTTCGTCAAACATTTTTTCAGGGTTCTTAGTTTCTTTACATTGGGCTAGGACATGTTCTTTTAACTCACAGAAGTTTCTTATTATCCACTTTCTGAAGCCTAATTCTGTTATTGGAATGCACTCATTCTCCATCAGGCCTTGATCACTTGTTGATGAGGAACTGTGATCCCCTGTAGAGGGAGAGGCATTCTGATTTTGGGTATTCTCAGCCTTTTTACACTGGTTTCTTCCCATCATTGTGAATTTATCCACCTATCGTCTTTGTAATTACCGACTTTCAAATTAGGTCTCTGAGTGGATGTCCAACTTGTTGATTCCCAGCACTGGAATCTGAGCAACCCACTGTGCCGGCTAATACAGCGGCATTAAGATTGATGGTGCTTTTCTCCCTGGGAATCTCCGGTCTGGCTTCATTCTTGAGTCCCTTTTTCGATCAGCTGAATAGGCTACTCTGCCTTCCCGGAGCTCCAAACGTCAACCAAAAGGGGACCCAGTCCCGTTTACTCTACCATCGCACCAGGGCGCTGGCAAAAACGCCGCGCCGGCCACAAGAGTCGCACTGATGACCCGTGGGGCTCCTCCACTGGGAATCTCCTGGTCCGTGAGCAATAAATATTCATCTGAAAGTGTGGCGTCCTCTCATTCTCTGTGCTTTCACTGGGAGCTACAATCCTGAGCTGCTAGTAATCGGCCATCTTGGATCTCTCCCTCTGTCTGATTTTCTTATAACACTAAGCATTGCCAACACATTTAAAATTGAGTACTTGCTTCTACCAGTTACTAATGGTTGCTTGGAGTGTTATACAGAGAGAAAAATTCAAGTTACATCTAGGACACTGTGATTGATTAATATGCCTGTCACTGGCCTGAAAAAGAGAGAAGTGGCACATGTTCTAGCCATTCACCATCTGATATCACACATATTGATTTCTCTTATTTCTCTTTGGTTTCTCCTCTTTTTTCTCTCTATTTAGACACTTGATTTCTTCTTGATCCCTAATGGAGTCTAAATTATTGAGAAGACAAAATGAGATGATATATAGAAAGCTCTTGAATATATTGGATTCTGAATCAATAGCAACCAGTATTATCATCCTCAGTTTTCTATTGTCTTTGTAGATTTACTTCATTAGATATCTGTGTCTTTTCTTTATGCAACTTAGCCGCTACCTTGGCTCCCAAGTCTACTTTTCCAGCCCCAACGACCATCTACACTTAAAAAAGAAGATAAGGTAGAGAATAAAAAGCAGAAAACTTTGCAAAGGGTAAAGCAAATACAGGAAGTCCTAGCCCGAGGAAGGACTCTGAGCAAGCACTCAAGAGAAAGAAAAAAGTTTGATGATATGAGTCTATACCTAGAAATTTCTAAAGACTCTGTCAGAAGCCTCCTGGAACTGATAAACAAATTCAGTAAAGTTTTAGGATACAAAAGTAATGTAAAAAAAATCAGTATCATTTCTATACACTAATAATGTTCAAGCTGAGAGCCAAATCAAGAATGCAATCCCATTTACAATAGCCATACACATAAAAAAAATACCCAGGAATATATCTAACCAAGGAGATTAAAGATCTCTATGAGAAGAACTACAAAACACTGCTGAAAGAAATCAGAGATGACACAAACAAATGGAAAAATGCTCCATGCTCATGGGTTGGCAGAATCCATATTGTTAAAATGGCCATACCGCCCAAAACAACCTACAGATTCAATGTTATTCCTATCAAACTATCAACATCATTTTTCACAGAACTAGAAAAACTATACCTTCATATGGAACCAAAAAAGAACCTGAATAGCCAAAGCAATCCTAAGCTAAAAGAAAAAAGCTAGAGGCTTTACATTATCCAACTTCCAACTATATTATAAGGCTATGATAACTAAAACAGCATCATACTGCTACAAAAACCAGTGAAACAGAATAGAGAACCCAGAAATAAAGTCGTACACCTATCACCATCTGATCTTTGACAAAGTTGACAGAAATAAGCAATGTGAGAAGGACTCGCTATTCAATAAATGGTGCTGGGATAGCTGGCTAGCCATATGCAAAAGAATGATACTGGACCTCTACCTTTCACTATATAAGAAAATTAACTCAAGATGGACTAAAGATTCAAATGTGAGACCTCAAACTATAAGAATACTAGAAGAAAACCTGGGAAACCCCATTTTGGAAATTGGCCTTGGGAAATAATTTAGACTAAGTCAACAAAGACAAAAATTAACAAGCGGGACCTAATTAAACTAAAGAGCTTCTGCACAGCAAAACAAACAACCAAAAACCAAAAACAACGACAACAGACTATCAACAGAGTAAACAGACAACCCACAGGATGCGAGAAAATATCTGCTAACTATGCATCCAACAAAGATCTAATATTCAGAATCTATAAGAAACTTAAACAGTTGAACAAACAAAAAACAAAAACCCCATTAAAAAATGGGCAAAAGACATGAGCAGACACTTCTCAAAAGAAGACATACAAGCAGCCAACAAACATGAAAAAAAATTCAGTATCACTAACAATCAGAGAAGTGCGAATCAAAACCACAATGACATATCATTTCACACCAGTCAGAATGGCTGTTATTAAAAAGCCAAAAAAACAACAGATGCTGGTGAGGCTGCAGAGAAAGGGACCACATACACTGCTGGTGGGAAAGCAAATTGGTTCAGCCACTGTGGAATACAGTTTGAAGATTTTCAAAAAACATAAAACAGAACTACCATTTGACCCAGAAATCTCATTACTAGGTATATATCCAAAAGAAAATAAATCTTTCTTCCAAAAAAACACATGCACTTGTATGTTCATTGCAGCACTTTTCATAATAACAAAGGCATGGAATTAACCTAGGTGTCCATCAATGGTGAATTGGATAAAGAATTGGTACATATACACCATGGAATGCTATGCAGCCATAAAAAGAACAAAATCATGTCCTGTACGAATCCTAGAAGAAAACCTAAGAAACCCAATGGGAGCAGCTAAGGGCCACCAACGTAATGCAGGAACAGAAAGCCAGATATTGCATGTTCTAACTTACAAGTAGGAGCTAAACACTGGGTACTCATGAACATAAAGATGGCAATAATAGATACTGGGGACAACTAGAGGTGGGAGGGAGGGAGAGGAGAAAGGGTTAGAAAACAAACGATTGGGTACTATATTCACTACCTGAGTGATGGGATCAATCATATCCCAAACCTCAGTATCACGCAATATACCCTTGTAACAAACCTGCACATGGACCCCTGAATCTAAAATAAATGTTGAAATTATTTTCTAAAGCATAAGCAAAATCAAAAAACTATGGAAGGTGAAATTATTTTCTCTTCTAGGAGCCTGTTCATTTGTTTGCTTTCAACCAAACCAGAAAGCTTCAGAGGAAAGAACGATTTCAGAAAATGTATTTTGTGTCTTTATGCTCTAGCAGAGGTAGGACCCCCCATACCAGAAACACTGACCTCAAAGTGCTCTGACTTCTGGCTCCACAATGTGACCTCCTGATGACCTCACTGCCTGGCTTCCTTTCCTGTCTCTTGCCTTCTGCTCACCTGTTCTGAGCCTTCTTTGAGTGCCTCTCCAAAGGTAGAAGAGCCAGGCTAGGAGGAGAAACAGAAACACAGAAGTACTAGTAGATCAAAACAGAGAGAAGAGGGGGGAAATCCGAGGAGGGGAAGCAGCTGCCAACAGTGGAGCCCTCCTCCCCCAAAGCCTCTCTCAGCCTCTGCTACCTTCACCTGCCTCTGGCCTTTGAGACACCAGATGCCATCCTGGCCGACCCATGGAGGAAGGGCTTTCAGCCCTCAGTGTCTATTTTCTGCCCCACTGATGAATGTGAAAAAGATGAATTTTGCTTTTTTTATAGGATAGCTGTAATCCCACAATTTCTCTTTCCTTTAAGCCAGGGGGCATCAGAAAGATTTCTGCTGGCCACAGAAGCGGCTGTTGCCCTGGCTGTTCTTGATTAGTCAGAGCTCCCAGTGAGAAGGTCTTCGGCTTCACAGGCTCCTCTGTCACCACCCGACTCTCAGAATAGGAGTCTCCCCTCCACGGTCTTCTCAGGAACCTCAGATTCTAGAAAACAAAAAGAATTCCCTCCTCACAGAAGGCTTACTCATCCCTGCTTCAGCTGGTTTCTAATACCAGTGCTGGGGATTTTTCATGCTCAAGAGGTTGACTTTTTCACGGAGGACAATTCAACCCTTGTTTGGTGACCTGCAGGGTCTCCCTTCTGGGCCTGAGAGGTGATGGCTAGAGAGCGGCCCAGCCCTGGGGATGGGTCACTCAGGGTAATGGCTCAGCCTCAGGGCTGTAGCTCAGGCAAAAAGCAGCTGCCTCTGTGAGGCCAGGGACTGGGTGTGGATTCTGCAGCATCCCCAGTCTAAGGCTGTCAGCCCCTCATCCCCAATCCGAGGAGAAAACTCTCCCAACCATAAATACATGAGTTGCCTTGTTGCATTAAATTGCATTATAAAGAAATCCATTAGCCACTCTGAGCACTGCTCTCCTCTGGGGCCTTCCTGGCACAAAGATATTTTATCTTTTTAATGAATAAAACATGCTGATTTCCTAAAATTAAAAAGTGTGGTGGTAATGGAGAATCCTCAGGAAGGATTCTGAAGCCTGTGAGCTGTGGAGCAGAGGACCGAAAATCCTGGCTGTGGGGCTTCCTGTATCTGCCACTGAGTGATGCTCCTTCCCCAAAGGGCCTTGCCTCTTCCTTCCTGAGGTCCACTGTGCTTCCCTGCCTGGCCCACATGGCAGCCCACCGACGAGGGAACTGCGGTTCACTGAAAAATCACTGACACGAGGCCGACCGAGTAATAGGAGAGAAAGCATCCTAATTCACTCAACGTGTATCCACGGAGGCTTCAGAATGAAGACCCAAAGGCGGTGGGGAGCTATCTGTTTTTATGTTTAAGCTTAACGAAGTGTGGACAGCCAGGTAGAAGTCTGATTTGACAAAAGGGGGGATAATCTAATGTTAATAGACTGAGTCAGAAAATCCAGCAAGGCCTGTCTGTCTAGATTCTTCTTGGCCTCTCTAAAGCATTGCTTCCTTCTGGGCGTAGGGCAGGGCCTCTCTGAAATAGGGGTCTTGTGACCTACAGTCAAACCAGGTAGGTCAGATACATTCTTTATGGTCAGTTTTCACAGATAATATATTTAGATTTTATGGCTGGCTTTGGGGAAAAGGGGTTCCGGTTTCTGTAAGCTGCCTTGGGGAAGAGGGATTCTAGTCTCAATGGCTGGTGTTGGGAGAGAATGGGACTCAGAGGAGGGAAGGAGAAGGTCAGAGAGAAACTTTTGCTTCTGGGGCTGCTGCTGAGTCCTTCCTTTTTGGGTTCTGTTTTCTGAGCCCCAACAGAACCATGCCCTATGCAGCAGGTGCTCGCGAAGTTTCTACTGTCCACATCAGGAGAGACGTGGAAGCACTGTTCCCTGACCCCTGCCTGTCTCCCCTCTGTGTTCTTGCTGGCTCTGGCTCCTCCCTCTCTCCCAAAAGTCCCAACTAAGTGTGAACTGTAATGAATAGCCACAGAGACAGGCCAGCCCAAAAGCTAAGACAAGACTCTTATCACGTTCAGAAGACACAGCTCCCAGCTAGAGGCCACAGCCATTTTCCCAGAAGTGTAGAGAGGCAACTAAACCTGGCCGTCAATGCTTTGCCCTTGGAGGAACTAGAAACACGTGCTGGGAAAACAAAAAGGGTTGGAGTTTTAGGGAAAAAGAAAATTAAGTGCACAAAGCTGTGTACCTTTTGCCCTCCCTCCCCACTTCCTAGCTTTTTGCCGGGGGTGGGAAAAGCAGGGAAGGAGCTCTATGCAATGTGTGGAGCTTGAGTAAGGCCAGCTACATCATTTGCAGGACATAGTACAACGAAATATAAGGCTTTTTGTTCAAAAACCAGGGCAAAGTGCTAAAATTAAAAGCTTTTCACTTTCTTCCGCAGTCTTTCTCTCTCAACTTGTCATGGAGTTTTTTATTTGCTATTTAACGTTGTTCTGAGTAAAGAAAAATTAGAATGTAAAATTATTAGCCCGAATTTTAACATTCTACTTTATATCGTGCAACGCCAGCTTTAAATGCAAATTTAAAAGCATTTAACTCAAATGCAGAAGCCCTGACATTACACAATTTGTATTTCATAGCTCGTATGTGCATACATATTCTGTCCTTTCCAGAAGAGGGGAGATGCTGTCTTTATTTCCCTTTGTGACATATGCACATTCTACTGACGTTCTCTACCTTTGGTTTACTGAGGAGTTAAGGAAGGACTGAAGACAAAAGAAACTATGGGTTGCTCTCTCTTTCTCTTTCTATGTCGCCATTTTCACTTAAGTGGTTGGTCAATACAAGGAATTAACTCAGATGCTATGTGCAAATGGGACAGGAAGAAATGGTGACATGCATTTTGCACACCTTCCTCTGCTCAGGTGTGTGCACTATTTCACAAAAGACAAGTTCAAAGATAAAAATGATTGTGAATTTCAAGATGGTGTCTGTAGACAATTAAGCCAAGCACCGGACCTTCTGAGCATCAGAAAAGATGCCCTGATGTGCCCTCTGGCCTCTGGCTGCAGATTGGGAGGGGAAGCACCAAAGACCCACCCTACATATAGGCACAGCACAAGCCGAAGTAACAGCAGCTGGCTGCCCTTGGTCGTGATGGGCTCTACCTTTAAAGTGGCTTGGAGGGGACCAACGGGGCTTTCAGCATTCAGAAAGGGGCCCACATAAGCAGGGACATTGACATCCCAGTTTGAATAGGCTGCCTGGAGGGGTGAGGAAAGGAGCATCCACAGGTGGCCTGTGACCCAACCGCAGAGTCGGGGAAGCAGCTGTCTCTCTCTGAAGACTTACACT
Source organism: Aotus nancymaae (assembly GCF_030222135.1). Classification (NCBI taxonomy): domain Eukaryota; kingdom Metazoa; phylum Chordata; class Mammalia; order Primates; family Aotidae; genus Aotus; species Aotus nancymaae. Next base: position 15,622,042 of record NW_026988447.1, read on the forward strand.
GACCACAGACAGAACTTGGAAGGACACGGGGATTGAATTTGACTGGAAGTCACTAGATTGAACTGAATTACCCAAACATCACTGTTTGACATTGTCTGCTTGGTAGGTCTCCGAATCAGATATTAAAATCAGTTCTACAAAGAAAGCTCTATTTCCGCACACCTCCGTTTTGTGGATTGCTGTAATTTGTGAAATCTTCATCCTTGTGACTATCAGTTGAGCACTCACTGTGTTGCCAAGAACTATTTTCAACACTAGATACACATTTATCATCACATTAAAGAAGTCCCGTAGCACCCCGAAATTTTGCTTCAAAGCACTTCCCGATTTTGTCATCGTACATGTATTTGGATGATTATTTTGATTAATGTCTGTCTTCATAGCGAGACTGAGCTGCCTGAGGGCAGGGACCATATGACCAACCAGTCTTCCCCAGCAGCTTGCTAAATGCTGCATCGACAGGGGTGCCGACACGTACAATTGTTTAGGCCATGTGGTACGCAAGAGCAACGCATCTAAAGAGGTGGTCTTCGCATTGAAGACACTGTAGACTGAAGTTTGTATGATGACAGCTTTCTGGCGGGTGGCAGTAACGTGTCTTACTCTAACATATTCAGTATAGTATGACAATTTCCAAACAGAAGTAAAATGTCTTGAGCAAGGGGTGCATTTTTTAAGTTTCACAAAGATACTATTTAGACTAGTGCAGCATGCCTGATTAGCTAATCAATCGGTGCCTCAAAACATCCCACATCACCCTAAGTGACTGGCAGCTCTGTCCAAATAAGATGTTGCCACTAAAAACAAAAAAGTTTTATATGCATATATATGTAGATGTATATATATTTACATATATATAATGTAATATATATATAAAGTTATATATGCATCTACATATAATGCAATATATATGTGGTTTTGTGATATATACATTTATGAAGGAAATGTGATATGTCTACACACACATACATATAAATTCCTTCATAAATACAGAAAGAACAGGCCACCCTGCATCAGCCATTTGGCTGCTTTCAAATACTGAAGACTCAGAGGAGTATTTGATTTGCTTCAATCTGAAACTACATGGGCTCTCTCTGCTCACTCTTTCTCTCTCTCTCTCTCGCTCTCTCTCTCCTTCTCTCCTCTAATAAATAAGGAAAAAAGAAAGTCTTTTCTCACCAATTCTAACAACTGGCCTTACAGATGGGATTCATGCCCCAAAATGAATAAATTCCAGGGTGGCAACATGCAGATTAATTAGGCAGGAAATCATCTCCCTGCAGCAGCCCGCTGCGCATTCTCTAACAAGACTAAAAATGATTTGTGCCACCTGCTTATGGCTCCAAGCATTTGCCTTGGTCCTTCAACGACTCTATTAAAAACTTTTTGATTAACTTGGCCCAATGGTCAGCTTTTTGTTTGTTTGTATCTTTAGAATAAATAAATAGCTGTTCCGCATCCCTGTGCCTGGAGAGCCACCTGGGCGATTCAGCAGCAAGTAATTAGGCTTGAGATACCAGGAGTGTAAACGTCAGGTCTGACGTTACCTGCAAGACTCAAAATTTGCCTGATTTATAAAAACTCCATAGCACTGGTGTGTAGAGTAAACTTTCCTTCCCATTTATTTTAAGGACATTTTAGCTGTCAGGAGTTAGGAAGAAGGTGGCTTTGGTTTTTACAAGGCTGCAATATTTTTCACCGTTAGGTGTTGAGAGGTGATTGCATGTGTGTGTATACACAGACACATTCCCCGGTTTGGACCCCAGTCATAATAAATTTATGTGCTATTTACACATGGCTCTAAATCATTTCACTAAGAGGAGCACACAGCCTAGAAATTTAACTGTTCTTTCTGGTGCATAAATGACTACCTCTGTTAAAAAAAAAAAAAAAAAAAGAAGGTAGGGAAAGGAAATAGCAGCTTTCCCTGTCACCAGCAAACTAATGATGATAGCTTGTTCTTGTCTAGAACCAAGTGAAATGCTCTTCCAAGCATGAGTTCATTTGAGTGTCATAAAATCCCTGTGAAGTAGAAAGAACAGGAATTATTGGGCTGATTTTTTTTTTTTAAATAAATGGAGAAACTGATGCTCAGGAAAGAAACTGACCTTCTCAAGTTCATGCAGTTTGTGAGTATTCCAACTAAACTAGACTCTGGGGCTTATGATATCAAGTAGTCCAGCAGTCTTTTTAAACTACACTGCATCTGTAAGCCACTAAGGCCGTACCATCCACTACAGGCTCATGCTGTGTTTTGGACATCTTGGCATAATAGTCAATTTCCTAAGCCTTGGGCAGTTACTGAAAAGTTACGCCCCATTGTGGATTTGGGCCTGGATAGGACTAAGCACCATCACAGGTGGGCACGAGCATACTTATTACTGGACTCACGGAAGACATCATCATTCAATCACCTTTCTCGTTGGCTGATGGCTTGGATCAGATCAAAAAAGAAGTTAGGTGAAGTCCTTGTGTCCTCAGAAAACACAGGCATGATTTGCCACAGAACTTACTGTTTTTTTTATTCCTAGGGTGTCAAGAGAATAATCACTCACTTTGCTTCTTTGCTTTAGCTTGCTTCTAACTCGTTCTGAAATTGGAATTCTCATTGAGGAATTCTTCTCAAGATAGTATGCTAAACAGCTTCTACTAATTAACCAGTGAGGGAAACAAAATATATTTTACCCCAAAATATACATCTTGTTTTTTTTTTGAGACAGAGTCTCATGCGCTGTCTGCCAGGCTGGAGTGCAATGATGGGCTCTTGACTCATTGCAACCTCCGCCTCCTGGGTTCAAGCGATTCTCTTGCCTCAGCCTCCCAAGTAGTTGGGATTACAGGCGCCTGCCACCACACCATCCTAATTTTGTATTTTTAGTAGATACGGGGTTTCACCATGTTGACCAGGCTGGTCTCAAACTCTTGACCTTAAGTGATCCACCCGCCTCAGCCTCCCAAAGTGCTGGGATTACGGGCATAAGCCATTGAGCCCAGCCGAATATATTTCTTTGGCATAATTTGATATGGCTATTCAGAGAGGCTGCAAGCACAAGAATAGTCCTGCAATTTCCTCCTTCTGGGGGGAAGGGAGATTTGCATCTGTGGAGGAAATAAAGTGAAATAACTAGGAGATGCAAACAGGCCTTTTCTGAGGCAACCCCTTGTCCAGATCTAGGAAAGATTAAGTGATGGGGTTGGGAGGGAGAGAGAATGAGAGAGAGAGAGACTGACTCAGAGTCTGACACCTTTGAAAGTCTGACAGAGAAACTGTTATTACAGGCTACTATTTATCTATTCTTTAAGGGTTGCTACCTGTGAGGTTCATCTGTATAACAAGATCATCCTCACTCGCCAGGCTACTGGTCTTATGCTAGCCTTTTTCTCTTCTCTCCCTCTTGTAACCTGTCTTGGCATGCTCCAAGCCCCTATTTTTTTCTGTAAGCTCAGGATGGTATAAAAACTTCAATCATCAACCCCCACCTTTGAGCCTCATATTTTTGTGTATGATTCTCTTGCCCATATGCATGTCAATAAATTTACATGCCTTTTTTCTTTCATCTGTTATCAATTTGTTTCATAGGCTCAAATTGTTGAAACTTCAGGGGAAAGATTTAAACTTTCCTACACCGGAATCAGCATGGGAGAAGCACCCAGTTGCTACTCCAGCCAGGTATTTTTGAGGAAACTGTTCTTGATTACATTGATTACTGTATAGTTACTATATTATTTCATTCCCAACGAAGTCATGACAAGTTGCTAACCATTATGCCTCACCACTTGAACCAAGACACTAACACATGAAGCCTCTTAAGGCATAAAACTGGCTGAGCTCAGTGGCTCATACCTGTTATCCCAGCACTTTGGGAGACCAAGGTAGGAGGATTGCTTGAGGCCAGGAGTTTGAGACCAGCCTTGGCAACATAGCAAGATCTCATCTCTACAAAAAAAGTAAAAAATTAACCAAGTGTGGTGCTGCAAGCGTGTAGTTTTAGCTACTTGGGAGGTTGATAGAGGAGGATCACTTGAGTCCAGGAAGTCACGGCTACAGTGAACCATGACAGCACCACTGCACTCCAGAGCAAAGCCCTGTCTAAAAAAAAAAAAAAAAAAAAAAAAAAAAAATTAATTAAAAAATAACCCCAGTGGCTCACGCCTGTAATCCCAGAACTTTGGGAGGCCCAGGCGGGTGGACCACGAGGTCAGGAGTTCGAGACCAGCCTGGCCAATATAGTAAAACCCCATCTCTACTAAAAATACAAAAATTAGCTGGGTGTAGTGGTGAGTGCCTGTAGTCCCTGCTACTCAGGAGGCTGAGGCAGAAGAATCACCTGAACCCGGGAGGTGGAGGTTTCAGTGTGACAAGATTGCGCCACTGCACTCCAGGCTGGGCGACAGAGTGAGACTCCATCTCAAAAAAAATTTAAAAATTAGAAAAAAGAAATAAATAAACCCTACAGCTCTATCCAGACCCACCACATCCTCTGCTGGGTATGATTTGAAATCTATGCTGAGCCTGGACCATTGGTTTGCAAATGAATCTAAGACAGGTCACCTACCATCCCCCACTAAGCCTCCATTGCTATAGCTGGAACTATAAAGTGACAAAAGTAGCATACCCTCTTCATACTCTATGTAACCCAGTATCTTAACCACAAAATGTATTTTGAAGTTTTATTTTCTCTCTTCTTAATCTTAAGAAAATCCTTTCTTCCTCTTTCTATTCCAGACACTCCCTGCACCATATGTGCTTGTCTAATGATGTACTTGCTTAGAAGCTCCAGGGGCTAATCTTGAAATAAACCAGGCATAGAGACCCAGTTTCGGAAGTCTCCCCTCCTAGAAATTGCCTCAAGGTGGTTAATCTACAACCCGACCATTGTCAAAATGGTGCCAGCCCATATTCCAGGTGGACATCTCAAGATAGACATTGGAGCAAGAAATGCTGACCTCCATCCTGCCCCACTCACACAGGCTTTCTATACCAAGTTTCCCTTCTCAACCCCTTCACTCAGCCTAGAAACCTGAGATGGTTCTTTGAGACCTAAGTCCAGCCATTCTTCTCAATAGCTGGCATTTGAATAAAAATGCTTTCCTTCCACCCCATCTTGCTTCTCGTTTTTGGCTTCCAAGCAAGCGGCAAGCAGCCAGGCCTGAGTTTGGTTAAACCTGGTCATTGTGTGTCAAGCTAAACTATTTTAATTTTCTCATAGAACCATGGATTTGTTTGATTATCTATTATCTGTCTTCAAAAAAAATAAACTGTAAATCCCTACAATCTCTATTAAAGAGAGGCTGGTGGACCTCTCCATGCCTGAAAGGGAAAGTGAGCAATCCCGGAGGCTTCTTCCCTGGCTTGCTTCGTCAATAGCTACAGACCAGAATGTTCCCACTGCAAAGAGGATCTGAGACTTCTTGCTTGAACAGGAGAGTGAGCACTTTCTGCACTTTTTTTCCCCAACTTGCTCCAGAGATAATTGTTGTTTGCGTCGAATAGTACCAAATATTAAATGCATTTAATAAAGATGTCTTCCAAACAGGCTTTGTGTAAGCAATGTGGCTGTTTATTCACCTGGGCGCAGGTGGACTGAGGCCAAAAAGAGTGTCAGCAAAGGGTGGTGGGATAGCAGTTGGTTTTATAGGTTTGGGGTGGGCAGTGGTGTTATAGAGTAAGATCAGTTACAGTGGTGGGGGTAGGGACAAGGAGTATACACTACATAAGTTCAGTTACAATGGCAGGTGGGGTAAGGTGTAAGAGTAGTTAAGATGGTAGGGTGAGCAGAGGGATATTCACAGAGCAACAATAGTTAAGATGGCAGGGTGGGGTGAGGAGTATTCACATTATCATAATAACAGTTAAGATGGCAGGGTGGGGAGAGAAGCTTAATGTCCGGCGGAAGCTTTGCTGGGAGATCAGGGATAATGGTGAATGCAGGCAAGGGGTGGGGGTCAATCAGCCGAGGCAGGCAGGACTTCACACTTTCTGGATCCAGACTTGCACACAGAGGCCTGACAATAATCCTAGCCCCGCTATCTCTCCATAGAAAGAGGTTGAAGAATTATGCTGGCAAGAATGAAAAGACAGCACTCCCTGTGCCGTCTTCCCTGGCTTGCTCTTGAGATAAAGTCTTGGAATCTTTCACTGGGAGAATGCTGAGAGACATCTCCATGCCTGAAAGAGAAAGAGCACTCCCTGCACCTTCCTCTCTGGCTCGCTTCAGTGATAACCCCAGACCAGAAGTCTCCCCTTGCTAGGAAGGTGTGAAACTTCTGCTTGCTCAAACAGGAGAGTGGGAACTCCCCACACCTTCTTCCCTGGCTTGCTCCAGAAATAAATTCAAATCTGCAGACTCTCCCTGGAAGTAGTTTCTGCATTCCCCAACTTTTACAACTTTCACCTGAAGGACTAACTCTTAAATCTCCTCACTATGGGAGTTGACAGATTGCACTCCTGAGTCTCCTAGATCACTGAGAACAAAAAAGGTGACTTTTAAACTTGTAAATGTTCAGCAGCCATCTCCCCAAGTTCAAAGTCAGTAGTCTGATGAACAGTACAGGCATCTGTTTCAGACCCTTTCCTTGAAGTAGAGCAGAATGAGTGAAGATAAACTCTAGCTCTCAGCTTCTCTCCAAAGAAAGAAGGAACTGGAACACACATCTAACACCCAAATGTTTCCATCTGCATCCCAAGGGACTGACTTCTATCCCACCTCTCTTAAGACAGTAGCATGACTTGACACTTTTGAGACAGAGTCTTCTCCTGTTGCCCAAGCTGCAGTGCAGTGGCATGATCATGGCTCACTGCAGCCTCAACCTCGCAGGCTCAGGTGATCCTCCTGTCTCAGCCCTTTAAGTAGCTAGACTACAAGTGTGTGCCACTACACCCACCTGATGCTTTAATTTCTTGGAGGCCAATAAGAACAAAAACAGTAGGCTGGACAAACAAGAATAGTTTAGAGGCATCTGGAATGTCTGCCAGGCTAACTGGGCAGGAGCATGTCCCACACAGAGCAGTATAACAAGACTGGGGAAGGTAGTTTTTTTAATCTAATGTGCAGAAACCAACACAGAGAGTGAAGGAAAATGAAAAAACTGGAAAACTAAGAAAACATGTTCTAAATAAAAGAACAAGATAAATCATCAGAAACTGACTCAATGGAATAGAGATATATGATTTACCTGACAGGAAATTCAAAAGGACAATGGTAAAGATGTTCACCAATGTAAAGAGAACGATGCTTAGAAAAACTGACAGCTTCAACAGAGACATAGAAAATGTAAAAAAGAAGAAAAAAAAGAAAACGAACAGAATTCATCAAGCTGAAGAATAACTGAACTCCAAAATTCCATAGAATGCTTTAACAAGACTAGATCAAACAGAAAAAAGGAGTAGTGAACATAAAGATGGATTAAAGAAAATCAAACAATATGAGGAGAAAAAAGAATGAAAACAAGTAAAGACAACCTAAGGGACTATGGGACATCATCAAGTGGAATAATAAATACATTATCAGAGTATCAGAAGATGAAGACAAAGAGAAAGGGACAGAACACATATTCAAAAAAAAAAAATGGCAAAGACTTCCCACTTCTGAGGAAGGAAATAAAAACCTAAATCCAGTAAACTCCACATACACCTAATAGGATGAGTCCAAAGGGACTCACACCAAGATACTTAACAATAGAATTGTCAAACATTAAAGACAAAGAGATAATACTGAAAGCTGCAAAAGAAGAGTGACAGTTACATATAAGGGGACTCTAATAAGACTCTCTGAGGATTTTCAGCAGAAATCCTGTAGGCCAGAAGGGAATGGGATGATATATTCAAAAAGCTGAAAGATTAAAAAAGAAAATAAGCCTGTCAACCAAGAATACAATACTTGGAAATCCTGCTCTTGAAAAATGAAAAGGAGATAATCACTTTCTCAGACTTAAAAAGCAGGGAGGGTTGCTAAGTAGTAACATAAAAACATATAAAAATATGTAACTCATTGGTAAAAGTAAATATATAGTTAAACTCAGAACACTCATACTGTAATTGTTGTCTGAAAACAAATTATATCTCTAGGATGAAGGTTAAAAGAATGAGAGAGTTTTAAATGAGAGAGTTAAAGAATGAGAATGTTTTAAAAACTATTAAAAACAACTATAGCTTCAGTAATTTCTTAAGGGACACATATTATAAAAGATACAAAATGTGTGACCAAAAACAAATTAGTAGGAAGTAAAAGTGTAAAATTTGTGCAAGTGATCAAAGTTATTATCAGTTTAAAATAGCCTATTATTAGCATAAGATGTTTTATGTAAGTCTCATGGTAACCACAAAGCAAAAACCCTAGTAAATACACAAAAGATAAAAAGAATTTAAGGCATACCACTACAGAAAATCATCAAACCACAAAGGAAGACAGTAAGAGAAAAACAGAAGCTCTACAAATTAACCAGAAAAAAATTTAACAAAATGGCAATCATGAGCTCTCACGTCAATAACTACTTTGAATGTAAACAGATTAAATTCTCCAATCAAAAGATATTGAGTGGCTGAATGGATAAAAATTTAAGACCCAACTATATGCTGCCTAGAAAAACTCACTTCACCTCTAAGGACACAAATAAACTTAAAGTGAAGGGATAGAAAAAGATATTCCATGAAAATGAGAAGAGAGAATAGAAATGTGCCTACCAGAGGCTGGGGGAGAGGGGTAGAGATGGAAAAAGATGTTGATCAAAGGGTATAAAGTCTCAGGCTGGAGTAACAAGCTCTAGTGACCTATTGCACTGCATGGTGACCACAGTTAATAATAATGTATTATATGTTTCAAAATTGCTAAAAGAATAGATTTTTAACCTTCTCACCACAAAAAATAAGTTGGTGAGAAACTAGATATACTAATTGGCTTGATTGAATCTTTCTAGTACAATGTATACATTGATCAAAATATCACATCATCACATTTTATCCCATAAATATGAACAATTGTTTTTTGTCAATTAAAAATAAAAAATATACTATAAGCTCCTCAAAGGCAGGGAGAACTTTGTGTTATTTCTTGCACAAGAATAGTGCTAGACATGTTGATCCTTGATAAATATTTGTTGATTAATTGACAAGAGCAGAAGAGAGAAGAATGCCTATTTGTGCCATGCATGCTGGGAAATGGATCCATTTCTAGGCATGGGATTTTATAGGAAATCACTAAACCTGGGACATTTGAGATAATATTATATATGCCTGGGCTTTCAGAAATATTCTATCCATCTATTTTTTTTCATTTTTATTCAGTCAGGAAGTATTGCCAAAACACCTATAATGTGGCCAGACATGTGTGGTGAATGCCCCTGACAGCAATGCCTTGTGCATACCATGAGAATGGCTCTGTATGGCTGACATACCTGAATGTGTGTTTGAGGGCATTCATTCCTTATCTATGAGGAACATCCAAGTCCCCAGCCCATCCTGTGGAACATGGGCTGTACAGGGGAACCAGGCTCTGGGTTTGGGGTTGGATGAAGATTGCAAGGTGGAGGCTGTTAGGGGAAGGGTGCTAAGTGAAAATGCCATATAAACTGCATGCTTTTTGCAAGTGGTTGTTTGTTTCTCCTACCCAGCCTACTGCCTCTGGGCCATGCAGTTCTCTTGCCCAGCCCGCTGCCACTAGGCTGTGTGGTTCTTCTGTCCAGCCCACCACCACTGGACCAGCAGTTCTCCTGCCCAGCCGGCCACCACTGGACTCTCTCCCCTGTATGTAAACCCCACTAACCCCATATCTCAGTTGCTGTCTCTGGGTCCCTTCTTTGGCTTCTTGAACCTGGTGCCATCCCCACTGGAGTCGATAGGGATTTAGCACAACAATTGGTGAGCTATCCAGAAGGGTGGAGAAAATCCTCTGAGCACCAAGATGATGGGTTCAGGGAAGGGGAATCCACAGGGGAAATTATGAGCTGGCTGTCCACATGTGTGGGGCCTAAAAGCCACTATTCTTGATGGATGGGGTGCAACATGTGAGTACGGGGATGCCCCCAAAATGCTAAAGGATCTAGAAGAGTTGTTGCAGGAGATGGATCTGACTGAGCAAGGGTCAGATGCCCGGGTGGTGGCAGCTGCAATTGGCTGACTGCTCCTCTGAGTAGCCACTGAAGCCAAGCTCACGTTGCAGATAAGTGTTTGTCAGTCACAGGGTGAACTACAATTAGAAAGAGATGCCAGATTAGCTCAGGCTGAAACACTGGAGATCTTACTGTCCTGCCTGCAGGCACAAGATGGATGCCCCAGATTGTCAGGTAGTCCATTTTAATGGTCACCAGCTGCCACATCAATGAGTCAAAGCTATCATGACTAAATCCTCCTGAGGCCCTAAGTCCTGAGACCCCGTGGTCTAGTGGGGAGGAGAGTGAAAACTGGGATGAGCTTTTAGAGGTTCCCATTCCCTCTGTGCATCTGCTGGTCACCACTAAGATAAAAGCAGGCCAAGTGTGCCCATAGCAGGTAGTCCTGAAAGACTTTCTTCTGCTTGGAAGACCACATGTGGGACCACACAGCTGTGGAATTTGTGGAGCTGGCAAATAGGTTCAGGCAGAAGGGGAGATAATTGACTGTGGACTGGCTTCTCTGTCTCTGGGACAAGGGTGCAGAGGGCGTTGTACTCTCCATGAGTGAAATGGCATCCATTATAGATCCCTGGGCCCCGAGGCAGCACCTCTGTGATGCTGGTAATGGGGATCAGGCTGTGCCCCTCAGCTGGGTGGTTGTAGGCTGCAAGGAAGCCTTGCCAAGTGAAGGAGATGTCCCCACATCTCCTTGACAATGACAGACTGTGGAAGAATTGCAGGACATCCTCCAGGAATTAGGGATGAAGCATGCTATCTATGCTGGGCATTACCAAGGTCCTGATGATGAGTTTTCAGTGCTGGCTTGAAACACACCATCTTATAGTTGGCACCCAGCCAATGGTACAGTGCACTAGTGTCTATCCTCGGCCCCTCAGTAGGACAGCCAGTGCTTCTGGTGGCCCAAGCAGACACTGACTTGGAGGAAATGGAGCAGGCTTGCTGCATGGGTGAAGAGTACACTGCTGGAATGAAAAGAAAGGAGTCAGCCATGGGGCCCGTCAGAGTGACCCACCAACAAATTTGGCATGACCTGTTAGTGGCAGGGACACCTACCATGAAAATGGATAAAAAGGCTAATGCTGTTCTGGTTGGACTAGGGCAGAAGCTCAAGCTGGAACAGCTCCTCTAAGGAGCCTCAGGTACATCCCACTGACCCTCCTGCAGAGAGATGGCAGGCACCAACCTCTTTAACTGGGGTGTAGATGAAGGGCCCAGAATCCCAATAAGAGCAATGATGATCAGGGTGTCCAGGGACCAGAGGCCACACATAGAACTATATTTTGGTCACCTAAGAATAACAGACTGTGCATGCCTCATGGATACTGAAGCCAGATGCATTCTCATATATGGTGACATAGTTTGGATCTATGTCCCCACCAAATCTCATGTTGAAATGTAATCCCCATTGTGGTAGGTGGGGCCTGCGGGGAGGTTATTGGATCATGGGAGTGGATTTCTCATGAATGGCTTAGCACCATCCTGTTTGTACTGTCCTTGCGATCACAAGTTCTCATGAGATCTAGTTGTTTAAAAGTGTGTGGCACCTGCCCCCTCCTCTTGCTCCTGCTCCTGCCATGTGAGACATCTCACTCCCCATTTGCCTTCCACCATGACTGGAAGTTTCCTGAGGCCTCCCCAGAAGCAGAAGCCTCTATGCTTCCCATACTGCTTGCAGAACCATGAGCCAGTTAAACCTCTTTTCCTTATAAATTACCCATTTAATTATTTACAGCAATGTGAGAATGGACTAATACATACGGTCCCATTCATGAGTTCCAAGGGGCTATGACAGCAATAGATGGTTATGGGGCGGCGGGGGGAGGTCATGAAAGTCAGACAGGTTGAACTACTATCACCAGTTGAGAGACTGCTACTAATACCCTATTTAGTATACATAGCTCCCATCCCAGAATGCATCTTGGGAATGATATCTAACCAGGCCTGAGCCCCCAGACAACTGCTGGGGGACTCAGACATTGATCACCACCTGCGGAGTTCTGTCCTGCACACTCTGACTCAGCAATGGATGAAGAAATACACTCTCACACACCAGAGTACAGTGTAAGAGTCGGGCTAGGTATGGTCAGCTGCTTTCAGAGGGTGATTGCAGTTATCTGACCACCACTCCCTGTTCCTCCTAGCATTTATTCAGTATAGATTTAATAACAGAGGTTCTAAGTCAACATGTTTGTGGATAATTAACATGTTTAAAAGAGTGGTTTTATGAATGATGAAAGCTGCCTTTGGCTCCATGGCCCAGAGTAAACACCATTAACAGGTATTCCCCTTCCACCTCCCCCTGAGAGGATCACCCAGCACAAAGTTTACATGAGTAAACAAATTAGAATAGGGACAAAGGGATGTGGGGTACACAGACCTAACTGGGGAAGCTTTTGTTATCCTTAATCTTCACTCTATAACCTAGAGCTGTAATGTAAGAACTGGCTGCCTTCAGCCCATTCCATAAGTTAATAAAAACCTTTCAGCCTTCCAAAAGGTTTGAGACTATAATCTTATAACTTTCCTAATATTTCCTCAAATATTTTGCCAGCCACCCCGAGTGAATCCCAACAGAACTCCAACTAAGAGTTGGCGTGGTGAAGCATGTGATCAGGAGAACTTGAAATGGGTACCAGTACAGTTGCCAGTCCCATGGCAAGAGGTAGCCCTGAAGCAATATGACCCACCTTGGAGGACATGATGAAATCACAGGACTGTTGAGGAGTTGGCCAGGATAGGACTTATAAGGCCAGTGCACAGCCCATACAACAGCCCTGTATGGCTTGTATGGAAGCCTGATGGACATGGAGAATGGCAGTGGATTACTGGGAAATAAATAAGGTGTTCCCCCCAGAGTGTATGCAGCTGTTCCTCCTCCCAGTGTGGAGTAGGAACTCCTCATCGGCAGGGAGTGTTTGCATCATCTCCCTACCGATCGATGAGGGTAGGAGAGGCACTTGGCATATGCCATTTTGCTATCGATTTAGCCAGTGCCTTCTTAAGCATTCCTATTGCCCCAGAGAGTCAAGGCCAATTTGCATTCACCTGGGAAGGAGAATAACGGACCTTTGCCACCTGCCCCAGGGATATTTAACTTCTGAGTCTTTCTCCAGTTTCCAAACTATAGCCCACACTCTGCTTTCTCAATTGGGTTGGTGCAGACAACGTCCAGGGTCTAGGCTTGTCAGTCAATCATTTGAGTGTCATCTTGTTGGATAAGGCAAGTCATTCCATCTGCCATTATGGATAGGCTGCAGTTCTACCCATGTCATACCACACCAAAGCAGCTGCAAACCTTCCTAGGCCTTCTATGGTATGGGCGTTCTTTTATTCCCCATTTGGCCCAACTTCTTAGGTCCCCATACCACTTAGTCAAAAAAGGACCCCACTGGGATGGGTCCACAAGGGAGGATGAGGCCTTTGAATAAGCTAAATTTGCAGTAAAACACAAGGATGGGGGAAGGGATCTTGTGCAGGTACAGCCTTGTGAATTGGACATAGCTGGTTACCCTGAGGGGTTTAGGTGGGGCCTGTGGCAAGGGCAAGGACATGAACATGTGCCTTTAGGATTCTGGTCCCAGTTATGGCAGGGGGCTGAAGGTGGATGATAGTGTCATGGAGCAATGACTCTGCGCTGCATATTGTGCCTTGCAACAGGTGGAGGACATTGCAGAGGGGGTCCCAGTGCTGGTGTATGCCCAGTACCTCATGGCAGGTTGGCTAAAGGATACCTTCCAGAGACAGAGGTCTGAGAACACTCAGATGCAGACTGTGGTCAGATGGCATGTATGCCTCCAACAGAGGAGCACATTGACTGGTAGCCCCTTTTGTGCACGGAGCTCCATTCGGTGCTTGGCCCTGCACCTATGTGAGAGCTGAAGCATGGTCTTTGACAGAGGCTGCTGCCAGACCTCCATGGATTCCCTCCCTCATTCAGGAGGGACAGGGCCCCATTCCTGACATGGCTTTGCACCAGCCTGGGATTGGATGCAACCTGCTATTGCCCTTGCCTCAGGACCTACCCACCAGGGAGCACATCATTATGTGCCTCTGGAAATGGCAAATGAGCCCACGATGGTTCACTTTTCCCACTCCATGGGGGAAGGGCCTGGAACAGGATACATGGGTCGCACCTATTTTGCACCCTATTCCCTCTTGTACTTCTGGGATGGTGAGTCCTGGTCCTTCCTTGTGCAAGGGGACAATTACCCTCTTATTGTAAAACATTGGGTGCCCCTGGTGTCTCGCTCTGCCCTCCCACCACACGTTGCAGAGGGGAGCCAATCCATTGATATTGTAAACCAGGCACCAGGCCATTGCCAAGGGCGGTGCTCTCTCAACAACATGACTTCCTGTGTCTTGTTAAATGGTTATGACTGGACCTTTTTTTATACCCACTAAACATCTCATCTTCTGCCCAAAGATGGTATGCAGCAAACCTCTTCACAGAACAAACAGACTGTTGGGTCTGGTGGAGAGCTGGCCCCTCTCCTCCATAGTGGGACTGCTATGGGCATCCAGGATCAACTCCCAAGCATTTGGAAGGACATATATATATATATGTATAGTTTGTATTGTAGCATGGCATCTGCCTGCAATGCTCCTCCACATACCTGGCCCCAGGGAAATTGCAGAAAAATAGGTGATAAGAACACAAGGGTCATTCAAGGGCATTTTTGGGTGGAGTGTACAGTAAATGCACCTGACAGCAGTGACTTGAGCATACCCTGAGAGTGACCCTGTATGGCAGATGCACCTGAATGTGTGTTCAGAAATTAATTCCTTATCTATGAAAAACATCTGACCACTGATCCCAGCCCATGAAACACTGGCCTTACAGGGGATTCAGGCCCTGAGTTTGGGGTTAAATGAAAATTGCCAGATGGAAGTTGTTAAGGGGAGGGTGCAAAGTGAAAATCCTGTATAAACTGCATGCTTTTTGCAGGTGGATGTGGTTCTTCTGCACAGACCTCCCCAGTGGACTCTCCCTTGTATGTAAGCCCCCAATGAAACTACCTGATTTGTTTGCTGGCCCTGGATGCCTTCTGGCTTCTTAAAACTGGTGCCATTCACATTGAGACCTATACGGATTTGGCACAACAAGACCTAGATTTCTCAGGGTGACCTCAGCCCATCTAGCATAGAAGGAAATGCCACTATAACATAAGAATGGACTCAGTCTCCCCAGGCTGATGTCTTGACTCAGGAGGGAAAGAGTTTAAGTCTCTGTGTCTTCATAAACAGCAAGTGTGGACTGGCTTCAAATTATACTACCTTTTGGGTGAATATCTAGGGTGTCAAAAGAAGAATCGCTTGCTTTGCTTCATTTTGTTTGCCATTCCTTCTGAAATGCCTCTACTCTCACAACATTATATAAGCTCAGAAATAGAACATTTCTTTCTTAAGTTCCTCTCTTCTTTCCCACCTTGATTCCTAACTGATAAGTTTCATAAGGTCTCTGCTTACCCTACACAAGGAGCCACTGCTCTGAGAGCGTCCAGCACTGTCCTGCCTAAATCTCTTCTCATCCATATCCTCATTTATCCTTTGATGCTAATGGAGCAATCAGAATTGGAGAAATATTTTATGTTAAGGATATCTAGTGTGGCATTCACTGATACCAGCAAAACCCAGAAATAACATAAATGTTTCTCATTGGAAGAGTGGGTAATTAATTATGGTGTTTCCATAACATAGAACACTAAGTAAACTTTAAATAAGCATCCGTAATGGCACAGAGAAATGCTAATATAATGTTATGTGGGGAAAAAATCAGATACAAACTGATGAACCAGTTATGTAACTGTATGTATAAATGTGTATGCATGGAGAAATTACTAGAAAAAAATAAGGTTAACAACAGTCAACTTTCAATAGTGAGATTTTGTGGGAGTTGGTTTCTCATTCACACTTTCTGTAGTTTTCCAAATTTTCTACCTGCAACATAGTATTTTATAATTATACAAAAAGCAGCACACTGAGAAGGTGTGTGTATATCAGTCACAGCTTATGATAAGAAAATAAACGTCTCAATAGGTCAGTGGTTCTCAAACTCTAGTTTACATCAGAATCACCTGGAGGGCTTGTTAATCTGGATTGCTTGGTACCATCCCTAGGGTATCTTATTCAGTAAGTCTGGGATCGGGCCCAAGAGGGTGCATTTCTAACAGGTTCTTAGATGATGATGATGATGATGATGATGATGATAATGCTTGTCCAGGACCAGTCTTTGAGAACCACTACTCTAGGTATTTTATGCATAAAAGTTGACTTTTAAGCAATGCAGGAAGAGGATAAAATGTGAGCAAAATTACTGGCGGTGCTACAGGAAGGTAATTTAGGGGCGGTAATTTATGTGCCACTAGTTTTCAGGTTACACCACTATAGCCATGATCCAGAGATTATGAAGTTGGCATATACTAACATCCCAGGGTCAGAAAACTGCAGGAACCCTCTGCTGGCTTCTTAGCTGCCTCTTGACCCTGAAGTTGTGACTGACAGTAGAGTATGGAGTCTGCTGCAAAAATTCATATCCAGTGTAGCCCTTATGTAAGGGTTATTGCCGAGTTTAAAATGAGGAAACTGATACCAGCACAAGAAGATCCAATGCCAATTTATTCAGCTCCCAGGCGAGGTTCTGCGGTCCGACAGGAGGGGCTGGAGAAGTCGCATGGACTCCTCTCAGACGTGGGGGTTTTATAGGGAGTGGAGGCATTTGATTGGTTGTGGGAGAGCAGGGCGTGGGTGGGGGCAAGCTTGCTATTGGCAGGTAGGCAGGGTTTGAATGCTATTGGGTATATTTACAAGACTCGACTGCTATTGGGTAGCTAAGACTCGAATGCTATTGGGTAGATTTACAAGACTTCTTTTGCATTTTGGCTGAGTTCTTTAAGAGAGAGCTAGGTGCAGTTTGAGGGGGGTGGGCATGTCCGAGCTCCTGGAGAGGGAGGGGGGTGTGTCCGAGCTCCCGGAGAGGCGACCAGCCTTGCACCTTATCTCTGCCATATCTCTTTCTGCCAGAGGAAAGAGAGCCTATTCTCTGCCTTCCTGGAATCAAGGAAGCCTAAGAAATAGGAACTCCAGGTTTCCAGCCCCTGAGATAAGAAGAAAAGTATAGGTGCGATTGCTAATGAACCCTGATTGACAAGAAACCATATCTAGTAGAGAGGAAGAGAGACAGAAATAGAGAAAGGGAAGAGAATGGAAAGGAAAGGGAAGAAAAGAAAAATGAGGGAAATGAGAACAGAGCTAAGTGGGAAACAGGAGAGAAAGAGGAAAGAAGTGCATATCACATTTGGGTGAAGAATTCTGTGAAATCATCAGTTTCAGTGGGAACTGACAGGGGTTAGGGCTGTGTGGGAAACAAGCCAATGGTCATATCAGGCTAACAGCACAGAATTCATTCAGTTCTACAGGCAAAAAGGTGCACTAGAATCGGATCCAAAATATGTTAACAGAGAGGTCAACATTAACTTGAACCGGAACAAGACAAACATTCTGACCTGAAATTTGTGACTGGAGTAACCAAGTTTTGTGATTCCTCCTGTTAATTTCCATCCTAGGCCTAAAGCGCTACAGTTTATGTGGGGAGATAAAAAGTGCTCTTAAAACTGTAAAATGCTACACAAATGTAGAGAATCGTCATCTTTCTTTTTTATTTTAAGGTGGCTATCTACCTTAAGAACAGCTACTGAATTATCTGAAAAGCAGGGTCAGGGCTTCTTCCTAAAAGCCTCTGAGAAGCTGAAGAAGGCAAAGGAAGGCAGGGAGGTCTTGGCTTCCCTTGGCCCCCTCCCCATTCTTTCAGCTGTCTCCGTGGAGAGTGTTGCTTTGCTGCACAGTCACCCTCAGTAAGAGCTGTGCCAGACCACAGGCTGATTGGAATTGCTCTGTAACTCTACACTGATGGGCAGTAAACACTGTGACTTTCTCTTTTTTCATCAGATTAGCCATTGAAGTATTGGATCCTCAAAGGGATGAGCAGGAAGCTTCCCATTAGGATTCTCAGGGCAGCTTAGGGCTGAGGAACCATGTTCTGAGAAGCATTGAGGTATGGGAATGCCTGGAAAATCAGGGGAGATACGAAGAACAAAAGAAAAGAGGAAGTCTGGAACATTCTCAAAGAAAGCAAGACAGGAAGTTCTCAAAGCAAAACGATGGAGCAGATGGAACATTTCCTGACGTGATTGAGCAAGGAGACAGACACAGGCTTGGGGAGGACGGCAGTGGGATTCTCAGGTGCATTCCCCCAGGCGTTTCTCCATGGTGCCCATGCCCATATTCTGTTCTCTCAAGCATCTGTGATTCACACTAACCCCCACTTTTGAAGCCAGAGGTGTGCTGAAGCTAACGAGGCCATGGTAATGGCTGAAGAGGACTGTGATGCTCAGAGCCAATCGCCCAGGACTCAGGGCAGTCTGCAGCCTCTCCTGTGGCAGCCTGCACCCGTTTGGTATCATGGAGACGTCAACATCTTACAGCCTTTCTCTGGGCAAGGCAGCACCTCAACCTGCCAGGGACTGCCCAGAAATCCACCCTTCTCCCTTTCACACCCTGCTTTGCTGTCATGATTTGCTTTACTTTGCTTTGTTTACTGAATGGCCCTTGCTGGCCTCCAGCAGCAAAGCAAAGCTGCTCTCCTCCACTCCCCCTGCTCCTCCCACCCCTCACCCCACACAAACAAGGACCGTGTCTGCATGTCTGCCCTCTGCCAAGTCAAGGATGCTGACGAGGCCTTAGGGTCAGCCTTGTCTTATCTCCCCTGCTTTCCCCAGCTGATGGACGAGGCCTAGGTGCCTGCTGGCTTGAGTGGCACATTCTGTTTTTTCTCCAACTCTTGTGCACGGCTGTGGGCTCTGGACTGCCTTTCCTCAAAAGAGAATGATCACAAGTGCAATTGGGTATGAACTTTGGGAAGGAAAAGCAAAAGCAAACTTTTCAGACCTCTGTGTGTCCAACCACCACATTCCTCACTATCCTTCTCCTCAGGGAATACTGGACTGCTCTCCTGCTTTGCTGGATGCCTGGGGATGTCTCAGGTGCACGTGGCAATTGATCATCAACCTGAGAGCTGTCTTCAGGCCATGGGGCTTTACACGAAAGCATCTGTCGCCGCCTAACTTGCAATCCTGACCACTCACTCAAGGCAACGAGTGACTTTTGATGTCCTGAAGAAATGTGCCCTTTCCTGCCAGCCTTTGAAGCAGTCACTCTCCCATCTTGTGTATTGTTTTCACGGCCAGACAGCATTGTTTATCACACATGATTGATCGGATAAAAATATAAGCAAAACATTCTGTTGGCTTTGCCTTGTCCTGTCATCTGGCAGAAACAGATATTTCCTGAAGCAAGTGGGAACCTTTTCTTTCCAGAAGCGGTGATGTTGCTCCCTATCTCACCGGGACACCGGAGGGTTTTCCTGGGCTGGTGTTTTTAGGCAACAGCATTCACAGCGTGTCTTACAGATTTTGAAAAGGCTATGGGGTAATATACCATCTATCTAGACATTTAAGAGGCATTTTAAAATGCCAAATGTCTGTTCTTTGTCTGGTCAGGTGAGCTTCTTTCTATGCTTTATTTCCAGAGGGTTCCTGTGGAAGCCACCAGCACACAGAGAGAAGGGAAAATGTGGTTATTCTGCATCCATTTTACTGCAAGGAGATCGGGGCTGACGTGGCTGGCCAGTTCACAACCTGTCTCTAATGTATTCGCATTGAAGAAACTGATCATGGACAGCTAAGTGAAATGCGATTGCAATATATGATGTGCTCCCAGGAAAAACTGAGGGTAGACGAGAGGGGCTCAAGCAGCAAACAGCTCCAGGGAAATCTAACATCTAGAAAGAACTTTTCTGCTGAAGGAGGCTCTGACTTCTCATTTGCAGTGGGTTAAGCTGTTTCCAGGATGCCATTTTCTGTCTCTGATAATGTGTGTGTGCTGTTATATTATCCCAACATTTGGCAAATGGTTTCCAAGTCCAAACATTTGGTATTATTTTACGCTAGGTGAACGTGGAGCTCCAGGCAGGCTCAGGCTTGAATCAGAAAGCTGGCTATGAGTGTGCTATAATTTGTCTGGATCATTTTATTCCACAGCCAGACTGTCCTTGAAATGCTTAATTCATAAAGAGGAAGAGCTGCTATTTGTTTTAGTAGCCCACAGTCCAGGAGATAAATTGGGACTGAAAAAAGCCATATGTCTCTCTTGCCAAAGACCCGGATCGCCTAGCTTCGTTTCTCCCAGGTTGCCCCAGTTTTGGCCTGATAACCTCAGTCATATAAAAGTTGATAGGCATTGACTAATATCAAGAGATAAAAACTAGCCATAGATATGTAACTAAGGAAAAGTTGTTCTTAAAACTAAGTCTGGTTACTATGGATAACTAGACTAATAGCCTAATTAGAGAACTGAAGCATGTAAATAGGGTACCACCAGGAATAGTATCAATATTTTAATCAGGCATGTAATTAATCAGCAACTATTGATTACATTGAGCCATTATTTTTTTTAAAATGTAAATTGAGTGTTTTCAGCACCATACCAGGTGCTGGGAATACATAAGTGAATAAGACACTAGCCTGTTCTCAAGGAGGCCACAGACCAATTGGAGAATCCTAGAAGTAAATCAACAATCACAGTACACAAAGACAAGGGCCATGATGGAAAGTCCAGGCAACTGGGGGAGTACAAAGAAGGGATCCGAACTCAGTCGTGGGGAGAGGAATGACAGTCAGAGAACACTTCCCAGGCCAGACCATATCTACCGAGTACTGAAGGGTGGGTGACAACAAGTTGGTAGCTAAGCGCCAGGTATCGATCAAAGTCACGACCCACTCTGATGCAAAGAACTAACTGGAAGCAGAAGATGAACACAGGACATGGGGTTTGGTGCTATTGGGATTCAGAATTCAGCAAGAGTCATCGAAAATTTCCAGAGGATTTGATGAGGATCCCAGAGGACTGAAAAGTTTCAACCAGGTAGACAGAAGGGAAGACGGCCCTCTACGTAGGAAACAAAATTTACAGGTATGAGAAATGGGATGCTTAGAGGTCAATACATGTTCATTGAAGGGTACATGGTTCTGTAGGAAAAACAAAATCATCTATGACATGCTTCTACCCCCAAGAGCAAGAGTCATAAACTTTTCCATAACATGTCAGGTAGTAAACATTTTTTTTTCTTTTTTTTTTTTTATTGAATTTTAGGTTTTGGGGTACATGTGAAAAACATGCAAGATTGTTGCATAGGTGCATATGTGGCAATATGATTTGCTGCCTCCCTCCCCTTCACCTATATCTGGCATTTCTCCCCATGCTATCCCTCCCCAACTCCCCACCCCCCCGCTGTCCCCCCTCCCCCCAACAGACCCCCGTGTATAGTGCTCCCCTCCCTGTGTCCATGTATTCTCCTTGTTCAACACCCACCTGTGAGTGAGAACATGTGGTGTTTGATTTTGTGTTCTTGTGTCAGTTTGCTGAGAATGATGGTTTCCAGGTTCATCCATGTCCCTACAAAGGACGTGAACTCCTCGTTTTTAATGGCTGCATAATATTCCATGGTGTATATGTGCCACATTTTTCCTGTCCAGTCTATCATCGATGGGCATTTGGGCTGGTTCCAGGTCTTTGCTATTGTAAACTCTGCTGCAATGAACATTCGTGTGCATGTGTCCTTATAGTAGAACGATTTATAATCCTTTGGATATATGCCCAGTAATGGGATTGCTGGGTCAAATGGAATTTCTATTTCTAGGTCCTTGAGGAATCGCCACACTGTTTTCCACAGTGGTTGAACTAATTTACACTCCCACCAGCAGTGTAAAAGTGTTCCTATTTCTCCACATCCTCTCCAGCATCTGTTTTCTCCAGATTTTTTAATGATCGCCATTCTAACTGGCGTGAGATGGTATCTCAATGTAGTTTTGATTTGCATTTCTCTAATGACCAGTGATGATGAGCATTTTTTCATATGCTTGTTGGCCTCATGTATGTCTTCTTTTGTAAAGTATCTGTTCATATCCTTCGCCCATTTTTGAATGGGCTTGTTTGTTTTTTTCTTGTAAATCTTTTTTAGCTCGTTGTAAATTCTGGATATCAGCCCTTTGTCAGACGGGTAGGCTGCAAAAAATTTTTCCCATTCTGTTGGTTGCCGATTCACTCTATTGACTGTTTCTTTTGCCATGCAGAAGCTGTGGAGTTTGATTAGGTCCCATTTGTCTATTTTGGCTTTTGTTGCCAATGCTTTTGGTGTTTTGGTCATAAAGTCCTTGCCTACGCCTATGTCCTGAATGGTTTTGCCTAGGTTTCCTTCTAGTGTTTTTATGGTGTTACGTCTTATGTTTAAGGCTTTAATCCATCTGGAGTTAATTTTAGTGTAAGGTGTCAGGAAGGGGTTGAGTTTCTGCTTTCTGCATATGGCTAGCCAGTTTTCCCAACACCATTTATTAAACAGGGAATCCTTTTCCCATTGCTTGTTTTTTTCAGGTTTGTCAAAGATTGGGTGGTTGTAGATATGTTGTGTCGCCTCCGACGCCTCTGTTCTGTTCCATTGGTCTATATCTCTGCTTTGGTACCAGTACCATGCTGTTTTGATTACTGTAGCCTTGTAGTAGAGTTTGATGCCCGGTAGTGTGATGCCTCCCACTTTGTTCTTTTTGCTTAGAATTGACTTGGCTATGCGGGCTCTCTTTTGGTTCCATATGAAGTTTAAGGTGGTTTTTTCCAGTTCTGTGAGGAAGGTCATTGGTAGCTTGATGGGGATAGCGTTGAATCTGTAAATTACTTTGGGCAGTATGGCCATTTTCACGATATTAATTCTTCCTAACCATGAACATGGAATGTTTCTCCATCTGTTTGTGTCCTCTCTTATTTCGTTGAGCAGTGGTTTGTAGTTCTCCTAGAAGAGGTCCTTTACGTTCCCTGTTAGTTGTATTCCTAGGTATTTTATTCTCTTTGTAGCAATTGTGAATGGCAGTTCCTTCTTGATTTGGCTCTCTTTAAGTCTGTTATTGGTGTATAGGAATGCTTGTGATTTTTGCACATTGATTTTGTATCCTGAGACTTTGCTGAAGTTGCTTATCAGTTTCAGGAGATTTTGGGCTGAGACGATGGGGTCTTCTAGATATACAATCATGTCATCTGCAAATAGAGACAATTTGACTTCCTCCTTTCCTAATTGAATACCCTTTATTTCTTTTTCTTGCCTGATTGCTCTGGCTAGAACTTCCAGTACTATATTGAATAGGAGTGGTGAGAGAGGGCATCCTTGTCTAGTGCCAGATTTCAAAGGGAATGCTTCCAGTTTTTGCCCATTCAGTATGATATTGGCTGTTGGTTTGTCATAAATAGCTTTTATTATTTTGAGATACGTTCCGTCGATACCTAGTTTATTGAGAGTTTTTAGCATAAAGGGCTGTTGAATTTTGTCGAAGGCCTTCTCCGCATCAATTGAGATAATCATGTGGTTTTTGTTTTTGGTTCTGTTTATGTGGTGAATTACATTTATAGACTTGCGTATATTGAACCATCCTTGCATCCCCAGGATGAATCCTACTTGATCATGGTGGATAAGCTTTTTGATGTGCTGTTGTAATCGGCTTGCCAGTATTTTATTGAAGATATTTGCATCTATGTTCATCATGGATATTGGCCTGAAAAATATGGAACGCTTCACGAATTTGCGTGTCATCCTTGCGCAGGGGCCATGCTAATCTTCTCTGTATCGTTCCAATTTTAGTATATGTGCTGCCGAAGCAAGCACAGTAGTAAACATTTTAGGCTTTGTGGATCATACGGAATCAGTCCACAGGCCATAGTTTGCCAACCTCTGCTCCACAGACTCATACTCTTATTGGGAACACAACATAAAGATACAAAAAATTTATAAAGCCAAATGATCTTGCCTGGAGTCTTGGAAGATCAGTCTAGTAACAAGGCCTGGGTCAGGCTGTGGAGGCCTTTGAACGTCAGACTCAATGTTTGAATGTCAGCTGGTAAGCAGTGCAGTGACTTTGATAGTTTTGAGCACCCTCTTTCTTCACTAAACTAACCAGAACCCCCCCTGGTGCTGCTCACATACCTACACATCCTCTGCAGGTCTGACTTCTCTCCTGGAGGCTCCCTTACTCTCTTCTGCCAGAAAGGAGACCCAGGGACAAACAGTGGCATCATCTATATCCCTGCTGGAGTTGAGGTCACCAAATTCCCCTGATCAGTCCCTCTCTCACAGCTTAGCATCTAGACTTCATGGTCAAGGCCTCTTCCCCGCTCACTTGGTCTGGCAGCAGGTCCGGTTCACACCTTGCATGTGTTCCTTCATGTTTTAGCTCCCAGAGGTAGATGGCAAAATAACCACACCCCTTCTTCTTCCTATACCCATGCCCCCGAAACATGACTCTGAAGTCATGAAGAGGTAGGGTCTGTTTCCCTACTCTTTGGGTCCAGGCTGGCCTTGTGACCTGCTTTGACCACTAGAATATGGTGGTGATAGTTTGCCAGTTCCAAGCCTAGGCTTTAAGAGTCCTTGCCCACATTCACTCTCTTTTGAGACCCCTATCTCTGCTGTGTGAACAGCCTGGGCTAGCCTGCCGGAGGAGAAGCCATGCGGACCAGAGAGGCATAGCCCATTGTCCCAGCCAAGGCCTAAGACATGAGAGAGCCCAGTCAAGATTAGCACAGCCACCCACCCACCCAACACACCAACACAACTGACTGTGGGTGCCTGACAGAGCAAGCTGTGCCCAAACTAAATCAGTGACTTACAGAATCTTGAGCTAAACAAATCGTTGTCTTTTTTAAACTACTAAGTTTAGAGATTTCATAGCAGTATCTAATACACTACCCTTGTCTCACTAAGATCTCAACAATATCTACATTTGAACAGCAATCAGCTAACTGCATTTTATTCTAGAACTTCCTGGACTTCACATATTTGAGGACTCAGAGATTCACCGACTCACCTGTGGTTGCTACGAGTTGCCTACAGAACTAAGAATGAAAAGCAGAACAAGGCTGACTGTACTTCTAACCACAAAGACACTCTCCTTCTCAAATGAAAAGGCTCTAATTAAAAGGCAGGAAAGATCACATATCTCTGGAGTTCACTGTGAAAATTGTTCAAGAAAACCTCAAAGTCGCTTTGCTTCTGACTATTCATACATCGGAAGACTAATTAACTATGACAAGCTGACCAGTGGAAACCATTTTCATAAGGATGGCATGATGATGGATGGGTCCATGCTGTTATAATGTCATTGCTAAAAAAGACGTGATGAGTCCAAGTTCCAATTACTGAGATATACATACAATACAGAGGTCTTTTTCGGGCCACAGAACCCCATTGCAACAGGCTGACGTGTCACCTTTTCTGTATTTAAGAGCCATATTCATGGGCCGGTGACATACTGAGCTCTGCATGCTAGGCCTTCTCTGTGTCTGGCAGCTGGAACGAGACCCAACTACATCTTGTTGCTTCAGGGCCTTGGATACCAAATGAAGCATTCACACAATAGAAACGCCCAACCCAGAGCAATGTTTTCCCATATCCAACTTGGGAAATGTGTGCGTGTGTGTGTGTGTGCGCGCACGCGTGCGTGTGCGTATCATGTGTAATGCTACACATCCAAAGGAAAACTTCATGTCAAGACTAGCCTTACCTCATTACTAAATAAATAACCTTTATGTTTTTGTTGGGATGTCATTGACCAGAGATTGGCCTGAGTTGTGGCTATGTGCTTTAGAGCAGAATTTGGAAAATGAGTCTCAAAACATCTTAAATCTAGGGTCGGCAAAAGTTTTATTAAAGAGCTTCGGACTTGGAGGCCAAGAGGCCATAGCAAGGACATTATGTAGCTATTTATATAACCCTTTAAAACATAACCACTCAAAAATATAAAAACCATTCTTAGCTTACTGGCTGTAAAAAAGTAGGCAGCTGGCTGGATTGGGCCCATGGTCTATAGTTTGCCAACCATTGCCTTAAATAAACAAACTTGTTAGATTTCTCACTAGTGTTATATTTCTGCAGCTAAAGTTCCCTTAGTTACAGAAAATTTCTCTTAGGTAAAGAAAATCTGGTTTCAAGAAGTTTGAGAAATAAATGAACATAAAATAATATACAGTCATATATTACTAAGATATGTAACATATTCCATTAGTATATGTTAAGGTAGTATGATTTTATATTGACATATAACATGTGATTAATATATTACATGTATTAAATTAATATATGAATATACTAATATATATTACTATATAATATATTAGCATATTTATACATTAATATTAATTAATATATTAGCAAATTTATATATTAATATAACATACTATAGTAATAGATTGTATGCAGTAATATATTAATTTTTGTTCTAACTAAAGTCACAAACTGTTTTCTTCACACGAAAGCTAAAGCTCCCCTGTGGTTCCTGATGTTTCTACCAACTCACAGCTCACCTAAATCTCTCTGTTTTATAAAACAAAAAAAAAACCTCCCTTGTTTTACAAAACTGGGAGATTTGTCTAAAAAAATGCAGCAAACACTGATTTCAATACTGGAAGTGGATGGAGGGTTGAATTTTATAGTCTCCTATTTTTGTCATCTGCTGATCCAAATGTCTTTTCTGTAAGAAAGTCGAATATTCTATGACACTAACATTTTGAATTTAAAAATTTTAGTGGGGAATACATTACACATGATTCAAGAATTAAATCCGCATAAAGAAATCTCTTCTAAGAAATCTCGCTCTTCCTCCATTCCATCCACCCTGTACGTGTTTCCAGGGTTTCTTTGTGCAAATACAAGTATCAGTTCCCGTTTGCCCCTTTTACTTTCCTAAAGGCAGCCTGTCTTGCATGCTGTGTTGAAGGTGCCTCTTTTTTCCTTTAACTTAGAATCTGTCCTGGAAATCTTACCAGTACATAGAGATGTGGGGGTGGCTCTAAGAGAATCGAAATTAAGCAGATTTCTGTTATAAGCAGTTTATTGAGATGTTTTAACTCTATGGGGTACAGAATTGAAATAATGCAGTTTTCCAAACTGTCTCTAATTCTGCTGAATCCAATCCCTTTTTCTCACTGAGTAGTGGCTCCCTTAACATTTCAACCTGACTCCAAAACTTGACAATTACTTCCAGCTATTAAAACAGTCATTTTCAGTTTTTAAGAGTGGCTTAAACACTTACTCCACACACTGCTCCATGGGCTGGGTTTGAGTCTCTTGAGCCTCAGCTTGGAGCAGTCTTTGGGTGGCAGGGTAGGGCATCTGTGCTCACATTCTCCCTCTTTCCTTTCAATGTTGGGGTAAGAGCAGGGACAGGGAGGGAGGACTTTCTCTCTCTTTTTTTGCTATGGAGAAGCTGGGCCCTCCTTTGGGGCCAGTCACTAGCTGCTCATCAGGCTCGCTGCCTGTGGATTTCATGGAGACAGGTGGTGGTGGCTCTAGCTCTTATAGGCAGTGGTGGTATCATTAGGAATAAACTGCTGTTATAAGTAGCAGGAAATCCAAACAATCGTGGCTTAAGTAAGAAAGAGGTAATGAGAAGTCTGGGGCTATTCCCATGGCTTCACAACATTGTCACCGACTTAAGCTCTTTCTAGCTTATTGCTCTGTCATCCTAGGGTAGTAACCTCATCCTCATTCTCACAAAATAGCTGCCAGAGCTCCAGCTATCTCATCTAAGTTACAAGAAATAAGAAAATAAGGAAGAGCAAAAAGAGAGAATGGAGGAAAGAATATTGTCCATCACTGGAAAACAAATCTGAGAGATTGCCAGCAGGTCTCCCCTTATTGACCTATTTTACTTGAACAACCTGGGCTACAACTAGACAATGTCATTTTTAGCCAGGAATTTCAGCCAGCAATGCTTTCTCCAACAGAATCGGAGTTCTCTTCATAAAGTAGAAGGTGAGAGCGGCTGTCCAGTAGGCAACACACCATCTTTGCCATATGGTTCCTTGCAAGATTCAGCCACATTTTCCAGTGAACCACCAGCACGCGACCTCATGGAGCTCTGCTAGCCATGCCTTTTGCAAAACTGTAACCATTAAGTTCATCCACCCTCTACCTTGCTCTTGCTCTTCCTCTATTCCCATTAACCCTGTAGATAATTCGGTATGTGTTTCCAGGGTTTCTTTGTGTAAACACAAGTATCCCCACCTCCAGAATCTACTGGTGTGTGTGGTATGTGCAGGATCTACCTTCAGTCCTCCTTGGACACCAGAAACCACAGAGTGTGCCCTTGCCCCCTGTCTGCCTGGCCATCTTGCTATTCCAGCCTGCTTTTTGCTGCCTTTTCCTCCAAGTGCCCCCTACAGTGCCAGGCACCCTGCCCTCCTGGAGGCCAGCAGTTTGCAAACAACTTAATGAAGGGGATAATTGGGGCAGCCTAATCTTTATGAGGGGGCCTATTCAGGAATCACTCTCCTCTCACCAGCACTGCACTTCCCCATTAAGGAACCTGCCTTCCACCCAAGTTCTCATAGATTACCTGAGGGCTGGATAGTCATACTATGACTATAACCAGTCACAGTTGCGGGTGGCTTCCTGAACTTAGATTGTCATTAACTTAGAGCCTTTCATTCTGAGTCTTTGGCTTTAGATGAAACTCTGGGTGACCAGAAAATTCCCCTTGTCTCCTAGACATGACCTATTATACTTCGTGTGGACATTTTCACACCCCTCTGCTCCCCACAAAAGATGCTCCCTCACCTCCCTGGTGGTGCAGTTCTAAGGTTAATGGACTATTCTGACCTTCAAGCCCCATTATTTTTTTCACAAGTATTTATAACGACAGATGCATCAGCTATAAATGTACACCCCAACTACCTCAAATCAGAGGGAAGCTGCGTGGTGAAGCTCAAATCCAGTTAATGGGTTTGAAACAGTTGTTGGGCTTCGAGCCTCATTGCTTCTATCCTTTTAAAAAGCTTTGGGGTAGTAAGTCATACCCGAGGAGATGCTGTAATCCATGTCACAGATAAAATGCCTAGTTTATTTTCTCTTGCATTCTGGACTTTGTTTAATACATAGGAGCTTTGGGAGCTTCGAGAGGGAGCCAGGGTGTATGTGTAAGTGCTAGGTAAAGCTCAGAGGAAAGAAAGGAGAATCTCAAGGAGTCTTTTCATCATCAAAACTCCTGCATCTACAGCTCCCTCTTTCATCCTGTTTGCTATTACCTTCCTCCAACTTCCTTCCTCCAGAGACAGATCATTCCCTTAAGCTCAGACTTTCATTCTTCAACCACCAGAGCACTTTGGGTTGTTTTTATCCTGAATTCCACAAGTGAGCAACATTCGCAGCCTTGCTGGTTGGAGGCCTAGGTTGTATCAGGAGGGACTAATTCTACAAATCATTCTTGGCCAGAGATCTTCACGGAGGCCAAGTCCTTTTGGAGACCACATAAGGAGTTCGGGCAGAGCCCAGACCTGGCTGAACCGCCCCTGTTCCTGGGCCCCGAATCCTGGCCCAGTCCAGCTCAGCCCTGAGGAGGCAGCCTGGAGAAATGTCCTGCTCTCTTCCCTGATCCACTGCAGCCCTGGAGACTCTGGGATTCAACTTGCATCTTGTCTGTGACCCCTCCTAGAATGTAAACTCCATGCATGCAGGGAATTTTGTTTGTGTAATTCCCCACTGTAGCCCCAGTGCCTAGAACAATGCTGTCACACAAATGCACAATAAATATTTGTTAGATGAATGAATGTCAGCCCTAGGCTAGAGCACCCTTAGGACCAGGCCAGTTCTGCAGCTGAACTGGGGGCTTAGACCTGGATTCTGTTCACAAATGGATCAACTGGAGCAAGTTCAGATCTGATGGGTCCCATTCGAGTGTATGCACCAGAGGCATGTCAGAATCCTGCAGAAATCGTAGAGCTGGGTAATGCCCTCGTTACTTTTCATTTCTGCAGCCAGTGGTCTGGGTTGCAGCAGAGACAGTGAAGAGTGAAGGCCATTCCCCTCTATCCTATCATATTCCCCTCTCCGGCACAGCTGGGTCACTGTGCTGTGATTGCCTCTCAGGGCATTACACCAAGTCATCTCAGTGCACAGTTTCTTGTTCCAGACAAATAATGCATCTTCCTTTTAAAAAAGTGAGGATAATTCAACGCACTGATCAGGCTTTCAGATGAGTCAGTTGGGCACAGAAGATAGTTTCACTATTATACACAAAGAAAAAGAAGGTGGGGGAGAAAAGACGAGACTGAAAAGAAAGGCTTATGTGGTTTACAGTTTGAAGTATTTCTTTTCTGAACCCTTAGAACATTTTCCATGTGAGGCTTAATACAGCAAGGGCTAGAGTGGAAAATGTGCTTATCTGAGATCTCGGATGCTGGGCAGCCTAATAAATCCAGGCCTAGGTTAAGATTAACATTGTCTGAGGCCGTAGTGTCTTGGTCTAATCTATAGCCATAGGGGTAACCAAACATCTTTCATGTGGATCACTGCTTAGTTTTTAAAAATCGCACAAGTAGGACCAAAGGAAAACTTAAAGCTGACATCATTGAACTTTATAAGCTGAAAATCACCTGTCTCTGCTGAACGGAGAAAACACAGATTTGCATGAACTACCAAAGCAGCACGCAGAGAAGCCCCGAGTTTTCCTAAACTCATTTTGATTCCCTAAAAAGCTTCTAGAGTTACAGTCCAGGATGGA
Organism: Aotus nancymaae; assembly: GCF_030222135.1. Classification (NCBI taxonomy): domain Eukaryota; kingdom Metazoa; phylum Chordata; class Mammalia; order Primates; family Aotidae; genus Aotus; species Aotus nancymaae. The sequence continues at coordinate 15,652,800 of NW_026988447.1, forward strand.
ATCTGGGGAAACTGAGGCATATAATTGTTGATTTAATGGAGGGTAAAATACGTTGGAATTGACTTTCACGATGCTTAAAACCCTGCACTAGCTCCCTGTTGTAAATGGAATGTCTGTTTCTTCGAAATTCGTATGTTGAAACCCTAACCCCCAAGGTGAGGGTATTAGGAGCTGGGGACTTTGGGAGGTGATTAGACTAAGATGAGATCACGAGGGTGAGGCCCTTTGTAATGGAATTAGCACCCCTGTAAGAAGAAGAGGAGACACCAGAGCTGCTTCTCTCTGCCACGTGAGGACACGGTGAGAGGGCAGCTGACTACAAAGCCAGGAAGAGGCTCCTCACCAGAACCTGACCTTGCTGTCACCCTGATCTCTGACTTCCTGCCCTCCAGAACTATAAAAAATAAATGGCTGTTGTTTAAGCCACCCAGACTACGGCATTTTGTTATGGCAGCTCGAGCTGACTAAGACAGTCCCTATTTCATTCCTGCATGCCAGAGGCCTACACTCACCTCCAGGTGCTGAATCTTCTCCCCACTTCATCTCCCCCTCATTTTCTCTGTTCTAGACCACTGACCGGGCATACACCCACCTCAGGGCCTTTGCACTGGCTGCTCCTTCACCTAGAATGCTCTTCTCCAGGTTCCCATGTGGCCCGGCTCTCTCCTTAACATCCCCCTTCTCCGTAAAACCTTGCCTCACTTTATTTAAAATACAAGAGTTACCTCACATTGCCTGGCCTCTCCTCTGCATTTTTCTTTCCAGAGCGTTTTTATCTTTTTCTCACTTAATCTGTTTTATTTTCTGTCTTCTCCCTACCAGACCATAATGTTCATAAGAACACGTATTTTTGTGTTTACTGCTATAATCCTAGCACTTAGAAAAGTCCTCAATACTTTTTTTTAATGGAATGAATGAACCTAATCAATCCTAAACGTACCTACATCTAACATCTAGATTTATCCGTACACTTTGTGTAGTCTCCACTGTGCCTGCAAAGTAATTGTTCTCTTCCACTGAGATCTTGCACATGTTCCACAGGCTTTCCCAAGTGGCTGGTTGAATGGAGCCAGGTGAGAGGCAGGCTAGACTCTCAACAACAGGGCAGGAGGGCACAAGTGGAAGCCAGGCCTGAGCAAGAAAGAGTGTGGGGAAATGAATGGAGATCACTCCAGAGAGGACAGCAGGCATCTCAGGTGGCATCACGCTCCCGGGTATCCTGTGCATCCCATCAGGGGGTGGGCACAGCAGCAAGGAATTCAGATGCCAATCAAATACTCAGGCAAGCCATGGGCTTATTCCCAGAAAATCTGTCCATATTGGACAGGACTCTAGCCTGGGGCTCAAGGGCAGAATTCAGCCCCTAGGGGAGGAAATTGGCCAGAATGATGGATGGTATCAAAGTCTTAGATGTACAGTCCTAGAAAAGTAGAGACAGTGAAAAAATTAAGAGACGCCAAAGTGGTCCATCCCAGGACCTACGATGGAGCATGTCACCTGGGGAAGGGCACCCAGGGATGGGGTGAGGACAGGGGGAGCCCCTTAGCTGGCCCTCTGGTCCATTGGTCTGAGAATGAGAAACGAGAAACTTCCTTTGGTCACGCTTGCTCAGGAAGTAAAATAGGTCTGAGCCTGGGGGTGCAGACACCCCATGGCTTTAACTTAGAGAAGCTGGGAAAGGCAGAGGAAGGGGAAGGAACCAGGGCTGCTGGCACCACTATGGTTGCTCTAACATTATTATCATCTTGTCCCTAAGGGAGGCTTAAGGAATTGCACTTCCGCTCTCAAGAGTTGCTTCCTAAGAGCACTCTTGTCATTTAGCTTTTCTTCTCCATTTCTAGTGCTCTATTCTGTCCGATGGATGAATTTAAATTTACTGTTTTAAATACCATTGCTTTAATGAAAGCTTATCCAGGGTCCAGAGGACTTAACCAGCCCCCTAGAGTCACAGCTAACATTCCATTCAGAGCTCAAGACGGTGGTGGATTAATTAATTCTGCCTTTAAAAAAGAGAAAGAAAAACCCTTGCCTTTCTTTTAGAACCACGATAAACTACTTCTTTATTTTTTGTCGGTTTTATCAACCTTTTTTTTTTAAGAGCTGGGCTCAGCTTTATTGGTTTTTTTCTGTGTCCTTTCAAGTCAAAAGAACTTTTATTAACACTGTTCCTTGCCTGTTAAGCACCCGGGCTTCTGAATAGGATCTCCCTGGAAAGCCCTGAATGATAGATAGCACCCCCAAGCTGTGCTGGATTTGCACTTGGCCGCCTCAGCCAGAGAGCCTGTTCTTGCACATGCCACAGGGCCCCAGAGGCTTCTGTATTGATAAAGGTACAGATGTTCGTAAAGTGAGTGACAAAGGACAGAAGGGAAAACACTTACCAGGGCTTGGCTCCTTTTATATAATTTTGTGCTGTCCAGCTTGGATCTGCTTCCTAATTTGGGGCTGATCAGAAGAACAAACTGCTTTAATCAAATTTATTCCACTGCTTCTCCCGGTGTCCTACTCCAGGGAGCTCATCCAGGGTGGCATCTGCCCGAGGATCTCCAGGCTGCTCACGAATGTGGTCATTGCTTTTCTTAAGTCACCAAAATGCAACAGGACCCGGACATAAGTTCATGGTCAACCCAGGTCCTGGGGACCAGCTAGGCTGCTGCTCCTGCCCCTCCCAGGTGCCTTCACTGCAGCCAGAGCCAAATTCCCCTAGTGCAGGCCTGAGTCCCTCTGAGCTCCCATCCTAGGATGGACTCTGGATTTATTGATTTCTTCTTTGTCTCTGTTCTTCTAGAACTGCATATCTAAGGCCTTGATACCTCCTAGGTGCTGGTCAATTTCCTGACCCAGGAACCAGATTCTGCCCTTACCCCAAAACATGGTGATTCTGGCCTCCCTGAAGCAACAGGGCTCATCACAGCCCTCGCTCTTGGTCCATCTGAAGCAGTCAGGTTTGGGGTACACTTCCCAACTGTGCTTCTGCATCCAGCCCCCTTTCCCTGCCCATAGCAGAAAGAAACACTGAGCTGTGCAGCCTGGCACCCACTGCCTTCTTGGACCTGCCTGGCCACTGGGTCTCCTGGGTTGGCACCTGCTGGGAACAGCTCTTCCTGAAGAGATGTTTCTGCTACTTAGCTTCCCAGGACAGAATCCTTCTCTTTCTTAATTGTTTTCTGAGCAAGCCAGAGCCAATTCCCAACCACCATATCTCTGCTGCAACTCTGCACTGCTTTTCAAGGTAGATTTTATGGTTGTTCACAGCAGAGACTGCTCCCAGCTCTGTTTTCTCTCCTATCCCCCAAAGAGCCAGGCTTGACAAAGTAATTCTGAACAGCTCCCACCAGCAGGAAGAACATCAGCAGTTCAGACACAATACAACAAAAACCACCAGCTTGTTTTCTCACCAGTCACCTTGTAACTAAGTGCTAATGGTGTCTTCTGTTGAATTGATTAGCTCTGTTGGCTGGGTTTCTAATACCCTGGCCGATCTGCAATTATAGAATACCTGCTGCTTTTCTGTCTTCTTATCTAATCATAACATAGCTTCTTAAGGCAAGGTAGGACATTTCTACCCACTCTTCTCCTTGGAATGAAGAAACCAAGGCACTTCACGTAAAAAGCCCATGGCAGTATTAAGCGAATGACCTTCCAAAGTTCACCAGAGCACTTTACCCACAGTCCTCTGTCATCAGGGTACTTTAGTCAATTACACCAACAAGGCCAATTTCCCTGCCCCCCCACAGAGACCCCTCAGAGGATTGTATGACCTCACCATCATGCAGCCAGGGGGACCTGTTCCCTGCCCTTGAAGCTAGCCAGTAACCGATGCAGTGGCCTGGAGTGAAAATTTTGGCAAGTAAGGACAAGCTCATCATATTTCTCAAGGAGTTTGAACTCAGAATATACAAAGGATCCAGGTGCAGTAGCTCACACCAATAATCCCGGTGCTTTGAGAGGCTGAGGCAGGAAGATCACTTGAGGCCAGGAGTTCAAGGCTGCAGTGAGCTATGATCAAGCCACTCCACTCCAGCCTGGGTGACAGAGCAAGACTCTGTCTCTTAAAAAGAAAGAGAGACAGAAAGTAAAGAATATACCAAGGTAGGATCAGTTTTCTTAAGGAGCTATAGAGACTGTGGAAGCAGACAGAGGAACTAAGCACTAAGCCTTCATAAAGCAGAGAGCCACCGCAGGGAAACAGACTGCTGCTGCTGCATCCCCTGATGCACCTGGCAGCCATAGGGTGAACTTCCTGAAAGTGCTCACTGCACATTCTCGGCTCACTGCAACATCTGGCACCCCAGGTTCAAGCGATTCTCCTGCCTCAGCCTCTGAGTACCTGGGATTACAGGGGTGCACCACCACGCCCAGCTAATTTTTGTATTTTTAGTAGAGATGGGGTTCCACCATGTTGGCCAGGCTAGTCTCGAACTCCTGACCCACAGTTAGGTTACAGCTGCTTCCTAGTCATCCTTGAGGCCCTTGGAAGTTTTGGAATTCCTTATTTTCTCATGAATCCTTACTGTCAGCCCTCATTATTAAAGAGAACCACCGTCATCTGAAAGAATCCAGCAAATATTAGCAATCATGGGAACAAAAAATTTGTAATGTCTGAATTTCATTTGCTGATATACATTTTTTTTTTTGAAATGGAGTTTCACTCTTGTTGCCCAGGCTGGAGTGCAGTGGCACAATCTCAGTGCACTGCAAACTCTGCTTCCCCAGGTTCAAGTGATTCTCCTGCCTCAGCTTCCTGAATAACTGGGATTACAGGTGCATGCCGCCACGCCCAGATAATTTTTGCATTTTTAGTAGAGATGGAGTTTCACCATATTGGTCAGGCTGGTCTCAAACTCCTGACCTCAGGTGATCCGCCCACTTCGGCCTCCCAAAGGGCTGGGATTACAGGCGTGAGCCACTGCGCCCAGCCCATTTGCTGATACGCATTCTATTAGAACCATGGAAGAAGTTTGAGAATCATGTCGGGGTTTATACTTTTAAAATGTGCAGGTACAGGTCCTGCCAGCCTTCCCGAATTAAGTCACCATTGAATAGGTTACTCTGGTTAATACATGTGGAAGCAGCTAGTACAATGTCTGGAAGCTAGTTAGGAATCCAGGAAATGTGAAACTTTAATTTAGGTATTGAAACTTATGATTGGCCTATGACAGGAGAAATCTGAGTCAGTGTTTCTGGAGGAAAGATGGTAGAATGGTTCCCCGGGGAGGCACCTGGCCCAGGTGCCTCAGGCCTGTGAGTGTGGGCATAGGCTCCAGGATGCTTTCAGCCACAGGACGGGGCATTGGGCAGGGCCAAGGAGCCAAGTTCCAGGTCTTCTGGCAAGATGTGTCTTTAGTCCCCGTTGGCTCCTCTGATCATCTATTTTCTCTAGGGCAGAACTGAAACAGAAGCAAGGAAGTGGATGAAGGAGACAGAAACAGAGAACATTCAAGAGTCAAGAGGTCTGGAGCCCAGGACAGGACATGGCAGAAAAAAAAAAAAGAGCTAGAAGGGGAATAAGGAATGAATGAAAGAAGAAAAAGCTAAGGCAGATCTGAAGCTCAGTGGGGATAAAAATTCAGACTAGGTTTTAAAGTTGCTTTTGCATCTTTAGTTCAGAACAAGCAAGCAATGAGTGTGAAGGATACCCTAGTCGTAAACACATATGATGGGGCTGAACTCTGGTTCCTAGGGGTTCAGTGGTCTCACTGGGTTAGAGGAGCTCATTGCATAGGCTCCCTGCCTTTAAAGCATATAGCCAGCTACAGGGCCACATTAATCCTGTAGCCTGTAATAAATGCTTCCCTAATACCACATAAACAAGTTCCTACTCTGCCATGTCACACTGTTTTTACAAGTTATCAGGCCTATCTGGTGGTCATAGCCCTCCAGCAGGTCACAGCTGCCAGAAAGTAGCTTGGTTGGGTCCTCTGTCTCCTGCATGCTGTCCCATCATCTCAGTGGCAGCGGGGGTGGGGGGGACGGGTGCAGAATGTTGTAGAGATGAGAGTCTCTGAAACTAAGGCTGCACCAGAACAGTTTCCCAGCCTTCTCTTCATTTTCTGCCACCAGCGCAGGTCTGGATGATTTACACAATCCCTTACAGGAAGGGGAGAGGACAATCAACAGTTCTAGGGCTATTTTGTAAAATGGTATTTTACATGCATTATCTCATTTAATTTTCACAGACCCTGTAAGAGAAGCTTTATTACATCATCACCCCATATGACAGACAAGGAAACTGAGGTGCTGGGAGATCAAGTGGCTGCCTCAAAATCACAGAGCAAGTAAATGCATTCAAAACCCAAGATCATCTGAGGCCAAATCCCAGGCTCTTCCCACGGCACCCCGATGTCCTACAAAATTACCCAAAGCTGCCAAGTTTACAACCTGTGGGTGTCCTGAGTGAGCTCCACTGGCATTCACACGTGTGGCTTACTATTAGATTGTGAGTGTATTTGGTTTATTTCAGATTTTTTCCCCACCCTTCCAATTATTCCACTCTGTTTTTTCTTTCTCTCACGCCCCACGTACAGTCCATCAGGAAATCCTATTGGGGGCAGTCTCAATGATTTATCTAGAAGCTCACTCTCTATTGCTACCACTATGGTCCAAGCAAGCAGCCTCACTCCCCTGAATTCCTGCCATAGGACCTGTGGCCCCAATGCAGCTACAGATGGATTTGAAACCTAAGTCAGACATGCCACACTGTGCTCCCAACCCTGCCACAGCTCCCCTGTCCACGCAGAGTCAAGCGAAGTCTCTGACCTGGTCTACAAGGCCTTGGGTGGTCCGGCTCTGTATCCTCTCTGTTATTTCTGTCTCCCTCGCTCTCTCTACTCCAGCCACATGGGCCTGCTCGGTGCCTCTCAGAACGTTCCCTTTGAGCCTTTGCCCCGAGTGCTCCTCCTCCTGCATATCCACTTGGCCAATTCCTTCACCTCCTCCAGTCTTTGCTCACATGTCACCCTCTCCCCGAGGCCTCCTCTGCCTACCTTTCTTAATACATTTCCAATTCCACTTACCCTGATCCAGTTCTTCTTTCTCACTTATAATCTTGTATCTTACTTATTTACTGTGTTTGTAATGTATGTCTGTCTCCCTCCACTAGAATGAATGCTCCATAAAGAATAGGAATCTTTGTCTGTTTTGGTCACAGGTATATCCCAAGTGCCCCGAACAGAGCCTGATACTTGGTAGGCGTTTGCTAACCATTGGTTGAAGGGATAAAGTGGATACAAAACTGACAGGATCCCAACGTCTTTACGCTTACCTCCTCCTGGGTCTGACTAGGCACAGCTGCAACCCATCATCGCTAATGTTCACCTCTAGGGCAAGATACTGGTACAACGTCGACTCCTCTGCTTCTCTGCTTAGCTACTTCTCTCTGGGAGGAAACTTCCTGTTATGTATGTGTCTCAGTGAGCTATCTCAGCCCTCCAGTTCTGTTATAAATGCAAAGCTTTCGCCCTCACACAAGGGCAGCTCCTAGTTCTCTCCATTCTACAATGAATGAAGACTTGAGGCATCTGAAACTCCAGCCAAGTGAAGACAAAACAATGCAAATCCCAGCGTGCATTAACGAACAGAATCCCCCCTGCGATTCTTTTCATCGTAGTCAGAAATGTCTAATGGCGAACATCATTAGAATAACACAGGCTTGAAAACTGAATATGGGTTAATGTTCATAACAAGAGGAATAATTAGTTTCTCCACAGACATTTACACTTAATTTCTAAAGCTTATTATTTATTATATTTTGTCTTACTTAGGGCCCTTGGTAAATGTTTGCATTTAACAAGTTGTTTGATTCTCACAAGTCTGGTATTTCATACGCGAGAAGTCAAAGCAACACCTTTGATCGAAGTGGAACGCTTTAATTAAATATCCATAAAATTCCCCTCAAGGAAACAATTACACCCAAAAGCGCAGTTAGCATATTTTCTTATTGTTCCTCTCAATTCTTGTCATTGGCCTTGTCTGGTCACTATCCTACTGTAACATATTTATGTGAAGTTCGATGTTGTCTTTTTCACTCTGGTAGGCTAGGGCAGTGATTACCAAGGTCATCATCAAAACCTTGGGAGCTTCCCACGAATAAGGAGTCTCTGGAGACTCTGATCCAATATGCAAATAATGAGGCCTTGGAATCTGCTCCCTGGAAAGGCTTCCTGGGCGTTGCTGGTGGGAACTGGTCCATTAGTGACTTACTCCAGAAGAGACTGAGCAAAGCACTTTGCACACGACAGTATTCACTCCAAAACATGCACTGACTCGGGTAGAAAGAAGCGAGCTTTACTGAGGGTTACGGAGCATTCAGTAGGGAAGCTCCAGGAGAGTAAGAACTTTGCTGGTACTATTCACAATTTTATCATCAGTACTTTGCATGGTACTGAGAACACAGTAGGTGCTAATAAAAATAAGTTGGATAGGCTGGGCAGGGTGGCTCACACCTGTAATCCTAGCACTTTGGGAGGCCAAGGTGGGAAGATCACCTGAGGTAAGGAGTTTGAGAGCAGCCTGGCCAACACGGTGAAACCTTGTCTCTACTAAAAATACAAAAATTAGCTGGGCGTAGTGGCGTATGCCTGTGATCCCAGCTACTCAGGAGGCTGAGGCAGGAGAATCGCTTGAACCCAGGAAGGAGAGGTTGCAATGAGCCGAGATAGCACCACTGCACTCCAGCCTGGGCAACAGAGTGAGAGTTCATCTCAAAAGAAAAAAAAAAATCAGTTGGATAAATGAACCTACTGTATGCCAATCACTTTATATAAAGTAATCATTTAACTTACACCTTACACAATCAAGTAAGGTAGACCCTATCTGACAGATGCACATATTAATAATCTAAGAAGTTAAGTCAGTTGCTCAATTACCCAGGAAGTGTCTGAGAAAAGATTGGAACTTGGGTTTGTTTAGCTTCAAAGCCGTTGCCTATTGCATACCCCGTGGTGGCCAGGAGGGCAGGTCTGAGCGGGTTAGACTGTGCCAGTGATTGCTTCTCCCAGGCCCACCTGCTGAAGTAGCTGAAGACCACACGGCAGGTGTAGTCCACTTACCTCCTCCAAGGCCCATCCTGACCCCATGTCCATCAGAAGGTAGATTCTGGAGTACCTCACACTGCCCTGAGTTCAGATTCTGTTGTACTCAGGACAGCCCCACCCATCCAACATGTTCACAGAGCTGGACAATCCCCATCTCATCTGCTTTCTTCCCACTCCCTGCCAAGAGGGACCTGCCTATAAAATACAACTTCTCCTGAGTCGCTTCTTGGAATTTTCATCTCTAGTTGGACATCCTGACAATTTGCCCTGGCCCTTATTAATTTCCTTCCCGGGCTCTCCAGCCCCTGCCCCTCTCTCCCCACCTCCTCCTGGTCAGATTCTACTCATGTTCAAGACCTTTTTGGGCTTCCTTTGATACATTGTCCCAGACTCCTTATTGGTTTCCTGGTTTCAAAAACTGTTCTGCCCTCCAGACTCCCCAAGTCTGATTTATTAAAGCACAACTTTAAGCCTTGGCACTGCCTTGTTTAAGATCTCTCACTTACAAAGTATTATCCCAGCTCCTTAGCAGGACACACCTGTCCTTCCGTGATCCGGCTCCTGCTTCTCTGGCTTTATTTCTTGCAAGCCATGGTGATTCCACATATCTTTGATGTCCTTGCTCTTTCCTCTGCCTAGGATGACTTCCCTACTGTTGTACAGTTATAACTCAGACACGTCTTCTCAACTTCAGCTCAAGCGTCATTTTCTCCAGAACGCTTTTCCTCCATTCTCATTGGGCTTGACCATCTCTCTTCCAGGCACCCATAGCAACCTTAGCAGGTTATGCTGAAGTCATCTTGTAAGTTCCTCAAGGGAAGAATGAAGTTTAATTCATTGCTAAGCTTAGCATGGTGCCTGTTACATAACTGATATCCAAAAAATGTGTGCAAATCTAATTACATTGAAGTCTAGTGGAAACCCCACCACCACCGGAGAGCTCAGCCCTCCCTCCTACCTGCCTGGCCACCATTCTAGCTTTCTGAAGGCTTCTGACCACTTGCCCACTAGATCAGTACCTCAGGATGTCAAAGCAAATCTGGAGCTGGTACAACTCCTTGCACAAAGAGACACAGACCTTAGGATTTTGCAGCTTCATAGGCAGAGGGTCCTGTCCACTCCCAACCTTTCCTCCATATTAATTCCTGCCCTCAAACCAAGCCCAGCATAACCATGAGCTACATCCTTCACACAGACCAGGGCAGAGGCCACTTCTAACAAAGGTCACACATCTAGCAAAGAAACACCACTTCTCGCAAAGGACCAGGAAGGCAGGGATGGTGGCTCATCGTACTCTCCACATGAATAACTTTAAAATGGATTTTCTCTTGAGTGGAGGCCAGGAGCTTCCTTTTCCTACATGAGCAATAGCACGTTGATATGGTAACTATTGGGTCAGTATGGCCCAATTTTCTTACATCATGAGAACGAGAGCTCCAAGGTACCCGTAAAACCCCAAGCCCCTCAGGCTCCTATCCCTTCTGTGCCAAGGTCCTGATGATGAAGGATGATGGTGATGGAGAGAGTTTCCTTGCTGCTGAGACGTTCACTTTGCTCCAGCAGTAACATCTTAGAGCCATAAAGGCACATTGTATTTTCAAGGCTTGCCTGATCCTATTTCTTTGTAAATTGAATTAAGCTCTTTACTGTGTATTACTGATATTAAAAAAGAATGAATTCACATCTTGCAAACACAGCAGAAAGCAATCGCTCCCATGACAAGGAAGTCATTGGCCAGCATCCACAGAACTCAATTTTAACTTTCGAGCCCAGTCAGCAGGCAAACATGCCGGCGTATGGCAGGGTCAGCCCTAGGCAGCATCGTGAGCGGGGTAATGTGAACTGTCAGCATCCCTCTTTTTCCTTGCCTTCCCCTTTCAATGCCTCTTCAGCCCAAGCTCTTCACTCTCTTATCCTTCCAGGTCTTTCCTAGGAGAAAAGAGCCTGTACAGTGTCCACATGGAGGTGAGGTAGCTAAGAAGCATAACCCAGGCAAAAAAATGACTTGTAAAATGCTAGACAGGAATAATAATAATGCCTTCTCCGTGAATTGCCGCCACACTTTGCAAAGCCTTCTTGTCATAGTGCATGGGAACTATTATTAATGTTTTATCCCCACTCCTTTATACCCCCAGTTTCTCTGCATTTTAGAAGAGGGTCCATGTGGTAAAATATGAAGAAACAAAGGCATAAAGAAATGAAGGTTAAAATCTCACAGCTTCAGGAGAGTAGTGATTTTGGGTACAGCCTAGAGAAGGGTGGGGGTAGCTTTCTGCACTCCTCAAGTTGCCAGAAGACAGTCGCTCCCTATCTGTCTTTTGGCTTTTCTTTGAATATTTTTAATGATTGGGATCAATAAAAGGGTGAAAGGAGCATGGCCTACTTTGGTAATGAAATTTCCATAATCTAAATGTCCATGTTAAGAGAATGATTAAATAGTATGCATCCCCTAAAGGAATAAGGTAGATCTATACGTACTGACATGGAAAATTCCCCCCCAAAAAAGGAAGTGACCAAATAATGTATCTAGTATAGTAGGATCTCATTAACACACACACACACACACACACACACACTCATGTAAACCATGTCTATATGTTACATACGTGATAATACATAAAATAGGTCAGGATGGATTCACCCCAAACTATCAGCAGTGGTCATGGATGGGGAGGGGAATGAGATGATAAGAGTAAGGATTAAAGGGAATTTTCATTGTTTATTCTATATTCTGCTGTATTGTTTGAATCTGGGCTTATAAGGAACATGCATTGATTTTGTAATTTTTTTTTTTTACAAAAGCAAGATATTTCCACACCAGAGGAAATTTAAAAATTGGTCCCCCAGTGTCAGGCATGTATGACAAGCATGCAAATGGCCCCAAAGCTGGTCTTATGACTCCGGCGAGCTGAGCACTTATTTGGGCCTTGAACGCCTCCATTGTGCCTAGAGGACCTGCAGACTTGGAGTCTGGATAGAAAATTCCAGCTAAGCACCAAAAACTTGCTTGTACTATATCTGACTGGAATACCAGACCCTAATTGTTCTTCCTAATAGAATTCGTGCTGAGAATCAAGTAATGAAAATATTTTGCACATCTTGCTGTGGCACCTGGCTAAACACATACACATACACAGTTACCTGACTAATGATCTTGCTTTAAGATTGTTTTTTCAAGGAGCTGGGAGGAGGGTAATTACAGAAATTATACCTTCACTAGGAAAATGCTGTCAGATTTTAATCAAATATGTGCAGAAAATGCCAAATGTGCATTGTGTGTATCTATTTCTTCCTTACATTGAGTGCAAGTGAAAATTCTGGGTGATGACCCTCAAGTGTGTGCCCATCCATCCTGCTGCCCACACCACACCTCCATCTCTAGCTCTCCCCGTGATGGCTTCTCCAGGCTGAGACTCCAGGTGTCTGCTTCTCTGGGATGGGTATTTGGCCTAAGCTATGGCAAGACCAGATCTCCTGTTTCCTGTCTCCTGCCAAGCATGATCAGGTTGATACTTACGATGTCTCTGTTTCCAGCTTTCCTTATAAGAGGAGAGAACACGTAGCTCTCCAGGCTACAATGGGGTCAGGCTGCTCAACCCCAATGTGACGTAGTTTCTAAAAATGTCTATGCTTCCTTCCTGACAACCCAATAGAAGCTATCTATTGTTTCTCCTTGGGGCTCTGGGTAGCCACTGACTGGAAACGTGAGTCTCAGTCTACTGGTAGAGCCTTGCCCAGGGCAGTCAGGAGCCCAACAGTAAGTCTCATTGCAATGAGATACCCAAGGAAGGTGGAGGGAGAGGTTTTCCCTGGCTGCAGGCAATCATAGCCTGAATTAGGAATGAATTATTTATGGAGATTTGACAAACAATGATAGAACCAACTAAAAATTGGTCTGCTTTGTATTATTATTATTATGCAACTGGCAATTCCAAACAATTCCAAAGAAAAAATATCCATCCCTGTCCAGGTGGACAACTGTCAAGTCCCATCCCTTCCCTTTTCAGCAATGCCCAGGAGCCTCATAGTGTAACCAGGTCAAGAATATGAGGTCTGTGCTGGACATGGTGGCTCACACCTGTAATCCCAGCACTTTGGGAGGCCAAGGCAGGTGGATCACTTGAGGTCAGGAGTTCAAGACCAGCCTGGCCAACATGGTGAAACCCCATCTCTATTAAAAATACAAAAATTAGCTGGGTGTGGTGGCACATGCCTGTAGTCCCAGCTATTCAGGAGGCTGAAGCAGGAGAATCACTTGAACTTGGGAGGTTAAGGTTACAGTGATCCAAGATCATGCCACTACACTCCAACCTGGGCAACAGAGCAAGATTCCAACGCAAAAAACAAGCAAACAAAAAGAAAGTGAGGTCTGAAGTTAGATACCCTGGTTGGAATCCTAAGCCTATCACTTATGAACTCTTTGAATCTGACAAATTACTTAACATCTCTGAGCCTCAGTGTCCTCTACCATCAAATGTTAATAAAATATCTCACGGGGTCATTGTGAAGACATAATAAGAAAAACTACGTAAACAAATTTAGTAAGCTGTTAAGTAATATAAAATGTTATATAATTTGTAGTTAAAATTAGGTTTGAACTTGAGGCTTCCCAAATATGGCCAACATTTTCACTCTTCTGTGCTTTTAGGCATGTTGTACCCTCTTTATGTAGTTCTTGCCCCCTCCCTAACTGTTACGCTCTCGTTCCTCTTTATATCTACAGTCTGTATTGTCTAGACCTCCCCAGCCTGCCATTTCAAAATAAGGCCACACTTTCTTCTAAATCCAAATTGAGTTAACCAAAGCCCCTACCTCACCACGTAGCGTATAAGATCTGTCTTTTCCTGGATTTTCCCTCTGAGAGATCCCAAAGGATCACCTTCACTAACTCATGATTCAGGTCCCCTTGCCACTTACCTACTGTCACCCTCCAGGAGCTCAGATACCCTCCAGCCTAGACTCTGCCACCATAGGCCATGGTCAGCCCGCAGGCCCTATAGTCAAGTGAAGTGCTGCTGAGGGCGTTGCTGGAGCACAGGTGACCCACACATATGTTGCTTCCTTCAACCTGCATCTGCAAGGGGGCAGTGTTTCCAGCAAAATGGCCTGGGCTCCAGGTGCACAGCTCTGAGCATTTCCTCTTCCAGGTGCCATTCACTATCATTCACCACTATCATGGCTGTTTTGCTTCTCCAAATGGGTGTTCTTTATAGCTAGACTTCGGAAAAAAAAACCTTCTTGCCCACTGTTAGGGGCTGAATTGTGTCCACTCCCAAAATTCGCAGGTGAAGTCCCAGCCCTCAGTAGATCTGAATGTGACCATATTTGGAGATACGGTCTTTAAAGACGTAATTAACACCAAATGAGGTCATTGGGCTGGGCCCTCAGCCAATACATCTGGTGTTCCTTTAAAAAGAGGGAGTTTGGACACAGAAAGATACAGAGGAGCGACTATGAGAAGAGGCAGAGAGAAGACGGTCACCTACAGGCCAAGGAGAGAGCCCCGGAACAGAGCCTTCCTTCACAGCCCCAGAAGAAACCAACCCTGCCAACGCTTTGATCTCAGGCTCTAGTCTTCAGAAACGTGAGAAAACAAATTCCTGCTCTTTAAACCACCCAATCTGTGGTATTTTGTTACAACAGCCTTATCAAACTAACACAACCACTCGGTGGGGGAGAAAGAAGGACTCCATGAATCAGGCAAGCTTGGGGCCTGAGCTGTCTTCCGGTCCACTGCTTCCCCATCTGGGTGTCCACAGTGCTCACCGAGGTCACCCCAGGCTGCAGCTCTGCATTCGATTCCCCCCCACACTCATAGTCTTTGCTCCTCCTTTTTAACAGCAGGTCTTCCCTGCAGCCACAGGAATTTGAAGCAGGACCGAAGTGCAGCAGATTGGAGGGTGGAGTGGCGGTTTATTAGCAAGGCAGTGGAAGTGTTCACGATCTCCCCCTCCAATGACTGTTGAACCTTCATCCAAGTCTGACCCCCATGCATGAGCTGCTCAGGCAAATGCCAACAACCTTAGAGACAAACAGACCAGCGAGGAGAGGAGAGCTGTGCAAAGACTGGAGATTGTGTGCTGCCAGCCTGTTTCTAAAACTGGGATAGAAGAATGGTGAGTATCCTTGAGGCAGACAGAGAGAAAGAAGCTCTTCTACGAATGCTGTTATAAGGGAAGAGGCATCTGCAACTTGCCTTTCCAACCCACCCAGACTTGTATTTTCCAACTGGCCTGAAACCTACACAGGTAACTGGCCAAGAGAAAAAGGAATCATTTGGGTCTGGTGCTTCTTCCATGTTTTTTTTCCTTAAAAGAAACATAAAACTGAATGTCTGAAATGATTTTGGATTCACACCCACCGTCTATGGAACAGCTTGAAGCTGACTAGTTTAGCTCGTTGAAACACTCAGATCCGCTCAGACACTGCCCACACACAAGAGCCTGGCACTAGCCAGGCTCCAAGAGATCTGATTCTTGAAAACAGCTCCTTTTGCTTTCCCTCCTCCTGTCAGTTCGGGCTGCTCCTTGCCATCTTTTTCTGGATCTTGAGGGCAGTTCCTTCTATCCCTGTCCAAGCCCCTCACTCCCAGCTTCCAGGGTATGCCAGAATTGACCACTCTGCCCCCCTAGGCTGGTCCACATCGCCTCCCTCCTATTCTCCCTCCTCCCCTGGATTAAACTTTTATTTCCACACATCTGAACAGGCTGTTGCACAGGCTTCCTTCTCACTCACTTGCTTCCCACCAGCTCTTGTTCTGCTTCCTCTTCTCTCTCCCATAACCAGTTCACTCAGACAGAATGGACCTTATGTAACACGCCTCCCTGTCATTCCCTGTGAAGGTGGCTTCCAAGCCCTGGTTGAAGCACAGACATCTGCATTTCCGCTTGCAGAAGCAAACACCATGCCAGGCTCCCTGGCACCTCTCCAGGGCTGTGAGATCAGAAGAGGCACACGCTGGAAGAAGCACTATCCTGCTTACAACCCACAGTCCCTGCCTGGGCTACCTGGTCAAAGATTACACGAGCAATTGTCACGTAATTGTCCTTTAATCTCTTCCCAGAGATTTCAACTGGCTCCAAATTGTTTTGGCTAGTAAAAACTGAGGAGACTTGCAGGAAACTCCAGATGCCTTCAAACACTTGGGGGGATTGTGCAGCCTGAAGGCAGATAAAACTTAACTCAAATAAACATAAGGTAATGTGCATTGGCAAAAGTAATCTAAGATGTGAGTGTACATCTGTGCACTTCAAATTTGCAGCTGCCTCTGAGGAAGGAGATCTGGGAATAGCTGGTAATGGATGAAGTGGGCCGAGCAGCCAAGTCTGTCCTGGAGTAACTACTCCTTGACAAGGAAAATCGGATCTCATTTTGTACAAACTCCATCTGTGGCCCAAAGTGGACTGTGTGGCTTGGTTCTGCTACAGATCCCACAGTGTCACTCTGCTTTCAGGTGTGGGAAGATAGCAAGAAGTGGTTTCCAGGTACTAGCCTCTGAGGCTGGGCAGCTGTGCGGTGTTCCTGATGGGGTACGTTGAAGTACGTGTCTGTGTTTGTTCGTTTTTACCATTGACTGCCAAGCCCTGGAAGGTGCTGAGTTATCTGCACCCACGGACTAACCCCTAGCACCATGTTTAGACGAAGGGACGGCTTCCAAATTCCAGCACCCCCGATTTCAGACAGCTCTCTACTTTATTACATAAAAGTGACTGTAAAGCGGTGTTTTGCTGTGCTATAGAGGGAGTTTAGTTCTTGGACTAGGAAAATATATATACACATCCATATACACACATAATAAATATATACATATATTGTGTGTCTGCACACAAACACACACATACATCTACTAATTGTGATTTCTGTGGGTATGACTCTGCCTGGTCCAAGAAACCCAGTAGACAGGCACTTCAGAGGCACCATTTTTGCAGGGCAGGAAGAGACCAGCACAGGCCTGCCAATCATGCCTTGTCCCAGCAAACCTCTCTTCTCCAAACCTCTGAGAGATAGGGACAGAAGGCCACCAACCCCACATCTTCAGCCTCCTCAGAAAGGTGCTGATACCTGGAAATAGGAGGGGGAGCCATGGCACTTCCCTCTTGCTGCAGCAACAAGAGCTGAATAGAGTCTCAAATCAGCTTGGCTACCTCCCTTCTCCCACAGCGACCATGCACAGGAAAGGTGAGATAGCGCTGAGGGAGGCTGTGGGTTGGCAGGGGAGGTGGGATCTAGAATATTCTTCCTTCTAAAAAGTGGCAAAGGAGTTCCAGCACCTGGCAGTCCAAAGGCCCCTCGTGGCATAGAGGAGCAAGGAAGACATGGCCACAACCCCAGCTCCAGGAACTGGGCAGGTCCATTTGCCCCACCCATCGCTCATGGCTCTATGTCATCATTATCCAGCTGACCATACAAAAGTCCCTGGTACGTGGGAGCAGTTCGCAAGGTCAATTCATAATGTGCAGAGCTTCCAGGTGTGTGAGAGTCAGTCACTGAGAGCTTTGGGCTTCTTCATCAGTCCCCAAGAATGGAAGCCATTACTTTTCTTCCTCAGTTAACACAAGTGCTGCCTGGGGGCTGTGTCCTCAGCCCTGCTGGTAAGCAAAAAGCCTTCTCAATTTCTCTGGTACCCTGATGCCACTGAAACAAGCATACCACCCCATTTGAGGACTTTAGGAGTCTTTTATTTTTAATAATATGGGGAATGGATTCAACTTGTTTATGAGTCAAATATTTTTCTTCTGCTCCATACAAAACACTACACTAAGCAGTGTAGAAGACAGTATAGATTTAGCAGCCAACTGGAAAAGAGAAACTGTACACAATTTGCAATGTCCATAACGGCAACAAAGCAAATAAAATACTCTGAAGAGCAATTTGTCTTGGGACTAATGAAACAAAAATTTAATTGTTAAATTCTAACAAAGAGGACACCAAGCAATGTCATAAATGAGGAACTGATCAGTTCTCAGGTTTTGCTGTGCACATAGATCACTGGAGAATCTGGTTCTAAAGTTCTAAAATGGGGCTTGAGATTTTGCTGCCTTTTGTTTTTGAGATGGAGTTTCACTCTTGTTGCCTAGGCTGGAGTGCAGTGGTGCAGTCTCACTGCAACCTCTGCCTCCCAAGTTCAGATGATTCTCCTGCCTCAGCTTCCCAAGGAGCTGGGATTACAGGTGCCTCACCGTGGTCAGCTATTTTTTTTCCGTATTTTTAGTAGAGATGGGGATTCACCATGTTGACCAGGCTAATCTCGAACTCCCAACCTCAGGTGATCCACCTGCCTTGGCCTCTGAAAGTGCTGGGATTACAGGCATGAGCCACTGTGCCCAGCCAATTTTGCATGATTCTCAAGCTCCTTGGTGTTGGTGATGCTGAGATGCTACTGGTCATCAGACCACACTTGAGTAGCAAGGCTGTAGACCACGTGATATTTCACTGGGCTGTCTTATACAAATTCTCAGTACTGGCCAGTGGTATAATTATACTGGGCAGGCTGGGCAAGGTAGCTTACACCTATAATCCCAGCACTTTCAGAGGCTGAGTTAGGAGGATTGCTTGAGGCCAGAAGTTCGAGACCAGCCTGGGCAACACAGGGAGACTCCATCTCTACAAAATAAAAATAAAAATTAGCTGGGTGTGATGGTCCCTGCCTGTAGTCCTAGCTACTTGGAGGCTGAGATGAGAGGATCAATTGAGCCCAGGAGTTCAAGGCTGCAGTGAGCTACGATCAAGCCACTGCACTCCATCCTGGATGACAGAGCAAGACTCTGTCTCTGAATAATAATAATACGGGGGCATTGGTACTCAACTCCAGCAATGCATTGGAGGCTGCTATGATGCCTGGGTAGCCAGCTCTCTACCAACCTGGTTGAACCCAGGAGAAGGTTCAGAATATTTGGAAGAATGGCTGAGTAAGTTTTAAAATTCTTCCTAAATATCATTTTTCCTAGTCTAACTTCTTTATTCTTAGGTGTCTATGAACTCAAGATGGTCCTCCCCAACAAATACCCGGAGGGCTGCCAAAGCACCCTGGGAATATAGGCCAGAGGCAGACATCAATCTCCCAGGAAGCTGAGGGGCCTGGAAGAGATCAGACTCAATTCAGAATGAGAAGGATGCGAGTAGGATAAGGAGGGAAGAAAGGACTTTCCAGGGGAAGAGAAGAGCTTGTCTAAAGCCACAAATGCAGGAAGAAAACCGTAGAGTGCTCAGAAGACACCGTTTGCATGGAACACACCTGGGCCCCCTGCCCCCACTGATATGTGTGGCTTGCTCCCTCACTTCCTCTCCTCTTCCAGTTCTCTGCTCAAATGTCCCCTCCCTGGACCACCCCATCTAAAACAGCTTCCTCCTGCCCCTGCCAGGACTCACTAGTCCCTTACCCTGCTTCACCACAATTATCACTACCAGAGCTCCGATCAGGTAGTTGAAGAAAATAAAATGATAAGTGGAGGACACAGCAAGAGCAAAACCCTGGGGCAGGAACACACTGCCGGAGCGCAATCCATGAGGGCAAGGGTGTACAAAAATGCCATCAGAGAAGACACCCAGGACCATAAGGCAGGACTTTGGATTCTGCGTGAATTAGCTCTTGCTGCGTTGCAATGACAGATGTTCACTGGCACACAGCAGCAGCATCTCATGCGCATCATCAGCTCAGCCCAGACAGGCCTCCTCCACATGTTTCATTCTGGGGCTCAAGCTGCAAAAGGCACGGGCAACTGCTCTTGTTCTTCTCTTTTTTTTTTTGAGACAGAGTATTGCTCTTGTTGCCCAGGCTGGAGTGCAATGATGCAGTGTTGGCTCACTTCAACCTCCACCTCCAGGGTTCAAGCGATTCTCCTGCCTCAGCCTCCTGAGTAGCGGGGATTACAGGCATGTGCCACTACGCCGGTAATTTTTTTTTATTTTTTATTTTTGTATTTTTAGTAGAGACAGGGTTTCTCCATGTTGGTCAGGCTGGTCTCGAACTCCCGACCCCAGGTGATCCACCCACCTCGGCCTCCCAAAGTGCTGGGATTACAGGCGTGAGCCATCGCACCCAGCCTAACTCCTCTTGTCCTTGTCCTGGCAGTGGCAGACAGGAAGAGGGTAAATTCAACTGCACAGGCTCATGACAGGCACCTGCTGGAGTCAGGGCCACTGCCATCCCAGGGACAAAGCACATCACGTGACTCACTCAAAGTCGAGGGGCAGAAAATACACCAGGGCCATGGTGAGGCTGTGGTAGAGTTATCGAATATCATGAAAATCGGGACAAGAATTCATTCTATCACAGGGTGATGTGATGAGGGAGTCATTGAGTGTGGGAGGAGGGCATTGAGCAGAGCAGTGGCATGAGAGCATATGCATTTTTTTGGCATCCTCTCTGGCTGTTACATGAACAAAAAGACCATTCCAGGGGGCCACAGTGGAGGCAGAGAGACCCTGCTGGAATACATCCAATGATAAGCACTGAACACAGGCTCACTGAGGTCTTGCTGTGTGCCAAGAGGATGTTGATCTTGCCTTAGACACTTTGCATGAAACTAGGAGGGGCACCAGGAACCACAGCCTTGAGGAAAGGGATGGCATGTTCAGTTTTTATTCCCACGGTACTCCTAGCCCTAGCACTGACTGACTAGATAGGAGACTGAATAAGAAAGCAGGGGGCCTAGCCGGGCGTGGTGGCTCATGCCTGAAATCACAGTACTTTGGGAGGCTGAGGTGGGTGGATAACCTGAGGTCGGGAGTTCGAGACCAGGCTGACCAACACGGAGAAACCCCCGTCTCTACTAAAAATACAAAAATAGCTGGGTGTGATGGCACATGCCTGTAATCCCAGCTACTCAGGAGGCTGAGGCAGGAGAATCACTGCAACCTGGGAGGCGGAGGTTGCAGTGAGCAGAGATCTTGCCATCGCACTCCAGCCTGGGTAAAAAGAGCGAAACTCCATCTCAAAAAAAGAAAAGAAAAAAGAAAGCAGGAGGCCCTTGCTCCAGTGATGAGGTGGCTGATAAAGGCTGCTGTGGACATCATGCGATTGGAAATAGCCCCGAGGTCCGGATGGGAACAGAAAGACCACTGACAGTACTCATGGGTGTGCATGCTCAGAACGAAGGCTGAAAACAAGGAGGACGATGTGTGCCTCCTTTTCGCAGTAAAAATAAGACAGCAGGATGGTGAGTCAAAAGAAGCCGGCTGGCTTCACACCCTCCAGAAAGATATGAAAGGGCTTCCCATCTCACCCCATCCCACTTCAACCCTGCGTATGTCACGGCTCAGATCTCCCGATAGAGATGGCAAAGTGAAATGCTCTGAGAAAGCAGCCTTTTGGAAAGCAGACCGTTTTTATAAAAGGAACACGCTGTAATAAGGAATTTGTATCGTGGAGAAATAAACAAGTTCTCTGTGAGAGGCTGGTGACAAGCAGAAGCTGTAGCAAATGTCAAGACGGAGAGATTCCTGAACTGGGCAGGGCTGAGCATACCGGGTTGCTACCTTAGGCTTTTCTGGATCCTGGATAGCAAAATCAAGCTTGTCAGCAGCCAGGTGGCGTTGATGACATAGCCTCTTTGCAGCACCACAGAGACTTACAAAAGAAGGACAGCATTTTAGGGTCCAAAAGGAAAGCCATGTTTTTCAAATTTTCAAATTAACCTCGACATCAAAAAAATAAGCACTCACAATCAAAATGGAAACTGAAGCCACTCAGTGTGTCAGATCAAGTCACAGAACTTCTTTCAATTTCAGCTTTTTTCATCTTAAGGTTGGGGTGTTTGGACCAAACTACCTTTTAACGTTTCTTTTACTTCTGATATTCTATGATCTATTAAAGGGCACCTTGTAAGAAACTCCAAAGAATGTCAAAAACAAAAACAAGAAACTGAGGGCATGCATGGAATGCACAAAGGAATGAAACAAAAATGATATAAGAGACAGTGCCATTAATGCTTTCCTTGCCCTTTACCAAGGAGGAGGCATGTCATTGAAATGGACGGGTTGGAGCATTCATAAAATCATAGTAAATGCACAGAATGTTCTAGTCTTCGCTGACAAAACAGATATCAATAAATCACCCAGACAGGATGTGATCCACCTAGGAATTTCAAATGAATTCACAGCAGAACTGCAGAGCTGTCGACTGTGATGTGGGACCAGTTGTTGCAACAGCTGCAGTGCTGCAGGACAGTCGGGTTACCAATGTTAGCCTCAGCCTGTGCTTCCAGAGGGGACCCTGGGAAACCGCCAACTGTTAGTTTCTCCCTTCCATACCAGCCAGGCTGCTGAAATAAAGTACAGAATGTATCTTTAAATAAAGTACAAAATTGCAGAAAGCTTGAATCAACACACTCATGGAGGCAAAGGCAAGACAGGTTCTACACGGAGGAATCAGGTCTGATTTCCAAAGCTCCTTGGGGGTACACAGGGTCAGGGGAGTGAGTCATTTTGCAGACTTTGGAAATGTCTTTGACAAGTGCCTACACTAAAGCCCGATGATAGGTGAGTAAAGAATGAATGGATCACCACAGGAGTCACAGACTATTCAAAATGGACAAAGAATTGAATTTCAAACAAGGAAAACCGGGTAATAAAAAAGAGTCATTTCTTTGTAAAAGGTTAGAGTTCTCAGAGGTCAAGAAGTGCCAATCTTGGTGAATAATTTTACTAAGAGGTTTCAAGAACTAGGTGCGCAGTGAAACTTTCAATGTGGTAGATGACCCCGAGACATTCTAAGCAAAATGTCAAGTCAATAGGAGAGAGACTTTTCGAGGCTAAACAGAAAGTGGTACAGAAATTTCCATTTCAGGGCAAGTTCAAGTTAAAACACTTTAGGAATAAGCAGTTGTAGAACAGTCGCCTAGAAACGACCTATAAAGCCAGGAGAAGACCCTGGGAGTTATTTGCTTTCCTGAGAACATTAAGCCTAACGCAGGACAGTAGCATACAAAACAGTAAAACGCCAGGCACTCCATAAATATTTGTTAAATGAATGAACTGCTGAGCCATCAGAAAGACACGAAATAGAAAATATGTCCCAAACTTGAACAAAACTATTTGTAACAGGATTTTAAAATGGAATTCTTCATGCCTCCCCTTCGGCTGAAACACAAAAACAATAGATGTTACATTCCAAAGTGAGACCATTATTTTTTATGGGACTTGTAAAAAGGAGATGGTTGACAATCTCAGAAAGATACATACTGAATGATTCCATAAAATAACAATTATAGAGGTGGAGAACAGATCAGGGATTGCCAGGTGAGGGATGAGAGGAGAAGGGAGTACGCTATAAAGCGGTAGCGTGAAGACCTTGTGGTGATGGTACAGTTATGTATCTTGAATGTGATGGTGTTTACATAAAACTACGCATGTGAAATAATTGCACAGATTTGCAAACCACACACAACTGAGTACCTGTATAGCTTGTGGAACCTGAATAAGCACTGTGGATTGCACCAACGTCACTTTTCTGTTTCTGATATTGCTCTACAGTTATGCAAGATGTTAACACTGGAGGTGAAAGTTGCATGGGATGTCCCTCTATGTTTCCTTGCAATGCAGTTCCTTATAAGTCCAAAATTATGTTAAAATAAAACATTTTTTTTAAAAAGAGGTGGGGATGAAAAACCAGTTTCAACCGTGAGCTGATCACCCACCTCTAGCCCATATAAGAGATTAGAGAAGTCGAGAAAAGAGAAAGTGGAGGTTGAGAGAACATTTTTAGAGAATGCTCCAGGTTTATGATGGTTCTGATCCTGTCCTTGGAGTGAAGACTAGAGTGCTGATGCCTCTGGTTAAAATTGGTGAAGAGCCTTCAATAGGAACACTCTGAAAGCGTGGTCTGTGTCCCCTGCAGTTGAGTGACACATTAAACTATGCCTAACCCCTAGCTGAGAAATTTCAAGAGCAAGAGTTGGGCTGGTCAGCTGCCGTCACACAAGCCAAGGAGAAGGGGCTGTGTTGGGGGCCTGCCCTCACAGGGTCTGCCAGTGTGAAAAATAGACTGTTGTTTTCCGTAAGCCAGATGTGGACCATAGTCTTATCCAAGAGGGCTGCCTGGAGAGATGAAGAGAGAGCAGCAGAGACAAGACAGAAATAATGTCAAATGCCAGGAGGCAGGGAAAGAGTGCACAATGAGCTGGAGAAGAGTGTCCCGCCCACGTTAGTGGACTGCAGGTGAGAGGAAGGTCTCTGGTAATGGGAATGTCCTAAAACCCCACAGGATACAGATAAGAATGAGTCAGCTTTAAACACTTCCCAAGCCCAGAGAGGGCAATACCAAGCTTACAATAGTACAAGGCAAGATAAAACTTTTCTGGCCAATGTTATCTTTTCTCCCTTCCCGTGATCCACTGAATAGGGGCCAGAAATCACAGTTAATGAGACGGAGGAGGGAGACGGGAAGCACAAGGTGAAGAAAGGTGAGGGTGTATTCCCTCTCCCGGCTGCCAGCCTCCACCCGCAACAGATCATGATCAGGAAAGGAACGGGAAACAATATTGAACCAAGTCCAAAGTATTATCTGTTACACAAGACTGGATTTTTAAATTATTGATTGGAGAACGCTCTGACTAGAAAATCCTGCCTGAGTTTTTATCCAGACTCAAGAGAAGAACCAGGCCCATGAAGCAGATTTAAAGGGACAGTGGGAGGCAAAACGTTGGTTCATAGTTATACGCCATAGTGCTGCTTGTTCAGTGTGATTGTTGCATAGCGTGTGTACCGAGGACTGCAGGCATTCCTATTTCATCAGGAAAGATATCACAGAACTGGAGGGGGAAATGAAAAAACCATAGCATGGGGGGAGGGAGGTTTGGCATACATGAAGAGATTTTAAAAGATTATGATGTCAACATAAAGGCAAAGGTTGAAATGGAAATTTTATTGAAATCAGTACAATCATAAATGATACGAATAAAGTCAATAAGAATCTTTGCCAAACGCCAGAATACAGTAACAGGAGGGCATCACTCAAGGTAAGAGAAAGAGCCAGCAAGGACAAATATCCTTAGGGAAGACGTTGCTTCTCAAGAAATGATATCGGTTAAACACGCAAATGGATACCTTTAAATTTAAATTCAGTAGAATCTGAAAAAGAAATTTATTTCATACAGTACTTTCAGAGAGAAGGAAGAATCCAAAATTATATAAACAAGATGAAACGTACTGAAATGCAACTGAAGTGTCCGTACTATACTGATATTTAATGTATTTTAATAATAAACATTATTTTAAAAATATGTATTCTATGCAACAATTTTATGGAGCAAGAGGTATCTATGCGTTATAACCACACCAACAAGGTTCACATTAATAACTTGAAGTATCAGTATCTACCATATTGATAAGAAAATTTATTTCATGAATAAATAAAACCACCAATAGAATGTCACTAACATTGTTCCTTTCATCGATGTGACCCAGATTTTTACCCAATCTGAACAGTCTACAGATGACTTTTTTTAAAAATACTTTAAGTACTACATGTACAGAACATGCAGGTTTATTAAATAGGTGTACACGTGCCATGGTGGTTTGCTGCACCCATCAACCTATCATCTACATTAGGTATTTCTCCTAATGCTATCCCTCCCCTAGCCCCCACCCCTCAACAGGCCCCAGTGCATGATGTTCTCCTCCCTGTGTTCATGTGTTCTCATTGTTCAACTCCCACTTATGAGTGAGAACATGCAGTGTTTGGTTTTCTGTTCCTGTGTGTGTTTGCTGAGAATGATGGTTTCCAGCTTCATCCATGTCCCTGCAAAGAACATGAACTCATCCTTTTTATGGCGGCATAGTACTCCATGGTGCATATGTGCCACATTTTCTTTATCCAGTCTATCATTGATGGACATTTGGATTGGTTCCAAGTCTTTGCTATTGTGAGCAGTGCTGCAATAAACATATGTGTGCATGTGTTTTTATAGTAGAATGACTTAAGGTTTGGGATCAGTGGTTCTCCACCAGAGCGCACGTTGCATAATTCTGCCCCAAGGTCCTGGTGGGTGCATCCTCTTTGCCTAGAATGCTTGTTTCCAACCCTGTGCATCCATCATGTCTCTGTTCGAATGTCACCTGCTCAGAGGACCCTCCCCTTTTTCAACTTATTTACAATTGCTACCATTACCCATCACCACCTGAAATTCTATTATTTATTTTTTGTTTATTTAGTGTCTGTTTCCTTGCTGGAACAAAAGTGCCAGGAGAGCAGCAGCCTCGCCTTTTCACCACGATCCCCAGGGCAGTGACTGGCACCTAGTGGGCTGTGGCAAAGGCTGCCAGTTTTCCACCTAACGTCCATGCTCCCTTTCTTCCTTAGTAATGGAGTCCCTATATTGACAGGGACGAATTTTTTGTATTTTTGGTAGAGACAGGGTTTCACCACATTGGCCAGTCTGTTCTTAAACTCCTAACCTCAGGTGGTCCACCTGTCTCAGCCTCTCAAAGTGCTGGGATTACAAGTATGAGCCATGGCACCTGGCCATGTTTTTTATTTTAAGCTCTTAAAAACTTTTGTTAAAAAAATCATACATTGCTATGTTCCTCACTCCACATCTCTGATTAAGCAGTTCTGGAGGTGGGAACTGGATGATTGTGGTTACCAAATTAGTTTGTAAACCACTAGCTGGATGACCCTTCCATTAGGCTAGATCTACACAGAGGAGAATCAGTAAGAGTTCTGGAATCTTGGTGCAGTCACTTACCTGCTAGCTGTGTGACCTGAGGCCACTTGCCTCTCACTAAGCCTGTTTTACCGTCAGTAAATCAGGCCAATGTTCTAAGTAGATGCTTCATAAATATTTATTGATGTTGTTATATGAGCTCCAGGGCAAATGAGGATGTTATAAGAAAATGCCATGGTTTTCCCCACATGAAAAAGAGGCTGTCGGGCCGGGCGCGGTGGCTCACGCCTGTAATCCCAGCACTTCACGAGGTCAAGAGATCGAGACCATCCTGGTCAACATAGTGAAACCCCGTCTCTACTAAAAATACAAAAAATTAGCTGGGCATGGTGGCGCGTGCCTGTAATCCCAGCTACTCAGGAGGCTGAGGCAGGAGAATTGCCTGAACCCAGGAGGCGGAGGTTGCGGTGAGCCGAGATCGTGCCATTGCACTCCAGCCTGGGTAACAAGAGCGAAACTCCGTCCCCCCCGCCCCAAAAAAAAAAAGAAAAGTAAAGTAAAAGAGGCTGTCTTTGAGACAATGCTGGGAAAACCGCATGGGGAATCTAGTATATCATGACAATTCTCCTACTCCAATGCTTGAAGGAAAAGAAGGTGAGTCATATATTCAGAACTCTTTTACATGCAAGCTACAGAGACCCATTGGGACTAGCTAAGTTAGGTTGGGATATTTTGCTAAGAATTAGGGGCAAATGAAACAGGGCTTGAACATCCTCAGCCTCTCTCCATCTCTGTTTCCTATCCATACGTCCTCTTTGTTTCTGCTTCATTCTTCCCTTCCTCTCTGTAATCTTTTATCCTCTGCTTTTCTGGTTCATAGAACAATATGGCTACGGAGAACTTATAAATTTACACCATCTGCGAGGAGACTCAGTCATCTATATTTCAGGTTTCAGGGAAAAGACCCTGATTGGCTCAGTTCAGGAATATGACCCCCCCACACACCATGATGCCTCATATCCTATTGTATGGGTGGGGGAGTGAGTCACACTGTGGGAAGTGGCCGGTCCTAACAACAACATAGATGGAGACAGGAGCAATGCTGTGAACCGGAGCATGAGCATGACAGAAATACAGGAAGTTCATTATAAGAACTGAAGTCAAGTTTAGTTTGCGTAAGCAGAGAACCTGAGCCAGAATCAATGAAGAAGTAAGGATGAGGAGATGCCAACTCTTCAAAACGCTGGCCCACCTCAATTGGTTCCATCAAACTGGGGGCTTATCACTGGGGGTAATTGAGAGATTGACCTGAATTAAGGCATCCTGGATGCTGCAGACAATTGAAGGAAAGGTGACTGGTGAATAGAGGGCTTGCAGTGCTCTAATGTTTGGTTCGATAAATATTCAACCATAGCTTCCCTCAAACACCAAATGCCTGTAATGGACTGAATATAAGAAAAAAGGATGTTTCAGATCAGCCACTTTTAGCCTTTCTTATCTTTGGAAATAAAGAGACTATTTATAGATTGTTCATCCTCTTCTGCAAGGGCTGCTTTGAAGTCGATGTGCAGGCAGTCTCTGCACCCCTCCTCTAATGCAGCTCCCACGGGGCAGGTGTTCTTCCCCACTGGGCTCCAGAACCCTGGCCCTTCCCCTGGACCCATCAGGCCCAGGACTAGTAAGAGCACACCTGTCACTAGTCTCTGAGTCCTCACTGTTTTTTGCTGGTTTCCCTAAGGTCTGCCCATACCTCCACAAGTCTCTTCCTTTGAGAAGGAAAAAGATGATGTGTATATTGTCCCTAGGCTATCAACGGATGAGTGGCTTTCTTGCTTTTCATTTCATTGATGGTTTACTTTATGTGTTCATCAGTGATATCTGGCCTGCATCACAATTCTGCGTCTCAAGGGAAGGTTCCTTGGTGACAGTGCTCTGATGCCTGTACCAGGGTCTGGAGCTTTTTCAGTGGCCAAGAGCATCATCACCCATGAGTTCTCAGGGCCACATGGAAATAGCTGTTGCAGAAAAGACCTTCTGTAAAGGTGGCTTAATCTCTTTTTAAATAGACCCCTCCAGGACTTTTTATTTTAACACTGATATAAGCTTATAAGATCTAAATAGCCTAATTAAAATCAGGAGTAAGTCTCCCTGTGACATCCCCTCCCGGGGGAATACAATAGGAAACACTTGTGAAGTTAATGCCATTGACTCTAAGAGATGTTAGAGGCCTTAAATGCAGGCAAAAGGAGGAGGGAGTCCTGTCTGGCCTTGCTTTTGTTGAAACATCTATTGATTCTCTTGCAGCTCAGGAATATGCTTGGTTTTGAGGTTGCAGGCACCAGGACTCCCTCTCTGGCTCTAACTCTTAGCACTTGCAAGTCCTGAGAAAATTTCATAATTTCTCTGGGTTTCTGCTTCCTCTTCTGCAAAATAGGATTAGTGTGAGGATCAAATGAGATATCATGTGAAGACCTGACACTGGGCCCACCACAAAGTAGCATCTCAGATAAATCACATCTGTAGTTGTTGTGAATACAGTTGAAACAGCACAATACATCAGACATTCAGAAGATCTTAAAGATCTTCTGCATCTCTTTGTTTCTTAAAATTTTATCTTGCATGTTAACAATGCCCGTGAGTCCTTGTCTCAGAGGGAAGTTGCATTAGCATCTACAGCTGAGTTTGTCTGATTATGGTGTTCACAGCTCTGACATCTGTTAGGCTTGTAAGACTGTGGAATCTGGGGTCCCACCACAGGTCTCAAGAATGTGGGGTCCAGGACTCTGCCATTTAACAAGCACTGTGGGTATCACATGTGAAAGTTTGAGGACTTTTACTCTATATGCAATGGTTTTTTTAATTAATTGGTGATTTTTTTTTTTCTAAAGGCAGAATCGGAGAAGGGAGCCCATGGTGCTTTTAGCTGGTGAGGATTCTCTTATGATAGCTGGAGGAGGTCCCCGGCCCTAGACCCTGGCTGCGGGTTGGAGTGCTAACCATCCTCACATTCCCAAGAAAAGAGACTCTCCTCCTTAGAAAATATGTCCAAACAGCCAGGAGCCCAACCCAGATCTGTCTGTACTGTCAACATTTCATAACATTTTAGAAATTTTCGAATTCAATAATTCATTCATCTTAGCATATTTTGAGCTTTATACTACATTGGCAAGTTCTTATCAATAAGAGAAGCAAAGCTGAGGACTGAGTAAAAGTGAGTCCCCCTCCAAGTGATCAATCTAACAATTTTAAGTGCATAACAGGTTACAAAGTACCCCTGACTGTTTCTTATCGAAAGCCAAAGTGCCAGGAGACCTCCTGACTTACGTTTGGGTGCCAGTCAGGAAGCACAAACTTTTTGGTATTTTGTGGAGCTCCTTTTCCTTCTTTCCGTCCTTATTTGTTCTTAATTTCCATTTATCAAAAAATGCTGTGTGCACCGTGGTCTAAATATTAGGAAGCAAATGCTGTCTGAGGCCATTTCAAACTAGCACGCCCATGCGTACCCAGCTTCTGTGCATCTCCTCGGCCTTGATCCCTGTTTGCTGATCTCTTGCTTCTAAGTAATGAGGAACAAGCAGCATTCTCTTTCAGTTCTCGGTTTAACTGTCCTTGTCAAACTGATTGAATCACACTCAATATAAGACGGTCTTTGTGATCAGTCACCAGGAATTAAGGGCCCTATTTTTTTTAAAGGATCTAATCTACAATTAACATAAATAAAAATAAAAACATTTTATTTACTTACCGACAGTCCTGTTGCTATTTGCCAAGGTAGCTCTGCAAATAATCTTTATGTTATTTCCTAATGGCTAAGAATAACATTGTGAGGGAAGATGAGGATTATCTTGGGGCTTCTAGGATGCAGAACAGCATGAAGAGTACCCCAAGTTGGTCCTTGAGCTATATTATTCTACTGGTTCATAAAGCCTTTTCTGGGGGTGACTCCAGAATGATAGTTTCTTAATCAGCTCTCCTTTGTAACCTCTAAAAAAGAAAAACTGAATGTGGTTAGGTCATAGAAGAGCCATGCCTACATCTAGTGATGAGCTTTGCAACACAGCTGATTATGCCAGAGTTTCCCATCTCACAAGAGCCTGTGAGAAGGAAGTAGATCCATTTATCTCAGGAATTTGTTCTCACCACATGTATTTATCTGATGACAAAAGGGACCAGGAGAGAAGGATGGATAACTCATTCATTATTTAATGAATCATTCATCCAATAAATATCCACTCTATTGGGGGAGCACCCATTCTAAGACAGGCTCTGCGCAAGGCACAGGGGTTAGAGTAATGGACAAGGTACATTTCAGCCCTCAAGAAGCTCACAGCCTAAGGGGGAGATGGGTTAACTATCACCGTGAAGTGTGAGCAGAGAGTGATCAAGATGCAATAGGAGTGAAGGAAGGAAACACCCAACTAGGCCTGAGGCAGCTCAGAGGATCAGCCAAATACTGAACACAGAACTCCAGACTCAGTTCCACGGCAGGTCAGTAGGGTTACTTTGTAGTCAATGGAGAGCATCCTTAGCATGGTCATTTGAGTGGCCGGGGAAGAAAGAGTTGCCTGTTGCTCTGTAAGCCCTACCTCTTTGCTCAACTTGATGGAAAATTACAGCTTACTTGGTGGAGATCATTTCTCCCTGACATGGGAAATCATGTTTCTGTGAATCACTCCACACCCCACAGCCACTATTTTTCATCGCATATGAGCTATTATTTCCAGCTGGGTGTTGACAAGACAAAACTGTTCCCTAATGCTTAAGTAATAGAGTGGAAAATAGTTGACAAAATATGAAAAGGTTGATTTTGATTATACATATGATCTCTTCTTTTAAGAACAAAATGTACTTCAGCAAGCATGAATCATTCCTTACAGGGCTGTGAAGTGATTTATGTATATTTAGATGGTTATTTAATTGGTTAGTTTTAAAATAATAACTTTATTGGTTTTTTGCATGCATATAATAAAACCTCAAGATATATACCAAAAAATCAACGCATTACTCAAATCCCACTACCAACTAGTGTTAATATATCATGGTCACCAATTCAGACATCTTTCTGTCTATAATTGAGTGAAGGAATGGATGAATGGACAAAAATAATTTTATAAGAATGTCATGTTATATTTTTCTTAAAAACAAAAATACTGAACTTAGTTTTACATGATCTTAATAGGAGACAAAAGAAACTAAAATGAAAACAAAGGAAATGCTAAAAATCGTGGAACTAATTCATATTAATTCAGTGAATCTACACACACAAAATCTCAATTAAATATTGACTATTAGTATCCCCATTTTACAGATGAGGAGACTGAGGCACAAAAAAAAGATTAGTTAAGTAATGTGCCAAATTACAGAGCTAGAAAAGTGGCAAAGCCAGGATTCAAATTTAGGCAGTTTGGCTTCATAGTCTGTGGCCTTGAAGGCTTTCAAGAATGTTCATGGGTGCTATATTCCCTGAGCACTATTACATTTGCAAGTGCTTTCCACGTTGCCTTTACACAGGATGAAAATTTGACCAAATAAAAATATTCCAGGTGATGGTTCTTTTCCTGTGTTAGCTATTTCCATAGTGTTCTCTGGCATTGGGAGGTGATAGGGAGAAATCTGCAGCCCCCTTAATGTTTTTCTCCTTTTGTTTTTTCTGTTGGATGGCCAAAGAATTCTTTATCTTAGAGACTGATTAGCTTAATCACGGTATGACACAATGTTGTTCATTCTGCATCAATTTTCCCTAGGATACAGTTTGATCTTTCAAGTATGTATTAGTCTGTTCTTGCAATACTATAAGGAACTACTGAGACTAGACTATAAAGAAAAGAGGTTTAATTGGCTCACAGTTCTGCAGGGTGTACAGGAAGCATGGCTAGGGAGACCTCAGGAAACTTATAATCATGGCAGAAGGCAAAGGGAAAGCAGGCACATCCTACAGGGCCAGAGCAGGAGAAAGACAGAGAGGGGGCAGGTGCTACACACTTTGAAACAACCAAATCTCGTGAGAACTCTATCACTTCTCACAAGAACAGCATTAAGGGGATGGTGCTAAACCATTAGAAATCTCCTCTGTGATCCAATCACCTCCTATCAGGCCCCACCTCCAGCACTGGAGATTACATTTCAACATGAGATTTGGGTGGGGACACAGATTTGAACCTTGTCAAAGTGCTAATTCAGTTCTGCCATCACTTCAGGAAAATTCCTGTATTCGGTTTTTCAATATTTTCCTGTTTTATTTATTGGGTTCTTATCAGGAATATCAAATATTCTTACATTGAATTATCTTTTGAGTGTCTTAATTAGTAGCTAATTCTTTTTTCCTCTGTATTTGCTGTGGTCTCAAGTGGTATAATTAGTATGATTTTTAGTTATATCTACTATCTCTTTCTATTTCTAAGTTACTCAGAATTTTATTTTGTTCCTATAGTTCTTCGATATCCTGTTCCATCTCACTTTGTTGTTTTATTATCTTATTCTGATCTTTCATTTCATTTAACTTGTGTTCTTATTAAGTTCTTATATAGCATAATGTACTTACAAGGAATCTTCTTGCCGTTTTAGTTTTAGGTTCCTCCCAGACAGGACTTTTCATATATGTTTAACATACATTCTTTTCTTAGAATGTTTTATTGAGATTGTGTGATTTATTTTCATTTTATGCCTAATGTGGACAATTCTGAGTGATTGTGTATTGCTTCAATGGAATACAGTGCGGGTGAATTTTCCTTGTCATCCCCCTGCCTTATATAGACTATCTTCCCCACTCTGACCCAATAAAGGGTTGGGTCTTATTTCCAGTCCCCTTCTCTGTATCCTGAAAAGGTGGGGATAAGCAAGAATAGCTCAGCCAGGCCTGAGTAGTCTTTGCTTAGAGCCCAGTTCCACTCCTTTTTGAGATGAAGCTAACTTTTTACTCATGCCCCCACTCAATCTAGCCAAGAGTCCAGTCCACTCCTCTGGATCTCAGCTTGTTCCTGCAGCTCAACATACTGACCTGGTAGTCCTTCCTGCCTCCAACAAGCTTGACTCCCCAGGGTCAAGCAGTGAGAGTTCTTTTCTCAAGGACTTTCCTGGAATTTTCCCAGAATTGTTTACTTACTCCTTCAATCTGTTTCTCTTGAAGCTGGAGAGCATTGGTGAGAGTCATCAGGGTTCCATTAACTGGCCATCCTTCCTCTAAAGGGCTTGGCTTTGGGAAAAGGGAAGAGAGGGGGCTGTGAGGTTAGGAGCCAACAACATCTTCTATTTCTTTTTTGCGGCTGCTCCTTCTTGACACTTATGGCATAAAGCTGTTCCTCCTTCAATCAATTAATCTCTTACTCAGCCAAGTTACTTTCCGAGCATTTTATTAGATGGTAGGGAAAAAGAGATTCTATGATTAATACTACATTTTGTCATCCTTCTTGGGATTTTGAAAGGGAAGAAATTTTCTGCCCAGCTTACTTTATTTCTTAAAAAGTGAGGTAAAATTAACATAGTAGTCATCATTTTGACCATTTTCAAGTGTCTATCTGGCAGCATTTAGTACATTCACATTGTCGTGTGGCCATCACCTCTATCTAGTTCCAAAGAGTTTTCATCAACTGAGAGAAAGCCCTGCACCCACTGAGCAGTCATTCCCCACTCCCCGCCTCCCCACCAATCTGCTTTCTGCTTTTATTGATTTGACTATCCTGGCTGCTTCATACAAATGGAACTATGCAATATGTGACCTTTTTTTTGTCTGGCTTCTTCTGTTTAGCATAATGTTTTCAAGGTCATCAATACTGTAGCATATCTCAGAACTTCATTTCTTCTGTGGCCCAACAATAAAAACTAATTCTATGAATATAATACATTTTGCTCATTTAGACTTTCATTGATGAACATTTGTATTGTTTTCATCTTTTGGCTGTTTTGGACAGTGCTGCTATAAACATGTGTGTACAACTTTTTGTTTGAATACTTGTTTTCAATTCTTTTGGATATATACCCAGGAGTGGAATTACTGGGTGTAAAAATTGCATGCGGTAATTCTCTGTGTAACTTTTTAGAAACTATCAAGTATTCTTCCATGGCATCGGCACCATTTTCCGTTTCTACCAAGGGCTCCAATTTCTCTACGTCTTTGTCAGCACTTGTTATTTTCCTTTATTATTATTACTACATTATCCAGTTCACTTTTTAATGATTTTGTTTTTAATATTATTAGACTAACATCCTGGCAAGGATTTGTCAAACCTTGTCCAGTATTTACCTCAGTATTTCCCATATTGGTAGCTTGCTTAGCCTGAGCAAAGCCATTTCTCATGCTTTACACAGACATTTGTTGACTAAATCACTAAATATTTATTGAGTGCCTACTGCATGCCAGATTCTGACTAGACACTGGGGATAAAGGAGTGAGGGATGCAGGGTCACCTTCAAGTTGCTCATTAGAGAACAGAAGAGACAGGCATTTATTAGTTTCCTGTCACTGCCATAACAGATTACCACAAACCTAGTGGCTTAAAACAACACAAATGTATTGCCTTAAAGTCCTCTAGGTTAGAAGTCCAACATAGGCCTCATGGGGCTAAAAATCAGCATGTCGGCGGGGCTGTTTTCCTTTCCAGACACCTTGGGAAAGAATCCGTTTCCTTGGCTTTTCCAGCTTCCAGGGGTTGCCTACTTCCTTTGACCCATGGGCCCTTTCTTCACCTGCAAAGTCAGCATTGAAGCTCCTTTCCATTGTCACAACCCTTTCCCTTACCACAGCTAAGGAAAGTTCTCCCCTTTCAGGACTCCTGTGATTAGGTTGAGACTATTTGAAAAATCCAGCATCATTTCCCCTTCTCATGTATAGTAATGTATACTGAGATGTTTCAGAATATTCTATTACAGTGTCCAGCAATTAGGGACTAGGGTGTGTACATCTTTGTGGGGCATTATTCTGCCTACCATAGACATGTAAACAAATAATAGCAATAAAAAAAGGCCAACATTGATTAAGAGATTACTGTGTGCCTGATACCCCTCTAAGAGTTTTACATGGATTAACTCATTTAGGTCCCTACAATATTTCTATGAAATAGAATTTCTGTGAAATAGAACTGATTACTACTTGGATTCACAGCTGAGAAGGACGCTGAAGTACAACTAAGTAAAATGACTTGTCTAAGGCCCCACAACTGGTCAATAGCAGAGCAAGAATTTTAACCCGGCAATCTAGCTCTAGAGCCTGTGCAATCGAAATGAGGTCCTCTACCTAATATGATTGGGAACCCTTGCCCTACAATGTGGAGTCTTTCCTAATCAGGCTCCCGCCGTAGGTCCTGGCTGGCCCTCCTGCTCCCTCAGGTGTGGCTGTGCACCAGTGAGGGAGGTGGTTCCACGAGCTACACTCCAGGGTCAAGTTAGGCTTGGGGCTCCCACCAAGGACAGCCAGCAGCCCTTAACATTTTGTGAGTTCTGACATGTTTGTTGTCTTCATGTCTAGCCATCGATTGAGAAAATATATAATGGCAAAAAGGCACAGTAAATATTGACATTCATTTATTAATGTATCTCTTATTGATCAGTGTATTCATACTTTTAAAATAAGACAAGTCTGCAATCTCTTATCCACAATCTTGAACTTCACAAAGCACTGAAAACAGGATTTTTTTGGTAAGTTTGTCACAAATTAATTTTTTGGGACAAAACCTGACCTGAACTAACATGAAGCTATTTATAGTCTTTCTTTATCCCATTAGTAGTGAGCATTCCCATATTTAACTGCAGAACTTTTCATGTGTTGGATTATAGGGTACTGCTCAGACTCCACTGGGAATATTATTAATATATGGTGCATATATATTTATGTATCCTACTACCTTTCTAAAACCTGAACTATCTGACTTCCAAAACACATTTGGTCCCCAAGGTTTGAAATAAATACTTGTGGACCTGTAGGAGGTACATGTGTAAGACATGTTATTTGTTTAGTCTATAATCAGTGCTTAGTGTACACACGAATGCACTGATACCTTGCAACAAGCTCCCTCATGGGCACAACAAGCTTCCTGGCCTACTTTGCAGTTTTACCTAGGATCTTTTGTCCTAATTTAAAATGCCTGACTACCTAATCCAGAAACTGCCTCAACTCCTAAAGGCTAGCTTCCCTCTGTTTAAAATAAATACTGTATGACTCCAGTGCATTTAAAGGAAACATTTCCATATAAGAAGAAGCCACCATGCTGCAACTACAGAATAACACAAATTGGCTTATAATCACCATGTGGAATTATACAGAAGAGTGGATCCCTGCGGATTGTTTATTACAGCATGGCTTAAACAGCGACAGAGCTAAACTCTCTGGTGTGGAAGGCTCTGATCCCATGAAACTCTAATCCTATGGAGCATGGCAGAGAGAAGGAGCACTGGCTTGAGGAACATGGATTCTGGTTTCTAATTCTGCCTCTGCCATCGCATGCTGGGTAATGGTTCAGGGATCGCTTTGCCATTCTGGGCCTCTATTTCTTCACTTATGAAAGGAAAGGAAATGGGTTTGATTAAGTCTGCAATGCTAGATCCTGCGATTCTACGGAGCACCCTTTGGAGGGCAGATATGCATGCAGGAACACAAATTCTAACAGCATTCCAGACCCACATTTTTAACACAAGTCAGCTGCCTGTAGAATGAAGTGTATGTTTTACATAGATAAAGTTTAAAATTTGTACCAACTAATACAACATGTTCATTTATATGCCTGTTATAGCTCATAAATAACCAAAGGAATCAACAGTTTATCAAATGTTTATCTGAGGCCAGTGAGTGGACAACTCCTTTTTGCTTTTTCTAGGACTGTTCTTGAGAAGTCATCAAGGGTCAGAGTTGTTCCCAGTGATGAGCTTATTAATTCAGTACTTACTATGCATTGAACACTGTGCTTGGGAGAGGAGAAGGAGCAGAGGTTTTGCATTTATTGGCTTAGGGTACTAAGTAGCTATGTAGATATTACAGAATAATAGTAGCTGCTATCCCTCTAGGTCTGATAATGATGGAAGGAGTTGTTGATTGGCATGTTAGTTGATTTCCACCACTTTTTGATGTATCACCAATAATTAAGGTATAATACTGATGGCAAGGTGCAGGGGATTATTCTGGAATCGGGTTTTGTTTGTTTTGAAATCAGAATACTGATTTTAAACTGACCATCTGACTAGAAAAGCATCTCATTATAATTGTCTCTACCTAAAGCAAGGGGCTTTACTCAGGGCTTTCAGCAGTAACCATCAGACCCAATTGGTCATGCAAGCTCAGGGCCTCTCAGCAAGCTGGGGGCGGCTGGGTTGTGGCCTCCTTGGCACTCTCTGCGCCCTGCCTAGAATGAGCAGACAACATCAGCTGCCCCTGAACATGATTCATGGCCACCACTTGGGCCCTCTGCACCCCTCCACAGCTGCAGAGGGACAATCGGGCACTGGTTTCAGCCACATCTGGTCAATAGGCCTCCCTATGAAATTTGCCCATTCAGAGAAACAGATGGCAGGTGAGATGGGCTGAGTTTTTGAGCCACATGACTCTCTCGGCTCTCTGAACCTTATGATGACTGGCAAATGGGGACCTGGACATGTGCTGGGGAATAAGAGTCTACTGAGCAGAAGAGCTGCCTGCCACGGCCCTCGCTGGGAGCCCTGGCTGCTGCCTCACCTACTCTCATCTTTCCCACATTCTGATTTCTCAGGTAGATGGACAGTACAGCTGGCTCCTGGTACCAGCCCTTTCTCGCTAAAAATCCATTCCTGGGTCCTGTGCTAGAATTACCCATGAAGGTCAGGGACCAAGTGGATTTGAGAAATTGGCACTGGATACATCTGAAGCTTGCTGGTATGTTTGTTGAGAAACACTTTCAGTCCTCGCTCCTAGGACCTGGTTCCTTTCTGCTCCCTGGGGACCAGGCAGAGGCGCAGCTCTCTGGTCTAGGCTGTAAAAGCTCCACTGTAGGCCTGGTTAATCCTCTAACTGTTACTATCACCCAAGACTGTTAACTTCTCTCGCTCTTCTTTTTTTCCTTGTTTCTGGCCCCTTCCTCCCTCAGACACTCAAGATTCTCTTTTCGTTCTCTTCATTTTCTACCCCAAGGGTGAGGCATTCGCTGGAGGATTCAATCATTTCCTGAGAGGTTTGGGTGACTTGAGATGTTCTTCTTCTGAGGAAGATTTACATTAGAAAAGAGATCCAGGAAGAAAGGCACTGCCTACCGCTGAGGAATAAACCAAAACCAGTGACATTTCAGGCTCCAGAGATGGGCCAGAGAGAAATCACTTTTCGACTGGAGCTGCCATCTCTTAAATCAAACCACAGAGACAGGGCCTCCTTCTCTACAAATAAGCCTGTACTGGTTCATCTGCAAAGTGGGCTTGAAAAACCAGGAATGAAGCCCAGGCTCTTTCTGCTCTGAGGCTGAACTGGATTGCAGTGGCTGGCGGAAGACTTGAAGGGCTGGTGTCCTTGTGGACCTTTGCCTCCTCTTCTTTCCCAGACATTCTCCTCCACCGGTTCCCTCTGATAGGAGTGTGGGAGCGCGTATGCCTTCTGCCATGGCTACTGCGAACCTGGATCCTTGCTCATGCTGGGCTGCAGTGGAGACAGGGAGTGACACAGGATGCTATGGGGATGCTGCACAGGAGGAAGAAAGGCGATGGAAATGGTGATCAATAAACCCCATCCATTCCCTACCCTTGCCCACTGGGCCCAGATGTTGAACTAAGTGGGTAATCAGAGATAAACACAAAAGGGTGGGTGGGGGGATCTACTGAGCTGCTTTTAAAGCTGAATCTGGCTCCTCCCCTTCCTCCCATGTAACAGAGACCCCTCTGGGTGACCTGCTTTGACTGGAGAGGCAGCCATCTGCAATCCAGGGAGGCAGTGTGGCCACGTGGAACTCTCTTAACACTGCCGCATGCAGAGCAAGGAGGAGGACCAGGGGCCATCTGCCTTATCCTCCAGAAACCCACTTGCTGTGTCTGTACCCAGCTTGTTACAGAAACGGCAGGTCATTTTCCTCACCCAGCATCCCACAGGGGCTGGAGCTGGAGGAAGAGCTGAGGGGAAGGGGCAGGCAGTGCCCTCCCACGGGCTGTCAGGAGCAGAGGGCAGACTTCCTCGGGGTGTTTTTGATAGTTTGTTTTCTACGAGTCTTCCCCTCTATCAGTCATTCTCTTTGTTAAAGGGAGTTATTTTCTGGGCTGGATTTATTGGCTATATCTAGAATCTATTTTCTCCAAAGGTGTTGTGGCAGATTCCCACTCTTACATTCTATCCTGGGGTGTAAAGAGATCTGAAACGGACAAGGAAATGGAAGAAATTTAAAACCCAACAGAAAACTAAGCAGAATTATACAGGACAGCCAGGTTCTCTCTGAGTCAGATCATTCCTGCTACTGGTGCAGCTCCTTGGCAGAAGGAAGTATTTCTCAAATCCATTCCCCTCACAATTCTGCAAAAAAACTAATGAGCGAGGCTCTCTTATGGGTTAAAAAGGTTTTGGTTTTTTTTTTAATCTTCCCCATTTCCTTAGTGTAACAGGTTCAGCCCATTTATGGGAAATCCCAGCCATGTGTATATCCAAGAAGCAAATTCTAGATTTCAGTGATCCCACCCATTTATGCAGTAATCCCTTTTATGTTTGGCCCTGGAGATAAGATGTGATGGTGGATTGGATATGACGGATTTTTGTTCGGTCACCCCCATCGAATTGTGAACATCCCAAAAGTAGCTAAAACAAAAACCTCCAAATCTGTCTGTTTCTCTCCATTTTTACTGACACCACCTACACCAGAGCCAGTATTATCTTTTATTCAGGTTACTATATGGCCTCCTGTTGTACATTAGTTAGTACATAGGAATCTTTCCATGGATTTCCAAGGCATCTAAAATGAAATCTGAGCTCCCTGACCTGGCTCTTGTTCGGGCCTTTGTTTTTTTCCTATCCTCCTCTCATGTCACTAGTTGTGTTCCAGTTTCATGGAAGATAATATTTCCACAGACTGGGAGGGGTAGAATGGTTTAGGGACGATTCAAGCATATTACTTTTATTATGCACCTTATTTCTATTGTAATAGATAATGAAAAAATTATACAACTCACCATAATGTAGAATCAGTGGGAGCCCTGAGCTTGTTTACCTACAACTAGATGGTCCCATCTGGGGGTGATGAGACACAGTGACAGATCATCAGGCATTAGATCCTCATAAGGAACGTGCAACCTAGATCCCTCACATGTGCAATTCACAACAGGGTTCACGCTCCTATGAAAATCTAATGCCACCACCGGTCTGACAGGAGGCAGAGTTCAGGCAGTACTGTGAGCGATCAGGAGTGGCTATAAATACAGATAAAGCTTCACTCGTTTGCCTGCTGCTCACCTACTGCTGTGCAGCCCGGTTCCTAACAGACCATGGACCAGTACTAGTCCATGGGGTTGGGGACCCTTTCCCTATTGCAGTGTTTTTTTTCTCTCTCTTTTTTCTCAAATATCCTCTAATAGAATTTTGAAAAATGAATGTATCCCTTATCTTAATTCACTTTGTGTGGCTATAACAGAATACTCTCAACTGAGTGATTTCTAAAGAACAGAAATGTATTCTCTCACAGCTCTGGAGGCTGAGAAGCCCATGATCAAGGTGCCAGCTTATGATAAACAGAAGGATGAACGTTGTCTCCTCACATGGCAGAAGAGTGAAAGAGAGCAAACCCCTCTGAAAAGCTTTTTTTATAGCAGCAATAATCTATGAAGTCAGAACCCTCATGACCTAAAACATCCCTGAAAAGGCTAGACCTCCCAGCACTGCTGCCTTGAGGAGTAAGTTTCCAACGCATGAGCTGGGGGGAGACACATTCAGATCATAACACCCTTTCAACACATCATAACTTCATATTTAAATTCTTCATTTGTAAGTTTAAGTATTTGCAAGGGATGTTATCTTTTGCATTATTATTTTAAATGCTGGCTTAAAAAAAATCACATCACCCTTACATTTGTCTAATTGAACTAAAATACTATTTTGGTATCCATCTTTTTTTTTTTATTTAAAGCAGCAATTTTATTTTATTTTTATTTTTTTATTTTTTTTATTGCATTTTAGGTTTTGGGGTACATGTGAAAAACATTCAAGATTGTTGCATAGGTGCATACGTGGCAGTGTGATTTGCTGCCTTCCTCCCCTTCACCTATATGTGGCATTTCTCCCCATGCTATCTCTCCCCAACTCCCCACCCCCTGCTGTCCCTCCCGACTCCCCCCAACAGACCCCAGTGTATAGTGCTCCCCTCCCTGTGTCCATGTGTTCCCATTGTTCAACACCCATCTATGAGTGAGAACATGCGGTGTTTGATTTTCTGTTCTTGTGTCAGTTTGCTGAGAATGATGGTTTCCAGGTTCATCCATGTCCCTACAAAGGACGCGAACTCATCGTTTTTGATGGCTGCATAATATTCCATGGTATATATGTGCCACATTTTTCCTGTCCAGTCTATCATTGATGGGCATTTGGGTTGGTTCCAGGTCTTTGCTATTGTGAACAGTGCTGCAATGAACATTAGTGTGCATGTGTCCTTATAGTAGAATGATTTATAATCCTTTGGATATATGCCCAGTAATGGGATTGCTGGGTCAAATGGAATTTCTATTTCTAGGTCCTTGAGGAATCGCCACACTGTTTTCCACAATGGTTGAACTAATTTACACTCCCACCAACAGTGTAAAAGTGTTCCTATTTCTCCACATCCTCTCCAGCATCTGTTGTCTCCAGATTTTTTAATGATCGCCATTCTAACTGGCATGAGATGGTATCTCAATGTAGTTTTGATTTGCATTCCTCTAATGACCAGTGATGATGAGCATTTTTTCATATGCGTGTTGGCCTCATGTATGTCTTCTTTTGTAAAGTATCTGTTCATATTCTTCACCCATTTTTGAATGGGCTTGTTTGTTTTTTTCTTGTAAATCTATTTTAGTTCGTTGTAAATTCTGGATATCAGCCCTTTGTCAGATGGGTAGGCTGCAAAAATTTTTTCCCATTCTGTTGGTTGCCGATTCACTCTATTGACTGTTTCTTTCACCATGCAGAAGCTATGGAGTTTGATTAGGTCCTATTTGTCTATTTTGGCTTTTGTTTCCAGTGCTTTTGGTGTTTTGGTCATGAAGTCCTTGCCTACACCTATGTCCTGAATGGTTTTGCCTAGGTTTTCTTCTAGGGTTTTTATGGTGTTAGGTCTTATGTTTAAGTCTTTATTCCATCTGGAGTTAATTTTAGTGTGAAGTGTCAGGAAGGGGTCCAGTTTCTGCTTTCTGCATATGGCTAGCCAGTTTTCCCAACACCACTAATTAAACAGGGAATTCTTTCCCCATTGCTTGTTTTTATCAGGTTTGTCAAAGATCAATGGTTGTAGATATGTTGTGTTGCCTCCAACACCTCTGTTCTGTTCCATTGGTCTATATCTGTTTTGGTACCAATACCATGCTGTTTTGATTACTGTAGACTTGTAGTATAGTTTGATGTCCGATAGTGTGATGCCTCCCGCTTTGTTCTTTTTGCTTAGAATTGACTTGGCTATGCGGGCTCTCTTTTGGTTCCATATGAAGTTTAAGGTGGTTTTTTCCAGTTCTGTGAAGAAGGTCATTGGCAGCTTGATGGGAATAGTGTTGAATATGTAAATTACTTTGGGCAGTATGGCCATTTTCACAATATTGATTCTTCCTAACCATGAACATGGAATGTTTCTCCATCTGTTTGTGTCCTCTCTTATTTCGTTGAGCAGTGATTTGTAGTTCTCCTAGAAGAGGTCCTTTACGTTCCTTGTTAGTTGTATTCCTAGGTATTTTATTCTCTTTGTAGCAATTGTGAATGGCAGTTCGTTCTTGATTTGGCTCTCTTTAAGTCTGTTATTGGTGTATAGGAATGCTTGTGATTTTTGCACATTGATTTTGTATCCTGAGACTTTGCTGAAGTTGCTTATCAGTTTCAGGAGATTTTGGGCTGAGACAATGGGGTCTTCTAGATATACAATCATGTCGTCTGCAGATAGAGACAATTTGACTTCCTCCTTTCCTAATTGAATACCCTTTATTTCTTTTTCTTGCCTGATTGCTCTGGCTAGAACTTCCAGTACTATATTGAATAGGAGTGGTGAGAGAGGGCATCCTTGTCTAGTGCCAGATTTCAAAGGGAATGCTTCCAGTTTTTGCCCATTCAGTATGATATTGGCTGTCGGTTTGTTGTAAATAGCTTTTATTATTTTGAGATACGTTCCATCGATACCTAGTTTATTGAGGGTTTTTAGCATAAAGGGCTGTTGAATTTTGTCGAAGGCCTTCTCTGCATCAATTGAGATAATCATGTGGTTTTTGTCTTTGGTTCTGTTTATGTGGTGAATTACATTTATAGACCTTCGTATATTGAACCGGCCTTGCATCCCTGGGATGAATCCTACTTGATCATGGTGGATAAGCTTTCTGATGTGCTGTTGTAATCAGCTTGCCAGTATTTTATTGAAGATTTTTGCATCTATGTTCATCATGAATATTGGCCTGTAGTTTTCTTTTCTTGTTGAGTCTCTGCCAGGTTTTGGTATCAGGATGATGTTGGTCTCATAAAATGATTTGGGAAGGATTCCCTCTTTTTGGATTATTTGGAATAGTTTCAGAAGGAATGGTACCAGCTCCTCTTTGTATGTCTGGTAGAATTCGGCTGTGAACCCATCTGGACCTGGGCTTTTTATGGGTGGTAGGCTCTTAATTGCTGCCTCGACTTCAGTCTTTGTT
Organism: Aotus nancymaae; assembly: GCF_030222135.1. Classification (NCBI taxonomy): domain Eukaryota; kingdom Metazoa; phylum Chordata; class Mammalia; order Primates; family Aotidae; genus Aotus; species Aotus nancymaae. The sequence continues at coordinate 15,697,210 of NW_026988447.1, forward strand.
ATTGGTCTATTCAGGGTTTCGACTTCTTCCTGGTTTAGGCTTGGGAGGAGGCAACTGTCCAGGAATTTATCCATTTCTTCCAGGTTTTCTAGTTTATGTGCATAGAGTTGTTTGTAATAATCTCTGATGATGGTTTGAATTTCTGTGGAATCTGTGGTGATATCCCCTTTATCATTTTTTATTGCATCTATTTGGTTATTCTCTCTTTTCTTTTTTATTAATGTGGCTAGTGGTCTGTCTATTTTGTTGATCTTTTCAAAAAACCAGCTCCTGGATTTATTGATTTTTTGAAGGGTTTTTTGTGTCTCTATCTCCTTCAATTCTGCTTTGATCTTAGTTATTTCTTGTCTTCTGCTAGGTTTTGAGTTTTTTTTTTATCTTGCTCCTCTAGCTCTTTCAATTTTGATGGTGGGGTGTCAATTTTAGATCTCTCCTTTCTTCCCATGTGGGCACTTATTGCTATATATTTTCCTCTAGAGACTGCTTTAAATGTGTCCCAGAGATTCTGGTATGTGGTGTCTTCATTCTTGTTGGTTTCAAAGAACATCTTTATTTCTGCCTTCATTTCATTGTTTATCCAGTCAACATTCAGGAGAATGTTGTTCAGTTTCCATGAAGCTGTGCAGTTCTGGGTTGGTTTCTGAATTCTGAGTTCTAATTTGATTGCACTGTGGTCTGAGAGACTGTTTGTTATGGTTTCCGTTCTTTTGCATTTGCTGAGGAGTGATTTACTTCCAATTATGTGGTCAATTTTAGAGTAGGTGTGATGTGGTGCTGAGAAGAATGTATATTCTGTGGATTTGGGGTGGAGAGTTCTGTAAATGTCTATTAGGTTTGCTTGGTCCAGGTCTCAGTTCAAGTCCTGGATATCCTTGTTAATTTTCTGTCTCATTGATCTGTCTAATATTGACAGTGGTGTGTTGAAGTCTCCCACTATTATTGTGTGGGAGTCTAAGTCTCTTTGTAAGTCATTAAGAACTTGCCTTATGTATCTGGGTGCTCCTGTATTGGGTGCATATATATTTAGGATCGTTAGCTCTTCTTGTTGCATTGATCCTTTTACCATTATGTAATGTCCTTCTTTGTCTCTTTTGATCTTTGTTGCTTTAAAGTCTATTTTATCAGAGATGAGAATTGCAACTCCTGCTTTTTTTTGCTCTCTATTTGCTTGGTAAATCTTCCTCCATCCCTTTATTTTGAGCCTTTGTGTATCCTTGCATGTGAGATGGGTTTCCTGGATACAGCACACTGATGGGTTTTGGTTTTTTATCCAATTTGCCAGTCTGTGTCCTTTGATTGGGGCATTTAGTCCATTTACATTTAGGGTTAATATTGTTATGTGTGAATTTTATCCTGCCATTTTGATGCTAGCCAGCTGTTTTGCCCATTGGTTGATGCAGGTTCTTCATTGTGTTGATGCTTTTTACCATTTCGTGTGTTTTTGGAGTGGCTGGTACTGGTTGTTCTTTTCTATGTGTAGTGCCTCTTTCAGGAGCTCTTGTAAAGCTGGTCTGGTGGTGATGAAATCTGTGAGTACTTGCTTGTTCACAAAGGATTTTATTTTTCCTTCACTTATGAAGCTTAGTTTGGCTGGATATGAAATTCTGGGTTGAAAGTTCTTTCCTTTAAGGATGTTGAATATCGGCCCCCACTCTCTTCTGGCTTGTAGGGTTTCTGCTGAGAGATCTGCTGTGATTCTGATGGACTTCCCTTTGTGGGTAACCCGACCTTTCTCTCTGGCTGCCCTTAGTATTTTCTCCTTCATTTCAACCCTGGTGAATCTGATAATTATGTGCCTTCGGGTTGCTCTTCTTGAGGAATATCTTTGTGGTGTTCTCTGTATTTCCTGGACTTGAATATTGGCCTGCCTTGCTAGGTTGCGGAAGTTTTCCTGGATAATAACCTGAAGAGTATTTTCCAGCTTGGATGCATTCTCTTCGTCACATTCAGGTACACCTATCAAATGTAGAGTAGGTCTTTTCACATAGTCCCATATTTCTTGTTGACTTTGTTCATTCCTTTTTACCCTGTTTTCTCTAATCTTGCCTTCTCGTTTTATTTCATTGAGTTGATCTTTGACCTCTGATATCCTTTCTTCTGCTTGGTCAATTTGGCTGTTGAAACTTGTGCATGCTTCGTGAAGTTCTCGTGTTGTGTTTTTCAGCTCCATTGATTCACTCATATTCCTCCCTAAGTTGTCCATTCTCGTTAGCATTTCGTCAAGTCTTTTTTCAAGGTTCTTAGTTTCTTTGCATTGGGTTAGAACATGTTCTTTTAGCTCATGGAAGTTTCTTATTATCCACTTTCTGAAGGCTGATTCTGTCATTTCATCACACTCATTCTCCATCCAGTCTTGTTCCCTTGCTGGTGAGGAGTTGTGATCCCTTGTAGGAGGAGAGGTGTTCTGGTTTCGGGTGTTTTCATCCTTTTTGCTCTGGTTTCTTCCCATCTTTGTGGATTTATCCACCTGTCGACTTTGTAGTTGCTGACTTTCTGATTTTGGTAAGTTTAAGTCTGCAGCAGCAGAACTCATAAACCCCTTTGTTTTTTTCCCCAGGTGTTCTGTCCCAGGGAGTTAGGGCTTTATGAGTTTCCGCTGTGCTGCTGCCATTTTCCCCGCCCACAAGGAGGCAGCCTAGTCACTCTCGGCCTGCAGAGACTTCGCTGAGCTGCTGTGGGCTCTGCCCAGCTGCCATGTGAACTTCCCTGCAGTCCTTCCTTTAGTCACTCTTCAGGTCTGAGCAAGACCTAGTGGTAGAGCCTGGAAAGTAGTCTGGAAGTAGATAGTAGACACTGAAGAGAAAGCAGCAGTCTGGGAGTTCTTGAAGGAAGTCTGTGTGCTCCTTTCTTCACCACAGAGGGGCCAGTGGTGGGTTCTTGGAAGTGGGGTTCGAATTCTGTGGAAATGAACCCCAGTGGTGAGCGGGAAATGGGCCTGCGGTACCTCCTGTGTCTCGGTATCCATCATTTTTTAAAGAAAGTGAATGTGATCTTCCCCTACAGTTCCAAGTTTTACATCATTCTTATTTCTCTTTGAACTCATATTTTTATTATATTTTCCTTACAGAATTTTATGTTAGTAATAACTTCTAGGCAATAAAATATCAATATATTATAAATCTTGATAAATAATTGTTAAAAGTCAACTTTTATCAAATACAGCTTGCAATGAGACAAATGAGGCTTCTTTTTTCAATTAGTTGATGAATCTATGGATTAACATTACTTTTTGCTAGAATAAGACAGTTTCAGAAACCATTTTACTTCCACTTACTGTTTTTTAAAATATAATTGATGAGATATTTTCCTCACATAAATATAGATATTTATATATTTACGGAATGTATCTATGGAAGGCAAATGTCCATGTTTTAGAGATACTACTCAATTCTTTAAACCCTTTCTGATTTTCATTCCACAAATAACAAAGTTACTCTTTCATCATAAATTATTTTAATGTCTGTGAGCTGACAACTCCATTAAGTACTATTGAAAGCAAAGAGTTGAAACCACTTAACTTACCAAATAATTTGGTACCCACTTACTAGAATCATCTGCTTTCTTAAATGCCGAGACATATACTAAAAGGTTTCCACCAAAACTTATCAAATTACTATATTTGTTTTACTGTATAATTTCATTTACCTAAAGAACAAAAAAGAAGGGAGAACTAACCCATACTGGTACTGATGAGGGTGGTGATTCACCTTGGAGGGTGGGTAGTGATTGGAAGGGATCACTAAGAAGGCTTCTGAACTGCTGATCTTGTTCCGTCATCTGACCTGGGTGTTATTACACAGGTGCGTCCAGGATGTGGGAATTCATTGAGCTGTATGCTTGCAATCTGTGTGCTTTTTTAAAGCTTTTATTTGAAGTTCAGAAGTACATGTGCAGGTTTGTCACATAGGCAAATGTGTGTCATGGGAGTTTGCTGTACAGTTTATTTTGTCACCCAGGTATTAGGCCTAGTACCCGTTAGTTATTTTTTCTGATCTCCTTCCTCCTCCCACCCTCTGTCCTCTGATAAGCCCCAGTGTATGTTTTTTCCCTCTTTGTGTCCATGTGTTTCCATCATTTAGCTCCCACTTACAAGTGAGAAAAGCATTCCTTTTTCTCCACAACCTCTCCAGCATCTGTCTACCTTGGGCTGCAGACTGAGCCATAATTCTCCTCTACGATAGATCCAGACAGTTTGAGATGATGAACAAGTGAGAACAAGTAAGAACCTGTTCCTGCATTAGTTTGCTAAGGATCATGGCCTCCAGCTCATCCATGTCCCTGCAAAGGACATAATCTCATTCTTTTTATGGTTGCATAGTATTCTGTGGTATATATGTACCACAGTTTCTTTATCCAGTCTATCATTGATGGGCATTTAAGTTGATTCCATGTTTTTGCTATTGTGAATAATGCTGCAATGAACACACATGTGCACGTGTCTTTATAATAAAATGATTTATATTCCTTTGGGTATATACCCTGTAATGGAATTGCTGGGTTGAATGGTATTTCTGTCTTTAGATCTTTCAGATATCTCACACTGTCTTCCACAATGGTTGAACTAATCTACATTCCCAACAACAGTATAAGAGCATTCCTTTCTCTCCACAACCTCACCAGCATCTGTTATTTTTTGACTTTTTCTTAATAGCCATTCTGACTGGTGTGAGATGGTATCTCATTGTGGTTTTGATTTCTATTTCTCTAATGATGAGTGACACTGAGCTTTTTTTCATGTGATCATTTGCAGTGTGTATGAAATGACTATCATTTGTACAGTCTACTCATTCACCAAAGGGTACCTTGTTTAACCCAATACACACATAAAGGATTAGGAAAATCAAATTGTTGCTTATTTCACTAGGCCTTTTCTAATATTTATATTTCTTATTAAATGCCTTAGTATTATCACATTTTAAATATTTTTAATCCAACTTAAGAGATACACATTTACCTCATTGATTAATGGAAAATGTCTTCCATATAAAAGGTCCTCACTGTCAAACCAGTCAGCCAAATCAGGCTTACTTTCTGTCAGACATATCTGGCTTCATTTATTAATACAAATAAATGTGTTGCGATGTACCTTTATGACAGTCACCTTCACAGGTAGACAGATAATACTCGCAGCCTTACTATTGAAAAAAATCCCTCCATCTCAAAAAAAAAAAAAAGAAAGAAAAAGAAAAACATCCTGCCCCCGTTACTCCTTTTCAGAAGTCACAAGGATTTCCATCAGTAGGAAATGTTTCTTCAGCAATATGTGAATTATGGAAAATTCAAAGGCCTTTAAAAAAAATAGTGTACTCTATGCAGCCATGAAAAAGAATGAGATTATGTGCATTACAGGAACACTGATGGAGCTGGGCATGGTGGCTCATGCCTGTTATCCCAGAACTTTGAGAGGCCGATGCAGGGGGAGCACCTGAGATCGGGAATTCAAGCCTAGCCTGACCAACATGGAGAAATCCCATCTCTACTAAAAAAACACAAAAACAGCTGGGCGTGGTGGCACACACCTGTAATCCCAGCTACTCAGGAGGCTTAGGCAGGAGAATCGCTTGACCCCAGGAGGCGGAGGTTGTGGTGAGCCAAGATCGTGCCATTGCACTCCAGCCTGGGCTAAAAGAGCAAAACTCCATTTCAAAAAAAAAAAAAAGAGAGAGAGAGAGGCCAGGTGTGGTGGTTCACACCTGTAATCCCCAGCATTTTGGGAGGCCAAGGCAGTGGATCATCTGACGTCAGGAGTTCAAGACCACCCTGGCCAACGTGGTGAAACTCTATCTCTACTAAAAATACAAAAATTAGCTGGATATTGTGGCGGACACTTGCAAACCCAGCTACTCAGGAGGCTGAGCCTGGAGAAATCACTTGAACCCAGGAGGTGGAGGTTACAGTGAGCCAAGATCATGCCACCACTGCACTCCAGTCTAGCAACAGAGCAAGACTCTGTCTCAGAAAAAGAAAAAAAAAGTAAAGAAGAAAAGGAACATGGATGGAACTGGAGGCCATTGTGCTTAAGAATAGAAAACCAAATACTGAATGTTCTCACTTATAAGTGGGAGCTAAATGATGAGAACACATGGACACAAAGAGGGGAGCGACAGACACTGGGGTTTATCACAAGGTGGAGGGTAGGGGAAGGGAGAGAATCAGAAAAAAATAACTAAGGGGTACTAGGCTTAGTATCTGGGTGATGAAATAATCTGTACAACAAACCCCTATGACATGAGTTTACCTATATAACAAACCTGCACATGTACCCCTGAATTTGAATAAAAGCTAAAAAAAAAAAAAGTAAGTAGCGGCCCCGCACAGTGGTTAACTCCTGTAATCCCAGCACTTTAGGAGGTTGAAGTGGGTGGATCACTTGAGCCCTGGAGTTAGAGACCTGTTTGGGCAACATGGAGAAACCCTATTTCTACAAAAAAGTATAAAAATTATCCAGGCATGGTGGTGCACACCAGTAATCCCAGCTACACCAGAGGCTGAGGTGGAAGAATCACTTGAGCCTGGGAGATTGAGGCTGCAGTGAGCTGAAATCGCACCACTGCACTCCAGCCTGTGCAACAGAGTAAGACCCTGTCTCAAAACAAAAAAAACAAAAAAGACAGTAAAAAAAGTAGTGTATTTCTACTTGTTCCTATGTTTGGAGCCCCAGAGTTTTTGCCATCCTGGACAATGCACTGTGGTAGGATTTGAGATAGGTGAGAGACACTTGCTTTTCTCTAGTGAAGTCTAAGGGAGACTATTCAAGGGAATGTGGAAGGGAGAAACAGTCTCATTTTCAGGTCACATCTATTCAGTTTAGAAGAAGTACATATGAAAGTTGATGAACTGGAAATACAGTCCCTTAAATCTAAACATGCCTGTATCTCTTGGAAAGTGTTCATGTACCTCCAGATTTGAAGACCAAGGCCCTGTTGCTTTCTGGAGTGGTCTACCTTGGGTTGCAGACTGAGCCAAAATCCTCCCCTGTGATAGATCCAGACAACTTGGGATGATAGGGAACTACCAAAGGTTGCCCCCATCCATCCTTCTCTGGACCTGCCTCTCTTCTCACCATGTCCAGAATACGAGCAGTGGCTACAGGAGGGGGACTGCTGTGCGACCAGCTACTGCTGGATACTTTGGGTTTGGAAGCAATCATTCTGTTCACTGAGATGGCTCCATCTTCTTGGAATGGGTACACTGGGGAGTGTGCTGACCTCCTGGTGTCTGTATTTTCAGCTCAATATCAAACCAAGAGACTTTCTAATTTTATGTCCAATGATTAAGTGAATGAGTCAAAGCAGTTTGTTTCAGTAAATGAAAACTTTACCCAGAAACTAAGTCAAAGTAGGATACAAAATAGAAATGAGATTTTTCACTTATTTATCCATTGACTTGTTAACAATACAGTTTCAATATGCCAAACATTCTGCACAATTATACTTAATCCTCTCAATAACCCTGCAAGGAAGCTACTATTGCTCCTATCATATAGCTGAGGAAACAGAGGCTCAGTGAGGATGGGTATCTTGCCCTGTGTCTCATGGCTAGCCAAGGGCAGACTCAGACCCACAAAGCCTTGCAGTCTCCACTGTGCCCTGCTGCCTCTGCATCCTTTGCCCACCATGGCCACCACACACACACAGGAAATGCAGCTGCATCAATAATAAGCAGTTCATGCATCTTTCTTTTCGGCATTCTATGCCAATTATTTAGACTTATGACTCATGTCCCAATTAACTACAGAAATTGAATAGCATGGAGAAATTCGAATTGCCTGTAAACCCCAAATCTCATTTTGGCCAACAATCTCAGCTTCCCATTTTATAAGAACTTTTAAAAGAGTTTCTAACAAGTGACGACGGTATTTGACAGATTCTATTTTCACCACCTTGCTTTTCCATCCCTACCGTGGGGTAGCAATAGTAGCATGCAGAAGGGATATTTGAAAGTTAAATAGCAGGAAGAAAGAGAGGGGAGAATCCAAGAATTTAAATTACATCTGTATAAGATGTAAGATGGCTATTGTGATACTAGTCCTCACTTTGTAACTTTGGGTTAATACCAATTTTAAATTGTCTCCTTGGTTAAAATGTACCATCAAATGCACTGATGATATCCACGAGGCCTAAATCACACTGTTGAGCATCAACAGAGTTCTAATGCACAGTCAGAGACTGCAGCAGACGCCTCTGGAACCCACCTTCTCCTTCCCCATTATTCCCCTAGTCCACCTCTGGCTTTAGCTGTAGTGGCAGCACACCGCCCCGAGTAATGCCAGACTCACCTTATTCTGTCATTGTCCATCTCAAATCAAGGTCTCATGAGCCTTTCTGCAAGCCAGTAGTGAGCAGGGGTCTCTGATGCCAGGGAGTACTCAGCCCACACAAGTGCACAGCCCCAAAGTGGGGAGCTGCTGTATGTTAACGCCCCTGGGGCAATGTACAACCAATAGGAAGGATGCCAGTGCAGAAATGCACCAATCTCCCATGCTTCAGAGGGACAATTCTGGGACATATTTGTACGCTTTTCCAGGTCGTGATATAATCAAGACCCTGTTCCCATAGTGTGACCTCAATAATACACTCATAGATTGGATTTTCCTCCTTCCCTGTCTTACTCTGTTTTCTCACTCCTCTTCCTGAAACCACCTCCCAGATAAACAACCTGCTTCCAAGATCCTTAAACTCTGTTTTTGAAAGAATCTAAACTAAGACCTGGAATTACCAGATATTATTTATAAATGGGCCATTCTCCATGGATGCAGATTAACAAGACAAAAATTAAATAGCAATGCAGACCATTCCAATAAGACATCCAAATCCTGACTCACAAGTGGGTAAGTCATGAGAGAGAGGGACATGTGCCCAAGGGATGTGTATAAGAGTCTTCAAGGGGGCTTTTCAAACCATACTCTGAAAATTCCAGTTTATCTTTGTGGGGAGTTGCAGAATTCCCTTGCTCTGAAAGAATCACAGCCTCATCAAGTCACTGTCTTGTCACCAATACTGATGAAATGTGTTTTGTGAGGCACAAAAAGAAGGTTGCTGCAATGACAGCTTTTTAAAGACATCATTTTGTAGATGCAATTTGGTACTTTACTCAATAGTCTTAGCTATTTTTAATTGTAGTTTAATTTAACTCTGGCCTTCTTGTCCCCATGCTTGGCTTGTTGGAGCTAAATAAAGAGAAAGCCTGAGCTTTTCTTTCTAGCATTTGTGTTGAACTTGAAAAGTCCTTATCACTCCTCCGGGCCCCCTCTGCTTTCTAAATGAATCAGAAGATAAACATGTCATAGAATTGCATCTCTGCTCTGACAGCGTAAGACTCATGACCCATTTTTCCATTTTGTCCTTTAAAGAAAAGCGAAATTCTCCTTTTCCAGCAACTTTCTGTTAAGAATTTGCCAACTAAGGGTAACTTGGAATTTGCATATAATTCCTTTAGCAACACTCTGGAACCCTGCAAAATTTACAACTGCACAAGAGAGTTCCACATAAGAAAAAAACTTGCAGAGAATACTATCTTTACCTAGAAAAAAAAACTGGACATGACAAATTTAAATGAGGCCTTTTGGCATATAGATTTAAACTGGCTTTATGGTAGCCATACATTTCTAAGCGTTTTAGTTGCAAGCTAGTGATTGTAAAGAATGCTTAAGCCAGGAATGGTAAAACCCGACACACATGGATGGGCCACCGCAGACAATATTAGTGGATCAAAGCACTGTTTTATCACTGAATCTGAATGCAGTGTCTGTATTCTCAACACAACAGTCTGGTTGATCAATGTTCTTAAACTACTGGAAAACACTCAGGGAAGAGAAATACAAAATAATATTAAGACTACAACCATGAAGAAAACAAAGTCTTTGCCCACATGGAGCTAGTTCCCAGTGGGTGAAACATAAAATGAATTGATAACTACATATATATTTAATATTTGGAGCAGAGTTTTCTAATGACATTCCTGTTCTCTGTTTCTCTCCCAAATTAACAGGATGATTTTTATCAGGGCACATGGCCTCCCAGCGAAAAACTCACATTTTCCAGCCTCTCCTATAGCTATGTATGGCAAACTAAGTTCTGGTCAATGAGATGTAAGCGGATATGCTTTGAAAAGTATAATCTTTCAGAACTTCCTCCAGCAAGTTTTTTTTTTTTGAAAAGAGGTAGCAAACCCTTCTTTTCTTCCATCCTGCTCCTGGGAAACTGGATTTTACCGCTAGAGAGAACCAGCAGTTGTCTTGAACATAGAGGAAGAGCACCACATTCTATACTCTGTGTTTGAAAATTCGGGAGAATCTTCAGTTCTCAATAACCATGGAGGCACTCTACTGGTCCGGGGTTGTCCAACTCCATCCTTTTTTTTATTAAGAAATAAAAACATTTCTTCCTTATTTAAGCTACTACTTTTCAAGTTTCTGTTATAGCTCAATCTAATTCTAATGGATATTTTAAAAATACATATGCATACCATACATAATACTGAACTAGACACTTAAGAGTGAAATAGATGTCCAGGAGTGGATATCAATGGACTGTAGAAGAGAAGCAAGTTTCAGTGTTCTAAGTGGAACAAACAATTGTAGATTTAGTATTGACATTTGGCAGGAGTAAACGCATGTATTTTCTTTTCTTTTTTTTTTTTTAATTTTTTGCAGTTGTAGATTGTATTTACGGGTAGCATGATTTCTGAAAGTTGCAGTGTTTGCACTGAGTAAATTAATGAATGGTTAAGCTGCTATATTAAATTGAGGTATTGTTTTATGTTTTAAAACAGTTTACAGAGTTATAAATTTCCCATCTGCATTGGGTAGTCCAAGGAAACATGTTTCATCTGCATCCTAGCCCTCTTTGTCTTCGTTCATCAAAGCATCAGCACCATTGAAATGCCAGTGCTGCAATCCTGTTCTCTTGTTCCTAAAGCACCAAAGCCATCCTTATTTGCATATTAGTTGGCATAAATTTGAATATTAATTTCAATAGGCATTGTCTCTAAATCCAGAAAATAAACACAGCCTGCTGCAATTATACAGATAACTGGTATTTAAGGCTCCTGAGTGCCTAAAAGTTTTAAACCTTCTACATTTACACTCAGATTATTCTTACAGATACTCACACAAACTCAATCACACAGTGGTCAAATACAGGTTGTGAACTTTATAATGAATTTATTCTCTTCCTTTATTTCTTTTTTTGTTTGTTTTGTTTTTTTTGTTTTGTTTTTTTTTTTGAGACGGAGTTTCGCTCTTGTTACCGAGGCTGGAGTGCGATGGCGCGATCTCGGCTCACCGCAACCTCCGCCTCCTGGGTTCTGGCAATTCTCCTGCCTCAGCCTCCTGAGTAGCTGGGATTACAGGCACGCACCACCGTGCCCAGCTAATTTTTTGTATTTTTAGTAGAGACAGGGTTTCACCATGTTGACCGGGATGGTCTCGATCTCTTGACCTCGTGATCCACCCGCCTCGGCCTCCTAAAGTGCTGGGATTACAGGCGTGAGCCACCGCGCCCGGCCCTCTTCCTTTATTTCTATATTTCCAGATGTCAAAGTTTCTGGTTTGGAAGATCTGATGATCCCATTTCAGGAATATATTGGTCAGAACCATTTTTTTCTTTTCTTTTCTTTTCTTTTTTTAGCTACAAATGACAGAAAACTAACCTAAAGCTGCTTTAAGCTAAACTGAATGTATTGGGTAACTCAACTCGGGAGTCCCAGGGTTGTCTGCCTTTGGGCACAACTGGCCTCAGGTGCTCAGATGATTTCTCTCTCTCTACCTTTCTGCTCTGCCTGACTCCTCTGGCTTCATTCTCAAGATTTTCTCTATATATCATAGCCAAGATATCCCTGCCAATCCCAGTCCTAGGCCTATATTTTTCCTGCACCTTAAGATTTCAGAACAAGAAAGACCCTCTCCTTTATATCAATCCACAGGAGAAAAAAAAAACTGTTTTTAGCCAACCTCAATCAGGTGCTCAGCCTATATGGCTGACAGTCTTGCCAGAATCACATGCAGTGAGGAATTGATCCCAGAAGGAAACAATGGGAGTGGTCAAAAAATAAAAATAAAATAAAATTTTTAAAGAGTAATGAAGGAAAACATGGTCATTCATTGGCTTTTACTAAACTGAGAATGAATCAACTTTTCACTGGGCTAGAAAATCTGTGTCCCTTCTTAGCAAGTTCAGGAAAACCACTAGGGAAATGCGGTGTATACCAGTGTTTCTCAAATCAACATGTGCAAATAAATCACCTGGAGTTTTGAAAAATGCGTATTTCTGATTCGGCAAGTTTGAGGTAGGGCTCAAGATTCTGTTGGTAGCGCAAGTTCCCAGATCATGCTGATTCTTCTGGTTCGTGGGCCACACTATGAGTGGCAAAGGTGCACCTTCATCACTACTGAAATTCTGTCTGACCCCAAGAGCGCAGCTTTCTGGCTTCCTTTCTGCAGAACTGTTTCACCGTCTTCACTTTGCCACAGCCCATGGATAAAGCTGTCTTTACTGCCACCATTTGAGGGATAACATGGATAAGGGCCCTGCCTTTTTTAATCTCCTAGAATGGTTTTACTGGCTTCTACTTTGGATACAAAAGAGTCCCTGGTGGACAAGAGCCTTCTCTGTGACTGGCACCTGTCGAAGCTGATACACTGTGCTGAGCAATTAGGGCTTGTGGTTGTTTGATTGCCTTTCAGTTTGCATTCTCTTAAATTATGGAGAGTTTAGAAAAACTGTACTACTGATAGCACTACTTTCTGGACATACAACATTACTTGTTTGTATAATTTACACCAAATTCATAGGTCTTACTCAGCACCTGGGTGTTCTTGCTCATTTAGCATGCAGGTGTATGAAAGATGTATAAGGCCTTTGCTGGGATGCTCTCCAGACATAATACCAATCAGCTGCATCCTGAACAACAAGAATTTCATCTGGGCTTTCACACAGGGGCATGAGAATGTGAACAACAAGTGGAACAAAGCATTATTTGGCTGAACACTACACTTCGGTGCCTCCCTTGCTGCTTTTTTGCAGGCACAACCTGACTTCCTCCCCCAGGACCCCCCACAACTGGGTCCACATCCAACTATCTGCTCGTTATCGCTGTGAAGTAGCAAGGGGTGAAGAAAAAACCTAGCAGGATTAAGGAAAATCGCATCATGTCCTTTTCTTCAACATCTTTAATAGGTGGATGACAATGAACTTCAAGGATGGTCTTAATGGGGGAAGAGAATTCTTGAATGGTACTCGTGGAAGCAGAGAGAGGCAATCCTACCCTGACCTGGGAGATCTCAGGAGTTTATGGGCTAACTGTATGCAGAAGAGTATATGTAAATTTTATTTGGAGAAGTCATTTCCTTTTTCTCTGCTTTTCTCTCTCTCTGAGACACTGCCCAAAAAGCAGCCACACTGAGGAAGAAAGCAGGACATGTGGAGTTGGGGCAACACTAGCCGACTCCCTCGCTGCACCCCACCCCCAGCCCTCCAGTTCAGAGTTGTATGTGCCACCCTCTTGCAAATATCTGTCCTGGAGTCATAGCTCAGTACACAGTGCCTAAGAAGAAGAAAATGTCAGGCTAGTCAGGTGTTTGATTGCAGGCACTTACTTGCTTGAGGTACAGGACTCAATTTCCTTTACGCAAAATAAGCCATTCTTGGGAATCAAAAATTCATACCACATTTTGTGTAAATCTGATGGGAAATTTTGTCTGGGGAAATTCTCGCAACTTAAGATATGCAGATTCACTATTTGATTGTAATGCCAACCCATGATCCAGTGCTACTACCCTGCCTCTTATAAGATGAGAGGCTATAAACACCAGTATATTAAAAATGTATCCACCAAAGTAAAATTAGTGCTCAGCAGATGCTTATTTTTCTAGAATTTTATTTCTCAGATGGATTGGCATAATTTTTAGTGGTACATATTGCCAGCCTATAATAAATATGTAAGCCCATCAAACCTGATAGAAAACTCCATCAGATAATACACTGGGAACTGGGGATTAATTCTATACTAGCCTCAGGGGATGCACCTCATGGCCTAATAGAATGTTTCCAATTCTAATTTCTCTGGTTCTGTGAAATCAATTTTTCTACAAACTATAACCAGTACATGAGTGTTTTGCAAAAACTAATTGTATTGGCATAATAAGCATGTCAAGTTACAGTGAAATGGACATTCTGTTGTTCTTTTATTGAAACTAATGGGCTAGCATTAGAAGGAATAAAATACTGGAAATGATAACAGTTTATGGCTTTGATTTTTTTTTTAGCTTTTTAAATTTGATGGTATAGCATATTGGCTCTCAATCTCCTTTTATGAGTATTTGAGTTTGACACTGTTAAAAAATGACAAAGAAATTGCTAGGAAAAAGCATTTTCTCACTATCTTACCCTCAGCAGTGCAGTCAAGAAATAGCCATGCTATGGCATCTTCATCTGCGAGGTTCATATGTCAGCAGCTGCTGCTGGGAAGGTTCAATGAGAGAGAAGAGTTACGAGGATAAGTCTCCTGCTTTGTAATGTTGGCAAATTAGCCGATCTCAGCTCTTCGTCTCAAAAATACTTCTGCCCAAGGAGAATCAGATGAAATTGAAGTTGGTAATGCCAACCCAGGATGACCTTGAATGAAATAGATCTCTCTGTTTACCAGGCATGGAGATTACAGTGAACTCATCAGTCAGGAGGCCACCAGTGTCATAGATTTACCTTACTAATTCGAATCTTCCCAGGCATTGGAAGCTAAATCCTGACTGTTAATTATTATTGTTGTTGTTAGTTAATGGGATTTGGAAGCCTTTCCCAAACCTGATGGGCTTTCATCTTTGATACTTTCACAATTATGGCTGATAAATAATTTGGGGATTATATATTTAATATATAAATATATAGGACTCCCCGATGAGCCTAAAAGTTCTATGAAATTAGAATTGCATTTGGCCTTTCTAACCTTTCAGCTCCGGTTGCTAACCAGGTGCTCAGTAAGCTGAAGGTCCAGTTTGTTCAGTAATAGTTTTCACATGTCCTGACATAATGACTAAAATATACAGTCACTCTCTCAGTAAGTGTGTGTTAGATGGATGAATGGATGAGCCAACACTTGGCCATGTTTTGGAAATGACATTGGGCTTGGCGTCAAAAGAAACGGTTGAGTCACAGCTCTGCCCCGTATCAGTTATATAACTTGGATAAGTGACTTAAGTTCTTTTCTTCACAGTGAAATAGGAAAAAGAGAAATATGATGCCTATCACATTGTAACTTCTCAATAAATATTTATTTTCTTCTTAATTAAGGCAGCACTATCCAATACAGGAAAAGTTCATTGTATTGCATTTCTCTTTATTGCATATTGCAGATATTGCTTTTTTTTTTTTTAACAAATTGTAGGTTTATGGCAATGCTGCATCAAGCATCTTTCAAGCTTTCCAGCAACATGTACTCTCCTCATGTCTCTGTGCCACATTTTAGTAATTCTTATAATATTTCTAACTTTTTCATTATTATTATATTGATTATAATGATCTGTGATCAGTCTTTGATGTTACTATTGTAATTGTGTTGGGGTGCCATGAAATATGCTTATATAAGATGGCAAACGATTCATAAATGTCTGTGTTCTCACTGCTCCAACTGACTATTTCCCATCTCTCTCCCTTGCCTCTGGCCTCTCTGTTCCCTGAGACACAACAATATTGAAAGTAAGTCAATTAATAACCCTACAACAGCCTCTAAGTGTTCAAGTGAAAGGAGCAGCTGCATGTCTCTCACCTCAAATCAAAATCTAGAAATGATTAAGCTTAGGGAGGAAGATATATTGAAAGCTGAGACAGGCCAAAAACTAGGCCTTTTGTGCCAAACAGTTAGCCAAGTTGTGAATGCAAAGGAAATTAAAAGTGCTACTCCAGTGAATACCTAAATGATAAGAAAATGAAACAGCCTCATTGCCAATATGGAGAAAGTTTCAGTGGTCTGGATAGAAGATCAAACCTTACAACATTCCCTTGATCCAAAGCCTAATCCAGATCAACGCCCTAACTCTTTAATTCTATAAAGGCTGAGAGAGGTTAGGAAGCTGCAGAAGAAAAGAGGGACGCTAGCAGAGGTTGGCTCATGAGGTGTAAGTAAAGAAACTCTCTCTCTAATATAAAAGTGCAAGGTGAAAGAGCTAGTGCTGATACACAAGCTGAAGCAAGTTATCCAGAAGATCTATCTAAGATAATTGACGAAGGTGGCTACACTAAATAACAGATCTTCAATATAGAGGAAGTAGCCTTTTATAGCAAGAAGATACCATTTAGGACTTTCCTACCTAGAGAGGAGAAATCAATACCTTGTTTCAAAGTTTCAAAGGACAGGCTGATTAGGGGCTAATGCAGCTAGTGACTTAAGGTAGAACAATGCTCATATACCATTCTGAAAGTCCTAGGGCCCTTAAGAATTATACTAAATCTTCTCTGCCTGTGCTCTGTCAAAAGAACAACAAAGCCTGGACAAGAGCATATCTGTTTACAGCAAGGTTTATTGAATATTTTAAGCCCACTGTTGAGACCTACTGCTCAGAAAAAATATATATCTTTCAAAATATTACTGTTCATTGACAATGCAACTGGTCAACCAAGAGCTCTGATGGAGACGTACAAGGAGATTCATGTTGTTTTCATGCCTGCTAACACGACATCCATTCTATAGCCCGTGGATCAAGAAGTAATTTTGACTTTCAAGTCTTACTATTTAAGAAGTATATTTCACAAGGCTACAGCTACCATAGAACAGTTATTCCACTGATGGATCTGGGCAAAGTAAATTAAAAGCCTTCTGGAAAAGATTCACCATTGTACATGTCATTAAAATCATTCATGATTCATGGGAGAAGGTCAACATATCAACATTAGCAGGAGTTGGGAAAAGTTGATTAAAACTCCCATGAATGATTTTGAGGGGTTCGAGGCTTCAGTGGAGGAAGCAACTGCAGATGCAATGGAAATAACAGAGAACTAGATTTAGAAGTGGAGCCTGAAGATGCAACTGAATTACTGCAATCACATAATAAAACTTGAACAAATGAGGAGTTACTTCTTCAGGATGAGCAAAAAAGGTGAAGATGCTGTGAGCACTGTTGAAATGACAGCAGAGGATTTAGAATATTATATAAACTGAACTGATAAAGCAGTGGCAAAGTTTGAGGGATTGACTCCAATTTTTCAAGTTCTACAGTGGGTAAAACACTATCAAAGAGCATTGCATGTTGTACAGAAATCTTTCATGAATGAGTCAATCAATGCAGCAAACTTCATAGTGTTCTTTTTTTTTTTTTTTGATGCTTAAAGAAAATGTTTTATTTTCATTGGTTGACAACTAATTGTTCAGTTAAATGGTAACTCTCATATTGCATCCTAAATTAAGACAGACACTCTGCTGGCAAGTAGAAAATAGATTAATTTCATTTTTTATCTGTTAAGCTCTCTTGATTAAAAAAAAAAGGCAAACCAGGCCAGTTTTAAATTTAAGAAACAGAAACATTGTTAGTGCTTCTTGTATCAACACACTTCATATTCAGAGCTACCCCCAAGAGATAACATATTATCTTCTTTTCAAAGATGGGGAAACTGAAACTTGGTATTATCTATAACAATGAAACCACATAGTAAGAGGCACAAGCCAGCATTAGAATTCAGATCTTACTTGAAAGCATACACCTTAAATTTTTTTAAAAAATTTCTTCCATTACAAATGTAGTACCTGCTTATTGGAGAATGTTTGGAAAAACAGTAAGAAGGGAGAAGATGAACTCATGATCCTGACTCCCAGTGGTAGCCAGATCAATGTTTTGGGACATGCTTTCCAATACTTTGCTATGTATATTTTTTAAAGTGTGAACACATAGCATATCAAAATGGATGTATCAGTATTTTAAAAACTAAAATCTGATTTAAAAAGGAAAGCATATAGAAAATCTGCAAAATACTGGAATATATAAAGAAAATTAAAGTCATCTAGAATTCCACTAACCAAAAATAAACATTGTTAATGTTTTCATATATTCCCTTAGTCTTTTTCTATCAATTTTCTTTTTATATAGTTTTAAGCTTATAATATACAAGATTTTTAAGTATAGTTAACAAAGGCTTAAATAGATGATGACAAAAAAGGACTTGGTGACAGATAGTATCTGCCAATTAAATTATTCAATAGGTTTTAAAGGGGCTGTGCTAAATTTCTACTAAGGTGAATCCTGACATGGATAACTGGATTACCTTTTTTGTTGTTTTTTTTGCACCCAACTGGGTCTGTGTCATTTACATAAGTTTTATGTGTGGAGTCTTTCTAGGGGAGGAAAGATGGCAGCTGTAGTCTGATTAACAGTTTTTAGTATCTCAATGAAAAATAAATAATGTGATTTAAACATTTTGCACACTTAAATTTACAGAGAGTTTTAGCAAGAAAATAAGGCATGACTGACAGTGGCTCAAGGAAGTTCTAAATGGTGTTCTTAATTTAAGAAACTACCACAGCCACCCAAACCTTCAGCAGCCACCTCGCTAGTTAGTCAGCAGCCATCAACATCGAGGCAAGACCCTCCACCGGCAAAAGAAGATGATCATTAACACATTTTAGCAATGAAATATTTTTAATTAAGGTACATACATTTCTTATATACACTGGGAAGCTAAAAAATTTGTATGACTCACTTTATTGTGATCTTCGCCTCACTGCAGTGGTCTGGAACCAAATCCACAGTATCATTGAGGTGTGTCCGTACAGCGTGCTGCAATGACAAAAATGTCCAGTGTCTGGACTGTCCAGTATGGTAGCCAACAGCCACATGTGGATATTGAGCACTCGAAATGGGACTACTGCGAACCGAAAAACTAAATTTTTTGTTTTATATCATTTTAATTAACCTAAATTTAAATAGTCACAGGTTGCTTAGTGACTACTATTTTGGACAGCATTGGTCTAATGGACTCCATGGGTTTTAGAAGACCCAAATTGGGAAATTACATAAATGGCAAGTTATACAGAGCTTTCAATAATTGTTCTGGGATCTTCAGCCTCTAGAATTAATGAATATATTTCAGTTCCTTTTGTGAGTCATGTTTTCTGGGGCTGACCAGTGTGCATTATTTTAGTAAATTATCACTATTTGGATGATTGTTAACTATTTTAGAACCCAGAACAGTTCTCTAAATACCACACATCTGATATGAAATGACTTTGCCTTTTCACTCATGAGAGACAGACCTCTGGAGAACCCCTCATCTTGCCAAGAGAAACACAATTTTACAACACCACTTGGCTCCATTCAAAATTGCGAAGCCACCAAATGCTTTTTTACTTATGACATAAGTAACTCATAGTTGCTTGGACTTTTTCCTAGCTTTGGTGAACAATATTTTAAGCAACTTTGGTCAATCATTTTAAATTTTGGATTTAAATTTAAATTTGGGGGGAGATAAATATGTTTTGCTCAATTAAGATTACAGACTCTCACATTAGTCTTTGAGCAGTGGTTAATTGAGGGGGGAGAAAAATGGCATGGTACATTTTCACTGGAGTCTAGAAAAAATTAAGTGAAATAATTAATTTTGACATTTTACTCGGAAAGAGGTTATCATTTAAAAACTCAGATGACTTTTCTCTGTATCTACCTACCATTTAAACTTGTAGTCATGAATCATTCACTCAAACCACTGTAGGAAATTGCATTGTGAGCTGATTTTTAAAGCATTTTTTATACATAGTAATACCAGAGCTCATAATCACTGGAGGAATTGAATGCGTACTGGTTACCAAATACACAGTATTGGAAACTTCAGAATGCAGAAAGGAGACCAAATCTGTATTTTAAATTTGTTTGAATCAGTAGTAAAACTAAGTTTCTCTGAAGACAAAGCAAGTTCTTTTTTCGCTACAATAGTATGCAAAAGAGGCAATAATATCTAATTGGGCAGGCTGACAGACTGCTGTCCGAAAACTGCTGAATTACAGTAGCTAGCATTTTGTCCTTTCTGGGTCACCTTACGAGTTTTCTTCTTTATGGATGCCCAGAACTGGCCTTTCAGAATGTGCCCAGATGAGAAATTCATTTCTAGTCATTATTGCCACAACTTTAGCTAGAAAACCAGCTCTGTTCCGAATCAGGACAAAGTAAAAGCCTAGATTTTTATACAGGCAAATGCAATTTTTAACTGGCTCTCCTTAGACGTCATTGCCCCTTGTTGCCTGGTTTTTGCTGATGGAAAGCCAAGCCAGGCCACATTACTGGGTAGCTCAGTGCACAGCAACAGTTAATTATTAACTCCAGTGGAGAGGAGAGTGGTTCATGAGATTACTGTATATGCAGTTACAACATGATTAACTCTCTGCTGATCAATCCAATTTTTTATCAGAAGCGTTGCTGCAAATATGGCATAAATTTCCTGGGCACAGCCTTCAGTTCCACCTTATTATGCAGCACAGCTTCAAAGATAGGAGGTTTCATGTCTAATCTTAATTTAATTTTAGAAGTCCACTCTCTGGCTTGCTACAAGATGAATTTCATTTCTGATGTTTTCCACGATTCTGAGACAGACTAGAAATACGTGTGTGAATTGTGGTAGCAAAGAATAACCCTGGATCTGGAATAAAAGTGTAATCTCAGAAATTTCCTGGCTCTGTTGAGTCTGTGCTGCAACAAAGGCAGCTGGATTCCACAGCACAGTTTACATGTGGGTCTCAGCATTTGCACACCCTCAGAATCTCCTATGAAGAGCGTCACGCCCATTGCTAGCATCTTGCAAATCCCAAAACCAAGCCGCTGGCCTTTCAGGAGAGAACTCAGTGTTCAGAGAAGTCCCTCTCTATTAGAGGAAATAAATAAGTTGATGCCTTTTTAATCTGAGCAGATGCATGGAATTTCCTTTGGGGGATTCTCACAAGGATGTTTGTACTTGAATGTTTTTCTGCGAGAGAGAAGGAAGAGCCTGGTGTCCTCCTGGATCAAAAGTAGGGGCTTTTCATTAATTCGTGATGAATATCTACGTATCAAATCCATATCCGCTTAAAGAGATGGAAATTACTCTCTTGGTTTATTGGACAAGGCAGAGACAGTGGGTCTCACTGGTTCTTAACAGAGCCTCAACAGCGCCATACAGAAATTCTCCCAGGACCATGGACATTATTTAGCCTTTCTATTACTTAGAATCCACACCAGAAAAATTATGTGCAAACGCAAATCAGACATTTTCCTGGGATTTATTTGTCGAGTGTTGCTTGGAGAGAATTCCCACAGCATAAAAATTATGATTGGAGAACAAAATGGAAGACTCAAAGTGAACCACACTTTTGCAAGAACAAAGCAATATGAAAAATAAAGCCTGCGAAGAACTATTTTCCTCCCCACTGCTACTCTCTTATCAAGTTATCTTCTTTCTGTTTGTTGGCCAGTCTCAATGTGAAATGGCTTCTTGGACCAACACTGCTGCAGTTTCTGCCTTTATAGAATTTGAAAATATGCTGAAGCTAAAAAACAAGGAGTTTTTATATAAGTACCAAAAGTCTTTATACAGGTACATATTTGTGAACGTATGTGCAAATGTGTGCACACATACACATGTGGGAGCCATGAAGGTTACCTCATGTAACCCTGTTAAGTGAAAATAACATTAAGCACCTCAAATTAAAGCTGCTAATTTGTTCCTCTATGATTTGGGGAAAACTTTACAAAATTATTCAATTGCTCATCTAAAAAAAGTAACATTCAAGAAGAGGCAAGAAAAAGATTTAAAAGAATAAAGGAGAACTTGCTATACTCAACTTTAAAACTTATGAAGGTACAATACATCAAACAGTGTGATGGCAGCACCAAGCTATACCAATGGAACATAATGAAAGCATACACCAAAAAATTACATATAGTTTCTGCCGAGAGAGAGAGAGACAATTCATATGTACCTCTGTGTGTGTGTGTTTGTGTGTGTGTCATAGTTTATGATAATGTTGGAATTGTGTGATAGAGAAGAAAGAGTATGAACTTCAGAATCAGACAAATTCATATCTGGATTTGAATTCTAGTCCTATTACTTTCTAGCTGTGCAGTCTTGAGCAAGTTAGTACTCTTACTGAATATTAATTACCTAAAATGGAATGGGGATGGTGATATGTATCTTTAAAGTGTGAGGATTTGAGAATCAAATGATATCCTACATGTATTAGTCAAGGTTTTTAGTTACAAGTGGCAGACACATACTCTGGCTAATCCGGGCAGATGAGGAATTTATTCCAGGCTCTTGTGTTGCTTACAAAATTTCTGAGAAGGGCAGAGAAACAGTCTGAGGGAAAGGGAAGAACAAGGAAGGCTAGGCAGCAACCAGGACCACAGAAATCCATGCTTCCAAAGAATATATGAGGACTGCCAACCCCACCACTGAATCCTGGATGTCACTGCTGGAATGGCCACATATGCTCCTGGACAGTAATTATTGCTGGATCACTCATCAGAAAGGTGTTGGCTTGGTCCACGCTCTTAGATCAATAGATCCAGTTGTTAATTCCAGAGAGGGTCTATTGGTTGGTTGCTCCTAACCTAAGTGCAGAGGAGGCTGGAAAAATAAGTTCTTGGCATTTTCAAGTTTTATAGTGAAGGCAAGCTCTCCTTCCCAGCAAGATTCATAAGATAGAGAATTTATCAAATGCAGGAAGGAATTTCAGATTCTGGGTCACCTAGAAAAGGCACAAATCCATTAAAAAATATATCAAAGCACCTGGCACATGACAGATATTCAGGAAGTGGTGACAATTGATATTTTCACAAATCAGTGGGAGAAAAGAAATTCATTATTCAACAAATGGTGCTGAGACCATGTGTTATTTGGGACAAAAAAACCCTACAATTCACCAAAATAAACTCCAATTGGATCAAATATTAAAGAGATACCTTTAATCAAAGATTGAAATCCATAAAAAATAACTTGACTCACTGTGCCCATCAATTCAAACCCCAAATCCACCTGAAAAGGATATTCATTTGAGCTCGGCGGGTTTTCTAATGGTGTCTCTTCCAGTTCTGGAAACACAGGAGAGGCCTACACCCCATCACTTAAAACAGATTCACATGCCCCACTCTTAATTTTGCATCTGACCCCCAGTTGAAAACCTTCTGTTTATTTCCTGAAAATAAAATATTAAAATAGTTTCTCACATGCCTAACTTCTACAAGTTTTTCTTAGGGTCATTCAACCAGTGTTGCGGATAATGTTACCAAGAGTGCTTGGTGGCTTGGATTCTATGCCTCCACTAAACTGTAGGTTTCAAAGACAAGGGGCTTGTTTTACATAACTTTTTTTGCTATTATGCCTGGTACAATGCTTTCAACATAGGAGGCAGTCCATCCATGATTAAGAAAGAAAACTGAATTTCTGGTTAGCTGTTTCAAAATGTCTGTAATGGTTTCAGCTTTGAGCACTAACTCAGATAAAGTGCTAATCTCTCTGATCTTCAATTTCCTTTCCTTTAGAACAAGAACACTTACATTGCCTTTACTCCCCCAAAACTTCACATAACAAATATTGATCATTTTGGGCTTGATGAAACAATTCATAGGTGACAGCTCTTAAGATCACAGATGGACAGCTTTCCAGAAGGTATACTACTTTTTCTCTTCTCTTATCTGCAATCTTTGCTGTTCCCAATTTTTATCTGCCACTCTTATGTCCACTTCTGAAAAGCTAGTCAAGGATGAGTGAGACTGACCAAAAATTTTTCTTTTCTGGCTGTGTTTCTTGGTGGTTACATTTTTCCTCTTAATTTATTGCTTTCACTACTGCTAGAATAGTTATGTGATCCGAAACACCAATTTCCTCATGACTCAGGTCCCTCTTGATTTCTTTTTGTCTATCTAAAAGATCCTAATATTATTTATTTAAAGTTGAGAAAGCACTTTGCATCTCTCAGATGCAAATAACTATGACTGTGTATATTATTATTGTTTCTATTGCCAAAAAAAAGGAAAAACTCCATTTCTTAAAGATACAGTATTTTTCTCTTTAAATGTTTAGAGAGAGAAAAAAAAAAAAAAAACATTAACCATGATATATCCCTAAATAACACATGAGTAAGTGTTCACTGTGTCTGAAAAATTCGACTCAGCTCCAGATCTGAAAAAAAGACCATTTGTCTGGCCTCTCTGATTCATCTCTGGGAATGGAAAGGACCAAAAGTCAGTTCCCTTTGGTACAAAATCTCTTTCATATTTTATTTGCTAATGCACAGCTAATTTCTAAATTAAGAACATGCTTACAAGAAAGGTTAGGAAGCTATTCACTTTAATTCATTAGTAAGTCTGTTTTTCATTGAACTTTTAAATAACTTTTGATAATTAGTACATCTTGGCTTTTGGATTTCAAATTAGTTGAAAGAATCAGTTTTCTTTTTGATTTAAAATTATACCAGATTTAGCCCAGTTGAAAGATTCCAGAATTTCTCCCAGCAAGACAAACCCTTTGGGGAATTTTTTAATTCCCCATATGCATACTGACCATATACTCCCATTACCAAACTTTAAGTGATCAAAGAGTTGAACTATATCTGTTATTAAGTCAGGGTTAGCAAACTTTTCCTCTAAAAAGACAGAGGGTAAATATTTCCAGCTTTGCAGCCATATGGTCTCTGTCCCAACATCTCAACTCTGCCACGATCATGTAAAAGCAGCCATTAATAATACATAAGTGACTGAGCGTGGCTGTGTTCCAATAAAACTTTATTTATAAACACTAAAATTTGAATTGCATATAATTTTTATGTGACATGATATGCTATTCTTCTTTTGACTTTTTAAGATGTAAATGCCATAGTTCATGGGTCATATAAAAATAGGCGGTGGGCCAGATTTAGTCAGGGATGACAGTTTGCTGACCCCTGCTTTAGGTGACTTGGGGATGGGCTTCTTGAGAAGTTTTCACTAAATAGCATAGGACATTTATTTCAGAAAAACTTAATCGTGCTTTTTCTCTGCTCTCACACCATGAAACCAATCAACACAGAAGGCTTCTCTGGCCAAGTGTGTGGGGTTTTTTCCCCACCACCAAGCAGTGGACACCAGCTGGGTGTCCTCCAAGTGAACCCTGACACTACCTGGAGATAGCTTCAGATTCCACAGGTTGAAGGCTTACTCACTAAAACCGGCCCCCACCTTTCAGACACCAGTCAAACTTCTGACCCTCTGCTTTCAACTGGGGGTTCCCATGACTCCTTCTTAGATTAATTTGCTGGAGGGGTTCACAGAACTCAGGGAAAGACGTTTACCAGTATGCTACAAATGCTATAGCAAAGGATACAGATGAAGAGGTGCACAGGGCAGGCATGTGGGAAGTGGGCGGAGCTTCCATGACCTCCCTGTGCACCACCCTCCAGGAACCTCAATGTGTTTGGCTCTCGAGAAGCTCTCCAAACCTAGTCCTCGTGGATTTTTATGGAACCTTCATGATGTCAGTATTCCTTCCCCAGGGTATGGGGCTGGACCCTCTCTAGAATGAGGGGCTTATAACTGGCAATCATAAAGGGAGGGAAGATTAGAGTCCTGCATTGGGGAAAGTGAAAGGAGAGGAGGAGAAGTTCAAATAGATTCTGTCTTCTGAGGCTTAACATACCCATCATTATAACAAAAACATGTATCAGGGCTTATGGGAGTTATGGACTGTGCTGCTTCTTATAACGAAACTGCTACAAGCAAGACACGAGGCCAAAAAGACTACATAAAAGTCTAGCACCTGTGCTATTGGGGGGAAAAAAGGAAGGGAGGGAGGGAGGGAGATGTTTCTCTAAC
Source organism: Aotus nancymaae (assembly GCF_030222135.1). NCBI lineage: Eukaryota > Metazoa > Chordata > Mammalia > Primates > Aotidae > Aotus > Aotus nancymaae. Next base: position 15,723,005 of record NW_026988447.1, read on the forward strand.
TTTCCTAATAATTTCCTAACAAAGTCCCTTAATAAAAAGAGTTGAAAAAATAGCCAGGAACCATGGACAAAAACAGATAGCTAGACAGATAGATAGATAGATAGACAGATAGATAGATAGATAGACAGATAGATAGATAGAAGGTAGATATATATATGTAATATATGATAGATATAATAACACCACAATATTGAATTCCAAGCTTTACCATAGCTTTCATAATTCAAGCCCAAATTTCTTCCATTTATGCTGTATACTTATTAAAAAGAAAGATGTGGCTGGATATGTACTGACACTGGATGTTCCCAAGTCACATGTGTGCAGTAGACCTTTGCTTGTGTTTAAAAAGGAAAACTTTATTACATATGTGCCTCTATATCAGAAATATATAAGAGTAGTTGCATCCATGGGGGGAATTAGAGGACAAGAGCGGGCACGTGACTTAATTTCATCACACACCATTTTGTACCTTTAGACTACTGTAACAGTTAAATGAAGCTATTTTTTATATAATAAATTTGTGTTTTTTAATGTTTAAATTCTGAAAGAAATGACTAGAGGACTCCCGAAATCAGTGCTTAATATCCTCCAAATTAAAAGAAGGGGTCTGCATTGCCAACTCTGAGCATATTTTATTAGATGACCTCTAGCTGATGAAAGGAGCTTGTGCCAACAGCAGAGTAAAGGTGAGCATCTTCGTAAGTGCAGGGGTGTATGGACAAGAAACCTCTTTAAATGCAGAGGAAATTTTGACCTTTTTAGAACTTTTGCGGTAAATTTTTTAAATTGCCTCACAACCTAAAGATTTTTCCAAAGGGAAAATAAACAGGTGAACACACAAAAGCAGGCCCAGTGACACTTCCTAAATCTTGTCATTAATTAGTGTTTCTATACCCGAGAACCACCAGATCAGCAGAGCAGAGCATTACCTGTTTGCACTTAGAATTGAGGTCATCCTCAACATCTGTGGGCCCCAGCAAGAGTGCAAATGGAGGCCTCGGCCTATGGCTCACCCACTGCTCTTCCTACCCCCACTCCCTGCAGCACCAGGAGAGCTGGCATGCCTGCACATGGACACCACAGTCTGGGTGTCCAAACTCTGTCTGCCTTATTCCCACCCTGTACAAAGAGCTGCCCTGGGCCACCTCGTAAGGCTGGCATATGCAATTTGGTGAAGTTTGAGATGACAAATTCTCGATGCTCAAAGTCCCAGAATCTGGAGCTTGGTCTAGAAAGAGAGACACTGGACTCCAGTTGGGCAATTATCTTTGGTGGAACAGTTTTCTCTAAATCAGAGGGCCCTATGGATTGTACTGCTTCTTATAACAAAACTGCTGCAAGCATGACAAAAGGCCAAAAAGACTATATAAAAGTCTAGCACCTGTGCTATTGGGGAAAAAAAAAAAAAAGGAAGGAAAGAAGGGAGGAAGGGAGAAGGGAGGAAGGGAGGGAAGAAGGGAGGGAGGGAGAGAGGGAGGGAGAGAGGGAGATGTTTCTCTAATTTTCCTAACAATTTCCTAACAAAGTCCCTTAATAAAAAGCGTTGAAAAGATAATAATAGAGGCTTGGGCATGAGTCCAAAGCTAAAAATTCAAAATGTCTTTAAGTCTTATTTTATCTTGAAACTTCATGTGATTTTCCCCCATTCTTTCCCCCATTCTTTGAATAATGTCCTTTCATATTTTAAACCATTTGAAATTAGCTTCTCACTTATATTCATTAAACTTTTCGCTGAAAACCTTTCATTAAAAGTGGTGGCCTGCGAAGATACATCCTGTTTACCCTTTCTTTTCAAGTGCTGCCAACACCCTACTGAGTAGCCCAGCTAAAAAACCACAATGTGACCAGCTTTATTCTCCAATTTGAAAGTCAACAGAGCCTCAACTCTGCCTCTGATTTCCAGGGTCAGTTTCACCTGTAAAAGTGAGACACAGGTAATACTGAAGCACAGGCTATATAGGTACTTTGATGGGAGAAAAAAATTAACCTGTGTTTGCCATAATTTTATGGAAGCCCCTTGTGCTTATTTCCTTGATGGGAAAGTAATCTTCACACAATAAAATAAGACAATGAATTTTAAAGTGCCTGAAAGAGTCCTGGCTTATAGTAGGCCTTTAATAAACAGACGGAATTCTGATTTAAATCTGAAGTCTAGATAAAAACCTTTGCCAATGAGTATGTTTCCAGTGGTTTAGAATGGGGATGGACAAATTACAATTCATGGGCCAAATCCAAACCAAAGTCTGGGAAGTAGAAAGAGAGAGAGAGAGAGAGATTGCAACAGAAACTGTATGTGGCCCACAAAACCTAGAATATGAGCTGTCTGAGACTTTACAAAGTTTTCCAACCCTTGGTTTTGCAGCAACCATGAGGGCAAATAGTACCTTAGAGATCCAGTCCCTGAAAGAAATCAGGTAGCAGACTAAGACAGTACCAATGAGCTATTTTCACAGCAATGCTGCATAATAAACCATCCCAATTCTCCACGTCTTAAAATAACAATGTTCATGCATCTGCGGGTCAGCTGGGCTCAGCTGAAGCGGCTCTGCTGATCTTGGCTGACTCGCTCCTGCATCTGTGGGTTGGATGAGAGAGTTAACATAGGCTGGGGTAGGCTGGAGAAGGTGGCTCCACACTGCAAGTCCGTGGGTCTGGATCCCCTTTACTGTCTCATCCTCTTTGGACCAGTGGGCTAGCCAAGACATGCATTTCCTGTGGCAGTGACACAGGCCAAAAAAAAAAGAGTGGAAATACATGACAGCTGTTAGGGGCCTGGACTTGGGACTAACACGTTGTCACATACTTCCCCTGGATGCCACTGGGTCAAAGCAAGCCACATATTGGAGCCCAAAGTGGAGCAGAGGGGAGGTGTTCTCTTCCAATAGAGGAGCTGCCTGGTCATACGGCAAAGATGTGAATAAGGGAGGGTGGAGAACCTGGGTTAATAATGTAAGTTTAAACTCAATTCAGTACTTAGCACCAACACAGGCCAAGCATTCTTCTAGGTGCTGGGGATTTGTCAGTAAGCAAGGCTGTTTATCATCCTTGCCAGAGGAGCCTGATTCTAATAGGATATGGAGGGGGTTTAATATGCCATGTTACCCCTTCCTGCTCATTTGGCTCAGGTTCACTGTGGGGTGAGTTGTTGACGTATTTGTTGCTGGCCAGCAGGAATCATCTGGCCTTGACCAGCTTTCTGTCCCCCAGCATTCAGCACTGGGCTTTGGGCAAGGTAAGTGCTCAATAACGAGTAAGTGAGTGAATGAAGCATTTTTCTTAATTGCTCCTTTTTAGGAATCACCGAATCCCTGTCAACTCATCTACAGATGGAAAGGAGGAAAACGACAGAAATTCAGATCTCCAGATTAACAGGCAATGCAAGGCTGGGACGCAGAGCAAATGACAAGTGACAGTGAAACTGGATTTAAGAGAATTTGAATCATTTGGGCGAGAGAGCCCGCAGATGGCACATGCTGTTCAGTGTGGAAAAATGGGTCATTGCTCCCAGAGCAATTACCAAAGCCTAAAAGACCTGTGAGAAGAGCAGAGCATTTGTGCTGCAGGCTGGTCAGGGAAAAACTGGGGGAGATTTGCAGGGACTCCAATGCTGTTATGGCAGCACCCATGTGGCTCATGCCCACACAGGATGATGAACCAAGCTCAAGTGAGAGTGCCGTACCCAATGAGGTGCATGGCTTTGGCCTTCCCTGGATAGAATGAGGGCAGCCCCACCGCACAGCAGAGAACATTTGTTGAGACTGACCCATGAACATGGTGCTGCTGCCACCACGGTACTTAAAAGCTAGAGCGTATGGAAAACCCAGAGCAGTGGCCACAATTGCTCTGTACAGGAAGCTGGACATCTTCATTGTGGCCCCTGCTCTGCTCCCTGAAAAAGGCTTCCTGACCTTAGTTTCTCCATCTGTTAAATGGGTACTGAGATACTTGCCCTGTTTAGGTTACAGGATTTTAATGAGGATTGAGAGAACCAGCAAGTGCAAAAACAAACCAGAAACTGTCAGCCCTCAACCAAAATAAAGATGACTCAGGGAAGATGAGTAGGATCTGGTCTCATCTTGAGCAAGCCAATGATGCTCTGGGTTTGGGGAAGGGATGGAAGGCGTGAGGATAAAGAAATCTCCAGGCTCATGAAAGAGACTGTTTTCAATGTTGAAAGTAAGATATCCTTTATGTTAGGAAAAAAATAACTGTGAGAAACGATTTTTCAAAGCTTGAAGAGTGAAGGCAACGCCTCTCAGGGGGATAAGTATGGAAAATAAGTTACTCTTGAAGGTATTTAATTGAAGCAGAGGGTAAATGAGTGCAAAATGCACTTATGTGCCTTTCAAATGGGAGGGAACAGAGAGCTTAAGAAAAGAGGGAAGAGGCAAGGGGTAAAGGCCAATGTTAAAAAGGCAAACACGCTTTTTTCTTTAAAGGACTGTAACCTCAGACATGGGATTAGTGCATTCAGGCATGTCCCAGCCCGATAATTCTCCTTCTAACCTAGTAGCTATGTTTGCGCAGGCACCCGCCATTGGACAGTCCTCTGCCAGCTTTCCTGGGATTGCACCTCGTGTAAGTCATCACCTGTCACTACTTTTATTTCAAGCCTACCTCTTCCTCTCCCTGACCTGTGAGATGCTAAGAGGAGGAGGGATGGGGTGTCATGCAATGTGGAAACCACTTTAAACATCCACTGGGCTGATGGCAACAAAATTTATGTAATCCATGAAAGTACAGAATTGGGTAATAAAACTGAATAAATCATTTCTCTTTGTAAAGCAAATTCTCACCAACTGCCACCCAGATCATAACATACGAGGAGTGCTGCTCTTCACCTGGACGCACCTGCCCCTACCAAAAATGAAGTGCCTTGATGCCTCTGAGGATTATGCAAATGTGGGCATTATTTATACATCTGTGCAATGCATCAAGTATCAGGTGTCTCTGGGCATGAGTTACAAGGCCTCTAAAAGCAATGACTCTTTTATAGGGTTTTAGATTATGGTGATTTTCTGTAAAATCCTGCCAGAGTCACACAACAGGCCAAGAGCAATTAACATTAATTAAATGATCCCCATAAAGAGGTTGCCTCGCTGACACATTGATAACCTCTAAATGCACTTAGCCTGCTGCATTCTTGAGGGTGTTCCTTCAGCTGCTCCGGGAGCACTGGGCAGGCTCCTGCTGCCCTGGGCGGCTGCACACACACACGTGGAACACCACTGCTCCTGCTGCAATGTGCACATAAGAACTATCTGAAGATCATGCTAAAATGAGATTCTGATTTAGGAGGCCACAGATGGCACCTGGGATTCTGCATTTCTAACAAGCTCCTTGACGATGCTGAAGCTGCTCATTCCCCGACCACACATTGAGAAGCAACATTGTACAAAACCCCAGGCACAGACCTGGGGAGTGGGGGCAGTGGCCTGGAATGGGTACAAGAGAGCAATTCTAGACGTCCAGCGCATTGCTAATGTGCTAGCCTTTCCACCCTGTTTTTCTTATCCCCTAGGAATTATCAGTGAAGAGAACCTAGCAAGCAGGACATTGTGCAGATCCTGGGGTTAACATCAAAACTGATAAAAACCAGCTTCTGAGAAAAAAGGAGTCCAGGAATAGCTCCACTCTCAGGTCCTCTGTATTTTGCACCCGTCTTTTAGAGAATCACCTGGGGACAATCATACCCCACCATTATGAAGGACTTGGAGTTGGAGCTTTTTCCAAGATGGAAGGATGGGGCCCAGAAGATGAATCTCTTTAGTGGCGCCAAGAACCCATGTCCCTAGGCAGACACTTCTCTGTCTTTAAACCGCGGGGCACAGGGATGGAACTGGATTTAAAGGCTGGCAAACAGCCAGTAATGAGGACCAGGGTAGGGAGCTGGGGACTATACGGGGTAGGAAATCAGTGTGCAGAGAGAGGGGGCGGGAAGAACGTGAGTAGTGGGTGAGTCAAGAATGGGCAAAGGTCAAACATTTGAAAACCAGCCCGAGAAGCTTTGGCAGGGACTTCCTGACTGTGGAGTGCTGACAGCGTGAGGAGGTGATGCAAGTGTGGCAGCCAGCAGAAGGAAAGAGCACTCGGTCAGGGCCGGGTTGGAGAATTTAGAGAAAACAGTACAGAGAGAAGTTAGGAAGCCACCAGAGCCTATCTCGGGGGGCAGATGTGAGGTTTGTGGCAGCCCTATAAAATTGTAGGCCAATCGGTTGTAAAATTATATCACGATATTATAATGATGCAGCTGCGGAAAGCATCAGTAACAATCAGGAGGGGAAGGTTTCCATTTTAATTCAGTAATGACGTGGATGAAGTTAGAAATGTCTCATGAATCCACAGAAAAGGGTTTGGATACTCTTCTTAAAGTAGCCTTGTAGCAATTTCCTGATTGAAGATAAATTCAAGCATGAAAAAATGAGGAAGGAAGAGGGGAACGTTCACTTTGGTGGATGAGATCTTAGAAAAGGAAGTCACAGGAGAAGACGGGGAGAAGGCCCAGGGATTTTACACAGAGAATTCCTGGGATCCTTCAGAGACTGGAGTCATCTGACCAAGAAATGTGCCCTTGGGTCTGTAGACTTTTTCTTCTCTCTAACACCCTTCCTCCGTGAATTTTCAGTGCAACACAAGCCAAGTGGCCTATTAATAGAGCGAGAACAATTTTACCACGGGATGTGGTGTTTAATTTAAAGAGACGTCAAAGAGTGAGGGGCAGATGGCTGGGCAGGCAGTACCTCCCAATGACCTTGGTGAGCCCCTGACTCATCCCAAATCTTACAGATCCAGAAATGTGCTCTGACAAATGAACCCTGAGTTGATCAAGCTTTAGTGAAGAAAGGAGAAATGGATAAGCCAGGGGCCTGCTTATTAATTTCTAGTGGATCTACGGGTAGCCTGAGAAATGAGACCAGTTATTAGTTTGGGTAATCATTTCTGGAAAGGTGTTCAACTCGAGGGACTCAATTATATGTCTCAGGATTACTAACACATGGAAGATCCCAAACATTAAAGCTTGAACAAAAAAAAAAATATTCTCAAAACACTGTTTCCTCATGCCATAGTGAAATAATGACCAATTCTTGTTTATCCCACTCTACCTTCCCATAAATTTAGTGCACTCCACGCTCCTGCAAGCACAGCTTTACTCTAACTGGTTATTTGGTTGGTTTCCTAGGGCTGTCTTAACAAGGTACTACAATTCAGTGGCTTAAAACAGAAGTGTATTTTCTTCTACAGTCTGGGGGCCAGAAGTCTTAGGTCAAGGTGCCAGCAGGGCCGTGCTCCCTCTGAAACCCATAGGGGAGTTGATCCTTGCCTCTTCCTGGCTTCTTCTGGCTTGCCGGAAACCTTTGGCTTTCTTTGGCTTATAGCTACCAACTCCAATCTCTGCCTTCATTGTCACCCGGCATTCTCCCTGTGTGTCTCAGTGTCTCTTCTCCTCTTATAAGGACACTGGCCACGATGGATTAGAAGTCTATCCTACTCCATTGTTTCATCTCTTATCTACATTCATTATCCTCGTCTTAACCAATTACACCTGCAACAGCCTTATTTCCAAACAACGTCACATTCTGAGGCACTGGGGGTTAGGACTTCAAATTTTGGGGGGCACAAAATTCAACCCATAACAGTTATGCCACAGTGTGGTTCAATTCGTAGGCAGGTGTTGAGATAACCATGGCTCAGTCCAGACCCTGCCTTTAAGGATCCCACACTCTATTGAAAGATATATATATATACACACACACATACACACGTATATATACATATCTTACACATAACATAATATATATGTAATGTAATCTCGTATATATGTATATAAACTTAGTTGGCAATTTTCTCCTGGCTTCAGGAAAAATCCCCAGACCGATGAAACCACAAAAGCCCTGTGTTGGATCCTAGAAGAATCAGTATTTTAACAGCTCCCTGAGTGTAATAATTAATTGTATATCAACTTGACTTGGCCTTAGGGTACTCAGTTACTTGGTCACGCGTTATTCTGAGTGTGTCTGTGTGGGTGTTTTGGGGTGAGATTAACGTTCAAATACAGAGTGAAGTAGACTGCTCTCTCCAAATGTGAGTGGATCTCTTCTAGTTAGCAAAAGGCCTGAATAGAACAAAAAGCCTGATCCTCCCCCAAATAAAAGGGAATTCCTCCTGGCTGACTATCATGGAGTTAAGATACTGGGTTTTGTTCTTATTTTTCCTGCCTTTGGACTTGAACTGAAACATTGGCTCTCTTTGGGTCTTGATCCTTCTGGCCTTTGGACTGGAACTACACTATCAGTTCTCCTGTGTCTCCAGCTTGCCTACTTCAGATTTTGGGACTTTTCAGCCTCCATAATTGCATGAGTCAATTCCTTATTATAAATATCTATCCAATATATTTCTACATATTTACATTCTATTGGTTCTGTTTTTTTCTGGAGAATTCTAACTAATACACCAGGCGGTTCTAATATACAACCAATGTTAAGAACCACTGACCCATAAATCACAGATAAGAGAATGATTAATTCTGTCTGCCGAGGTGACTTCACAAAAGCTCACATTTGAGGTGGGCCAGAAAAAAAAAAATGAGTATCATCTGCCTTACCAAACAATTAGAGACAGAGGAAAGAGTATTAGCAAGAGAAACAAAGAAGAGAGGGTGGGAAGAAGAAAGGAATAATTGGAGATGAAATGGATGGGTTGGGCCTGATTCTGCCTTGCTGCAAATGTCATGGTTAAATGATTCAAGGAGCTATTGAAAAGTTACCCAAGGGAGCAATGTGCCATTACTGTAGTTTAGAAAAAAAAAATCTGAAAACTGTGTAGATGAGGGGAGAAGGACTGAAAGTGAGAGGGACTATTAGGACATCAGTGTAAAAGCCTGTTATGGAATGAATGTATCTTCCCAAGTGTGTATATTGAAGCCCCAACCCCCGATGTGATGAGACTAGGAGGCAGGGCTTTGGAAGATAACTAAGTTTAGCAGGAGTTAAGACAGTGGATGGGGCTCTCATGATGGGATGAATGCCCCTATTAGAAGAGGAAAAAGTACCAGAACATCCTGTCTCCTCCATGTGAGGGCACAGCAAGAAAGCACGGTCTGCAAGCCAGGAGGAAGGCCCTCACCAAGAAGCAAGTCTTTCTGCGTCTTCATCTTGGACTTCCCAGTCTCCAGAACTCTGGAAATAAATGTCTATTGTTTACACCTCCCATTCTATGGTGTTTTTGTTGTAGTGACCTGAGCTAAGCAAAACCCAAGCAAGAGGTGGTGTGGTCCTGGACTAGAGAAGGTTTTTCTGTGTGTTTTAGAGCTACATTCAGCAGGATTTTGGTGACTAGGCTTGGGAAATGAGGAGGAGAGGTGAATATATCTTCAAAGTTGTTAACATGGGTGACTGGAAGGATGGGTGTGTTAAGATTGGGAATACAGGAGGGGAAGCAGATTTTGTGGAGAACATAATGAATTCAGTTTTGGACACTTAACTTTGAGGTGCCGCCGAGTATTTGCTTAGAGGTGTTCAGTGAGCTGATAAAAATATATGAGTAAAATCTCCCCAAGGCCTCCCTGGGGAGATTGAGCAGATGCTAACACATTCTTCCTGTACATCCTGCAAAACCATGAGCAATTAAACTTCTTTTCTTATTAAATTACCCAGTCTCAGGTATTTCTTCACAGAAACACAAGAACAGCCTAGCACAAGTGTTCTTACACAAAGCAAGATGGTATAGCCCACTACACTCCAAGGCTATATGGAATAGCCCATTGATTCTAGGCTTCAAACCTATACAGCATGATACTGTACTGAATACTGCAGGCAATTGCAACACTATGCTAAGTATTGGGGGTCTAGATATATATATCTAAACATGGAAAATCTACAGTAGGGATACACTATAAAAAGTTTAAAATGGTGCACCTGTATAAGGCACTTATACCGTGAAGGGAGCCTGCCGGACCGGAAGTTGCTCTGTGAGTCAGTGAGTGAGTGGAGTGAGTGGTGAGTGAATGTGAAGACCTGGGGCATGACTGCACACGACGGTAGGCTTTATAAACTCTGTAGACTTAAGCTACATTACATTTATCTAGAAAACAATAAATTAATATATAGCCTTCAATAATAAATTAACCTCAGCTTACTATAACTTTTTGACCTTATACATTTTTAAATTTTTAAAAACTTTTTGACTCTTGTAATAACACTTAAAACACAAACACATTGTACCAATGTCCAAAACATATTTTTATATTCTATTTTAAAAGCATTTTTCTATTTTTAAAATTATGATTTTTTTTTACATTGTAAACTTTTTTGTTAAAAACTAAGATACAAACACTGGCTAGCTTAGGCCTACACAGAGTCAGGACATGAATATCACTGTCTTCCACCTCCACATTTTGTCCCACTGGAAGGTCTTCAGGAGCAACAACAGCATGGAGCTGTCATCACCTAGGCTAACAATGCCTTCTAGAATAGCTCCTGAAGGAACTGCCTGAGGCTCTTCTGCAGTTAACTTTTTTCTAAGTAGAAGGAGTACACGTTAAAATAACAATTGAAAGTATAGGGTAAATATACAAACCAGTATCATAACTTATTATCGTTATCAAGTATTACATAGTGTACATAATTGCATATGCTAGACATTCATGTGGCTGGCAGCACAGTAGGTTTGTGTACACCAGAATCACCACAAACACGTGAGTAATGTGTTGTGCTACAACTTTCCCACGGCTACAACCTCACTAGGTTCTGGGAAGGTTTTAGCTTCATTATAATCTTACGAGACCACCAAAACGTTGTTATGTAGTGTATGACTGTATACTCGTCCCGCAGAGGTCAAAGGGGAGGGATTTAAAATATTTGCCGAAAATAATATAATCTAAGATAAAAACAATGATTGATTTTGTCAAGTGTTTCAAAGATGTTCAGTAATTAGAGGGAAGGGAGGAGAGGGACAAGGAGGGGAGGAGGAGGAAAGGGGAGACGGGGATAACCTTGCCTATCCCTGGGGTAAGTGATGAGCAATGTAAAACATTATACTTTATTTTAAAACAGTTAGGAATGTATCATAGAGCAGAAGGAAAGATTAACATAAATTTTAAAGATTAAGAGGAGAAGCCAAGAAAAAGTATTTTCAGGTACATTTAGAACTAGAGCCCAGCAGCGCGCATCCTTCTCTTCTGCCACTAGGGGCACTGTGCTGGGAAAGTCTGAGCCAGCGCCATCTGTCTGAGAAGATGCTCAGAAACCTCAGCTGAAGAAACTACCACGTGAGCCTAAATACCAACCTAGGAATTTGGAACAATCTTGGTCATCCAGTGACTTTTTTTCTTTTTAGAAAAGGGAAAATTTTGAAGGAAATTTCGGATTACAGGAGTCATGAATCTTACTGGTTCCCAGGATTTCTTTTATTTCTTTAGAGAGAAATTATTCAGTGATACAAAACACCTTTTATTTATTTGTTTATACATTTATTTATTATACTTTAAGTTCTGGGGTACATGTGCAGAATGTGCAGTTTGTTACATAGGTATACACCTGCTATGGTGGTTTGCTGCATCCATCACCCTGACATCTACATTAGAGCCTAGGTCACAGCTGTCCAGCTAGCTAAATGCAGTCATCTGAGTGACCATTGGCAAGGCCAGTAAAGAAGCTCCCAGTTGAGCTCAGCTCTAATTGCAGAATCATGAGCAAATAAACTGGTTATTGTTTTAGTTCACTAAGTTTTGGGATGGTTTGTTACACAGAAATAGCCAAAAAAATATACAAGTATGAATCTATCAAACAAAGGTTGCAAGGATTGTATCATACGTCAAAGGTCTGACCCTCTTCCTTATGAGGATGACAAAAGGTGGTATAGCTAATTTACTCCAATGTATAACTGTATTAATCATCTTTTTATCCTGTATTTTTGATGTTTTGCTATCTCAGGGCCTTGCTGACCCTGGAGGGACTGCCCCTCCCAGGGACACCCATGCCTAGAGATAATAAACACGGAACTTCCTTTTCAAATGCAGATCAACCAATTTGGAGCCTATACCCCTAACCATCTCACACTCTGGATCACTGTCCACCTGCCCTAATCACCCCAGGGCCAGGAGCCAAGCAACTAGAGACAGCCTCTGTGCCCCAGAGCCACTAAAACCAGCCAATCCTAAGCCTGCTTACCCAGCGTGCCTGTTCCTTCACAGAAACCACAATAAAGGCTATCGCCTACATTTTCCCCCACTCCCTCTGCCTCCTGACTGATCCCAGTGCTTCTCCAGGTGGCCCCCCATTGTGTGGTGTGCCCCACCCCTCGGGATCTGTAAGTGCAACAAACTGTCTTTTCAACGGCCAGTTGTTCCCTCATCTGTTAGCCTTGTCATTCCTGAATTATAATAGAATCTACATTTTAAAACAATAATCTGTGAGTGGACAAATCCATAGCCGGCATGACTCTCACAGGTAACTAAGGTGGTCGAGGCAGAAGTGAAAACCCAGAACATTGTGCCACTAAAAACAACTATTATTTCTTAATGGTCCCCATTCATCCTCTAGATAACTCCAGGAGGTGGGTTTTATTGTCCCCAGTCATTCAGAAGTGAAAATTAAGGCTTAGATTAAATAATATGCCACTAGCAAGTGGCAGAACTGGGATTTCAACCCAGTTTTAACTCTGATCCAAAACCAGAACTTTTCCTAATCTGTCCCAAGGATCTTTGCCAGGCTCGGAATTTTTGAACAAATGAGTTTTATATTTTTAATCACCTTTTTCTAAATATAAAAGTAATCATTCTCACTGACAATTTGAAATATAAAGAAGAAATTTAAAATCGCTCATTTAAGCACTCAGAGATAACCACTGTCAACATTTTGGTGTGTGTCTTTCTAGTATTTCTTCCATGCATATTGTATAGATTTTACAAAACTTAGATTAAACTCACTGTCTCTTATAACCTACTTTTAAATCTATCAGTAGGTTGTGAGCATTTTACAATGCCATTAAATGTTTTCCTAAGAAAGGAACTTTAGTGGCTAAATTTTAGTTTCTCAGTTTATAAATACAAGAGCCATTTATGAATCCTCCATTTGTTATCAAGTGAATTATTTCTAATATTTTGTTACTGAAAGTGCTTTGATGAACATCATCATCTGTCCTGATACATAATTCTTTGTGAGCGTCTCTGATTAAAACTTAAGGGTAAATTCCTCAATGTAGAATTGCTGACTCAAAGGATATGTACTTTTTTGATTTTTGTTTGTTTGGTTGGTTTCTAGATAGAGTCACTCTGTCACTTAGGCTGGAGTGTAGTGGCTCAATCTCAGCTCACTGCAACCTCCACCTCCCAGGTTCAAGCAATTCTCCTGCCTCAGCCTCCTGAGTAGCTGGGATTACAGGTGCACACCACCAGATCCAGGTAATTTTGGTATTTTCAGTGGAGGCAGGGTTTCACCATGTTGGCCAGGCTGGTAGCAAACTCCTGACCTCAAGTGATCCACCCGCCTCGGCCTCCCAAAGTGCTGGGATTATAGGTGTGAGCCACTGCACCTGGCCCTGGATATGCACGTTTTTAAGACTTTTGACTTTTGATACTTGTTTGTCAAATTTCCCTTCAAATACATGGTACCTGTTTCCACCTATCCAGAGTCCTTTTTTTTAACATAATATGACTTCCTGCTAGGGGCTGCTTTGTGTGTATTTTTGCATGTGTGTGCATGTATGACTGAAACACACACAGGGTCCTTTCCATGCTCAGTTCAAGCACAGTGTAGTCTTTGATTAATATCTATAGTTGCTAAATAGAGAGGCTTCTTAGACTTGAAATCTCTATTCCGAAAGAGTAACTTGGTTTCTCAAAAGGGCTTACTAGCCTGGAAGTGGAGTAACTATTGTTATTCAGTCATACAGAACTACGATACATGACTGCCTATGTTGCTTAAATGACAGTTGTATGTGCATTCCTCCAAGTTTATTCAGATTGTGTGTACTGTACCTATGTACAGTAAGTTCGGAGGGAAGGCCAGTAAGCAGCGCATCCCATTTCCATAAAGAAAGGGTGACTGGAAGAGGGGGGATTTTAACTGATTCTAAAGAACTCAAGAGATTCAGAGTCCCAGAATGCCAATAGAAGGCTGTATCATTCCCCCGGCATCTATAGCCAAAGTAATATGCTACTTACCTGGTGTGACCTAATGCGTCCCCCAAACTGACTCATGCTCTCAAACATCACTGCCGATACACACCAGCCTTCTGTGCCCTAAATTTCAGCCTTCAAGCTGAAAGTTACCTGTTAAGATGCAAATAGATGAGTCAGAAGGGCTTAGCTGCATTTACAACTTAACTCAAATGAGCTTATTGAACATCAAACAGCTTGAGTTCCCTACAGAGGCCCCAAAAAATGAGATCAGAGTATGTGGTATCACTACGCAGTTTCCAAAGTCAAGGTAGAGTGTCAAAGAAGTTTTCTGGATGACTATGGAGAGAAGGACAGTTCTGGTGACAAAAGAGACAACACAGAGTGTCTTTGAGGACCGTGAAGAGAGTTCTCAGTGTAGTTTTCAGTGTGGTTCAGGCAATCATTGGACTTGTTGTACTGAAACTTTGATCCCATTCCCTGCTGATAACCACACTGGTTTGTAGCTTCCATTTCCTGCCAATGACAGAACTTGCAGCAAACAAATTATTCTAGGTGGACAAACCTTCTCCTTTTTCCTCCCACAGGTATATACAGGTAAGCATCTGAGACAGGCTTTGCATGGACCAGGTCACATCTGTTAACAAGGCACTGGTTATATCAATGGCAACTCTGAGACGATTTTTCTATGCTGTAGTACGGCACTAAATATAATAGCCTCTTAACTGGCACATTGTTATCAGTATTATTATGGCTTTCTCTTCATGCCTGTCACTGGATTATGGTAATTTTTTTTAGTCATAGGTTTTAATCGGAGTTGAAGTCTCTGAGTTACTGACAGCTCGGGAGAGCTGTAAATGCTCTAAGATTGACTTCCCACTGTCACAAAATCATAACACAAGCAAAAAGTAGAGGTTCTCTCAAGCCTCTTCATTCCAATTAAAAACAAAGCAACTTTCTAAACAGCAGGCTTCTTTTCCAGACTTCACGCCAAAGGAGAGGGAGGCAGAAGGCACCAGCTTCTCTCCTCGTCCTTCCTCCTAGGTTCAATGCAAGAAACAATGACCTTGGCAAAAATGACGAGAAGCAGATACTGCAATTTAGCTAATGGTGTCTACAGGAAGCTAGGAATCATTCCTTTGACATGCTGTGGTACTGAAACAGCATCAGGCTTTGGTGAGTTCTCCTGACCTTGTAGCAGCTGCTCACAGACATTGCCTGTGGTCACTCATTTGAATAACCACAATAGAGCTGGGAAAATGAGTCATGTTAACTATCCCCTTTGGAGGTTATGAAACAGAGGCAGAGGCACCTCTGGCCTTGCCTTCCTGGCACCATAGAAGTTCCCTCCTGACCAAATGTGACCCCTAGCTAGGAGGCATCTAGGACTAGGCCAAGTGTTAGACAGAGATTACTAAATCTCCTGTCACCATGGAGAAGTTGTATGCGACCACAGTACCAATCTTAGAAAAACGCTAGCTACTTTTTCATTTTGGCTTCAGAGTCCTTCTGCTTCTTCCGTTTTGCAGCCCTTTCCCCCTTTCTGGTGTCATCCTTAGGCCTCCCACGACCAGCATAGACCATTCTGGCATCTAACTTAGGTTAGTCCTTTACATCCATCCAAATCCTTATTTGCCTGAGGTCCTGTTCTCAAGTAATTATCACAGAAAGAGATGACCTGAATATAGGCTAGGTTATGCTGCAGTGATAAATAACCCGAAAATCTCAGTAGCAAAATGAGAGTTTCTCACTCATTTTGCATATCCACCACAGGTTGCCAAAAGACTCTGCTCCCCAGAGTAACTCAGTAACCCAGGCCACCATCAGTGACCCAGATCACCATCTTAGAAGTCGCCACCATCATCTCCAAGATAGGACAGGAACTAGAGTCTTATTCTGGCAATTCAATGCACTGACTGAGAAATTACATTACTTCCACTCACAAGTCACTGGCCAGAATTCATCACATGGCTTCATCCAACAAAAAAGGGGCCAGGAAGTACAATCCTCTTTTGTGCATCAGAAGGCACAGAGCCAGAAATATTTGATAAGCTGCGTAAATGATTAACATGACAATTATTTTGCAATAAGAAAAAAATGAAGATTTGCAGGGTAAAGAGTTACCCCTCCTGGTGCTGTTTGCTATTACAGTAAAGCTGTGTTCGGTTCTCTAGTGCTAGGAAGGATCGGCCAGATAATGGAGAAAAGAAAAATCTCTCCCCAGTTCAGACCCTATGCTTGCTTTATTTGTTCACAGTTCTCAAGGTGGTTTGCCAGAGTGAATACAAAATTATATAAATATATGCCGAAGATGAAAATAATAAGGATGAGAATATGTGCCAAACAACTTAAATTTGGTAGGGAGGAGAGAGGCATAGTGGAAGGAGAATAAATTAGAAGCCTAGACAGAAAACTGAAAGGGATTTTGTGCTTATCTGAGATGATAAAAACAAAGATGGATACGGATAATTTTTTGCTACTAGCTGCTAGCTTTCTGGAAGCATGAAAAAAAAAAAAAAGCCAGGATGAAGATTGCATCAGTCTAAACACAAAGCAGTTCAGGCTTGGAGTAGAGTTTGAAGGAAAGAGACATCTGAGATTATGGTGGAGAAATAATGAAGGCAAAGAGGTGATGGCGTGTGGAAGAATGGAGACGTTTGCTGTTCTCATATCCAGGAGAATTGCTGAGATTTAGTAGGAACGCCCAGCAGTGGCAGCACAAAGTTCAGTTTCAGAAAACAGAATTGTCAGGAGAATCATGTTCTTGTGCCCTAGCAAATGCTATATATGTGCCCAGGGCAAAAACAAGCAAAGGAAGAAGCAAGCCCCACATATGACCAATATTTGAGCACCCATCATCAGGTCCAAAGCATGACGGGGGGGAACTCTCAAAGATCTTTGTGTACCTTGTAGCAGTTCCAGGGAAATGAGACTGTGAAGTGATCCCACATCCAATCTGTCAGCAAATTCTGTTGGGTTTAGCTTCAGTGTGTAACCAAAAGTAGAATCCACCTTAACACCTCCACCTGCCACTTCTCCCAAGCCACTCTGATCTATTGCCTTGATTTTTACAGTGGCCTAACTACTCTCCTATTTAAACTCTTGTCTCCCAATTGTGTGTCTTCTATGCAGCAGCCAAAATGATCGTCTTGAAATGTAATTTCTCTGCTTGAAACTCCCTGATGGCTTCCTATTCTTCTCAGAGGATCCCAAGGCCTTCCCTTGACCTAGAAAGCCATCTAGGATCCAGTTCCCCAAATATCCTGGACCCCATTCCCCCATCACTCCCTTTCCACCCACTTAGCTTTGTTCACACTAGCCCGGCCGCCCCTCTGCCAAGCCTTCTGTCTCAGGGCTTTTGCACTGGCTACCTTCTGTGTCCAGGAGGCTCTTCCCCCAGAAATCTGCACCAAGACTGTTCCCATGCTTCCTTGGAGTCTCTGCCCAAATACCGTTTGATCAGTGAAGTCTTTCTTATCCATTCTATTTAAAAGAACACACTCCCACCCCAGCCCTGAAGGCCTAATCCTCCTAAACTATCTTTCCTTAGCTAGTTTTATGTGAAATGGGTTGTCACATGTACTGATTTAGTTGTAGTTATAAGTACTCCAAAAGGGCAGGAAGGATTTTGCCTGATTTGTTCACTGCTATAACCCCAGCATCTAGAATAGGACCTGCCAACAGTGTGAGCTCAATAACTATGTGTTGATTGAACAGATTGAAATTCATCCCAACCCTCCCACTACAGGGATCTAGTGTCAGAGATATTCAAGGAACAAGGCCTCTCTCTCTCTCTCTCTTTTGTGATACCCTGTGAGGATTCGGGGCCTCCTCCTCCTCCTACCTGATATCAGCTGCCATGGATACAGGTTTCTTAAAGGGTCAAGGATGCGACAGATACTTCACATTAGCTTTTATGTCCTCGATAAAATTAACAACAAGCAAACCTTGAGTAATAAAGCTATAATTCTGTCTTGCAATTCTGATTTGATACAGACTGTAAGAGCTTGGCTCTTGAGGCTAAAAGCTGTTTCCAGAACCCTCAATGGAATTATACCTCTGTAATTCATTTACTGTTATTCATTTTATGTATGTTTACAGATAGAGCCAAAACAATCATACAGCCAGCAAAACTAAAGCAAAGAAGAAAAGATACCTAGTGGTTTTCATTTTTAAATTACAATCATTATGTGAGTTACAATATTTTGCCACACTACAGCACTTCTAGGCTAAATAAGAAATACACTTAACAGCAAGGTAAACATAATAAGATAGCTTTTTAAAAAATGAGTATTACCTTGCTCTGTCTTCAGGGATGTTATTTTCAATAGCAATATCAATTCACAAAGAAAAGTCAAGAGAATAATTACGGATGTTTAGCCAATAGGACTGGTATATGTAAACAAGATCAGAAAAAGGTACTGGATAATACCCTTGAAAGGCCTCTAAAGCTGTTGTCCCACCACAGCCATTTTCAACTACACAACCAAAAACAATCCAATAAGCTTTCATCATTTATGTCCAAATTTCTAATGAAACAAGCCTCTTGAAAAATAAGCAAGTATACAGATGGGCTTGGATAGATCTGGCATTAAATCTATATTTTATGTTTCTTTATTTCATTTTAAGATAATTTAGGATATTCAAAAGTGATCTGTTAGAAAGAATTATTGGAGAGACAATAACATTTTTCTTGCACCAGACGCAAACTAGATAATGATAAGACGTATACACTTTCCTCATCCAATGAACTAAAGCTTCATTTGAGAAGGAACATCAAGGACTTAGAAGGTTCTCTTGTGTAGAGTTCTTTCTTCTTGATAAAGGGTCTCTCCTGTCACCCAGGGTGGAGTGTATTGGTGTGATCATAGCTTACTACAGCTTTAAACTCCTGGTCTCAAATGATCCTCCTACCTAAGCCTCCTAAGTAGTTAGGTCTATAGGTGTGTGCTACCATGCCTGGCTAATTTTTTTTTTAATTTTTGTAGAGACAGTCTTGCTATTTTCCCCAGGCTGGTCTCAAACTCCTGGCCTCAAGCAATCCTCCCCTCAACCTCCCAAATCACAGGGATTACAGGCATGGGCCGCCGTGGGTGATGTTGTGTGGATTTCCATCTATAGGACACTTGGCTGCCACTTACAGTCTATTTCATATATAGACTGCTGAACAGCCTAAGATAGTGTGAGTAAAATTTTACAAATGTTTTTCTTGTTTCAATCAGGCATGACCTTTAAATATATAAAACTGTACATAAGAAAGGTGCCCACAAGACTTCTGGAAGAATTAAGCAAATTCAATTCACAGATATTTTTGAGTACCTACTAAACATAAAGCACCTTTCTAGATACTGAGGATACAACTGTGAACAACACAGATTTAAGTCTCTTCATGGAGCTTCTACTCTAGTGTGCTGGGAACATGGACAGGAAGCAAAATAAGTAAATGACATATTTTCCAGGTGAGAACTGCTAGGTGCTCTAGAGAAAAATCAAGTGAAGAAGAGCCAGGGAAGGTAGGCCAGGGGTGCAATTCTAAAGAGAATTAGGGCAGACCTTGCTGGAAAGGAGACATTCAAGCAAAGACTTGATGAGTGCCAATATCTAGATGAGCTTTCCAAGCAGAGAAAACTGCAAAAGCAAAGATCCTGAGGTGGAAGTGAGCCTGCCATGTGACTGAGTGGAGAGCAGCAGATGAGGTCTGAGAGATCAGAGGGCCATATCCTACAGTGACGCAGGGCACAGGTGACTTGACATGGCCAATGTTTTCAAAGCATCACTGTACACTTTGTCTGGAATAGCTGGGGTGGGCTAGAGGGCAAAAATAAAAGCAGAGAGACCAGTCAGAAGGCTTTAGGGTGAATGTAGGTGGGGAACTTTGTCTGATACCCTTGGATCAAGGTGGTAGCCGATGAGTGGTTGATACAATATGGTCAGATTCTGGATATCTTTTGCAAGTATACAAAATAGGATGGGGACAACAGGATCAGGACACTTCCAAAGATTCATATGGCCAATTTAGGTAGATATGATCCTCTCCCCACTAGGTCCAGAGCAGTATTATTTACATCATTCACCCACCAAAACTTAACTGGCATCAATGAAAATCTTTTTTTTTTTAAGAGACAGAGTCTAGTTCTGTTGCCCAGGATGGAATTCAGTGGCATGATGCTAGCTTATTGGTCTCAAGCAATCCTTTCATCTCAGCCTCCTAAGTAGCTGGGACAATAGGCACCTGCCACTACACCCAGTTATTTTTTATTTTTTCATATTTTTGTAGATACAGGGGCTTTGCTTTGTTGCCCAGGCTGGTCTTGAACTCCTAGGCTCAAGCGATGCTCCCACCTCAGCCTCCTAAAGGGCTAAGTGTTACAGGTATGAGCCACCATGCCTGGTCTATCAGTGAAAATCTTAAAGGATAGCTCAGAAATGTTGGTACTTTGGGACAAGTAAGAACCCATGTTAGAATGAAAGGATTCCTGAATCAACAGAACGTGTAATGTGTCTGCTGCTCAATGTGTACACATTGTTAGCGGGGGAGCGTGTCACCCTGTCTCTCCTCTAATCACCCTTCCTCTCGCTGACCCAACATCATTCTGGGAGCTGTGAGCAGTAGAGCCATAGAGCACTATTTCTGTGCTCAACAATTCCCAGCTTACTTGGAGAGGCCTGTGAGACTCCCTCCTCCATCCTTCTTCTGACCCTCTTTCTCTCTGTTTTTCTTTTCCTCCTCTGCCTTTGTCAGATTTCCCTGAAAAACTAAAGGCACCAAGATGCTGTCTCAGGCTCTTGGCGCGACTGACCTCTATGGAGACTGTGCTTGTGGTTTTTCCTTTGTTCTTGTCTGCAGTCTGACATCACTTTCAATAGTGTCCCTCTCAGGAGTGGCACAGCCCTGTCTTGTACTTCCCTGTATTTCTTCTCTTGGCCCCTGGTTAAGGTAAAGCCCCAAACCAAACAGGACCTGGCCTTAAAAACTCCAGGATCAACTCAAGACTTTTGACAGTGTGGCCTTCCTTGGGGCCTTTAACTTAGATGCTCAGTGTACCATGGGCCTGCTCCTCCCAGGGAGAAGGGAGAAGTCAGACATGTCCTTTCCAGCAGCTGGGCTCCATCTTCCAGGATGCTTGGACCCTTTTCAGCAAACAAACCCTCCAGGCACCAGAGATCTGCAAAAAAGTGTCATTATTTTTGTTCCTGATAGCTTTAAAAATACAGCTAAGATTTTTACTGGAGATCATGTGAGCCACGGAAACGTGAATTTTACTATTTAGTGTGTAAACCGTGCCTTTTAAGCATATGCTGCAGCAGATGGTAGGTGATATTGTGGTGTGCTTAGTTAGATGGGATCCTTGCTAAAGCTCACCCATCCCATCTGCATTCTCTAAAGGCTAGGACATCCTGTTACCTGAGCTAAGAAATCAATCAGAACCAAGAAAACGTTTAAAATGGTAAATAATAATAATGGGTTTGTGCTGGGTGTGTGCTAATAAAAATGCAGAACTTCTCCACCTCAAGTGGAAAAAAACCAAGGTAAACCCAGTATCAGCGATTCTTCCAGAAAAGCTGTCACTGTGATCTCTGAGGCACTATCAAGATGAAATTGGAACCAAGTGTACTTTATTCAGGACATCTTTGAGATAAAAAATATAATGCTTCTTTTCTATCTTTGTGACATTGTTCGAAAAGATGTGATTTGGCTGTTAAAATCACTTGCACTGTATCTCAAGGCTAAGGCTGACAATTCAAATAAAAGCCTCTCTCTCT
The DNA here is from genome assembly GCF_030222135.1 of Aotus nancymaae. Classification (NCBI taxonomy): domain Eukaryota; kingdom Metazoa; phylum Chordata; class Mammalia; order Primates; family Aotidae; genus Aotus; species Aotus nancymaae. The sequence continues at coordinate 15,744,885 of NW_026988447.1, forward strand.
CTCTCTCTTTGGTTTGTTATCTGAGCCGCAGCTAGCTGTCACGGCCATCTACACGGTGGGGCACCTGGGAAGGGGTGAGGCGTGTGCCTGGCCTGCCATCACATCCCACCTGACTCCATGCTTCTGAGCTCCATTTAACTTCCAGAGTTCTGGGAAATTTCTGTTTTCTTTTGTCGGATGACCTCAAAACCAGGTGCAGTGTTAAAAGCCAAATGATGGTGTTTAATTTTTAATAACTTTATTGTACATGCTTTGTAGAAAATTTAGAATACATACTGGTACAAAAAAGAAAATAGGATCCCATCATTTTAGATTAGCACTGTGAATATTTGAACGTATTTCCTTCTGATCTTTTCTCAATTCAACATGTGTGTTTTGTTGGTTTATTTTTGTTCATAAAAGGGGTGGGGGTATTTGAATGAACAATTCTGTGAATTCCTCATTAACAATTTATGACAAACATTTTCCAGCAGCATTTAATTCTCAACAGATGTGGGCACACTACTTTTTCCCATCATCATTAATCTGTGGGGAACACCATTCCAGATGAGTATCTCCGAATTATCATAAATCACTTTAGAATCTTCATTAAAAGAAAAACTGTAGAATGTCTCTCCCTACAAAGATGCAGTGTCACAAAGGCAGAATCTCATCTGAAATACTCAAATTCACTGGCCCTTCTGACTAGCTGCAGTAAGCACCATATTCTTGTTTGCCCAGCCTCAAGTCCCCTCAGAACCTCAAGTCTGCCCAGTAGTGGGGCCATCCTGGCCCGCAAAGGATCTCCCCGAAGATGCCCTACTTATTACCCCTTCTCACCTAAGGGTGCCTCTAGCTTTCTGCAAAGTGAGTCATCCTTACAACTAAATCAAAGAGACTATTTCCCTATGCAAAGGCCACTTTCAGATAAATAAATGTGTACGTTTCTCTTGGAGACACTAGGTTGTTGAATTGGTATTGAAAGATATAGAGAATCCATTAAAGGCCTGTGGCACTAAGAGGGTGGGGAAAAAGGAGCAGGTTAAATCTGAGAAGAGGAGCACTATAAAGTCACTTGTTGGGATCTACAGTTGGATAATAGCTATTCAGTCAGCCCCAATGTTTGATAGCCATTGGCTTGTGACACTGTCTTTTAACTACGGCATATTCCCATACACTCTATGGGAAAATTTTACTGGATTGCAGTGGTTTGAGGAAGAGCAGTTTGGCCTCCTTGAAAGAAATTTCACTTTTGGAAGAACAACAAAAAATGGTGTGCCTGTGCAGTGCACTCACTTGTCTTTTTTTCTCTGAGCTGCCTTGCATTAAATTCAGGCCAACTGGAGCACTTGGCTGAGATTTCCATCTGGGAGGTGGAGTGGTTAGGACTAGCCAGGGGCTGCCAGGGTAGCTGTAGGTGTCTGAGACCAATGTTCTCATTGAAATTTTAGACAGAAAGGTGCCTGCTTATTTTCTTTTGTTCATAGTCAACATAGACATTCATTTTCAATCACATACAAATTTTTCACCATTTTGACAGGTGGAGGCAGAGAAACGAAGGCATCCGCATCAGCAGGAGATGAAGAAAACCTATTGTATTAAATTGTTTTCTTCCCCTTTCCTGGGTTGTGGAAAGGGAGGAAAAAGAGGGGTTCTCAAACTTCACTGGGATGTTTACAAAAAATCTGGTCTAAGATGCAGCTCAATGATTGCTAATAGAAAAAGTCACACATACGTCAAATCTGTAATAGATTTCTTATTTTATGCAATTGGCAGCCGGCTGTGGCTCTTCCATCTCTACCTCTGATTGTTTGCTTCATTCCCTTCATCACTTTCAGCTATTCCAATAGGTGAATCCCAGGCTTCTAAGCAACAGAGTTCATATGTTACACTGGGACATGCAACCTGAACTAAACTCATTAATTGTATGGTTAGAAATCCACAATCATGAGCAGCAGTCTCTTAGCCAATTGAGTATACTTTGTTATGTTAGTTTTCATGCTAAAGATAATGTACAATCAAAGAAAAAAAACTAGAAAACATAGATTTCTAAAGAAATACAATTGGGCTCAAGACCCAGCAAAAAATTAGAGAAAATAAAACAAAATTTTATTTTTACAGAACAGGTCAGGGTCAAGGGTACTTCCATTAACAATAATAGTCTATAAGCATGGGAATCAACCACTTGTTCTCAGGAAATGTTGCCAGAGCTAGGAAGAAACTCGCAGGTGTTGACATTTTCACTGGGTAACAAATTCTGACCACCAAGGAAATACATCAACAAATCTCTAACATAGAAAAGAAAAAAATGGAAATCTAGAAGAGAAAGATTCATCTTCAGAGAGAAACCTGAGCAGTTCTTGGAAACCTTCTAGGGGGAGATGGTTGGGAAACTTTAGGAAAGAAGGAAATCTCAGATTAATCATGCCCATTTGATGTGTGAGAACAGGAGAACTGTAAGAAATGGAGAAGCTGATGAAACAGAACTCCCAACTAATGCATGTAGTCAAAGTTGTTTAAAGGACAATTCATTGAGGGAAATTGCTTGAGACAATAATGTAGATGCCTCTGCCATTGCCTTGGGAAGAAGGAAGATTTTAAACTACAGCTTGGAACAGTGGTTTTCATTGCGTAAAGCCAGCATCACTGGAAAATTGGGTTCCATAAATTGAGATTATTTTGGTTACATTAAGCTTTACTACCAACTTTCCTGTAGTTTTAGAGGGGTAATTTACTTGAACCATTCAGAAGTCAAGAACAAGCTTGCAAGATAAAAATGAGTCAAAAGTTTGAAAATTAATTGAATAAATCAGTTTGATAAGTAGTCAAACAATCAAAAAACACCACTGATTCTGTTTTTGGGGAAAGTAAACGGCTTATCAATTAATAGATTTGAGATTAAATGCAGTCAATTTTCAATTATCAATGCAGATGGAGAAAAGGCAGGAATGAGAAACAAGATCCACAGAGAACACTGTAGCCTCATTTCCATTTCAATCTTTTCCCCCATTTCCATTTCAATCTTTTTATTTAACTAATTTGAGATTTAAAAGCCTATCTGTTTCCCTTCAAGTAATTAAATAAACATGTATCAAGGGCCTACTGTGTGCCAGCCCCTCGGGGAGGCATCCAGGAGAAAGTAGCCTGGCCAAGAAGCTGCCTGGGACCCGAACAATAACAGGCTTGGCTTCAGTTGTTTACTTTTATCATCTCAGCAAAATGCAGTGCATAAATTAGAATTAATGAAAAGGAAAACATTCCCTTACTAAATAAGGATATCTTTATCTCAATTCTTCTGTAAAATAAAGTTCTTCACTAGTTCTTATTCTTTTTTGTCTTTTTTTTCAGCGCCCTCATTCTTAATCCTGATCTATGTATGAAAAAGAAAATGGCAACTAGGGAAAAATGGAGAAAGGACAGAAACTAGGCAAAAAGCAAAAGAAAAATGTATAGAAAATAAGATTAAAAAATAGTAGAGTGTAATTTATTTATAAACAACATTAAAGTTGACCCAAATTTTTCCTAGTAGATAAAAAGCGATAAAAATGGATTTATACATGTGAATTTTATGATTGACAAGTCAGAGGATAATGTGGAGATAATGTAGAAATGAGACATAAATAATGTCCATTCCAGCAAATAGGAAGAAAGGCAGCTGCAGAGACCAGTAAGCAGGAGAATTTGGTCAATGTTTATTACAGAAATGACTGAACAAGAATGTCTAGGAAATAAGAAGAAAGTCAAGACAGTTAATGATGAGCTCCTTCTAGAAATCATTTTCTTATTTACTCATTTCATGAATATTGGAGGTGCTCCTGCTGTGAGACAAGCACCCACAGACCCTATCCAACTCAATGGTGTCCAATAAATGTTTTTTTTTGAACCAAGAAATAAAAAAAAACAATAAATGAATAAGCCAATACTTCAGAAAGTCCACACATCCTTTTTCTCCTGGAGCCTTCTGCTAGGTGCCTGTCCTTGGCTACTCTTGGACTCTTTCTCACCTACTCATTAATAAGGAATCTGAAATCCCAGTTGTCCTGAGCTGAAACTCTCATGGGCCATGCCAACCAAGTGAACCCGAGTGAATCTGGTCTACTCATTTTGATGAATCTGAATAAAGCGAGGCTGTAGAATTTCAAGAAATAAGATTAATGATCTTATGCTTAATTCTATCAGTCATGGGCAAAATGAAACTATAAGCATTAGGTTACCAAATACCATGGAGACAGCAGATATCTTTGTTAGATAGTGCTAATCTCTTGTAAAGAGATGTGCCCTCCCTTGAGCCCTCATCCTCAGCACCCCACCTTTCTGCTGTAATAAGAAGCATTATCCATGATAGGATCTTGGGCAATGCATTAGTGCTCACTCAGACATCATGACGCTGGGTGAGATGACATTGCAGGTTTTACGGTAACTCAGTTATCCCAAACTATCTGATGGTGCAGCACAGCCTCAGGCTAAAGTCAAATCTGTGATGCCAAAGGCTGAGACTAAAGGATGGGGAGGACCACAGGCTGAAGAACGTCTCTCAAATGCAGGCCAGTGCCAACACCAGGAGCAGAATTAGCATGGCCTTTAAAATGCCCCAAGTGATTCTAATGTATAGCCAAGGTTGAGAACCACTGCCATGGTATGAGAGAGAAGAGTAATACCTTTTCCTCACCCATCAGAAGGGGCATGGCTGACAACACTGTAATGAAAGACAGGTTGACAAGAGAAAAACATAACAAATTTATTTAACCAAAGTTTTATGTGACACAGAAGCCTTCAGAAATAAAGACCCAAAGACCTAAGGAAAATGTGTATTTTTATGCTGCATCTGATGAAAGAAGTGAATAGTTGTGGAAACATGATTGGACAAAATGGAAGTATGACCTAATGGTAATAAACTTAGGGGAACACAGAAAGCCCTGTGTGTTCAGATTGTTTGCTGTGCCTCTGTAAGACATACCTTCCCCCCAGCCCCGGGTATGGGGCAGGACACTTATTACCTAAAGGCCGTTGAGGAGGAGGGAGGTGGGAGGAGAATGTCCTAGGTCTTTTTTGTTTGGTTTGGTTTGGTTTGAGACAGAGTCTTGCTCTGTTGCCCAGGCTGGAGTGCAGTGGCATGATCTCGGCTCACTGCCAACCTCTACCTCCTGGGTTCAAGCGATTCTCCTGCCTCAGCCTCCCAAGTAGCTGAGATTACAGGCACACACCACCATGCCTGGTTAATATTTGTATTTTTTTTTTTTTTTGAGATGGAGTTTCGCTCTTATTACCCAGGCTGGAGTGCAATGGCGCGATCTCGGCTCACCGCAACCTCTGCCTCCTGGGTTCAGGCAATTCTCCTGCCTCAGCCTCCCAAGTAGCTGGGATTACAGGCACGCGCCACCATGCCCAGCTAATTTTTTGTATTTTTAGTAGAGATGGGTTTTCACCATGTTGACCAGGATGGTCTCGATCTCTTGACCTCGTGATCCACCCGCCTCGGCCTCCAGAAGTGCTGGGATTACAGGCGTGAGCCACCGCACCCGGCCCTGTATTTTTTTTCAGTAGAGACAGGGTTTCCCCATGTTAGCCAGGCTGGTCTTGATCTCCTGACATTGTGAGCTGCCCACCTTGGCCTTCCAAAGTGCTGGGATTACAGGCATGAGCCGCCGCGCCCGGCTTGTCCTAGGTCTTATAGCTTGCTTTGGGGAGAGGAATTCTAGTTTAAATTGCCTGCTTAGGAGAAGAAAGCAGGGTGAGAGATAGGAAGGCAGAAGATAAGAAGGGCCTTCTTGTTTCTGAAGCTCTCCTGTCTTCTTCAGCTCAAAAATACTCAGCATGCCAAGGTGCCATACCTGGGGATATTGTGTTCTGAGTCCCAACAGTGGCATCAGAATAAGATTCTAGTTCTTCCTCTTCCCTCCTCCAGGTTCCAACATGAAAAATGCCACGTTTTTAGAACATTTAAAAACTCACTAGATAGGGGTCTCTGAGAGTGTCACAAGCCTTATCCAAGACTTAAATCACTTAGAAGATGCTTGACAGTCTGAAGTAAATGGGGGGAACTGCAGAGTGAAATTGAGTGGTTGACTGGTCAAGGCAGTGGTAAAATGTGGTCCATGCCTTAATGAAGAGAATGATAGGGTCTCTTTGGGGCCCTCCTGCTAAGTTCTTCCCCCTTCAAGGCTGTTCAATGGGCTGGAAAGCCCTCTGTAAACTCCCCACCAAGTTACTCATGCTGTCTCACTCAGTTTATTTCTTCTTTGGCACTTGTCACTGAGCAACTTGTAATTACTTCAGTATGTTAGAAAAGATATTTCGAAAATTACTTAATCAGCGTTTTTGTTGGTTTTTATACTACTAGTAGGCCCAAGGTATCCATCTGTCTAGGGGGAGATTAGAATTTATTGGAGAAGTAACAAAGAAAAAGGGGGAGGATGGTATTCACTCCTAACATGCAAAATAGGATTATGCAGCCAAACAATAGCTTTACAAGCCAGGCGTTTGTATTGAGAGGATTTTCCAAATTCCTCTAATATCCGTTTTATTAAGGGTCTATGCTGGAGCTCTTCCGTAGTAAGAAGCTATCCCTTCCTCTCAAGACAGGTAAGCCAATAAGGCTTGTTGCTCCTTAAGAAGATGTAATGCAGGAGATAATAAAAAAAAAAAAAAAAAAAAAAAAAAGCCTGGGGAAGAGTCAGGGAGTGAGGAGGAAGAAAAGAAAAAGAGAGAGTCAGTGGACCAGCTTTGGACCAGAGAAGGCTATTAGCTGTAAATAAGTGTGGAGAGTGAGAGCACCGTCAAGGGCAAATGTGGGTACTTGCCCTCTGCTCAGTCCACCCTCTACTTAGGACTGTGTAAGAGACCACCCGGTGTCCAGCTTGGCCTCTTCAAATTGACCTCGTGATGCCATCGAGTAGAGAAGACTCTGAGCTTTTGCTTTTCTGAGCCATTCTCAATTCCCATTCATATGAACTGTAAGTTAAGTGGAAGGAAACTTGACATTTTGGTTCGCCTGTGCAGCCTTTCTCTGTATACACATGCCATTTCTATCAGGTTTGTTGAAATATTGGAACTAGTTTTATGAAGTGCATTGTAGTGTCTGTGCCCACTGCAGTTAACGTTCCAAAGGATAATGGACTCTAGACACCCAAGCAAGATCCCAGGGTCTCTAAGGGTGTTTCTTTCTATCAAACTTCAACATTTCCCCAAACCCCAACTTAGTGATTATGAATAGGCATAGTTTGCTTATTCATTCATCAGTCATTACTTATTGAACACTATCATGTACCAGATGCTGAGATACAGTGCTCAGAACTGAAACTGCCTTTGCAAAAATTATGACAGTGAGAGAAATCTGACGTAGTTGACTCCACTTTGCTTCTAATCTTACAAGCTAACTGCTTTTGTTAACTTTAAAATAAAGATGATTACAGTCGTTTCCAGAAACTAACTCCCTCCTTGCTCAAGGACCAAAACCACCTTTGTAAGACTAATGAAAGCCCACAAGATAATGATTAAGGAAGGGGACTACATTCTGGAAGACACAAGCATAAACAATAACCAGCCATTGTTCCCTAGCTTGCCTTTCTAAAATCCCTTAGTGCTCAGGAATCATGGAGCCTAGGTCACAAGATTTGTGACTTCCCCAATTGGCTCCTGTAGATAACATCACTATTGTCAAAATCCAAGATAAGTCTCTGACATAATTTTCAGACTTTTACATCCTGACTGACTCTACCAGACCCATGACACATACCAAAAAATTGATTTAATTGGTGACTGTCATCCAGCCACTAACTCAATAGGCATAGACAGTTTGGACACTGTTATGATTTCATCCCCAACAAAATAAAAGCACCCATTCCAAACCCCCTGTCTGCCAAATTAACCTTAAAATCCCCGGCCTCCAAGCTCTCAGTGGGGCAAATTTGAGCAATGTCTTCTGTTCTTCTGCTTGGCTGGCCCTGTGATAATTAAACTCTTTCTTTGCTGCAATACTTGCTGTTCTTGGTGCATTTGCTTTTCTGGGCAGCGGGAAAGATAAATCCATCAGGCTATTACAAAATAAAGTAAAAAAGTTAACAATGGGGGGGATGAGGGAGGGAAAAAAAACAATGTAAACAAAGATGATAATACTGTTATGGATTGAACTGTGTCCCCCAAAATGACATGTTTAAGTTCTAACCCTCAATACCTGTAAATGTGACCTACATGGAATGTGATCTGAGAGACCAAAATAGATGCCCATTTATCAAAATGGACCCAAAGATTAAGGAAACAAAGTTTCCTATGGGTCAAGGGTTCAGGTCCAGGCTTGCAAGACTAATTTCTAAATTCCTATGGCTAAACTCCCTAACAACAGGAGCTATTGTAACTGAGTGGGGCATGTACTCAGCTCCCTCCCTGTTTGGATTCCAGGTCCTCGGCCTCTCTTACCCCAAGAATGGGGAAATAGGCCCTGGAGGTGTGGTGAGCTTACCATTGGAATAAATATCGTGGACCCAAAGAGTTTAGGAGAGAGTGATTTATTAGGCAGAGAGAGAGAGAGAAAAAGAGAGAGAGAGAGAGAGCTCCCATGCTGCCAGGGGAGGGGATCCAAAGAAGGAATCCGTATAGGTAAGGGGCATAGTATTTTAACCCTGGAGTTATTCCCTCCCCATTCATGTTCTTGTCCAATGAGAGGAGTTCTTTCAAACTTCCTCTGGAGTGATTGATCTTTGACTCTGATACTGGATTGGCTACTTGGTCTGCAACAGAGCCCCCTCCTCCCAGAGCTATTTGAACAAAGAAGCTCACCTGGATTTTTCCCCTAGCCCGCCAGCAGGAAAGTTAGACAAAGAACTTTATGTTCAAAGAACTTTACATTCCCGGATGGGGGCGTGGATGGAGGCATGGCACTGGGAAGCTCCTGCCTTTGAAACCATGCCCCTCGTGGACCTGGGAAGAGAAGTTTCTTCCCTTAACACAGTCCCTCACTATGGGCTTTGGTTTATAACCCAGACCACTACAACTCTGATTGTACAGCAGGTCCAGCCTTAAAAACATTCTTTTCTGATAAGCAATTGCTACCCTTACGCCAGTTTCGGCCAGCTTATAGAGGCTGTGCACAAACTATCATTGCATCCTATAGTTCACCTTTTGACATGGAGTCAAATTTTACCTCATTTTAATCTAAAACCCCTTCCTAAAGTGAACATGGGATGTATGTCAGATATGCATTTACCCATCACACATGTGCTCAGCTCCCCTCATAAATAAACAGAGCCTCCCTCCCGAACCTGCTGAATATGTATGACTCTATTGTCTAATACAGACTCTGTGGGGCACTTAACCCAACCAGCTTCCCTTCCCCTCTTCAAAAAGAGAGCACCTTTGGTCCACACTGGAGACTCCTCTTCCTGGCTTGCAAATGGATATCACCAACAAACCTCTCATTGTTGGTGATATCAGTAAATAGGGTCCTTGCAGATGTAATCAATTAAGATAAAGTCACACCAGATTAGGGTGAGGCCCTAATCCAACATGACTGGTGTCTTTATGAGAAGAGGATAAGAGACACAGAGACGAACGTGAGGATCTAACGTGAAGAAGTAGGCAAAGGTGGGAGTTAAGCTGCCACAGGCCAAGGAATGTCAAGGCTTGCTAGCAAACAGCAGAAGCCAGGAGAGACAAGAAATAGGTTCTCCCTGGGACACTCCAGCAGGAACCAACCCTGCTGATGCCTTGATATTGGACTTCTGGCCTCCAGAACTGTACAATAATGTTTCTTTTGTGTGAGGCAACCCCATTTGTGGCAGTTTTTTATGGTACCTCGAAGAAAAGAACAGCAATACTCTGCAAGGAACACTTCATTAGGGTATTTACCTAAGACAGGGAAGAACACAGAGGAAGCAAAGGCCTTCCCACAGAAAGTGGGATGCTCTCTGTTTTCACAAGTGCAGAAGTGGTTGGAGGGTGTAGCTGCAGGTGGGTTGTTAGCTCAGCCAGAACATGCAGGAGATCTAGAATAGACTTCTTCATATTCAGAAACTGTGCATAGTGGCTCCGAGAGGAAACAACCAGGTGCACCAAGATGGAACTCAGCCTTAAGAGCAGGGCAAGAAGTTTTCCGACTGTATAGTTAAAGGTGATGAGGAATCAATGATAAAGCTTGAAACAGAGGCTGGGACAATCGTTCTCCAAGCATGTGTGAGTTTCTTTTAGGGCCTTAAGTAAAGATGCCCAACAAAATGAGGCATCGGGGAGCAATGTAAATTCATGATCTGAAGATTCAGTACAGCAGGCCCCTGGTGCTCTGTAGAAAAAAAAGGGATGAAATGTTGCTCAATCTGTTTTCCAAGGAGATACTATCATCTTTATTATTATTACTTCCACCAAGTTGACACTTTATCTACCAAGCTGATATTTCAAGAAAGGTTTTCTTAGTCAAAATGGATTCCTATCTTTTTTACCAGATCCTGAAAATAAATGCATACCCCAGAGAATGTGTATTTAGAACTCTAAGGGATTTCCTAGGTAAAATCTACTCTGCTATCTTTTAAAATAAATGAGTTCAGTTGCACAAATACATTCATTATGTATTTCAAACCACTTCAAAAAGAAATACAGTCAAACTTCATAGATCATAGTTGAGTTTTTATTCCAATATCAGATGTCATTGTAAATTACAGAAAGACTGGGGTGGAAAAGTTGGAGCAATTGTTTTACATTGCAGGAAATGTTAGTTTTTTTTCTAGCTCCAGTTTAATTGAAAGTATTGACCAAGCTAAATATGTTCTTCTTGCAGGTAAGTGCAGGAAAATGTTTTAAGATAGAGGTAGAAGGAAACACACACATTTTTCTCAATAAGACTATTGAGCAGTGTCTTTGTTAAGTCTTCTGGGAAAAAAATTAATTAACTCTCAAATTTTCAGAGACTGATGATCCACATCTGTCTTCTTTCCTGCTGGTGACTGAATAAAGTCAGAGATAAGCCGGCTGGGTCAGGAGCTCCAGGTCCTTCTTGGTCCTTGCTTTTAGCATATTGGCATTTTATGCTTTACCTCTGTTAAAGGGATTTCCTTAGGAAGAACTATTTTATGTGCCATGGTCTAAAACCTCAGCACCCAGTAAAGCAACATTTTCTTCCTCTTAAGGGTAAGGCCAGCTCTGCAAATCCAGGAACAAGTGTTATTAGAAAGAAAGAAAGAAGACCAAAAATCTACATGTAATTAAGGACCCCAAGTCCAAATGGCTGGTTTTGATTAACATGTACCCTTTTTCCTAATGCTAATTCATTTGTTCATTTATTTCAGTTTAAAATTGCACCCTGTGCCCTCCAGCCTCAGCAAACAAAGACATAATTTAAAATACCAAGACACAAATGTTCTATTTGTTCCCGTGTAAAAGAGCCATTATTACAGTGACTTATTTTTTTTCTTCAGGAAACTAGCTCTTTTCAAGTTGTTTATCATGTTGTCAATTATTACCATCATTAATAATGATAATGATAATCATTGAGAACTAGCAATGTGCTGAGGGATAAATGGAGCTCAGAGCTAGGCATGGTCCCAACCTAGTGAAACAATGAAGATTTTGTCTCATCCCCAATTTCACAAAGTGGGGATGGCAGACATCAGGAAAGTTCTTACCCAGTATCCTCCTGCATTTTTTTTGTTTTGTTTTTTGTTTTTTTGCTTTTCATATCTCCCATTTTGCAATTCCTTGTGCATATAGAGTTCGTGAATTCACAGTCAGCCTCCTATGCATGACCTGGCATGCGAGGCCCCCAGCCCTTGCAGTCCTTTGGGCTGGCACTAATTGCCAGATTTCTTCCAGCTGAGAGGGACTGGATGTTAGTCCCAGTGGATACACTATTAACAGAATCTGTTATCAAGTCACAAGACAAGATGCCAGTCTGGCACTATTCTGCGAACTGGAAGTGCATGGGGGAAACACAGACACTCTGTCTGACGATGAATAGCTAAGCTGTGAAACCAATTGACTGGGCACCTACTAGAAATTAGCATGTCACAAACGATTGTATTGTATGAGATGGAGCATCATGTGTTTATGTGTCTATTTGCATGCGTGTGCTTCCTTCAGCTTCATAAATGCATGTGTACGTATATAAGGAAATAATAACTAAAGTTCTTGGGCAGTGTCTTGCTTGGATTACTGTGTTCTGATAACATTACGAATGCAAATCTAAATAAAACATTAGGGGCAAGGGTAGAAACTGTATACTAGCTCTTTCTGAGGAAAAATCACTTTGGAATAATTTATTCTCACATGATTTTCATGGATGCCTAGAATAAATATGTAATTTATTTTTACCATTTTATGGGATTTGACTAAATACAAACTTAAAGGTAACACCCCTTCCCCCAAATGTCAATGCTTTTCATTCCAGGATTTTGAAGCTGAATTTTAAACATGAGGAATATGGCTACGGAGGAAAGGTAGTAGCCCTTCTTATTTTTCTTCTGCACTCCTTCCTTGGCTCAGGCATCTATAGAACAGGGATCAGAAAGAAACCAAGCAATGCTAGTGGAGGGAAGCACTGGTGGGGTAGACCCTGGTTAACGAATGTGTCTGTTTCATGGTGGAAATTACTATTTGTCCCATTTCCTGGCCACCAACAGACTACTAACTAATCACAGAGGACCAGAAGTTACCACCACCACCACCACCACCACCATCACAGGAACCCCTAAAATGTTAAGTTTTTGTGAAAGCCACAGGTGGAGATTATTACATTCGTATGTGTTAAAGATCAACTTCTGCCTTTGGAAAAACACACATTATTCCGAGATCCAAATACCACCTTGGCTTTTGTATGGTAATCACAGTGGGAGTTATCTATGTGCATCAGGGTGAAATTTGGTCTAGGCTAATTAAGTTTGTTTCCCTTTTTATCATGTAGACAATGTAGAACAGTATCTCCAAAATTTGTTCATTATGTGTTTAAGAAAGAATTTTTCTTACTCACACCTACATGTGAAAAGTGCTATGACTACCCAAAGTAAAGACTTGGTTGTCAATAGCTCTCAATTTTTTTCTTCACTGTGAGTTATGGACCTATATCAGATTATTTCTGACATACGTTTTCCTTCTATTTTTAGAAGAATGAAAAGCTAGAAGGAGTACTGAGCTTTTTTATTCAAATGATCTGAGATCTGCTCCTTTAAACTTTCAATTACAGGGCACAGATTTGCTGTGAACCTTCTGTAAACCTATCAGTTAAAAGCCTGTGCAGTTTTATGGCATGTCACCTCCAGCCTCTGATTAGCAAATTGCAGGCCAAGTTAAAACACTTAAGCAATGCTGCTGCTTGTCTCATTTTGGAGAACTAGATCATTACAGTTTAGTAATTTAGATAAATCCTTGCAGTCTGTCTTTCATTCCTCTGTAGAGATCTGTTGCACAGAGAAGGCACTCGGGGTCAAATTACATAGTACGTTTTCCTTATAAGAAAATGCCAAGAAGTTTGCATTGATAGAATTTATGAGAGTTTTTTCTTTTGCACTTACTGTCTGAAATTACCTTGTTCATTTATTCATTTATGGCTTGTCTCTGTTTCTAAAATGTAAGCTCCATGCGCTCACAGACCTCATCTGTCTTGAGCACTGTTGCTTGGAGCTCAACGAATATTTGTTTAATGATAAATTCATTCATTGATGCATTCTTCAAATTACATAGATAACAAAAATAAGACCCCTGCCTTTGAGGGGTTCACAGATTTTTAAAGGAGGCACAAACGCTACACCCACTACAGTGCAAGTGCCATGAGCTTAGGGCAGAGGAGCAAACACTTCATATTACCTTCAAAACCATAAGACAGATATTGCTTTGATATAGCAGATATATGATATGCTAGGGACACAGACATACTTAGTATATTACCTCCTCCCCCACTGATTAGTTAGTTGTTCATTCAACAAAATAGTCATTGAGTGTTTGGGCGATGCTGCCATCCCTAAAATTTGGAACCATGCCAGAGTATGGAGCTCACAGCCCAGTGTGGAGGCACTCAGTAGCTCTGCAGTCTGGTGAAGCTTAGGACAGCAATCCCCAACCTTTTTGGCACCAGGGACCCATTTCGTGGAAGAGAAAATTTCCACAGACTGGGCTGGAGATTTGTCAGGGGGATGCTTTCAGGAGGAAACTGTTCCACCTCAAATCATCAGCCAGTGGAGTCTCATAAGGAGTGTGCAACCTAGATACCTTGCATGCGCAGTTTACAATAGGGTTCATGTTCCTGAGAACCTAATGCCACAGCTTATCTGACAGGAGGTGGAGCTCAGGCAGTAATGTTCACTAGCCTCCTACTGTGAGGCCAGGTTCCTAATGGGCCATAGACTGGTACCAGTCTCCGGCTTGGAGGTTAGAACCCCTGGCTTAGGAGATCTTGATAGTCCATCTTGATAGTCACTGGGTGGGGTAGCCAGCTGATATTTGGATATCAGAAGTCAGGAAGGCAAAATTCAGTAAGTTCTGTAAGAGCTCAGTTTTTGCAACAATGGAAAGGCCATTGTGTCTGAAGCTATTTGGTGATGCCCACAAAATCTGGAAGACTGATTTGGAGATAGTTCATATTTCTTCCCTTTGTTGTTTTTTTCAATCTAGGTCCTTTTCTTTTCAGAATCAGAATCAGAATCAGGACTTGGCTCAGAGCCTTGACATCAGAACATTCTCAAATGCTCTCACCCTAGACCTGGTTTAAGGACCTATGGGACCAGGAACACAGAACTGGAGGCCCTGTAGATAATGAGCCACCTGGTGTTAGGACAAGTAACTGCTATTTTTTTATTCTGTGCAAATGTACTGTAGCACATGCTGGTGTGAATAACTGCATCCCCCCCAAATCTATGTGTTGAAACCTAACCCCAAAGGTGATGGTATTAATATGTGGGGCCTTTGGAAGGCGATTAGGTCATGAGAGTTCCACCCTCATGAATGGGATTACTGCCTTTATAAAAGGGGCCCAAAGGAGCTTGTTCATCCCCTCTACTATGTGAGGACACACAGAGTGCATCATCTATGAGGAATGAGTCCTCACCAGACACTGAATCTTCTGGTGCCTTGATCTTAGACTTCCAAGCCTCCAGAACTGTAAGCAATAAGTCATCATTTATAAATTACCCAGTCTAAGGTATTTTGTTGTAGCAGCCCAAACAGACTAAGACAGCACACAAATTAGATTGCAACTTTATTTGGACTCTGAATGATGACCCAATGCATGGTTGAAATACTTGCCTTGCTTATAAGCTGACAACAATCATAATAGCTAATGTTTATTAAGCACTGATTTTTATGTGCCAGGGCTCCATTCTAGATATTTTCCATCAACTAACATATATTCACAACCACTCGATAAGGTGGCTAATGTTACTGTCCCATCTTACAGATGAGGAAAGATACAGGGAGGTTGAATCATTTGTCCCCAAATCACATGACCCATAAATGGCAATATGGGACAGAACCCAGACAGCTTGGCTCCAGAGCCAGTGAACCTAACCACTGATAGTTGCTAGTATTTATTGGATGCCATCTATGTACCAAGAGCTTTACATTTATTTTTGTCTCTGTAAGTCTGTTCCTTAAAGCAACACTACAAGGTACGTTTTATTTTCTTCGTTTTGCAGAAAAGGATACTTTATGGATGGTCTGGTAAGTCCTGAAATCAGGGTGTGAATCTTGTCTGTCTGTCTGTCTATCTGTCTGTCTGCAAGGCCTCCTCTCCATCCACTGCCCAGAGCTTCCTCTGTGATCGTCCTTTCCACTGATCTTGCTACTATCTTACCTGATTCTTGCCTTATTTTTTCCTTGGCTGAAAACAGTAACAGCATGTTCTAATTGAGCATTCATCAGAAGGTTCTATGTTCCTTTTGGAAAATTATAATCTTTCACATTTATATGCCACTACATATCTTTCCAAAAATCTTCATTTACATGCCCTCATTTGTTCATCACAACAAGCCTGAGCTATAAAAAGTGGGTATTATTGGCCTTCGTTTCTGAAATGAGTAAACCTAGCAACAGAGAGGGTGGATAATTTGCCCACGGGGCTTGCACCTGGTCCTGCTCTACTTTCATTTACTCGCCTTTGTTTCTACTTTGTGTAAATATCCTAAAGAAGAGTTTGATAAGTGGGAGAATCAGACCAGTGGAAAAAACCTGGTGCTCATCTCAGACATGCCACATGGATTTTTACAATAGTTTCCTTACCTGCAATAAAGTATCTGAAAAGAGATCAGAGGATTCCAGTTAAATGCAGAGGACTGGACATATGCATTTACCACTACTTCTTGAAATTGTATAAAAATGACAGAAATGCATAAAACAAAGATAAAGCCACAGTATCAAAGATATTGAGAGAAAAGATAGTCTAGGAGGCTCAACATTCAAATAGCAGGAGCTCTGGAAAAAGAATGTACAGGAAGAAACTACTAAGGAAATAATTCAAAATTTTTTTCCAGAACTGAAAGTTATAAATTTTTATGTTAAGTTGGTCAATGAAATGTCCAGCTTAGTACATGAAAACAAGACCCTCATAAATTGACGTTGTTAGGAAATTTGAGAACACTAGAAATAAAAAGAAGATTCTAAAAACATCCCAAGAGGAAAAAAACCAGGTGATATAAAAGGACTGGGAAGCAGAATGACATTGCACTTTTCAAAAGGAACACTACTGAAGAAAAACTCTAATGGCTTAAAACATCCAGGAGAAAAAATTCTGCTTTTAAGTCCGGGGAAAATTATTTCCAATCTAGAATTCTAAAACCATACAAACTATCAATCACATATGAGGCTAGAATTAAGAAGTTTTCAGATATACATTTCAAAAATAGTTACTTTCAATGTGTCCTTTCTCTGGAAGATACTAGAGAATGTGCCTTACCAAAACAAGAGAACAAACAAAGAACGAAGACATAAGATGGGAACAAGGAAATAGGAGACCCAACAGATGCAAGGAGTGAAGGGGGTCCCCAGGTTGGTGATGATGGGATTGCTCAGTAAGACAGTTACATATCAAGACCAGGGAACACATATTCCAGGTCAGAACTAAAGGAAACAAAGGGATCTAGAAGCACGTCCCTCAAACAAAGATGAAATTGGTAGACAAATTTGACTGTACTGAGAAGCAATCTATACTTAAAAGCTTAGGAATAAACTAGAGATATATAAAACTAAGAAAATAAAAAATAATTTAGTGAAAAATTTTTAATTTAGGAATATGTAATTACAGTATACTACCTGACTCAGCTTTGAATAATATTAACATGATCATAACAATATAAATATTGAGTGAACAAATTTATGACAATTATTTGGGAAAAATGGGTGAAAGGAAGTAGAAGTGGTATGGAAAAAAGGGTACAAGAGAGGCAAAATCCTCATTTTATCCTATTTAAAATAAAGAAAGAATGAATTAGCAGCACAATGTTGTTGTTGTCTGAATATGAAATAAATCCTAGGAAAAACAGTTAAAAGAGCTAAAAGTAGTTGCCCCTAGGGAGTACCATTAGGGTGAGATGGAAGATGGCTCAGCAGTTCCTCTTAAGAAGGATGCCCACCATTCTTCCCTTTGTTCTTGGTAATGAACCCCAATTTTACTCATAACAGCAATAGGCTCAGATAAAAAGTCATACTTCTCAGTTGCTCTTTCAGCTGGATGTGGCAATGGACTTTATTCTGGCCAGTGAGATGTAAGCAGAAGTTATCAGACAGACATGCTACTTTTTCTTTCCCCCTTTTCATCTTCCTGCTGCCTGGAATGCAGACATGAGTGGCTGGAGCTTATTTGACTAAGGATGGAGAAACAGAAAGGTAGAAGGAGCCTATGGTTCTAATAACTTCAAGAACTGCCAAACAAGCCCTGGTCTGACTGGCACGAAACAGCTTTTACTATGAATGAGTAAGCTTTATACATTTAAGACCCTGTTATTTGGAGTTTCTGTTAAATACAGATGAAACTAATTCTAACTAACATATATACCTTAAGAATTTATCTAACTTATTAAACTGTGTATAACATGGATAAAGATTAATATTAAAAATAGGGAAGGTCAGGAAATGCACAAAGAGAAGTCTCAAATACCCACTTTGGAAAACTTATTTAGGATCCTGAATGTCCACCTGATGAATGTGCTTCTTCCTTCACAGACTTCACATTGTGAAAGGCATATCTGAGATGAAAAGTACACTATATGGTACTCATGGCAGATGAAACATTGCAGAACAAAAAAGATTAGTGAACTTGAAGATATAGCAATAGAAACGATTCAAATAAAAATGCAAAGAAATTTTAAAAATTTTAAAAGCCTCATTATTAAGCTATGGGATAACTTTTAAAAGCCTAATACATTAGAAATTGGAGTCCCTGAAGAGCATGAGGGAGCAGGAGGGAGGAGGAGGCCATTGATAAAATAATTGCTGAAAATTTTCCATATTTGGAGAAACCTATAAATCCATAGATATAAGAGCTAAACAAATCTCAAGCACAAGGTGCATCAAATAAAATTGCTTGAAGCCAGTGATAAATCCTACAAGCAGCCAGAGAGAAAAGACATTATGTACAGAAGAACAATGATAAGGACTACAGCTGATTTCTTCTCTGAAACAAAGTAAGAAAACATTGGAGCAATGACTTTAAAAAAAAATAAAAATAAACTAGCTGTCAACCTAGAATTCTACATACAATCAAAACCAGAAGTATTTAACAATGAAGGCAAAATAAAGACTTTTGTACACATACAAATGCTACAATAATCCGTCAACAGCAGATTTTCATATAGGAAATGTTAAAGGAATTTAGTTCTTTAGGCAAAAAGCAACTGATAACAAATGGAGATATATATATCTATCTATACAAGGGAG
Organism: Aotus nancymaae; assembly: GCF_030222135.1. Taxonomy (NCBI): domain Eukaryota; kingdom Metazoa; phylum Chordata; class Mammalia; order Primates; family Aotidae; genus Aotus; species Aotus nancymaae. Next base: position 15,763,704 of record NW_026988447.1, read on the forward strand.
CAAGGAGTGCCAGAACTGGCAACTATAGAGGTAAGTATACAAAAACATACTTTCCCCTTAAGATTAAGAACAAAGTAAGAATATGCATTCTCACCATTTCTGTTTAACCTTGTCCTGGAGGTCCAAGTCAGTGCAACAAAGCAAGGAAAAATGCATCTAGACTTTAACAGAGTAAGTAGAATTCATTTTATTTGAAGACAACATGATTGTCTGTGCAGAAAATCTGATGGAACCTACCAAAACACTTAAAGAGTGAATAAGTGTTTTCAGCAAGGTTGCAGAATGCATGTGAATATAAAAAATCAACTGTATTTCTATGAACTCATAAGAAACAATTAGAAATTGAAAGTTTAAAGCAATGTCATTTATAATGGTACCAAAAATTGTATAATTAGAGATAAATCTGACAAAATTGTGTAAGACACATACTCAAAACTACAAAATATTGCTGAGAGAAATTAGAGAACTAAATGAAAAGAACTCAATAAATTAAACAAGACTCAAATTGTTAAAATATCAGTTCTCCTTCAATTAATCTATAGATTCAATGCAATATCAATTAAAATCCCAGCAGTGTTTTTTTGGTAGAAATTAGCAAGTTGATTCTAAAATTTACATGGAAATGCAAGGGATAGCCAAAATGAATTTGAAAATAAGCAATGCAGTTAGAGAACGAACACTAACCAATACCAAGTTTTATAATAAAGCTATAATAGTTAACACAGTATTTTACTGATGTAAAAACAGACACATAAATCAATGGAACAAAATGGAGAGCCCAGAAATAGATCTACCTATACACAAACAACTGACTTTTTTTTTTTTTACAATGGTGCTAAGGCAGTTCAGTGGAGACATGATAGTTTTTTCTTCAAATGATGCTGAACAATTGAATTTGTTTTTTTTAAAATAACTTTGATCCATACCTCACACCATACAAAAATTAACTCATGTATATTATAGACCAAAATGTAAAACATAAAACTATAAGCTGTCTAGGAGAAAACATACGAGAAAACTTTGTGACTGGTTTCTAGATCCATAATTTTAGAGTTACTCTTCTATAATGAAAAAATTTCTCTGCACATTTAGGGTGACATCTGGTCATCCCATTACCCTAAAATGGGAGAATGGGAAGTGGGGAACTCACATGGTTATAACTCTGCCTCTGACCCAGGAACCTCATGTTTGCTCCCAGGAAAAAATAAATAAATATATACTAAAAACTTTTAAAACATATTACACCCTCCACCTCCGTCATGGGTAACTCCATCACTCCATCACTCTCATGGGCTTTGCTACAGCTGATCTGATGACTCTCAAACTTATCTTTTCAGTCCAGAATTCTTGACTTTCAGACTGCTATTTTCCACTAGCCCTGCTTACATCTACTTAGCTGTCTCACTGACATCTCAAACACAATGTCCAAAATTGCAATTAATATCATCTTCCACACATCTGCTTATTTTTCCATGGTGGTATCACCTCCACTCAGTCACCCATTCAAGAAACCTAGTGATCACCAAACACATGTGACAGTACCACTGAGTAATCAGATATAATTACAAAGTTTGAGGTTGGAATGACTGAGAGAGTGGTTTGTCATTAACACACACACACACACACACACACACACACACACAGGGAAGGAACATTTCAGGAGGGAAGATGCTGAGATTGTGGACGTGTCAATTTCAAGGTGCTGGCAGGGCATCAAGGTGGAGATTTCTAGCAGTCAGTTGGAAATTCCACTGTACATGACAGATCACTGATCTTGGTTACAGAAATGAAAGCTCAAGAGCTTTTCTGTAAAGTTTAAGCTGTGGTTTGACAGGAATCATACTGTTTCTAAGAGTGAAAATACTCAGAAGCATTCAGCTGTGGAGGACAGACCATCAGGGAGGAAGATAAAGAGAGGGACATTGAGAAGAAGGAGGAGTGGCATTTCGAGTATGCTTTCCTTGCCAGTTAAGGGACAGGAGCACAAGCCAAATTTTTGTGGTAGGTCCTCTACTAAAGGGTTCCTGAATACATGTTTTTTTTCTTCTTTGTCGCTTGATAAAATCTTTTCTCTCTGTTTTCTCTTTCCTCCCTTTCTCCTTTTTTTTTTTCTAGCCTGGGAGTGTGTGCACGGGGGCACAAAGTGTGAAGGACAAGGGCCTGGCTGTAGGTTTTTCACTCCAGTGCATTAGGAAGGCAGACAGTAAGGAATAGGCTAGCAGGAAAAGTCTTCAGGCTTTGGCTGCCTTTTTTGATTTGTGCATTAATGCTGCAGTCGACAGCCTGCCTGGGAGAGGCTGAGGGGACGTGTGTTCTGCATGTCTGGAATTTATTCCTTTGGCTCTGTAAGATGTGACACTGCATAATGGCCATGAAGAAGTAATTTTGATCCTGTGACTATCTTGGCAAAAGTTCCGGAAAGACATATGGACATAATCTTCTGGACATTTGTAGAAGAGCCTTCCCTTGGGGACTGTCTTTGCAGGCTTGCTCTCACTTTCAGTCTTAACGCCTCTCACCTTGGCTTTATTCTGTTTTTACTTAGGAGATAAAAGGCTAAATTGTATTCAACTGAAAAAAACAAAAAAAAATTAATGTAAGAGTAAGTCATCATGACACATATCAATTTCTTACCTCAGGCAGTGTACAAAAGCCGGGCTCTGGATATTAACCTAGCCAGGATTAGAGACAAAAAGGTCTGGATAGCTCTAGATACACATTGGGAAAATACAAATTTTCACCATGCTGGGATCCAGCATCTTCATCTATAAATTGACAGAGAGGTGACATTTTTAAAAACAAAATCGGCAGGGCGCCATGGCTCACGCCTGTAATCCCAGCACTTTGGGAGGCTGAGGCGGGTGGTTTATGAGGTCAGGAGTTCAAGACCAGCATGGTCAAAATGGTGAAACCTCATCTCTACTAAAAATAAAAAAAATTAGCCAGGCTTGGTGGCAGGTGCCTGTAATCCCAGCTACTCGGGAAGCTGAGGCAGAGACTTGCTTGAACTTGGTAGACAAATGTTGCAATGAGCCGAGATCGCGCCACTGCACTCCAGCCTGCGCGACAGAGTGAGACTCCGTGTCAAAAAAAAAAAAAAAATCTTCCCAGGAACGATGATTTGCCTAAAAATTGTTCTGCAACAAGTTCTCTGCATCTGTGACCCTAAATTTTAGGTGTATTTCCAGGAATTATTCATTTCTCATTGGAATAGATTTCTTTTTGTTTTGTTTTGCTTTTTGAGACAAGGTCTTGCTCTATCTCTCATGCTGGAGTGTAGTGGTGTGTTCTTAGCTCACTGCAACCTCCGCATCCCGGGCTTAAGTGATCTTCCCACCTCAGCCTCCACACCCAGCTAATTTTTAAATTTTTTTGTAGACATGGGGTTTCGCTATGTTGCTCAGGCTGGCCTCAAACTTCTGAGCTCAAGCAATCCATCGGCCTCAACCTCCCAAAGTGTTGGGATTACAGGTATGAGCCACCACACCTGGCTAGAACAGATTTCCATCTGTATACATTCTATTATAAAATACTTGACATAATACAATAAACCCAGCTAATTTCCTCCTAAGTTTCTGTGTACAAGTTAGGAAGTAATCATTTGTTAAATGTGAATTTCATCTAAGGCGTTCGATTTACCTTGATCCTTCTTTCTTTCCTTGAAGAGTCTAACAGGGTGATAGAAAAAACTCAGAAAATACCAAAGACCAGGTGATAGTCTATAAGAATTGACTGTGTCCCGCCCCAAAAGTTGCCCTTTAAAGCTAGCTCCCTGAAGAATGCCCATCAGGGGGGTCTACCAGGAGCCAATCTTTACTCGTTTACCAGTGGTTTGTAAATCCTCTTTGAGAAAATTATTGAGAGTTGTACTATTGGGAAAAGGAGAAAGAGACTGAAACTGTGAAGATGGAGGTTCGCTGGGGAATGAGGTTCTCTTTACCTAGACCTCAGTGGTTTTCCCCTAAGGGAGCACTCAGAATCACCTTGCAGTTGGAATGCTAACAAATTGCCTTGACTGATGGTTAGCCTTAAAAGGACAGGTTATTTTTGTTTCATTGTTTCATTTTGTTTTTCATCTCAGTGGTCACTACACTATCAAGACGTAAACAAATGACTGTTCCATGAACCTTAACCAAGAAAAATGAGTATTCAAGCACTCTTGTGCATTTTTACACATATATGGCTATAGATTAGGTTGGTTTTGTAGAATCTGGTCAGAGGCTCAGAGAACTACAGAACTGGAAAACGCTCAAGAGGTTATCTGTTCTAGCTTCCAGAGCCTCAAAGCTAGTGGACAGTAAGTTGCGGGTCAGCAGAAAGACTAGAAAACTATTAGTACCTTAGATGATATTTGGGCATGTACAAAATTTGCCAGCACATGTCTGAGATACAATGATATTCAGCCCATCAATTGCTTTTGTCACATGACTGAAAGCAAGCCAGCTGATAGGTCCCCAGTTTTATCCAATTGGGACAATTTTTTTTTTCTTAGTTCTGGTACAAACAAATCAACCAGAAAGGTCTCTGGTTTTACCTGGATTAGATATTCTCCTCTTCCCCTAGGACTCAATAAACCACAGCTGGTGTGGGAGGAAGGAGGTGGGAAGGGCAGCACAGCTGGGCATGCAACCTGTGTGGCTGCACAGGGACCTATGCTTAGAATGGTCTTATATTTAGTATAACGCTCTGCTGCTGTCATCTAGAAATTCTTAATAATTTTTGAACACATGATCTTGCATTTTAATTTTGCATTGAATTTAAAAAATAATGTAGCCAGCCCTGGCATGGAGTCCTAACTCAGCTTGGCAGTCCCTAACATAGCCATGTGGATGGGTTTAAGTGGGGACGGGGAAATAGTTCCCAGGAGTGGTGAGTAGATGGTGGCCAGTACAGCTGTGTAGCCCTGAGAACAAAAAGGACACTGAATCATGAACAATATGGTTCTTGCCCTCCAAAAATCTCAGTCTGGTAGGACAAATTTTGTTTTCAAAAAGTTGTTTCTCCAATCCCCACATATCTAAATGAATATATATATCTCGAGTGTCAATGGGAATACCCAACTGCCATAGAAAAGTGATAAACAGGAAAAGAAAATATAGGGAGAATGTCCACCTTTACTTTCAACATCACAAAGACTGATTTTATCAAGTGCCAGTCTATGATTACAGATGGAATTAAGAGCCTCTTGTACAACAAGAGTAACACCATTCTAGCACCAGGCCAGGACTTAATATTACATACTGTTACAAATATTCTTTCTACCAAGGTCAAAAAGAATAGGACAATGTAAGCCCTGGAAGGGTGCTGTAGCCTTTTAAGGACTCAATGAATAGAGTCTTTACACATAAGAGAAGGAAGTTGAATGACAAAGAAATGGAAGGAATGCAAGGGAAGGAGGGAGGGAAGTTGTCCAGTTACGTTTTTCAAGGTAAAGGCAAGTTATCTGGGAAGATATAAAATAAAAGGTAAGCCATATTTAGAGCAATAAATTTTATGAAATGTTAATTGGGTTTACTCTCAGAACTCCCCTTTTCATTATTATGTTTAATACCAAACACTAAAAAATTAATCAGGAAATTCCATCTGGCCAACGATTTCAGTTTATGAAATTTCTTTTGCTTCAGATTTAAAGCAATCCTCTGAGTGAACTGACTATTCCAAGATAGTCCCTAACATCCCCAAACAAAGACTCTAGAGTATCATTTTCTTTTATACTGCAACATCTTTGAGTCACTTGCAATCTATAAATAAACTTGCATTTTACAGAAATCCCTCTACAAAAAGCAGCAGCATGCTGGAATTCAATGCACGAGACTATTTTTAAAAGTGTTTTGATTTTTAAAAAAATTAATTATAAGCCCTAGATAACACAAGAGTTATAACTTGGCTTACCACAAGTTTTATGTTTCTTAACAACGCTTTAAAACAATCCTTCTACATCTGTGCTTTCAGTGTGAGTTTAGTACAAGTGCAATCTTTAATGTTAATTGAAGATTTTCTTGATTATGGCTGCCCTGTTCTATAATGAGGAAGATGGAATCAGTAATATCCTGAAATCAGTAATTAATGTTGTTTATCTTTACAAAAAAAAAAAATTGTTGTTCCTATTTTTAGATTTCTTGAGTTTCCCTAGGTGTAACTCAAGAAGTTATCTGACACCGAAATGATCTTTGCAACAAAAGCTCTCCCCTTAAAAGCATATAAAAGAGAAAAGCAAGGAAATTTGGGGGCAGTGTTTTCTTGCCAGAACCCATGTGTAACTGTAAATCTATGAAACAGGAACATTATGAATAATAAAAACTTTGGGCCTAGGTATATTTGTCCAACTGAATTTGTTAGTTGATTTAGATCAAAAGAAGAGTTCATGACACAGATCAGATTTATGTGAAACCACATGCTTGAGAAGCATTGTGGTCTTTACCTTATATAAAAAGGCATAGATACTGTAATATAGAAGTAGCATTTGGAAATTTTAGGCCTCAGAAACTGAATGATAACTCTCTTCAAGAGTTTGTGGGTTAAAAGTACAGGAAGAGAGGAAGTGATTCAAGGAAGAAATTTATTTCTGTCTCTATCTTAATTGACAAAGATGAAATGTCTAGGTCCTATAGGTTTTTGCCCTAGAAAAAAAGTCTTTGGTTGATTTTCTCCTGAGAATTCCTTTGGAGAGAAGCAGACGTTAGCTACAGTAACCAGAAACAGAACAAGACCTCAGATACATGACTCTTGTAACAGAAACTAATTGATTTTCTGTAATTTGGCCTGTCTGGCCACGTTATATTTCAGACAGAGTGAAAATTACCATTTCTGTGCTTGCTGTTTCTTGACAATTGAAAATGAGTAACAGCGTTTTTTGAAAGAAGAAAGAGTAAACACAACTTTGATTAAATGGTGGCATAGAAATCCAACCCAAAACACATACTTAATTTTATTTCAAGTTCATGGACAATTTCTATTAACTTATACAGTGAGAAGCACAGTTCATCTGATTCACTGCACAATAAAACCACTGCAAAGAGATATTACCACTTTGAAATAAGTGACACCTTATGTCTCTGTTGGCTAAAGAGAACACGAGGGCATAAGCATAAGCCTAGTAGAAGTTTCCAGAAAGAGTTAATACACAATGTAGCCCAGTTGCAAAATATTCTTGATCTTCCTTGGAGAAATAACCAGAATTGTCATAAGAGGGATGGTTACATAGCAGCTAATATCCTCTAGTAATAGATCCCAAGAAAAAGGCCTCAGGTACCTAAGATGGTGGCTGGCCTAGGGTGGAGGTCCCCAACCCCTGGATCATCGACCAATACTAGTCCGTGGCCTGTTAGGAACTGGACCACATAGCAGGAGGTAAGCAGCAGGTGAGTGAGAGAAGCTTCATCTGTATTTATAGCTGCTCCCCATCACTCACATTACCACCTGAGCTCTGTCGCCTGTCAGATCAGCGGCGGCATTAGATTCTCATAGGAGCACAAACTCTATTGTGAACTGCACACACAAGGGATCTAGGTTGCATGCTCCTTATGAGAATCTAATGCCTGATGATCTGTCACCATCTCCCATCACCCCCAGATAAGACTGTCTAGCTATAGAAAAACAAGCTCAGGGCTTCTACTGATTCTACATTACTGCAAATTGTATAATTATTTCATTACATATTACAATGTAACAGTAACAGAAATAAAGTGCACAATAAATGTAATGCACTTGAATCATCCCAAAACCATTCCTCTGCCACTCCACCCCAGCAGGCCCTGGAAAAATTGTTTTCCACGAAACTGGTCCCTGGTGCCAAAAAGGTTGGGGACCACTGGCCTAGAGAACTAAGCAAGGCAAATGTTTTCTTTCCTAAACTCAAGATTCTTCATTTTGACATTTGCTAAAGACACTAAATTCTAAGAGATTGTGAAATGTCAAACTGGCCTCATAAACAATAAGAACATTTCATGAAATGTTGTATTTCAACGCAATAAGTAGAAGATAATGCATTTGTTTAATAAATCTATATGAAATGTTAAAATTCGTCGTTCTCTGAATCACTACAAAATGTTTCCCAAAGATATCATACCAGCATGCTACAGCCGCTGAAAGAAAGATAACAGCTATAGGGAATGAACACGAACAGAATATTAGGCTAGACAGGCTCTTGTTTGCTAGAGAGGCATTTTACATATTCTTACTTTCTTTTGTCTTTGGAAAAACACAGTATCCAGTCCCATTCTTAAAACCATTTATCTTCATTCTTACTATACGTGAGGGGATGAAAATGCCTTTTCATAGCCAAGCTGATGTAAGTGTGGAATCCACATTAACTGAAATCACTGCTAGGCCAAGTCATCAAAATCTTATTGTTGAATTAGAATCTAGACTCAGACTCCAAGGAGACATGAATAATGTGTGTGCTGGTCTTTCCCTAATTAGTATTCATGAATCCCTGGGATTTTTTTTTTTGTCTCTCTCCTCTCACTCTCTCTCTTTGCATTTATCTCAGTGGTTGTTTCACCTGATTGCTGCTTGATTTTAATTCAGTCTGGCACTCCTTCATGAAGCACTAAATTTCCTCGAAACGGCTATACATTAAACTGTGGTGACCCCTGAAGGCTCTGCCACCAACACAATTCCAACCTTTATTGCTTTGTGCAATCCATTCTTGGTTCAAGGGTGGCCTAGATACAGAGAAACCAGTTCAGATACGCACAGGTAATGACACCAATTACCTGGCAGGATGTGTAAGAAAAGTTCTTCTGTTCTCTTCTGTACCACGCTGATGGACTCTGATGTATCTTTCCTTCAATTATCAAGTAGGAGTTCATTCACTGAAAGGTCTCATCAAAGTCCATGTGTCTTGGTGGTGGAATTCTTTAAAACCATACTTTTCTACTCAACATCTTTAGGCTTAAAATCAGGAGAACGCTCTGACATACAAAAACATCATCTGTTTTGAAACCTAAAAGTTCATAATTATCATTGGAGCTCCTGAATTAAGATACTGCTTAGAAGTGTGTGTGTGTGTAGTGAGTATACAAGCTCTTTAACTTTGAAGGCCAAATATCCAATTTCAAAACACAAAAGAGAGAACTTCTTAGTGCATAGAAGGATGTGACCACATGCAAAAACATACTTTACAGAAACATGGAATTTAACGTGTTCTACCACCCATTACTTACAACTCAGGAGTGTCTTCTTTCAATTACGTCATAAATCAAAGGATGTATGGAAGTGGAGCTTCTTTCTTACATCATTCTTGTTGGCTCCAAGGGAGTAGTCGGATTTTTAGCACAGAAAAAGCCTGGGGAAAGAGCAAAACATCCCCTGAGATTAGATAGAAGAAGGAAACCATAGACAGCTTCCAGTTTATGGGCCAGGCATAATAGCAGCAATGTGCTGGCCTCATCTTCTTCATATGGCCTGTCATCTCTACAAGGACATTGAACAGGGTGTTCTAGTTTCTGGCACTGGAAAGGAAAAAAGAATTATAGATTTCTTTTCTGCAAAGCAATCTTCTATAGAAAGCAATTGTTCTCTCCGCATCAGTATTTTATCAGAATCGAGACTTTAATGGTAAAATAAAAGGAAATGAATCCTGTTCTCCCAATTGCTCGGCATGCATGTATTCCCAGTCTTTCTTTTTTTCCCTGATGACATCTAACTGGATTTTAAAATGTAGTTTTTCTAAGAAGGAACTTCGTGTTTTCAGAATGCTGTCTCAAAAACAGGAGCTCTTCTAGTTGCAACATAAATGATGCTATTAATTTTTGTTATATGTACATCATCTTATATAGATTTTGTTGTTGTTACTGCTATGGTTTCTTTCTCTTTTTTTTAAGAGAATATATACTGACCTAGCCACCTTCCCTCTCTACCCATGTGGCATAAAGTTTCAAGACAGCAGGCTGAGTTGCATAGCCATAGAATACACAGAAACTCACAGCCAAGACAGGGATCAAGCTCACAACTGTGCTAAGAAATACTAAGATAACCATCTGCTTCCGGCTCTGTTAGACTACAAGGGGCATTTTGTTTATTAGCCTGCTAAATGCTTTTAAAACATTGCCTTTGTTTCCACAGGACAAAAGTAGTTAATCAAATACTACATTAGTTAGTGCAGTTTTAACTGGAAAGATGTATACAAATAGATTTCGAGACATATTGCCGGGATAGTGGAAACTGTCTCTTTTTCATTTTACTTGTGATTTTAATGTTACAATTAAAATTATTTATTTTGTTTAAAAAAATGGAAACTTAGAACCATTATTCCCTCACATTGTACCCACATTACTAAAGACGCTTTATATCCTAGGACATTGGGTTCTCATACGATTTATCCCATCGTGAACTAGTGAAAGGGAATGATTACAATTAAGCGCAACTTAGATTTGAGAGAAAAATGATCTGTATTCAGAAAGCAATGTGTTTTTATTCATAATTCTGAGTCAAATACAGAGGTGATCCAGTTCATTCCAACTCTGACATTCAAAGACCCACTAAACAGCACTAAACAAAACCAAGCACGTGATCTTAGACACATCTAACTATTGCCATTTATAAGTAACGACTTGAAATTCTGCTCTGCTTTACATATCTTTTTAAAAACTTGTTCTAAATCTATTTGTACTGTGTATCAGTTATATGGATAAAATAAGAGCTGAGAGGCTCTCCCTAAGAAAAATGTTGTTTTTGTTAGAAACTCTGCCCAGCTACCTTCTGAGTTCCCTGAAAATGAAAATCTCTGTGTCTCCCAGATGACAGCCACCTTGTTTGTGCAACCAAAATAGCTTTCTCGGCTATAGAGCTGTCTGTCAGTAATAGTTCTGACAGATATCAGATTTGGCATGCAGCAGGAAGTCTAGAAATGCTCCCACAGAAGGTGATTTGGTGGGAGCATGACTAGCTAAGAAGCAAGGCAGGGGGAGCACTCAGAAAACAGTGTTTCTAAACACCAGACCAATCACAAGGAAAACGACAGGCATTTTGGGAAATGACTAACAGTCTTGAGAGAGAGGAGAGCCAAAGTGGTGGTTATTGACAAGTCTCTATTTCCACCATTAGTTCAGTGGATTTTTGAAAGGACAATGATTAGGTAGAGATAAGATGCAGCAAACTGGCCGGTTTTCATTTGTGAAAGGAATCAAAAACACTTACATGCATAGGATTTTTATCTCCCTCTAGTGGTGGGGTGGGGCCTTTGATAGCCTATTACTGCATAATACTGCTTCATAAACAAAGATAAGCTTCCATTATAGTGCTGTTTACCCATAAGATTAGGATTTTCATTAGGCGTGTTGCTCTCCTTTATGGTGGTTTTTAAAACATTTCCAGCCTTCCATGTGATGGAGTGATTTGCCTCCTAAGGATGCTGATTACCAGTGATAAGGTAGCAAGGGTCTCCTTCTCTTTTTAGCTAGACACACAAGATTCTCTTCTCCTCTGTTGTCCTAACAAAAATGAAGCCATTTTGTACTCAGAGGCAACTCCCCTGATCCTTAATCTTGGCCAGAAAAACCTGAGGAGCTAAAAAATAGAGAGCAAGCGTACCTAGAGTAAAGGTGGAAAATATGGAAACTCAGATGGAAGACTCTAGTAAAGGATCTAGAGAATCATCTGAACCTTAAATAAAGGGCAATCATTAGAGAGAAATTTTGGAACAAGTCTCCACCACTCCCTTCCCATCCCTGTCATTTTTGTCATTTTAATCCTTGGTCAAATGACCAATACTTCTGGTGTAGCAATTTAGATCAGCGATAGTGGATGAAAAAGTAGAAATGATAGAAAAAGTGAATGATGACAATTTTAAAGACAGTAACTAAAGTTTCCTTCTTCCATATGGAGGAATTAAATTGTACAATATCATAATTGTATGAGAGTATTAAAGGAAAAGATCAAAGGTTACTGCCATCTAATCAATGGATTATTGATCAGTAACTGAAAACCTATCAGTGTGAAGTATACAAAGTATGCAGCTTTTCTGCTTGCCCTGCTCTATACTCAGAATTAGGCATCACTGATGTCTACTTCTCTTGAATGTCTCCAAGGCAACCAAACTCATATGTTTTCTTTGCAAACCTATTTCTTTTCTGGTTTCCTTAGCTCAGTGAATAACTTCATCAGCCAGTCGTGCAAGCCAGAAATCCAGTAGTTACTTGATCCTCCTAGCCAACCACCATCATATCCAATTCATCACATTCCTTCAGTTTTACTTCCTAAATATATCTCAAATAGATCCATTTCTCTTTGCCACTGCCACCACCCTAATTAATCATCTCTCCCCTATACAATGACTACTACAAATGGCATCCACTCCATCCTTTTTCAAATGCATTCTCCACACTGCATTACCTTATTCAACAAATATTTTTGAGGAACTTACTTTGTACTGTAGTTAATAAGACAGACAAGGAATTTGTGGAAATAGAAGATAAACATCAGATAGTCAAAAGCACTATGAGAACCAAGTTGGGTGATGAAACAGAGAGTGGCTAAATAACTATGCTAGACTGTGTTCAAATACAAGAAATTGGTGGCAGTTTTATCAAGGTGTATGAGTTTTGACGCAGGAAAATGAAGGAAGTCCACTGGGACGATGGTATCTGCTTCTAGTATATAAGGAGTATACTTCTGATACTGGCCAATAATAAGAAGGAGAATAGGTTAAAATGTACATGAACATTCAATCTAGGTCTGTTTGTCTCCAAATACCTCTGCTTAAACATAGCACTTACTGCCTATGTGGAAGCATCTTATTTTTGTTAACTTCTGCATGTCTCTTTTCTTTAGAATGTAAGCTCCATGAACGTACGGGCCGTAACTGTCTTGGTCTCTGCAGTTAACTACAGTTCCTAAGAACCGAGTCTGACATTACTGTAGGCATGCAAATAAGTATTTGTTGCATTAATGCACAAATTGCTGTGTGAAGGGGGAGAGAAGACAGAGAAAATAACGGAGTAGGCTTGGGGGCTCAGTAAGTCTTTGCTGAGATGTCAAAGTCATTTAATTCCCCTCGCAAGGTTAACTGGGTTATAGAATCCCGGCCACGCTTCTCAGCACCAAGCACCAAACGCTCACACTCAAACTCACACACACGGTCGGAGACACAAACCTCTCCAACTCCCCGCTAGGAGGAGTCACACCTCCCCACCCAGAAACCCTCCCACCCTCTCCATTTCTGCTTCCCTCCCCTCTCCTCCGTGTTCCAGCAGCCTTCGAGTCACAATGCTTGCCGGGAATAGTAGTCTTCCGGTCTGAGCCTGTAGCGTTTTTAAATACATGCCTAGAACTACGCTTCCCAGGGATCCTCGCAGCAGACTGTGACTGAGTCACCTGACCAAGACCCTGGAGGTACAATGGCGGCGCCCATGCTGCGCTGGGGCTGCCGTGGAAGACGTTGGGCTTTAGCCTGGGTTGACGGCGGTTCTTGCCACCGAAGAGGGGCTCCGACTGGGTCCACATCCAACAGGATTAGGGGACAGAGTTCACTGGCTCAGCAGCCCCTCCGCACGGCCCAGAAGCCGAGGAAAGGGTATTCTGTTTCATACTATTTCTGGTCACCTAACTGTGAGGTGGAACTGCAGGACTAGGGAAATGATGGCAATTACAGCCCAGCTACTAGATGTTTTGGCTGACGGGAGGGCGTTGAGTTATAACCTGGCGCCCCGAACCCTAAATAAAAGCACAAAACAGGCCCTCTATCAGCTCCGCCCCATATATAAACACTGTTTTCAAATAGACATAGTTGGAGAATTCGCGAGTGAAAAATAGCAAATATTTTCTTGAAGGCAGCACAGAGTGGATTCGGTCATATTACTAATAGCACTAGCAGTGGGGACGGTGACACTAGTAGCAGGCTCATATTTAGCTGATTTTATTTAGCGCTAGTTTGGGCCGGCAGTGTTCTAAAAGTAGAAAAGGAGCCTTTACCTACTAGCTCTGGATAGAGTTGGCTTAATGTCATTAGTCAGAAAACACTAGCTATCTCTGCGGGCGTATTATGTTGAATGTGTGTGTCTAGACCTAGGAGGACGCAGCCAAAAGAAGAGATACTCCCTTCTGGTTATATAGAGTTTTGCTTATTTGGCCAGATATCCCCTGAACAGCTGTTTAGGCTTCATTATATAAGAATTAAATAGTTTCTCTTTAAATACAGAAACATAAGGCAAGTTCTAATATTTTGTTTACTCTTTGAGATTGGTTGGCAGTATTTTTGCTTTCAGTTGGAGGAACAGAGGGAAATTGCCCAGAAGTATTCAGTTTGTATTCTTTTCGTGAATTAGATTGTTTCCCCATGAATGGAAAGTACCTTTTTTCCTCTCATGTAATGGAACTGCAAAAATACTTTGATGGTTTACTGCATGCAGAATTTCTAATGAGTTCTTGCTTTAATTCCCCTCCCTTATTGGCTGTTTCCAAACTTTGGAAAGAAGGAATTATTCTTGCAGTACTTCAGATCTAGAACTTTATGTGTTGAAATGATTGAAACAAAATAATGTGAAGTTTGTGTATGTATATACATATATATGTGTGTATATATATATAAAAATTTTAAAAATTGCTTGGGAGAAGAGCAGGATAGGAACATACACAGATTTCCTAGGGAATAAACACATTTATAAGGACCTGGAGAGATGGGTGTACAGATACAACAGAGAAGGAATGGCCAGACAAGAGAGATTATTATAGCATTTAACAACTTCTTAGATCTGATAGCAATCAAACTTGAACAAAGTAACCTGAAATTAGGTCTCAGGAATCAAAAGTGATTTGGAGGACCAAAAATATGCCATATCAGATGGTTTAATATGGTGGGGTTCTTGTAAATTTTTTTCAAGAGTATTATTTAGTGGTGATGTATTATATTTGTGCCTCTCTGGTTATTATACTTGCAAGCATTATTATGAAATGAATTCAAAACATGGTTGAGAATTTCTTTTTTAATTAGGAGATGTGGAACTATTTATCATTATTTCTCTAGTAGTAGAATCTTCCCATTTATGTTAATTCTAAATAATGTGGGAAAGACCAGCTTTCCTCATTTACCGAGTGATTACTTGATAAGGTACAGTTAACTTGTTAAATGCTGCTTTTCACTGAAGTCAGCCAAGCAGTGGTCACCTGATGGGTATCACCTGATACCCATTTCTAAATTGTTTTAAGATGCCAACTTGTTCCTTTCTCTATTGCCTTCATGTTTATGTAGTCAGCCTCCTGAAGCCATGTTGTAAATGAATTTTAGTTTGCCAGTGTCAGTGTAGGTGCTTATTATGAATTGTTTTTTATTTAGTCACTGATAAAATATGACATTTTAAATGTGAGGATGTAACATTATAATAAGTTTAAAACACATATAGGAAATTAACATTTGTGGTTTAGACTTACAGAAATTCATTCATGGTGACAAGTATACTTGCATCTTAACCATTATCTCTTTCTTCTTAGTGAACACAAATGGGCTGCTGTGGTAGGTTTGGAAATTCACGCCCAGATTTCCTCCAACTCTAAACTCTTCTCTGGATCTCAAGTTCGCTTTTCAGCACCTCCAAATTCTTTGGTTTCTTTTTTTGATGCATCTCTACCTGGAACTTTGCCGGTAAGCTTTTTATTTAATCCTATTTTCCTTAGAAAAATGTTTATTTTATATTGAACATGGAAAATTATTTTCTTGCTTTAATAATAACACAGCTCTTTGGAAATACTTACATAGGGAATTTTGGGTAAAGTGGGATGTACTAAATGTTTTCTAAAGACCCAACTCTGTGATTCTGTTTCTAAGTCTGAACATATTCGTACATGTATTCATCACTTCACAAACAATTTGGCATGCCTACTAACACCAGACATTGTGCTATGAGCTGAGTCATAAAGATGAGCAAATATCCTCGCCTTTAAGGAGTTCAAAAACTAGAAGGAGAGATATGTCTTATAAACAAATAGAGGACAGTGTGATTCCTTCTTTGAAGGTAATAGGCAGAGGATGGTTTTGTAACCCGGAGGAGGGACAACTAATTCAGTAAAAGGAAGGACTATTGTGAGAAATTGAGATAGGGGTACATTTGGTTAAGGAACAGTTACTGAAGAGGTGGTCATCTGAGCTATTTGAGAAGCCACATAGAATTTAGGCAGATAAATGAAGGAGGAGGAGGAATCTACTCAAAGGAAGCAGCATATATCACATTATCTTACAGTGTAAGGCCAATAATGATTGCGGTTATTAAAAATTAAGAAACACTCAATAATGTAGAAAATAGCCATAATATGCAGTGAGTTAACTGTTGTACTCATTTAACCACTCATTTTCACTTGATCCTGTGGAATGAGTGGCCCCAGTATACCCGTCAGCAAGACTTTTCACATATATTTTTAGATAATTGGTTGAATTTTTAAGAAAAGTATGGAGGAAAAAGAAAAAAAAGAAAAGTATGGAGGGAACAATGTAAATGCTTTAGCTAATCAATAGCATATGGTCTGTCCAGGACCTAAAATATCAGCTGTGTTTTGGGTTTCCTGTCATCTTTGGAGAAAAGTTGTATCCATGGTGGTGATGAAGGTGAGGAGGGGCAGACATTGTTGTGGGTGAATTCCATAACATTAAAATATGAGTGGAAGCTGGTTGAACTGAGCACTGTCAGGCTGGCAGAGGCAGAGGTGTACTTTTCTCGGTCACTGCCCACAGTGGAAGACTCTGGGCAGTACCTCCAGTTTGCCTGCCTCACTCAGCTTTGGTTGGATTGGGGCAGCATCTTTGTCTGGGAGCTTTTCTCTTACTCATATTTTCTGTCATGGAGGACTCCCATCCCTGCAGACCATATCAAGGGTCACCTTTGATTTGCTGCTGGGTTCCTCTGGGAGAAGGTGGATGTGGAGGTGTGCCCTCTTTCTCGCTCTCTCTGACTTAGAGATCTATCTACGGAAAGATTTTTTTGTTTGTTTGAGAAGAGTGAATTTTTCAGTTATAAATATATGAGATCTTTTTTGGGCAGAGATTCAGATATAGTACAAATAAAATAATATTTATTTAGACATGTAAAATGGAAGGCAAGTTGTCATAACACCTCTACGTTTTCCCTTCCAGATTCAAAGCATTTTTTTCCCATGCGGTAGTTAATTATCAAGAGACTAGGCATAAATTGTGAGTTCCTCCTAGGTTTCTGCAGCTGTGAATGTGATGGCTATCAGGGTATACTTATTATAGTTCATTTTAGAAACAGATCCATTTGAAGATAAACATGTTTTCTGTAAATAGACTCTCTAGTTGTATCTAAATTTGGTCAAATATTAGAAAAATTCAAAATAATTAAAATGCCAGCATTTTAATTGCTTTGTAAAACTTGTCATGCACCAGAAAAGAAGGTGCTTTTTCAGTGATAAGCATGTCAGTAACATAGTGAAGGTGTTTGGGACATTTGAGTGTTGAGAGCTTGGTTTACATTAATTAAATTGCAGACAAAGTCTAGAAGTATAGTTTTGCATGAGCTAGGATTTGTTTTCCTCTTCAGAGCCTACAACGCTTATGGTTTAAGTAGCCTAAATGGGTTATTCTGTAGACAGAACAGATTACCTTTTTTTCAGAAATGTTTCTGTCTTTAAGGAACCTAATTTAGTATGTGAGTAACATTACAAAGCATTGTCACTCAAAACATTTCAAAATCTTGTGATTCACCTCTAATAGATTTAGATTTAATATATACTAAAACCTTTAGACAATTCTTTTCTAAATCCTATGGAGATGTATAAAGATGCTCTGATCACCAGACTCTGCTTATAACTCCATTTATAGCAAACCAATAAATTGAGAGTATGTTTGTACTTCTGAGGATTTTAGTGGAACATTATGTTATTGTTTTGATCAGGTAAACCAAAAGTGTAAGTGTGATTCATGATAATGCTTGAAATTCTTTCTGACCAGGGCTTGTACTGCTCCCTTCTCTCCTGCTTCTTCCCCACCCTCTACTTGACTGATTGGGCCTTCTCACATGATTGTATTCAGCCACTCGGCCCTGAAATGTTGGTTTCCCATGCTCTATTCCTTGGCTCTCAGTTCTTTGGTTCCCTGTGTTATCCTGAGTAGTCTTTTTACCCTCAAATAAAGCTCCCCTCTCTCTTCTAGGCAAGAAATTTATGTCTGTTGTGTCCTACTGTATGTGTTCATCTGAATGATTCTTAAACATCTTAAATTCGGCAGTTATAATGTTGAGCCTACTAACTTTTCTCCCCAAAGTTTCACTGCCTCCTGAAGAAAGAGTAAACCAATAAGAGGAAAATATATATAAGAAGAAGCAAAAATCAGTGGGAAAGGATGATCTATTCACCTGATAGTTTTGGAATTGGTTAGCTATTTGGAGAAAAAATATTGTTCTTTTCATACATTAAAACAAAATTCATACATATATAATATAAGTTAAATGTCAAATTAAATCCAAAAAAATATAGGAGAATATTTGTTTGTCCTTGGGTTGAGGAGAAACTTTGTAAGCATAAAAGCAAGGAAAAAAAACTCAGGCAAAATGATAGCACTTTGACTAATTTATTCACCCAAAATATACTCATTGACCTAGTAATTATTTTAGGAATCTGTCCTTGGAAAATAAACATGTGGGCAAAGACTTATATGAAAAGATGTCTATAGCAGATCTATTTTTAATGGTAGAAAATTGGAAGTAACCACAATTTCTTAGTGAGGGGGAATCATTGAGTAAATTATGATACATCAGTACAGTGGTGAATCATACATTATGAAGCCGCTGATATGTTTATAATAGACTTTTAGTGGCATAGGAAAATGCTGAAGATAAAAATTCTAGAGAGATGAATGGAATTTTCATGTAGATTACTTAATCTTTGCATCAGTTTCTTATAAAATGAGGATGACTGACTCATTGGATTTGTGTGAGAATTAAATGAATCAGTGCCTTTAAAACAAAATAGTAACTGCATGTGATAAGTGCTCTTACTAATCAGCAGATAATTAACAGGTAATAAGAGGTAATTAATTAAAAGGCTCTTAATAATAGGTAAGGTAAATCTTACCTACTAGTATACCCATAGTGGTTGGTGGCTTTCATCTTTACAAAGGCTCTCCTGAGTTACTAAGCACAGTTATGTTGCCAGTGAGAGCAAAAGTAAATGCTACACATAACAATTGGTCACTTAACCTTGATTTCACTAGTTAAGTGATCTGCTAGCGAAAACTAACCTAGTATTCTCATCACCTCAGAGATGTATAGAGAATTAAGTAAGTAATAAAAACCAGTAAAAACTAGTGTATTGGGTAAAATTGTTTCTGAATTAGAAATAATTACTTTGATTGCAAAAAAGAAGGCATGTGAGATTTTTTTTCCCATCTGTAATTACTCAGAGTGTTTCTTTGGTCCAAAAAATAGTGACCAATTATTTGTTAGATATGCTAATAAGAAGATAGAAAATGACAGCCAAAAGAATTTAGGTTATAGTGTAAAGTCTTTTTTTGTAGACCAGATTTGCTGTACATATAATTTCATTTGCCCTGCTGGCCCATTAAAGAGATGTCCATGATAGCAGAAGCCCCAAGTAACTAGAAGAGTGGTAGTGCTTTAAAATGTCACAAGATTAATCAGTATTTATTGAGTGCCTTCAAAGTGCATGGTATTGTCTCTTGATTTAGTAAAAAATTAGGATTGTTACTTAAAACAATTGTGGTAACATACAGTCTTTCTGTAGACATTTCATTCTTCCTCTATGTCGGTGTGTCTTCATTCACTAAGCTGGCATATATTGGATGCCTATGGTATGCTAGCTCTTGTGCTAGATCTAGTGACATAGCTTTTAACTTGGTAGAAGATAGACATGGGTCTTGCCCACATGGAGCTTGAACAAGCAAGCAGGCAATTGCAGTACCTTTTATTAAACATGGTAGTGGTGGAAATACAAGATGCTTGAGGAGCATACAGGAAGAGTATTCAACACAGATGTAAGGAATTTGTGAAACTGGCCTAGTAAAATGTGAATAGGATATACAAAGACCAGAAGAAAAACAGAACGTGACTTGCTCTAGAAGCAAACATTTTCCATCTGTTGTAGCATAGACCTTGAATATGGACATTGAAAGAGGTAAGGCTAGAGCAGAAAGCACAGCCTGTACCATATAAGCCCTGATAGAGTGTGGATCCCATTTGCAAAGAGGTAAGAAGATATAAGGAGAGTCCAGGGCCAGAACCTCCAAGCAAGAAAGTGTTTTGAGAAGAAGAGAGTACAAGAATGTTGGATGCTACTGAGAGGTCTAGTAAAATGAGGACTAGGAAGTACCCGTTGGATTTATTAAGAAGGGTATCCTTCGCAAGAACAGTTTGAGTGGGGTGATGGGAATAGAAGGTAGGTGGCAGTAGATTGAGAAATGTGGCATAGAGGAAGAAGTGAGAGCGTGAGCAACTGTTTCAAAAAGTTTTGCTATGACGGAAAACAGAATGCAGCAGGTGAAAGGAGACATGGAATCAAGGGAAAACATTTATTGGTCATGTCTTTCTTAATATTGGAGAGACTTGACAATGTTTAAATGAGTTATATAGTCTGATAATGTACACTTAAAATGTGTTTAAGAGGATAGATCTCATGTTAAGTGTTCTTACTGCAATAAAACAAATTTTCAAAAAAATGCTGATGAGAAGGAGCCAATGAAGAAGTGGCAGTTAAAGACCAGAGAGGCTTTTGATTAATACGGCAAACTGAACACATGCATTTTAATCCATCCTCTCTGTAACCCAAAGAAGCCCCACTGAAATGATAGTGAAACAATGCAAATATGATAAGCCTACAAAAGATCGGAAGAGGAGATGAGTGTGTGAGAGAGATGGTAGGTGGAGGAGGGCCTCACTTTGCAGAGAAGGATGAACTGTGACCTAAGCGCCTGCAAGAAGGAACACTATTGAGACCTGAGATGATGTGTCCTACACAACCTTAGAAATGCTCAGGATGTGGGGGCATCCAGTATTGTGGAATACTGGCTGAGGTGAAAACAAAGGGGCTGAGTCAGAATCTGAGTACAGAGCAGTGAGATCTGGGCTTCTCTCCTAGACCCTGGGCAACTGCCCCACCCCCAGAGAAATTTATATTCTTTGGAGAAATTCAGCTCCTGACAGACTTTCCCTGAGGCCACCAGTCAGAGTGAAAGACACTGGTAACCTGTCAGATTGCATCTGTAGTGAACCAGGACCTGCCCAGTCCTTTTCCCTGCCCCACTGTGGGAACTCAGGTGGCCTGGTATGTCCATCTCTCCTCTTCCTTTCCTCCCCAGACAAGAATCTGCAGGAGCTACTTTGAAGTGTATATGACCCTAGTGGGAAGAACATAAGATATTGACATGGTGGGAGGTCTCTCAATTAAAAAAAAAATCTGCCTGGCCACCTGATTGCCTTAGAGTGAAGGCCACCAGTCAACAAGCCTTGGGCATTTACATGGGACTTTTTAAATTGGCCTTTTAGTATCTTATTTTAAAATATAGATTGAGAGCTAAAAGTCACCAAACACTTGAAGAAATTCTCCAACGTGATAGAAAAAGCCTGAAATAAAAACGAAAGCTAAAGGAAATAGGAGGCTATAAATAATGCACAGGGTAAAAGAGTACTTAAAACATTAAAAGCTTTTATAAATGCCCTCCGAGAGATAAGGGAAGGTAGTTGCATCTTTGAAACAAGAACACAATACCACTTTTAAAAAACGAACAAACAGGGTAAAAATGTGCTCTTTGAAATTAAAATTATGGTGCCTCTCCTTCCCCCAGGAAAGATACAAGATAATGTCATGAAAATCTTCCAGAGAACAAAACCAGTGTGCAGTGCATAGGACAATAGAAGAAAAAAATAAGCAAATTAGAGAATCAGTCCAGGAAGTTCAGCATCTGATTAATAAGAGACTCATGAAAAAATAGAAAACAGACTCGAGGAAACTCTCAAACAAAACACATGGATTAATTTCCCGGAGAAGGACATATATCTCTAAATGGAAAGGGCCTGCCAACTACCCAGAATGAGGAATAAAAATAGTCTCACATGCAGGCATGTCAAGAAATTTATTTGGGATAAAGTTAATATTCTAAAGATTACAGAAAAGAAAAAAATAATCAGGTCCACATGCCAAGAATTGGGAGTCAGACATCAGACTTCTCAACAGCAGCACTTACACCTGGAAGAGATTGGAGCCATGCCTTAAACATTCCTGGGGAAGAAAATTATAATTCTAACCTAGGATTCTGTACCCAACAGTATCAATCAGGTGTGGCAGTAGAAGAATGATATTTTCAGCCAGACTCTCAAAAAGTTTGCCTTTCCTTATCCCAGGAACCTGCTGGAATGATGGAGAAGTTTCAGGTTGCCAGCTCTACCATGAGACCTGTTGGAAGAGGAAGAAGGTGGCTCCAGAATAAAGAATTCTAGGGAAAAATGGGAGTAGGGAATTAGCAGGTATCTGATTTGTATGGAAAAAGAGGTTTCCATATAATCTGGAGTCTTTAGAGGAATGAGCAATAGGTACATAAAAAAATGAAGCACATGAAAAAAACGAAAGACTTAAGAAGTCTAGGAAAAAAGAAAGGAAATGTAATCATAGTATTTTATTTAGTACAGGAGAGAAATATTTAAATAATAATAAAAGCACCAGCTACTGATTTAATAAAAACTGTTATATAACTTGGATATTGGGAAAGAAAAGAACGAAATTCTTACCTACCATAATTGGAAGTCATGTTCTAAACTGATCAAGCAAGAGAAAAGTAACCTAAATATAGGCTTTAGGAACATTTTTGGCCACTGATTAGAGGCCTCTTTCTCCCTTTCAGGCCTTAAGCTAGTAGATTGGTTTGATTTTGTTGTGGGTTTTTTTTTCCTTTGGCGGTAAGATGGGAGATGGGATCGTTATTGGGTTTTGTTTTGTTTTCTAATTAGGCGATGGGTAACCAATTTGGAGCTCCCAAGAAACAGGTTAGTAGTCAAAAGGGTTTTTAAAAACAAGATTTATTTTTATTTTATATACAAGATAACACTAGGTAATAATTAGACGTTACCTATACTGGTTTCTCAGCCTTCTGCTGGTGAAGTTTTTGTTTGTTTATTTTTTGCTCTCAAAGTCCAAATAATGAAGCCCCTACTCCACTCCTGTTCTCGCAACTCTTATCCTTACCCTGATTTTCAGAGAAATAGACTCATCCACATCCTAGATCCATTTATACTCAAGCTCATGCATGTGATGGGTCTTTCCGCTTCCCTGGGGGAGACATGACCTATCATCCTTTTTCTACCTGACTTTATGGACTTGTATGTTACCCAACTTATGTTAGGGCTTTTAGGGAATGGGCATATTTTATTTTTGGATAGAAATATAATTTAACAGCTGGGCACAGTGGCTCGTGCCTGTAATCTTAGCACTTTGGAAGGCTGAGGGGAGTGGATGGCTTGAGCCCAGGAGTTGGAGACCAGCCTGGGCAACATAGTGAAGCCCTGTCTCTACAAAAAAATGCAAAAATTAGCAGAGCATGGTGGTGCATGCCTGTAGTCTACTACTTGGGGGTTGGGGTAGGAGGATCACTTGAGCCTGGGAAGTGGTGCCATGGCACTCCAGCCTGGGTGACAGAGTGAGACCCTGTCTCAAAAGTAAAAAAAAAAAGAAAAGAAAAAAATCTAAATGTAGCAAGCTTGGGTAAATTCTTATGATAAAGTAAGATATAAAAATATTGCAAAATATTTCATATTGTTATTCTCTCACCTTGTAACTTATATCAGTTGTCTCTTAGGAATGGAATGGGCTGGGTCTTGCGGGGCTGCGTTCTTAAAACAAGTACACTGTGTCATTGTGACAGTTGATAAAGTCTGTCTTTTTCCCAGATTAAGGAAGGATCGTCACATGGCAAATGGCCAGGAGCCTTGGCCAGCAGGTGATGGATTTTCCAAAGGTCCTCTGGCACAGCATATTATATAAAAATAGAAAGATAAATACCAGACAAGACAGCTCAAAGATCTGAAGGTGGTTGCTTCCAGGGAACAGGACGGGACCTAGGAAGAGGTGGGGCAGATCAGTTATTTCATGATCAGTTTTTAAAAAATACGTGTCTGTGATATTTTGTTTAAAAAACTTAAGTTAGGTTTAAAGGAATAAAGATATAAGGGGGAGGGAATTGTTGATAGAATAAGGTTCCTGAGAAATCAGGCAGTGTCTCCAGAGCCATGGAGAAAGCCCTCTCCCACTGTAACCCGAGGGGAAGGTGTGTCCCTCCGCCCCTGGGTGCAAAGAAGTTTTGAGGTATGGTTGTGAAAGGTTGAGGAAGCACCTCTAATTTTTTTTCATTTTCTAGCAAATACTACTTCTTACGTCTCACTCTGCTTTCGGGCCCTATTTCCTACCTGTGTTGGTGGCTCTTGCATTCTGGGTCTGTGGGTGATGAACTCCCTTAGTCTGCATGTGCCTCCAGCTGTTTGTTTCCCCCTTACTCTGGAATGATAGTATAGAATTCCAACTTGACATTTATTTCCCCTTGGCACTTGAAGACATTTTTCCGTTGTCCTTAGGCATCTATGATTGCTGATGAGAAGTTGCATCCTTTGCAGGTGATCTGTTTTGTCTCTCTGGTAGCTTTAGCCAGGATGTGTCAAGGTGTGAATTTTTTTTTATTCTGCTCAGTGTTATTTTTAACTTAAGGACTGTACCCTGAACTATGGAGGTATCTCTATGGAATGAATTCCTGGTGGCCTCTGCCAGGGCCCATTGGGCTTTATTGAATGAACTGGTTTCTATGTTAATTTCTTAGCCCCCTAACTGCTACCACACAGCTTAGATAGTGCCAGTGTCAAGCCCCACATGTCCAAGCCAGGTACAGGGTTAAGGGCTCAGATTTCTCAAGACTCTTTTTCACCCATGGCCTGAGGTGGCTGGCCTCCTCCATAACAACCCCTCCAGTTGGCAAAAGATTTTCTAACTGGACTCGAATTTTTTGGCTCACAGCTTTATGCAGGAAGCCATCCCAGCTCCCTACCCCATGGGCTCACAGCCTTGACTTCTGCCCCTAAGGTGCTTTAAATGGCTGACATCTGATGTCTCATCAGCCCAGTTAATAATAATGATAGTAAAATCAACTACTATGTACTGAGTGCTTACCATGTGGCAGGTACTGTTCTAGGTGCTTTATATGTATTCACTTATTTTAATCTCCTAACAAGGCTACCAGGCAGTTGCTGTATCACAGTTAGAAGAAAGTGAGTAGAAAATGTGCTGTCCTGTCTTTCGTGGTTACACCTGATGTCACATGGCTCTAAACTCCCATTACTCCTGTGGCCCCAGGGGATTTTCTTGCTTGCTTTGAGCTTGGCTCTGGATGTGTACACACCTGTGTATTTGTAAATTTATATGTATATATAAATGTATGTGTGTATAAATAGAATACTTCATCTCCCGTCTCCATCTCCCGGTTCCCCAGCATGTCTGCAGTATACCTGCTGTCTTGACTAATCCCCTCCCCATTCTGATTAGTGACCCTTCTTCTGAATGGTTTTTAGGAACTTTTTATTTTCTTATTTTCCCTTAGTTTTAGAATTTTATGGAAGCCTATCATAAATCTTCAGGATGAAAAGGTCAGCCAGCCCATTTCACTGCTTAGAGGCAGGATTACAGCTACACTAAGGACAGCATTCTTTGTTTTTATTAGCAGGGATTCAGCTTCACTCATTATTTCGACCTAGTAAAATCTTTTTAGAGTGGTGCAGAATCTTCCTTAACTTATTAAGTAATTATTCACCTATAGAACTATAGACAGGATCATAGGTTGTTTGCTGAAAGTTAGTTATTTCTTATTTATTGATGTCATTCCAGTTTCTCTACTTGTAATACTTTGTATATGGATGTGAAATGGGAAGAAAAATAAGAAAGAAAATATATTTGTTTGGTAAAATGTCATGGGATTTACAAGTCTGTTTGTTTCATAATTGACCAAATAATATTTCCAATAATGGTGAGATTTAAGCAAAGAATCAAGTTTGTTTGAAATTTATGCATATGCAAACCCATGTGTACACACACACACAGTCTCACACACTCACACTCACTTTTTGTGATCAGAAATGGTTTCCCTCTCCTGGTGTCAGTTCTCATGCAGGAGAAAGGGGAGAGGACACCGTTTCCTCTGCCGTAGCTGGCTGGTAGGAACGCTCGGTGTGGCACAGTAGATAACTCCTGATAATCAGGCTGCACTACAATTTGATTAATAAGAAATGAAGAACTCTGCTCTTGTTTTGCTTGTCTGAAAGCTCTTATCTGTATGTAACACAGAACTCCCTAGCAACTGTGAATGCCTCTTGTTTCTAGAACTGGGGAAAAGACCATAAAAGCTGTTTTTCACACATGGATGCAAGAACATTCTCCCCTTTTCTCAGGATCAGCCTGTCTAAAAAGGCATTCAGGACTTTCCATATCAAAGGTGTTTAGAATTGGCCCTGGAAGCTATGGAGTGAAAACAGGAATGTTGTTTACCACATTTTACAAAACTTTCTTTTATTCAGAAGAGTGCATACTCTTATTAGCAAGAATAAGGGGAATGAAGAGGGGAAGAAATATGATGTGAATAAATATGATGTGTTGCCTGCCCTCTGGGAACAAACAATGCAAATCCTGTGCTTTCTGCTAGAGATTCCTTCTGGAACATATTTATGCAGATTGCAACAGAAGGGGTCTTGCCTCCCTGAAGAAATGGTGATGTGATGCTTTTCTAAAGTACTTTGGAATTAATTTATTTTTTAGATTCCTTATGACAGATTTATTTCAAGCTAGGTAAATCTGCAGTATTCTGACTCTCTGAACATAGAAGATATTGGTGATAACTTGTGTGTTGAAGAACCTAGTAGGTTTAGAAACACTTGCCTAGTCTAGGAAGCATCAGGCTTTCTGAAATGCTTTTCTGACCCTTACTTCTAAACATAATTATGAAAGTTGTTTTTAACTGAAAATGTGGAAATGAAACAGAAACTGAAGATAACATCATTAGGGAAAAGTCTTTAAATGCGTATGTTTATAATCAGATCTATATTTATCTCTTTGTCCATTCATACTTAGATGATGTTTAGTTATTTAACTAAGAAGACAAAATGTGACCATTTTCTATGAATTTTTTTCCATTTCAATGATTTGCTTTAAAGTAATCTGAAAGATTTATAATTGCATTGTATTCTCAGACTTTCTTCTTGCCACTCTCCAAATCACTTCTATAGTTACGTAGTCCATGCTTTTGAGAGTGAGGTGTTGCAGGACTGAGGTGTTTTGTACAGTGACCCTTGTCACCCTAAAAGAGGTATGTGTCTGGGAACTTATACCCACAGATGTGGAAGGTTCCTTTGCAGCTCTCACTCTGCTCATGATCTAAACCTGCTTTATAACTTTAACTGGATGCCTCTCATGAACATGACTCATGGCTATGATGGACTTTCACGTTCAACAGGCAGCATAATCTCACCTCCCTCCCTGTGGGAAGTATTTGACTCCTTCCCTGCCATAGATCTTTTTCTAACTTTCAGTAGATTCTTGAAAGCCTCTCTCTTCACAGCCATTTTAACTTCCCCACCTCTCTAGCAGTTTTGCATGCAGTATTCCCCACCTGAAACCTAACCATATTAATAATAATGCTTGTACTTTCTTTACTTTTATTTTTTTTAGAGACGGGATCTTACCATGTTGCTCAGGCTGGTCTCCCAACTCCTTGGCTCAAGCAGCCCTCCTGCCTCAGCCTCCCAAAGGGCTGGGATAACAGGCATGAGCCACCATGCCCGGCCTTTACTTTTCATCAATATATATTTGTTTCATACAGTTGACTGAACATTTTGTATGTTTTATGTATGTTGTTTATAGGGATTTCTGTGTTTGATTATAAGGTTTTAAAGAGCAGTTCATGGATCTCTCTTGGGCCACTTCACAGTACCTTGTCTAGAACATGTGTATAGCACCCCTAATAAATATTTCCCTGTATACTTACATACACTTACATATGCACACATGAGGCATCCATATGAAAGGATTTTCCTGTCTAAAACCCTTTAGCTATTTTTTAAACTTCTTTGCGGGATTCTTTTGCCCTGGCTGAACATAAGATAATCTTTTCATGGTTACTCAAGCTTATCAGCAACATCAGTTATTGCTCAGTGTTACAATGGTGGCTTCAAGGTCTATTGAGGTGTGTAGAGCTATCTTATTCTACAGTGAATGGCTAAAGATAGCCATTGTTTTTAGTTTTCATCTTACAGTGTTTTCCCCTGCTTTTATAGTTATATGCTCCTCACCAGGTTTTTGAAGCTGCCATCAGTATATTTGGCTCTAGGAATCCCTTCTTGCTCAATTTCCGCTTCTCAATGATTATTTCTGATTAGTTCAGAAAGTCAGATTATCACATTTGTAAATGTAAATAAGAACAAGGCTCTGAGTAAAGACCTGTCCTACAAAATAAAGTACATGGATGATATGAAAGCTATTTAGCATCTTGAAGCTATCACCATGTGAGACTAGAATAGGAAGAGGTCCTGAAAATCATTCAGTTCAGTTCTTTTAATTTACAGATGAGAGAACTGCTGTTGGGACTTGCCTGTTGTCACACAATTACTTAACATTCCACTCAGATTAGAAACAAAGTTTCTCGCTTCCAGTTCAATGATTAGCTTCCAATCTGTTCCACTATAGTTGGA
Source organism: Aotus nancymaae (assembly GCF_030222135.1). Taxonomy (NCBI): domain Eukaryota; kingdom Metazoa; phylum Chordata; class Mammalia; order Primates; family Aotidae; genus Aotus; species Aotus nancymaae. The sequence continues at coordinate 15,792,371 of NW_026988447.1, forward strand.
GTTGCTGGAAGTCACATTTGTGTAGGTGGCTAATATTTTGCAGATATGTATTTATGAGTATATATCCAAAACATTAATCTCATTGACAGATGTATATGTAATATGTTTATAGATGTATGTCCACATGCTTATACACATACAGAGGCATTGGCTACACAGCACTGATGCTGATTGTATGCACCATGTATTATGATGTCCTCTAGGTGTCAGGTCTAAACCTAGGGAGAGAGCAAAGACAAGAATGCTGAGTCAAAGAAGAAATGGATAAAGGAAATCTCACCTAATTAGCCTCCAGTTCAGGGCCCTGTGCATCAGATTTCTCCAGACTCACCATGAAGAAAGCAGGCCTGTCTATGGGCAGCTCTTAGCTTTACATATCACTGTGCAAATAGTGGTCATGGGAAAATTCTTTTAGAATCTTTCCTGTGGGCTTCATTCTGGCCAGTTTTCTCTACACTGACTTCTAGTTCACTAATTTTCTTTATAATGTTCGCTCTTTTACATACCCTTGAGTTTTTTAGTTCACTAGATCTTTCAATTATAGAAATTCTGTTTTCTCTTTTAAATCTCTCTATCCTTTTGAGTATATCTTGTTCCTTTTTCATGTATTCAGTTATTTCTTTCATAATTTTACAGCTACTTACTTTATAGTCTGTGTTCAGTAATTCCATTACCTGAAGTTCTTGGGTGATCTTATTATGCTTTTTGTTTGACTGCTGATTCTGGCTGGTGGTAGATGATTTTCTGGTATATTTTGTAATTTTTTATTATGAAGCCATATTTGACAGGGCTTTATTAGTGGGATCTTGTTGAGAGTGCATCTCTTTAAAGCGCTTTTGCATTGGCTTTTGCCTAATGCTCCAGGTCTAAGCCAAGGCCATTTTCCATATTTACTTCTTAGCTTGGGAGCTTCTGGACCACAGAGTTTTGACCCCAAGCCTGTCTGAGAACAGACTATCAATTTTTAGGGCAGACTCTTGTACCCCTGCCACCCACCAAAAATCTGGGCTGAAACTTCATAGAAGGGAGGGGATGAAGCAAAGGCTGTGAATATGGGTGATTCAGAGACTCAGAATGGGGCAGGGAAGGCACCTTTAACCTCTCTCTGGCCCCCTTTCCCTGTCCAATTAAGAGATCCCTTCCTTCCAATTGTAATTCTTCTATGTTGTTGTGTATATATTACAGTTCACACTAGGGCCAAGATTGGTGCACATCCCAGTATCTCTTATTGGTCCTCTCATCACACATACGGATCAGGTGACTGAGCTCTTTCCAAATTCCCCCTAGATGTGCAAGGATGCACTCTTTCACCTATTGCCTTTAAAGATGATCATTTTCCGAAAACAAAAAGCCTCATCCTTAATAAAATGATTCCCTTAACCTTTGTGTAGAAATGATAATGCCATCTCATTCCTCTTAAAGAACAACAAAAAGCAATGTGATAGAGTTGACAGGAGCAGCTGGCTCTAGTGGGAGAAATCAATGAGGAAATCGAGAGTTCACTTTCTTCTCAACCCCAGCCTTGGTGAACCTGAGGAGCCCTGTCTGGCCTCCCCCTGGGCGAATCTCCTGGGTCTGCGGAGCATCTCTCTGACTCAGCGGTGTTTCTCAGGAACTTGGTGCTTCTTTCCTAGTAATGGAATGCCACCAGGCAGCTTGCTTATCTCCCCACAGATTCATTTCTGAGCAAGAAACTGCCAGTATTTTTGGGGAAGGGCTTTTCTCCCATTTCCTCATCCTTTTATTGGTTTGTTTTCCCTCAAAAATATGCATGTGCATGAGATTGAGCAAAATAATAAGCCCTTATTAGAGAAGACAGTGTCATACTTAGAATTCTTAACTGTTCAAAACGAATTTTTTCATGCAACAAAAAAATCTGCAATGCAATAGTATTCCCTTATCTGTAGTTTCACTTTCTGTAGTTTCAGTTACCCTCAGTCCAGGAGAATAACATATTTTGAGAAAGATCACACTCAAATAACTTTTATTACAGTATATTATTCTTTTTTTATTATTGTTGTTAATCTCTTACTGTGCCTAATTTATAAATTAAACTTTATCATACATACCTATGGATAGGAAAAAACATGCTATATGTAGGACTCGGTACCATCCAAGGTTTCAGCATCCACTGGGGGTCTTGGAACCCATCCCTCATGGATAAGGGAGCACTACTGTACTGGAAAGAGAGGTAGGAATGTGCAGAAAATAAAGTGTGAACACATTACCAAAGATGCCTGGGAGTACAAAAGCTTAGGAATCTTTGGTGATATAAATATGTAGTAGTCAAAAAAAAAAAACCTACCAGTGTTCTGTGACACTATTTTTGTCTCTGCCATTTGAGTAACTCATACAGGCTTTGTTCTGGTGATTTATACTAGAAGCCTATAATAAAAATGCAGCCTGAAATCATGCAGCTGGGTACCATTCATTTTTCTTCCATGGACAGTTCCCGAACTTAACAAATTACAGCGGGCCTGAAAAAGCTCTTCCTTCAAAAGAAATACATGCCTGGCCATGGCAGCTGCCCTCTTGGGTTTCTTCTGCTTTCTGGTATCATTGGTGATGCTGTGGGGCTTGCTAGATGGTTTTTATGAGTACACAATGTACTACATAATGACATTTCGGGACAACAGATTACATATATGATGGTGGTCCCATAAAATTACAAGGGAGCTGAAAAATACCTAGGGCCGGGTGATGTCATAGACATCTTGTCATCATAGCATAGTACATGATGGAATGTTTAGTTACACAAATACTTACTGTTGTTGTACAGTTGCCTACAGTACTCAGTACATAACATGCTTTATACTGATTTATACATGCTTTATACAATAGGTTTGTAGCCTAGGAGCAATAGGCTCTACCCTATAGCCTTGGTGTGTAGCGGGCTGTCCCATCCAGATGTTGATATAACAGCAAAGTCTCCAAGCAAGCCATTTCTCAGAACATATCTATTGGTGTGTGATGCCGACTATACTAGAAAAGAGTTTCCAGGAAGATATTGTGCAGTTTTAGTGGGTCAATAAAAATAATACTCCCTTCCCGTCTTGAGTCAGAACCAACAGAGAAGTCAGCATAGAAGTCAGACAGATGGAAATGAATATACCAGCTTTATTACAGATAATAGCTTGATTGAAAAATGCAACTTGATATGTAGCCACATGGTTTTTAGTACTTGCTGCCTCTGTTGAACTCAGCTCTCCAAAACTGCAGGCTTTTCACTTGTAGAGGACGAACTTGCTTATGTAGAAAGTTTATCCTGTGGCCAGAGTCACTTGTCAGAAAAGTCACTCTTTTGGGGTCAGGAGAGTATGGAGTGGAAGGCAAAGTCCTGTCACATGGAAACCTAGGGGCAGGGGAATGACAGTTGCCCAAATTCTGCCCTCAAAAGCATGAGGCCAGTGCCACATCATGTCTGTGAGTAGATGTGAGAAGCTCTTTTTGGGTGATTCTTGTGGAATTCTTTGTTTATACTGCAGGTAGACTGACTTGTCATCTGAGGCCATTGGCTTGGCCTTTCTTACTTGGCCATTTATGGTGGGTTTTCGGCTTCATGTGTAATATTGGGGGAGAGTTGACTATCTTCTACACTGCAGCATCTTGGGGAGTTTTTTTCCTCAGCTCTTTTACAAAATTTTGGCGAAGTTAGGAAGTCATTTTGCCATTGGCATACCAGAGATGACAAACGTAGGCCTGGTGATTCTGGCAGGGGTAGGTAGTCAGGCTGGGCTCCCCTGAAGAGCATTCTGTTCCTCATGGCAGAGGGTTCTTGCTAGTGAGCCTTTGTATTCCCCAGCCTTCTACCACTGGGTGCATCATTATAATAAGGACTGGAGCTGGGACAGGGAGAATAACTGGGAATCAAAATACATTAGTGCTCCCGGGAGCCTTAAAATATTCTATTCTGAATTTTGATGCATGAATCTCCTTTCACAAGTATGGAAGTAAAAAGAGTAATCAATCAAGGGTCTTTGTCATGCTCTGCAACTTTCTTAGGAGATGCAGACAGGCAATAATACGTGATTATCCATAGCATTTTGAATTTTCAGTGATATTTGCCAACTCATAGGCCATCCCAATGAACAAGGTCAGGGGCTCCAACCCCAGTTGCTAGGAGAAGAGACTGATGACCTTATTGACTTATCCAAGGACACAAGAAGGTCAGGAACCCAGCTAAAAATAGAAGTTAGAATTGCCTTGTCCCCATTCTTAGCATAAGCACCAGACTGCATTCCCTTCTGCAATACTTGCTAATTGTTCATTTCCGACAAAACATAGCAAGGAGTTTTTCCTTTATAGCTGGTTGTAAACATTTAAGATGCCTGTAGTCACTCATAACCTCTGTTTACTTAGCCAGCTAGCTGTCTTATTTACCTTATCTCTGATTCTTTTTCATTTTTACATCTGTGCAGAGAAGTTAACGTATATGAAAGCACTTCATAAACTCTCAAGTAGCATGTAAATTTTATTTGGTATTATAATACTTGTATTAGTGCATTTTTACATTGCTGATAAAGACATGTACTGGGCAATTTACAAAAGAAAAAGGTTTATTGGACTTACGGTTCCACCTGGCTGGGGAGGCCTCACCATCATGGCAGAAAGTGAAAGGTGCATCTCACATGGCAGCAGACAAGAGAAGACAGTTTGTGCAGAAAATTCCCAGTTTTGAAACCATCAGATCTCATGAGACTTACTTACTGTCATGAGAATGGCACAGGAAAGACCTTCCCCAATGATTCAGTTACCGGGTCCCTCCCACAACATGGCGGAATTCAAGGTGAGATTTGGGTGGGGACACAGCCAAACCATTATCATTCCACCAATGAATTCCTCACATTTCAAAACCAGTCATGCCTTCCCAATAATCCTTCAAAGTCTTAACTCATTTCAGCATTAACTCAAAAGTCCACAGTCCCAAGTCTCATCCGAGACAAGAACAGTCCCTCCACCTATGCCTTGTAAAATCAAAATTAAGTTAGTTACTTCCTAGATACAATGAGGGTATAGGCATTGGATAAATACAGCCATTCCAAATGGGAGAAATTGGCCAAAACAAAGGGGCTACGAGCTCCATGCAAGTCTGAAATCCAGCATGGTAGTCAAATCTTAAAGCTTCAAAATGACCTCCTTTGACTCCAGGTCTTATATCCAGGTAAAGCTGATGCAAGAGGTCTTGAGCAGGTCCATCCCTGTGGCTTTGCAGGGTACAGCCTCCTTCCTGGTTGCTTTCATGTGCTGGCATTGAGTGTCTGCGGCTTTTCTAGGTACACAGTGCAAGCTGTCAGTGGATTTACCATTCTGGGGTCTGGAGGACGGTGGCCCTTTTCTGACAGTTCCAGTAGGGACTCTCTGTGAGGGCTCTAACTCCACATTTCCCTTCCCGCACTGCCTAGCAGAGGTTTTCCATTTGGGTCCCACCCCTGTAGCAAACTTTTGCCTGGGCATCCAGGTGTTTCCATACTTCTTCTGAAATCTAAGTGGAGGTTCCCAAACCTCAATTCTTGACTTCTGTGCACCCACAGGCTCAACACCATGTGGAAGCTGCCAAGATTTGGGGCTTCCAGACTATGAAGCAACAGTCCAAGCTGTACCTTGGCCCCTTTTCGTTATGGCTGGAGTGGCTGGGATGCAGGGCACCAAGTCCCTAGACTGCACACAGCACAGGCACCCTGGGCCTGGCCCACAAAAACATTTTCTCCTAGGTGTCCAGGCCTGTGGTGGGAGGAGCTACCTTGAGTCTGACATGTGCTGGAGACATTTTCCCCATTGTCTTGGGGATTAGCATTCTGCTTCTCCTTACTTATGAAAGTTTCTGCAGCCAGCTTCAATTTCTCCTCAGAAAATGGGTTTTTCTTTTCTATCACATTGTCAGACTGTAAATTTTCCAAACTTTATACTCTGCTTCCTTTATAAAACTGAGTTCCTTTAGCAGCACCCAAGTCACCTCTTGAATGCTTTGCCACTTAGAAATTTCTTCTGCCAGATACCCTAAATCATCTCTCTCAAGTTCAAAGTTCCACAGATCTCCAGGGCAGGGGCAAAATGCCATACATAATAAGAGTCACCTTTGCTCTGGTTCCTAACAAGTTTCTCATCTCTATCTGAGACCACCTCAGCCTGGACCTTATTGTCCATATCACTATCAGTCTTTTGAGCAAAGTCATCCAACAAGTCTCTAGGAAGTTTCAAAGTTTCTCACATGTTCCTGTCTTCTTCTGAGCCCTCCAGACTGTTCCAGCCTCTACCCGGTACCTGGTACCCAGATCCAAAGTCGCTTCTGCATTTTTTGCTATCTTTTCAGCAACATCCCACTCCTGGTACCAATTGCTCTATTAGTTTGTTTTTATACTGCTAATAAAGACATACCTGAGACTGGGCAGTTTACAAAAGAAAGAGGTTTATTGGTTCCACCTGTCTGGGGAGACCCCACAATCATGGCAGAAGGTAAAAGGCTTATCTCACATGGTGACAGACAAAAGAAGAGAGCTTGTGCAAGGAAATTCCCATTTTTAAAACCATCAGATATCAAGACTTATTTACTATTATGAGAACACCACAGGAAAGACCTGCCCCCATGATTCATTTACCTCACATTGGGTCCCTTCCACAACATATGGGAATTCAAGATGATATTTGGGTGGGAAACAGCCAAACCATATCAATACTCATGTTTTTAACTTTGTATCATTAAAATGTGAGCACAGATACTTCCACTTCATAGTGGCCAATAAAATTGGGTTGGGAGTGTCAGTGGTAATCACTTATATCACACTCTCCTGAAATAACTTAGGATGGCATGTATTCACAACAGTATGAGTAACAATTAATAAGAAGTTTTCAGTCATAGATGTTTTTCAGGGAAGCACAAATTGATAAATATACATGTACATTTATATAGTGAGGCAACAGAACAAAGCACTGATAGAAAAAAAGACACATACAACTTTGGGGGAAGCTAAAAGTATTTTAAACTAGAAAAGATATAATTGGGGAAAATTATTTTCCTACCATTTAAAAGAACAAATCTTCCCTTTATAATACAGAATCTACAACAAACTCAAACAAAATGATAAGAAAAAAACAATCCCATCAAAAAGTGGGCTAAGGACATGAATAGACAATTCTCAGAAGAATTGGTGTCTATTTGCAGGGTTTATATACTTCTCTATAGATACTGTGGAATTCTCTAACAGATTTTGGTTGCACCATACTTTATTTCATATACAGGGCCTTAATAATGTCCCATAACTTAATTGAATCTATGGCATAGCAAAGTTTAGGCAGATAGCTTTAATATGTAATGTTTTCTTTCTAGAGCTGATTTTCAGCAGCAGTGAATGGAAGTGGCAGGATGTGGGGTTTGCAAGTCAGCATTAGTTTCTTTTTTATTTTATTTTGCTTTTCCATAAGTTATTGGTGTATAGGTGGTATTTGGTTACATGAGTAAGTTCTTTAGTGGTGATTTGTGAGATCCTGGTGCACCTATCACCTGAGCAGTATACATTGCACCATATATGTTGTCTATTATCCCTTGCTCCCTCCTATTCTTCCCCCCAAGTCCCCAACATCCATTGTATCATTCTTATGCCTTTGTGTCCTCATAGCTTAGCTCCCACATATCAGTGAGAATATACAATGTTTGGTTTTCTATTCCTGAGCTACTTCACTTAGAATAATAGTCTCCAGTCCCATCCAGGTCATTGCAAATGCTGTTAACTTATTCCTTTTTATGGATGAGTAGTATTCCATTGTGTGTGTGTGTGTGTGTGTGTGTATCTATATATATATATCTATATCTGTATATATCTATCACAGTTTCTTTATCCACTCGTTGATTGATGGGCGTTTGAGTTGGTTCCACGATTTTGCAGTTGTGAATTGTGCTCTGTAAACGTGTGTGCAAGTGTCTTTTTTGAATAATGACTTCTTTTCCTTTGGGTAGATACCCAGTAGTAGAATTGCTGGATCAAATGGTAGTTCTACTTTTAGTTCTTTAAGGAATCTCCATACTGTTTTCCATAGTGGCTGTACTAGTTTACATTCACACCAGCAGTGTAGAAGTGTTTCCTGATTTCCGTATCTAGACCAACATCTACTGTTTTTTGATTCTTTGATTATGGCCATTCTTGCAGGAGTAAGGTGGTATTGCATTGTGGTTTTGATTTGCATTTCCCTGATCATTAGTGAGGCTGAGCATTTTTTCATATGTTTGTTGGCCATTTGTATATCTTCTTTTGAGAATTGTCTATTCATGTCCTTAGCCCACTTTTTGATGGGATTGTTTTTTTCTTACCATTTTGTTTGAGTTTGTTGTAGATTCGGGTTATTAGTCCTTTGTCAGATGTATAGATTGTGAAGATTTTCTCCCACTCTGTTTACTCTGCTGACTGTTCCTTTTGCCGTGCAAAAGCTCTTTAGTTTAATTAGGTCCCAGCTATTTATCTTTCTTTTTATTGCATTTGCTTTTGGGGTTTTGGTCAGGAAATCCTTGCCTAAGCCAATGTCTAGAAGGGTTTTTCCAATGTTACTGTCTAGAATTTATATAATTGCAGTTCTTAGGTTTTAATCCTTAATCCTGAGTTGATTTTTGTAGAAGGTGAGAGATAAGGATCTAGTTTCATTCTCCTACATGTGGCTAATATCCCAACACCATTTATGGAAAAGGGTCTCCTTTCCCCACTTGTTTTTGTTTGCTTTGTTGAAGATCAGTTGACTGTAAGTATTTGAGTTTATTTCTGGGTTCTCTATTCTGTTTCATTGGTCTGTGTGCCTATTTTTATACCAGTACCACACTGTTTTGGTGACTATGGCCTTATAGTATAGTTTGAAATCAGGTAGTGTGATGCCTCCAGATTTGTTCTTTTTGCTTGATCTTGCTTTGGCTATGTGGGCTCTTCTTTGTTTCCACATGAATTTTAGAATTTTTTTTTTCTAACTCTGAGGAATGATGGTGGCATTTTGATGGGGATTGTGTTGAATTTGTAGATTGCTTTTGGCACTGTGGTCATTTTCACAATATCAGTTCTACCCATCCATGAGCATGGGATGTGTTTTCATTTGTTTATGTTGTCTATGATTTCTTTCAGCAGTGTTTTGTAGTTTTCCTTTTAGAAGTCCTTCAACTCCTTTGTTAGGTATATTCCTAAGTATTTTATTCTTTTTGCTGCTATTTTAAAAGGGGTTGAAGTAACCAAAACAGCATGGTATGGGTACCAAAACAGATATATAGACCAGTGGAACAGAACAGAGGCCTCAGAAAAAACACCACACATCTACAACCTGATCATTGACAAACTTGACAAAAACAAGCAATGGGGAAAGAATTCCCTATCTAATAAATGGTGTCAGGAAACTAGCTAGCCATATACAGGAAACTGAAACTGGATCTCTTCCTTACACCTTATACAAAAATTAACTCAAGATGGATTAAAGCCTTAAACATAAGACCTGAAACCATAAAAACCCTAGAAGAAAAGCTAGGCAATACCATTGAGGACATAGGCATAGGCAAGGATTTCATGACTAAAACACCAAAAGCAATGGCAACAAAAGCCAAAATTGACAAATGGGATCTAATTGAACTAAAGAAATTCTGCACAGCAAAAGAAACTATCATCAGAGTGAACAGGCAACCATCCAAATGGAAGACAATGTTTGCCATCTATCCATCTGACAAAGGGCTAATATCCAGAATCTACAAGGAACTTAAACAAATTTACAAGAAAAAAACAGCCCCATCAAAAAGTGGGCAAAAGATATGAACAGACACTTCTCAAAAGAAGACATTTATGCGGCCCACAAACAGGAAAAAAAGCTCATCATCACTGGTCATTAGAGAAATGCAAATCAAAACCACAGTGAGATACTGTCTTACCCCAGTTAGAATGGCGATCATTAAAAAGTCAGGAAAGAACAGATGCTGGAGAGGATATGGAGGAATGGGAACACTTTTACACTGTTGGTGGGAGTGTAGATTAGTTCAACCATTGTGGAAGACAATAGGGCAATTCCTCAGGGATCTAGAACCAGAAATACCAGCAATCCCATTACTGGGTAAATACCCAAAGGATTATAAATAATTCTACTGTAAAGACACATGCACATGTATGTTTATTGCAGCACTATTCACAATAGCAAAGACTTGGAACCAGTCCAAATGCCCATCAATGATAGACTGGATAAAGAATATGTGGCACATGTAACCATGGAATACTATGCAGCCATAAAAAGGATGTTTATGTTCTTTGCAGGGACATAGAAGAAGCTAGAAACCATTATTCTCTGCAAATTAACATAGAAACAGAAAACCAAACACCACATATTCTCACTCATAAATGAGAATTGAACAATGAGAACACATGGACACAGGGAGTGGAACATCACACACTGGGGCCTGTTGGGGGTTGGGGGGCTAGGGGAGGGATACCATTAGGAGAAATACCTAATGTAGGTAATGGGTTAATGGGTCCAGCAAACCACCATGGCACATGTATACCTATGTAACAAACCTTCACATTCTGCACATGTATCCCAGAACTTAAAGTATAATTTTTTTAAAAAGGGCAGGGGAGTTGAGTTTTTTTCTTTTTAAACTGAAATTAGAGTTTTTGATTTGATTCTCCACTTGGTTGCCATTGGTGTATAGAAGAGCTACTGATTTGTGTACATTAATCTTGTATCTGGAAACTTTGCTCAATTCTTTTATCAGTCCTTGGAGCTTTCTGGAGGAGTCTTTAGGGTTTTCAAGGTAAATAATCATATTGTTAGCAAACAGGAACAGTTTCACTTCTCTTTACAGATTTTGATGCCCTTTATTTCTTTCTCTTGTCTGATTGCTCTGGCTAGGACTTTTAGCACTATGTTGAAGAGGAGTAGTGAGAGTGGGCATCCTTGTCTTGTTCCCGTTCTCAGAGGGAATGCTTTCAACTTTTCCCTAGTAAGTATTATGTTGGCTGTGGGTTTGCCGTAGATGGCTTTTATTACATTGTTAGGTCCTTTCATGTCGATTTTACTGAGGGTTCAATCATAAAGGGATGCTGGATTGTGTTGAATGCTCTTTCTGCATCTATTGAGATGATCATGTAATTTTTGTTTTAAATTCTGTTTATGTGATGTTATCACATTTATTGACTTGCGTATGTTAAACCTGTTCTGCATCCCTGGTATGAAACCCACTTGATCATGGTGGATTATCTTTTTGATATATTGTTGGATTCAGTTAGCTAGTATTTTGTTAAGGATTTTAGCATCTATTGTTCATCAAGGATATCTTCTTTTTTGGTTGTGTCCTTTCCTGGTTTTGGTATTAGGGTGATGCAGGCTTTATAGAATGAATTAGGGAGGGTTCCTTATTTTTCTGTCTGTGGAATAGTGTCAAAAGGATTGATACCAATTCTTCTTTGAATGTCTGGTAAAATTCTGCAGTGAATCATCTGGTCCTGGACTTTTTTTTGTTGGCAATTTTTAAATTACTGTTTCAATCTCTGCTTGTTATTGGCCTATTAAGGGTATCTAATTCTTCCTGATTTAAGTTAAGAGGGTTGTATTTTCCCAGGAATTTATTAATCTCTTCTAGGTTTTCTGGTTTATATACATAAAGGTGTTCATAGTAGCCTTGAATGATCTTTTGTATTTCAGTGGTGTCAGTTGTAATATCTCCTGTTTCATTTCTCAGTGAGGTTATTTGAATTTTCTCTCTTCTTTTCTTGGTTAATCTTGCTAATGGTCTATCAATTTTATTTATCTTTTCAAAGAACCAGTTTTTTGTTTCATTTATTTTTTTTGTGTTTTTTTGTTTCAATTTCATTTAGTTCTGTTCTGATCTTGGTTATTTCCTTTCTTCTGCTGTGTGTGGGTTTGGTTTGTTCTTGTTTCTCTAATTCCTTGAGGTGTGACCTTAGATTGTCTGTGTTCTTTCAGACTTTTTGATGTAGGCATTTCGGGCCATGAACTTTCCCCCTAGCACCACCTTTGCTGTATCCCAGAGGTTTTGATAGGTTGTGTCATTATTGTCATTCAGTTTGAATAATTTTTTAATTTCCATTTTTATTTCATTTTTAACCCAATGCTCATTTAGGAGCCAGTTGTTTAATTTCCATGTATTTGTGTGGTTTTGAAGGTTTCTTTTGGAGTTGATTTCTAGTTTTGTTCCACTGTGATCTGAAAGAGTGCTTGATATAATTTCAATTTTCTTAAATGTATTGAGGCTTGATTTATGGCCTATCATATAGTCTATCTTGGAGAAAGTTCCATGTGCTGTTGAATAGAATGTGTATTCTGCAGTTGTTGGATGCAATGTTCTGTATGTATCTGTTAAGTCCATTTGTTCCACGGTAGAGTTTAAATCCATAATTTCTTTGTTGACTTTCTGTCTTGATGACCTGTCTAGTGCTGTCAGTGGAGTTTTGAAGTCCCCCACTATTACGGTGTTGCTGTCTGTCTCATTTCTTAGGTCTCTTAGTAATTGTTTTATAAATTTGGAACCTCCAGTGTTAGGTGCATATATGTTTAGGATTGTGATGTTTTCCTGTTGGACCAGGCCTTTTACCATTATATAATGCCCCTCTTTGTTTCTTTTAACTGCTGTGGCTTTAAAATTTGTTTTGTCCAATATAAAAATAGCTTCCCCTGCTCACTTTTGGTGTCCATTTGCATGAAATGCCTCTTCCACCCCTTTACTTTAAGTGTATGTGGGTCCTTATGTGTTAGGTGAGTCTCTTGAAGGCAGCAGATAGTTGGTTGAGTTCTTATCCATTCTGCAGTTCTGTATCTTTAAAGTGGAGCATTTAGGCCATTTATATTCAGTGTAATTATTGAAATGTGAGGTACCATTGCATTCATCATGCTCTTTGTTGCCTGTGTAATTTGGGTATTTTTGTTCATTTTTTTTTTTTTAATTTGTATTTTTGTTTTATAGGTCTTGTGTGATTTATGCTTTAAAGAGATTTTGTTTTAATGTGTTTTCAGGGTTTGTGTCAAGATTTAGAGCTCCTTTTAGCAGTTCTTATAGTGGTGGCTTGGTAATGGTGAATTCTCTCAGCATTTGTTTGTGTGAAAATGACTGTATCTTTCCTTCATATATGATGCTTGGTTTCATTGGATACAAAATTCTTGACTGATAATTGTTTTGTTTGAGGAGGCTGAAGATAGGGCCCCAATCCCTTCTAGCTTTTAGGGTTTCTGCTGAGAAATCTGCTGTTAATCCAAGTTTTCCTTTATAGGTTACCTGGTGCTTCTGTCTCACAGCTCTTAAGATTCTTTCCTTCATCTTAACTTTGGATAACCTGATGACAGTATGCCTAGGTGAAGATTTTTTGTTGACAAATTTCCCAGGTGTTCTTTGTGCTTCTTGTATTTGCATGTCTAGGTCTCTAGCAAGGCTGGGGAAGTTTTCCTTGATTATTCCCCCAAATATGTTTTCCAAGCTTTTAAATTGTCTCCTCAGGAACACCAATTATTCTTAGGTTTAGTTATTTAACATAATATCAGTCTTCTTGGAGGCTTTGTTCATATTTTCTTATTCTTTTTTCTTTGTCTTTGTTGGATTGGGTCAATTCAAACACCTTGTCTTTGAGCTCTGAATTTCTTTCTTCTACTTGTTCACTTCTATTGCTGAGACTTTCCAGAGCATTTCCCACTTCTAAAAGTGTGTCCAAATTTCCTGAATTTTTGATTGTTTTTTTCTTTAAACTCTCTATTTTCTTGAGTATTTCTCCCTTCACCTTGTATCGTATTTTGTATTTCCTTGCATTGGGCTTTGCCTTTCTCTGGTCCCTCCCTGATTAGCTTAATAACTAACCTCTTGAATTCTTTTTCAGATAAATTAGGGATTTCTTCTTGATTTGGACTTATTGCTGGTGAACTAGTGTGATTTTTGGGGGGTGTTGAAGAGCCTTGTTTTGTCATACTACCAGGGATGGTTTTCTAGTTCCTTCTCATTTGGGTAGGCTCTGTCAGAGGGAAGGTCAAGGCCTGAAGTCTGTTGTTCAGATCTTTTTGTCCCACAGGGTGTTCCCTTGATACAGTACTCTCTCCCTTTTCCTGTGGATGTGGCTTTCTGTGAGTTGACTGCAGTGGTTGTTGTCTCTCTTCTGGGTCTAGCCACCTAGCAAATCTTCCTGGCTCTGGGCTGGTACTGGGTGCTGTCTGCAGAGTCCTGTGATGCGAACTGTCTATGGGTTTCTTAGCTGTGGATACCAGCGCCTGTTCCTCTGAAGGTGGCAGAGGGTGCAGTGGACTCAGTGGGGGTCCTTAGCTTTAGTGGTTTATTGCTCTATTTTTGTGCTGGTTGGCCTCCTGCCAGGAGGTGGCATTTTCCAGACAGCATCAGCTATAATACTGTTGAGAGGGACTGGTGGTGGGTGAGGCCCTAGAACTCCCAAGATTGTAAGTCCTTTTTCTTCCTCTGCCAGGATGGGTAAGGAAGGACCATCAGGTGGGGGCAGGTCTAGGCATATCTGAGCTCAGACTCCTTGGGTGGGTCTTGCTGCAGCTGCTGTGGGGGATGGGGGTGAGATTCCCAGGTCACTGGAGTTGTGTACCTAGGAGGATTATGGCTGCCTCTGCTGAGTCATGCAGGTTGTCAGGGAAGTGAGGCAAAGCCTGCAGTCACAGACCTCACCCAGCTCCCACACAAACCAAAGGGCCAGTGTCATCACTCCCACCGAGTCCCCTGCAACAGTTCCGAGTCTGTTTCTAGGCAGAGGACGAGTGGGCTTGAAAACTTGCCCAGGCTTTGCACCTCCCAGAGTATTTGGGGTGTCTCCAGGGTCCTGTAGGAGCAGTCCACTTCCTTTAGAGGGTCTGTGGGTCCTCTCAGGATTGCTGGTCTGTTCTTGCAGTTGATCTGGAGCTAAAATTTACAGTGCAAGCCTCCGCATGCTGCTCTGTCTGGAGCTGCAGTCTAGTCCTGCCTCCCATCTGCCATGATCCGAGCAGCAGCAGTTTCAATAGCTCCTGCCTCCTTTAGGGTCTCTCCCTTTTCTCTTCATAGCTATAGATTCCTTGAGTTTTGTGTGGGAGGCTTGTAACATCTCACCTAGTTAGGAGAATTACCTAACCCTTCCCCTCTCTCCAACATTTTTTATTAAAAAGAATAAATAAAACTTAAAGAAAAGTTGAAAGAATAGTACAGTGAAAGCCATCCTGCACCTAGATTTTTTTTTTTTTTTTTTTTTTTTTGCTCCTTTGGATGAGCCATTTGAGAGAAGTTGCAGACATCATGGCACTTCCTCTCTAAATATCTTAGCTTCTGTCTCCTAAGAATAAAAATGTTCTCTTACATGATCACAGTATGATTTTCACACTCAGGAAAGCTAGCATTGATGGAATTCTGTTATTTAAAACATAGTTTATATTCAGATTTGCACAGCTGTCTCCGTATTGTCCTTTACTTTTTCCCCCAATGAAAGATCCAATCAAAGAGCACCTGTTGGTTTATTGCCATGTCTCTTTAGACCTTTTGCTTTTTGTTTCTTTTCCTTTACTTGCCTCTCTTTCTCTCTCTTCCTTCTTTCTTCATGACATTGACAGTTTTAAAATGTCCAGGCCAGTTATTTTATCTTACTGTCTATTCCTAAAGAAAACATAATTAAGGAAATAGGGAGTTTGCCCTATGGAAGTTTGAGTTGTTTTCTTTCTTTTTCCTTTGAACCGCCATGATTTTATGACTTCTAAGAAGCCTCCAAGAAGACGCTATATTCATTCCTGTTGGATGCATGAAATTAAAGGTAGTTTTTTCTTCCTGATAGACTCTTCCAAAGACGCATTTCGCAGGACATTTTTGAGACCAGTGAATATATAGCAGGTGCACTTTTGACAAAATGGCGTGTCTCCAGGAATTTGTTTCTGATATTCGTAGGCCTTGTTCATACCTGATCCTGTATTCATATCAATAGTGAATACTTAGCTGCATTTCTTACTTAGAGTTTGGTTGGTTCAAGTCAGTTGTTTTGTTTCTTAGCAATAGTAAAATATTTCAACTTAATACTAATCTTATATATAAAGAAGAATAGCTATGATCATTAGAGCTTTTCAGTCACGAAATTAATGTTCCTTGTTACTATCACTGATTCCTCTTGAGGTTCGGTGATGTGAAATAGTTTGCCATTCCATCAGATCTCTCCAGGTATAGAGTCTGATGAGTAAATTTTAGGACAGGTCAGAAAAGACTTGGCAGTTTCAGTATGGAGCAAATCTAAAATGAATGAGTTTGTGTTTTAGCTTTTTAAATGTTAATATACTTTTTTTTAAAAAAAGTTATAAACAAGAGAAAAACAAATATTCAGTCGAAGTAGGAGAAATCTTTATTAAAGATCCTGGCCGTATCTTATAGATGTATTCAAAAAGAACAATGTTTTTTGATTGTTTGTTTGGTTTTGTATTTTTACTTGATTCCTGTGTCCTTTATACATCTCTTCTCCATCGATTCTCATTGAATTTCAAACGTAGCTACTAGCTTAGAAGACAGGAAGTTACAGATGTGTGGCAAGCAAGAGTGAGATGGGAGCAAACATTGGCTCAGTTAACTGATTTGTAACTTCAGCCTGTTAAAAGCTAGTTTCTTTTATTTGCACATGGGAGCTTTTTTTGGCCACAGGAAAGCATACAAGATTATCCAGGAAGTTTTTGTTTCATTATAAAACCAAGAAAATAAACTCATATAAACTCCCCAAGACATTAAGAAATACAGTCTCTGTTCCACTGGAGATAACACAAGTAATTATCACAAAAGGTGTTGGTTATCATTTAAGGGGGAAATATTATGTTGACATAATACATAATTTCAGCATCTGTTGTGCCTTATTTTGGATTATAAATCCAGACTAATGGATCTGTGGAGCTGTTTAGACCTTTTCTCATCAAATTCCCATGCCTCCTAGAAAAGTTTACATATGAAAGAGTTGATTGAGATGGGCAATTTGCATTTAATAACACTTTCATTCTGAAACTAGTATTACTAAATATCTGCCATGTGTGGAGTTATTTTATTTAATTCATAGAACACTCCTATCAAATAGCTATTCTTCCTTAGATAAAGTGAGGTCTAGAGAGGTAAGGTAATTTGTACAAGATCACATGGCTAGTGTGAGGAGTGAGATTCAGATTCTGTTCTTTCTGACTCAATTTTGCCCTAGTTCATCAATTAGTGTAAGTCTCCTCGGAGATCATGTTAATCACCAGTGAGTAATGCCAGATTAGTAACTGTTGAGAATGTTGTGGGAAAAAGGAATAGAGACCAGTTAACACACACACCCAGTCTTGTCTTTTACTTGCTGCCTACCACTGTAATCTCTCTATCTAACATGGCTAACTGGCCAAGTATGAGACTTTACAAATGTATGCTATAGTAGTTGGGCCATTGGCCTCCAATCCCAAAGTGAAATCCAAGCAAACCAGCTGTATCATGGGAGAGCTCTTTTCATCTAGGTTAGGGGTGGACCTAGGACTGATGTAGGCCAAAGGCTTTTCTCTTCTTTTTCTACAATCCCAGAAGTGAATCTCAGATCTTAGTATTCCAGTGGTCCATGGAAAAGCAATAGAGGGCCGGATACGGTGGCTCAAGCCTGAAATCTCAGCACTTTGGGAGGCTGAGGCAGGCACATTGCTTGAGTCCAGGAGTTCCAGACCAACCTGGGCAACATAACAAGACCTTATCTCTACACAATATAAATTAAAAAATTAACCAGGCATGATAGTTCATACCTGTGGTCCCAGCTACTCAGAAGGCAAAAGTGGGAGTATTGCTTGAGCCTGGAAGATCTAGGCTGCACTGAGCTATGATCAGGCTACTGCACTCCAACCTGGATGACAGAGTAAGACCTTGTCTGAAAAAGAAGAAAAGAAAAACAAGAGAGATAGCTCCAGTGCCAAAAGCCAAGCTGGCATCAGGTGCCTGTCTCATGGTGACTGTGGCCTCCTGAGCTTGCTAGATAGGCAAAGGCAGGAAGAGGATGGAATCCCAGATGAGAAAAATGGGACTTTTGACACTCTGGACCAAGGAAAACTTCCTCCCCTTGCTTCTGACTGCCCCTGGGGAATGGAATTAGTATAAGAGAGCTCAGATTAGAGAGGACACTGGGAGCTGAGGACAGCTGAACCAGCCAGACTACACTTTTCTTTGGAATCAGAGTTGCTTCCTGTGCGATGGCTAATTGATTTTCTTTCCCCTTTGTGAAAGAGGGATTTAAACAAAAGAGGGAATGTAGCCTTCACATTTTCCTTGTCTCTAGGCAATGCCTATATTTAAGGATAAAGAACATGTATATGTGGTTCTGTCTACATAAGTACTTAGTATCTGCATAAAAGGAGTACCTTTTTATGGTAAAATTCCACTTTAAAAAATTAACTAACTGACCAGTTCAGCAAGCTTAATTATTATAGCACAAGAGGTTTTGTATTTGTTTTGGGTGATGATAAAAGGGCTCAGTGGTGAGAACTGGTGTAGGGTGTGGAAACGGGAGCAATATTCTCAACTGTAATGAAAATTTATCTGTGTGGTAACTTTTGCTTTGAATGCGAATCAGAGGGAGTTCATGCTTTGAGACAAATTTATGGTTAGCAATAAGATAAAGGCCTGTTTTACTGCCTTCTTTTTACTTAATAAATCTTAATTGCTTTCTCTCCATAAATTAAGGCATTTACCATGCTATATCCTAATTATCAGATTTGTCATGTGTAGCATCAGTTTCACAGAGTAATTGCCATGTGGGCTTTTTGGAAAACATCACTTTCTACTCTTTGTTTTAATGTTGAAGGGGAATTGCCAACTGGATTTTCAGTGAGGACTCTAGTCTTGCCATGTCACCTCAATTTTTTAAGGATGTACTGATATTTATTGGACTAACTTTGGGTATTACAGCATCATGGGCTCGCCAATTGAGGGCAAAGTAAGAAGGGGAGAGAAATGGTATGAATTGCAGACTATTTTGAAAGACATTCAGTTTTATCCCTTTGAAGTACATAACAAGATATTTCTCAGTATAGATCCTAGAGACTGGCTTTTGTGAATAGATTTATTTGTAATTAGTGGAATTTCACATAAAAGCACAAAAATCCTAGAGAATATTTCATGAACTTAAGTAGGTTATATAATCTTCTTTAATTCTGTTAATTTGCTTAGCAAACCCTTTCCTGGTATTTAATGTAGATTTACAGTTCAGTTCAATCCAGATGAGTAATCACAAATGTTCCTTAGAAATTAGTTGCATTTCATAGTTCTTGGCTCCATGCATGTGAAAAAGGTATCCACAAAATTTTCAGTTTTAGGTTGATTGGACAGACTAGAAAGTGGCATTTGCTTTATTGAATAGCAGCTTATGAATTAAAAAAATGACAGAAATGAACATAGAACTGTATGGATTTGCTGTGGTGGTCATAGTTGTGTGCTCTCAGCTCTGTGCTGACATCGTTTCTCTGCTCCACTCTGAATGGCAGGGAGGCTGCTACAGATCCTAGAGCCCCAGCTCAGCTGGCGTCTGGCTGGGTCAGGCTAGCAGGAGGCTCTGATGAGAAACTAGAGGTAGGAGGAAAGGAGCAAGAGGGTATTTCACCTTCACTGTCTGCCTCCAGCAACATCTCTGGTAGAGGATGGGTCTTACCCATGGCTCCAGCTTCTAGTGTGTTTCTAGCATCCTCTGATGGTCCCATACCCTGGGATAGGAGTGGCTTCCTGCTGTTGGAAATCTCCTAAATTGCTCAGCTGTGCCCTCTTGGATATTTCAGCTCTTCTCTCATGTGTAATAAAGTCTCTGTGTTAAAAGAGTGGTTTCCTTTCCCTGATTCATACATTTTGTAGAACAGTTTTGCTTTTATGTCACAGCTTATAGTCTTTTGGATGTTGATAAAAGAAATGTTAAATTATTCATTATCTCACTTAATCAGCTTGGTATTATATTTAGGTGATAGGGCAAAGAAGAATAAGACAACATGACCTGATTGCCTTGGGGAAACTCAGTCTGTTTGGAGATACAGTGCATTCTCCAAGCGCCAGGGAGCTAAAAGGAAGAAAGACCTAGACTGAAATAGGGGTGGGAAAGATGTCACAAAAGAGGTGACATCCGAGAGTCCTGCCAGATGCTAAGGTCTTGCTCAAGCAGATGAGGAAGAAGGCCATTCCCAGCAGAAGCAGCAGATTGTACAAAAGCATGGATCACACTTGGCTGCAGGAGCATGGTGATCAGGGGGACTGGAGGAAGAGGAAGCTAGAAAGGTGGTCGGGGCTGGACTACCAAGGGCATTGAAGCCCCTGCCAGGCACTTGAACTTTATCCTGGTAGGACTGGGGAGCAGTAAAAAGGATTTTAAGCAGAGGAATTACATGAACAGGTTTATCCTTCAAAAAAGTCACCCTAGAAGAAGTGTGGAAGAGAGATTAGAGGGCTGGAAATAGAGGGAGAGAAACCTTCTGGCCAGGTGGTGAGTGGCAGAAGTCCTGGTAGGAGCAGGTGGTGTTTAAACAAAGATCTGAATTAAAACTGAAGGCCTGAGGAGGAGGGGAAAAATCAAGGTATGTTAAGAAAGTAGAATGTGTAGAACTTGGTGATTTTTTTGAAAGTGTTGGGAGTTGTCGTTAAATGATGGTCTCAGAGATCAGGGAATGTTTGTCAGGTTTAGCTAAATAAATGTTAAAACTAGAAGCCTGTTTCTCAAATTGGGGTCACTGTGTCCCCTTAGAGGTCTCACGCAAACTCTGAGTTGTTTATGGTGCCTTGTGAGCTGGATGTATCTTAGGTTTCAAACAAGTCGTTGTTGCAGCACTACTCAGGTCTTACAAGTAAGCCAAACAAGCAATTCTTTATTAAAAACCGTCTGCTACTTCCGCCACCCACCACACCAGGATCTTTTTCCTGGCCATGATGTGCCTTATTCTATCTACTAGTCATAAAATTTGTTGGCCACCCACTGTGTATTTGTCTCATCTCCTACCTCTACCCATCACAGCTTTCTCGTCTTCTGATTAAATAAAAGAATTAGCCTCTTATTTGATAAATCATTGTATGGGTACCTGTGTCTCAGGGTTTCTGAAGTCTGGCAATAGAATATCCTCTGCTAGTTGAGAAAACATGGAGGCTTACTCATCACCAAGTCTTCCACATGCCAGAGACTGCACTGAAAGAACACTGAGTTCTTTTGTGTAGTTAAAACAACACAGTACATGCCCTCTGGGAGCTCAACATCTGGAAACAAACCTACAGAGGGAGAAACTGGCAAGAAGAAACACACTAGAAATAGCATCAGTCTCAAATGATGCACAGTGGGAGTTGGGCTGAGGTGCTGCTCTGTAGTTATGGCCTGGTGTTAGGTTTGATAGCTAAAACTAACATGCTTTTATCTTGTAAGATTTCAGATCGAATATAGTGGTTGAGAGCCTGGGTTCTGGGGTCTGACATCTGGCTCTGCCACTTCTATGTGTCACCCTGGCCAAACTGCATCATCTCTGTGCTTCCCTTCACTGTAACACGAGGATCATAATAGTATCTACCCTAGGAATGAGAGGATTCAATGGCATATGTGTGTGACGTGCGGCACACTTCCTGACACAACGTCAGTGCACAATAAATACTCACTGCTAACCCTTCCTTAAGCCAAAAAGAAGCTGCTGAAGGCCTAGCTGACACAGGTGTGCTGCATGAGTACCAAAGATTGCTGCCTTCTTCCAAACGAGAGCTGCTGTGGCTAACCCTGAGATCCTTTGTAGTCATTTAATTACAAAGAAATTCTGGAACATACTTTCTTCAAGACAAATTAGTCTTTTGAGTTTTTAAGTTAATCTTTGATTGTATCACACACAATCAGTTGTCACTTCAGGGCACTTCCAGAAACAAGTTTGAAGGCCAGCATGTGGCAGGTAACATTTTAGAGGAGGCGGGTATCACTGCCTCTCTGAAACTTTCCATTGATACCCATCCCCTCCCTCCTCCTTTGAGTTCAACACACGTTAACTAAGCATCATGATTTTTCAGGTTCTGTATTCGGCTCCAGGGAGACAAGGGTGAACAATTTCTATCCTCATGAAACTTGCAATTGTGTGGAAATATCTGTGAACAAATTCAATCCATTGTGATAGAAGCACCAATGGGAGTGTGTAGGAGGTCAGAAGAGGTACACAGAAAGGACAACAAGGAAGGTTTCGCAGAGGTGGTGACATCTCACCAGGATTTTGAAGGGACTAAGAATGGGGAGACTCAGAACATCAGCATGATTTGCACCGGAGAACTAGACCAGAGGTGTCAGGGAGTGGGGTGCTTGGTAGGAGATGAAATTGAAGATGTAGGCAAGAGCTTGATTATGTAAGAGCTTGGCCTTTGTCATGGGAACGTCAGGGGCCATTGAGGGACTTCAGGTAACAGAATGCCACAGATTTACATTTTTAGCAGGATCAGCCTAGTATAAAAGACAAACTTGAAAAGGGTTTGCAGATGCTGGCAGGTTCATGTCACCACTGCTGATTCATTGAGGGCAGAGATAGGGTCCTATTTGTCTCTGTATCCCTAAAGTTTAGTTCTTTATAGACATTTAGGAAGTTTTTTGGAGTGAAGACAGCCCAAGTTGAATTTTCTCATTCTGCATCCTATCCTCAGAACATGCTGACCTGGACCTCCATCTGTCACAAGCAGCTTGACTAAGATCTTAGGAAATTCCTTTTTTTCTTGGCATTTTTTTACCTAGCACTCTCTCTGTTTACTAGCCCCTCTGTACAGCTGTAGTATGTGGTGATTGATGCTTATAATTCTGACCTTGAAGTACTTCATGCCTTCTAAATCATGAAAAAAAGATTAAAGCATATTCAGTATCACTGTAATGTTTGTGTGTTTTGCTGCCTTCTTCTTCTCTGGGAAGTGGTGGTTTATGAAGTGCCCGTGCACTTGTGTGCACACGGACACAGTGAGAATCTGTGATCGCCCTCAACTCTTCACCCACAGGGAGACTAGATGCATGCTCAAAAATAAACAAAATAACCTGGGTTTTCTTCATGCCTAGGGAGGAAGCAGCTTGGCCCCAGGGGCAAAGTGGCTTGAAATGAGAGCAAAAGCAGTGGTTAGGAAAGCAGAGGGAATGATAAAGCAGAACTGATATAGACCAGGGAGTCAGGCAGTTTATGAGCCAGCCCTGGATGGCTACATTCTGGCCCCAGTAAGAGCAAAGCCCAGGGTCAGGACTCCAGCTTCACGTTCTGTGTGCCTGGACCCAAATCATCAGGGTTGGATTTGGCAGGATTACCATCTATATTTGTATCTCAGTAAGAACCACTCAGTAAAATGCCAAACATTAGGCAAGTGAAAACATCAACAATTAGAGCTTCCTGTTCCCCACACATCTTTTCTTGAAAACCTTTATTGCTGCAGAACTGACGTTACTAGGCACAGAATGAAGAACTCCAAATATAAACTGTGAGATGGCTCCATCTTACAACCTGAGACCTGAAAAAGAAGGGTGTGATGTTGTCACTAGGAGGGAGATTTGTTTGGTTTTTCTTTGGGGACTGTATATTGCAGTAAGTAGAAATGCCCCTTACATTTTGTCATACAGATTTCTTTTTAAAATCTGTATGTTTGGTCAGCACTCATCATCCCAGCCCAAAGAGCCAGTCCCTGAACCACAGAAGTTCTGTTGGGCGCCTCTAGGCCAGGGCATGTATGGGCTTCACCACATGCCAGTTCTGTGAATTTGGGCAAATGTTTTAGACTCTTTGGATCTTAGTGTTTTTTTTTTTTAATCTGAAATATTGGAATAACACAGATTCCTTATTTTACAGGGTTGCTATGAGGCTGAAATAAAATGCTGAATGTGGAAATGCTCAATTAGAAAGCCTTATCTATAGACATAATAGTATATTAAATATACCAAAGAACATCATAAATATCCTCGTAAAACATAGAAATATATTTCATCTGCAAACATGACATCTTCCAAAATTTTCCCAAAGTAGAGTAAGGAAATGAACTATTTACTGAGTCTTTACCTTAGGGCAGGTGTTCCAGCTATCACTTTATCCTTTCTGCAAAGTAGATTTTAAATCTCAATTTTAGACACAAGGAAACGGAGGCTCCTAGTGACAGATGTAGCAGAAGTGGGATTCAGACCTGACTCAAGAACTGAATGCTCTTTCTCCTAGGCCATGTTGTCTCTCGTTGTCTGTCTAGTTCCAAACCCCCAGCGTTCTTAAAAGCTGTTCACATCCTTTGGTGCTGGGAAGTGTGCTAGCCATTTCTTAGTCATTCACTCCTGTAAGGGGGACAGGGTGGGACCCAGAAGGAACTGGAATGCCAGGCGCTCCTGGAGAGTCAGCAGCATGGTGTGTGGTGCAGGCCCTCCATAGGAGTTTCACTTTTAGGGAGTTGGCCTGGCATGGACAGAAAGCCAGGCAACAGCTGTGCCACATTTCCTAGCCCTTGAGAAAATGGCGATAGCCCTGTCATTTTCAGAAGTTCATTCTTTTTCTGTCAAAGTAAAGCAACCCTTCATCAGAACTTCTCTCAGGAATCAGGGCCTCTTGTGTATTCTGGCCGACCCCTTATTCTGTTTGTAGAGGTAGTAAGATTAGATTTATTCTATGTAGTAAGTGCTCCACTAAGCTTTTCTGGGACTCTTCCTGTTAGCTTTGATGCCAGGCATCGGGGGAAAGGGTCCCCGATGTGGCAGTTCATTAAGTGCCCAGTGGGACCCACTGCTGCATGCATTTTCTTTTTTATATCCTTTCTCTGAGTTCCAGGCAAACAGAGTCAGCTTGTGAACTGGAGCTGCCCACCCAGAGAACCAGAGATAATGCCTGTTGAAGGGCCAAGTTGCATATTCAGCGAGGATGTCAGTGTGTGGGAGAAGCATTTGTTCAGCCAGCGGTCCTGAGAGGAACTGTGTGTTGTGTTCCCATAGGTTCTCAACAGGAGGTGTGTAGAAGCGGCGGTGATGACAGGCCTGGCTCTGAACTGCCACATAAACAAGAAGTCCTTGTTTGACAGGAAGCACTACTTCTATGCAGACCTCCCTGTAAGTACACTTTGAGATCCACCCCACCACAAGTTCTCAGAGCTGAGCCAGCCCTGCTGTGGGGGGTCGCAGCGAGGAGAAGGGGCTGTGCCTTTCATGTTTTCAGCCAGCACTGTGTCCATCCCAGTGGGAAGTTCTGCCTGGCCCTGATGCAGGCAGGTGCCCCGATGTTTACTAGATTGGATGCAATTGTCTTGATTGCTGACTTCTTGCTTGCCTCATGCTTCTGGTGGCTCGCTCATAATTGCACAGGGAGTAGAAGTCAGTGTTCTCAGGCTCAGCCCGGCTGTGGTATTTGGTGCTAATTGCCTGTTAGTACAAAAGCTAAGCCTCTGGCTGATGCAACAGTAAATGCATACTGTAGCTCTGTCGGAAGAGGGAGAGCGTCTCGCTTTTAAGTTGAAGTTCCCAATAATAGGGCCGTCTCCTTTGGAGACATTTCTGTCATCTCACAAGGAGCAAGTAAGTGGACAATAGTAAGCGGAAACATGAACCAGAAACCTGGACCAAGAACAGTAATTGGCTGAGCAGTAAACTCTGTATTGACCCGCTTTTTTCCGAAAATTAAAAAGTTTTTTTTCTTTAAGCCACACCGTGTGAGTGAGAGCCAATTTTTCATACTATTGAACTGGAACAAAACTGAAATGTTGAGTGGGTTTCCCAAAATCATGTTTCATTTGATCCGATTTGGAAAAACAACAGTAATGATGTTGCTTCACCTCGTTCTCCTTAAACTGAAGATTGGGGTAAGCTGTTTTTTAGTGGGTGAGGGCACGAGTAGAATTAAATAAAAAATCCAAGTAAGACCTGCATTCTTCAGTGGCTGCTGCTTTTCCCCTCTGGCCTCCAGCCTCTCAGCAAGCCCACTGTTTCACAGGGCAGAAATAATTAAACTCCATTTCTTCATCCTTCAGGAGTGACAGTTTGGTTGAGGTGGGAGATTTAATAATAATATGACTAAAATGAGATGTTTTGGTCATCTGTGGCTTTCTTGTCTTTCTGGCCCAGATAGTTCAGATAATCCAAGTTTCATGAGACATACTTATCTAATAAAGCATTCGTTGTTTATCTGAAATTCAGATTTAACTGGGCATCCTGTATTTTATCCATCAATCCTAACCAGAGCTTAGTTTTACAAATTGAGACTTCCTGTCTTAGCATAGAAAATGGGTTACCCTTTCACAGGGTTTTCAAAATGTGGTCCCCAGGGCACTAACATTATCATCTGTGGGAACTGGTCAGAAACATAAATTCTCAGGCCCCACCCTCAACCTACTGAATCGGAAACCTTTGAGGTCAGGCCAACCAGTCTATGTTTTAACAAACACAGTAGTATTTCTGATGCAGTTAAAGTTCTTAAAGTGCTGGCTGGCCAAGTGGTGAAAGACACAGATTTTGGAGCCTGACCACCTGATTCAGACGCCGACACTGATGCTCACTAGCTGTGTATGTGGCTTTGGGCAAGGTCCTGATCCCTCCGTGCCTTGTTCCTCTCCTAGGGTTGTTGTGGAATTAACTGAGCATTACACAGTGAGAGCAGCGTCTGGGACCTAGCAAGTGCTGAAGATGCCTTTGCTCTTATTCTCTGTTCTTCTTCAATTCTCCTCATTGACCTGCCATCTCTTTAGTGCGTATTGATGCATGTGTCCATTTGAAAGTAATTCTTCCTTTCCACTTAGAAGCAGGTGAGGGATCCTTGCAAGATCCATCAGTGCTTTAGTACCATGTGCTTTCCGTTAACGGAGGGTGAGTGTCACAGCATTTTCTGACTAGAGGAACTAGGGAAGTTGGGTCAGGGAGGGCAGCTACCATGATTGATTCCTTTAAAAAGCAGAAACCAAACAAGCTTAAACACACACTAGCAACTGCTGTTGGCCCTGTGGAGAATAGATGGCAAAGTGCTTAGCCAGCGTTCCGAATAGGGAGGGTCTGCCAGGAGCCCGGTAATGAGATGCAGAATTTAGGCTAATGAGCTGGATGGAAACAATAAACTCTTTTCTTAGGGGCCCCTGACAATGAGATTATTGTTATTTCCCAATACAGCACTTTAGTGAGGGTGATGGGATGAATTTGTGTTGTTTCTTGCGTTTATTGAGGGTGGAGGATTTGGGGAAGATGAAGGGGGTGATGGCAGGAGCAGAAGGGACCAGGCTCAATGATGGCTGCAATGCAGCAACTAATTTTTCTTCTCCTTTTCCTTTTTTTTTTCTTGTTACTGTTTTTGCTTTAAGTAGGCCTAACTTTGTGTGACATTGTAAAAGGGATAGTAAACTGGATCCTAGCTTTTATGTGTTGACCAGTGACTGTGTGTACCCTATGTTTGTGTGCAGGCAGGCTACCAGATTACCCAACAGAGGCTCCCAATTGCTGTGAATGGGAGCTTGACATATGGCATCTCTGCAGGGAAGGAGCGGGGTCAGGTGATCCCCAAGACGGTGAGGGTTAAGCAGATCCAGTTGGAGCAAGACAGTGGCAAAAGCCTCCACGACGACCTGAGATCTCAGACGCTCGTTGATTTGAACAGGGCGGGTAGGCTTGGAGTGTTTTCATTACTTCTCCTTCCCACTTCAGTTCTTGGATTGCAGGCCCCTCTTTTCCCCACCAGAGTTTTCCTAAACAAATTGAGAAAGCAGTCACAGGAGCCTGACAGATGGAGACCAAAATATCAGCATTGGAATTGGCATAGGTGATTAGTGAGCATGACTTGAACTGTGATCGCTGTTAGGCTTGCTAATAACTCACCTCTGAAGTTAGACAAACTTAACCACCTAGTCGCAGACCCAGCAGCTGGATATTTTAAGCAGTCGTTAAAAGGGATGAAACAGTTAAAAATCAAAAAGTAGGGCCTAGGGGTGGTGGCTTACACTTGTAATGCCAACGACTCAGAAAGCTGAGGTCAGAGGATTAACTGACGCAGAGTTCGAGATGAGGCTGGGCAACATAGCGAGACGTAGTCGCCAAAACAAATTAAAAACAGCCCGGTGTGGTGCCATCCACCTGTAGCCTCAGCTATTCAGGAGGCTGAGGTGAGAGGATCACTTAAGCCCAGGAGTTCAGAGCTGCAGTGAGCTGTGATCATGTCACTGCACTCCAGCCTGGGCAACAGAACGAGATGACACCTCCAAAACAAAAAAAGTGGGAGGGAAGAATGATTCAGAGGCTAGAACCACGTTGAGAGTCCTTCAGTAAGGCAGTGTTTCCTGAAGCTTAGGCCTAATTTTTCTGCTGGTGAAATCGGAGAGCTGCAGTGAGGCTGACTCTGCCTGTCTTTGGTAGGAGTGGGCCTTCTGGAGGTGGTCCTGGAGCCCGACTTGTCCTGTGGAGAAGAGGCGGCAACAGCTGTCAGGGAGCTGCAGCTGATCCTTCAAGCCCTGGGGACCAGCCAGGCGAACATGGCAGGTAGAAGCCACAGAAGCAGCATTCTTCTTTCCCTCTCCCTTCCTGCCTCCTAGAACTTCTCTGACTTCAGTTTTGTTTTCCATCATCAGTTATATTGAAGTTGTTTGCAGCCATTTTTTTCCCCAGCCTTTTGTAATCCTGTTTTGGTGTTTTTTTTTAGAATTTTCCTCGGATACTTTACTGAGCCCCCATTCAAATATAAATATACAACCAATAACAGTGCAGAGACACCAAACCCTTAATGAAATAATGGCTTTGAACAGTTCAGCCTTTCTTAGGAAGAAGACTCTGTGTTTCTCAAGAACACTTCTTAGTTTGTGAGTTCTGTATAGATAGCACTTCATCGTTAGTTGCCTCTTTTCCTTTGGGTCTGTTTCTTGTGTTTTGTAGATTTTTCATCCATTTACAGCTCAAGCCAAATTATATTGACTATAAGCCAAGATTATGAAAACTAACCTGAGATAAAATCTTAATTGAGTAGAAATATAGGAGGAAACTAAAACAAAAGAAACACTTGCACCCTTGGGACCAAACACTACACATTTTAAACGTTTGCAAATTGCATATAAAGATCACAGGTTTTGGTCACACTCAATTTCTTCATGGCTGTAGGTGTCCTTTGCCCTGGCCTGGTACTGCTTTGTTCTTGCGTAAGTCCCTAAAGGGTAGTCTCTGCCATCGTTTTGTCCTGTTCTCTGTTCCTTGGGACTTTTTGAAAACTTCTGCCACCCTCAGAGCACTTCCTGGTGGAGATGAGACAAAATACAGGTTCTGAATCTACAATTGCGTTTTTCCATAGCACGGTTCAGTGGTCACAGCAGGCGCCCAGGAGGAAATGTTGTTGATGATGATGTTCATCTCTGTGCTGGTTGATAATACTGTTTAGCAAACTTAGCATGTCACATAATGTATTTTTACATTACAGGGGGACTTCTGGATTTGTAATGCCACATTTGTCACATAGGATGTTACAAGCAACAAATTATGACATCCGAGCCTTGGTACATGTTGAATCTGAGGACAGAACTTGCTTATTTGCTTTTTTCTTTAAGCTAAAGACTGGAAAAATACAGTCACATGAGTTTGAGTGGCATAAAGGTTAGCTGCCTAAAAATTTCTTTATAGAGACGATACTCTCTTTTAGAGTAAGAGAATTCTCAATTTGAGATTTATTGCTCATGCCACTATTTTTTTTTAATCCACAGAACAAAAATGAAATATGGGCAAGTTGGATAGTTATCCATTTACGTTCCAAGTGTTGATTGCTTTAAGAAAGTTTTTATTATCCCATTCTTCTTCAAAATAACTGTGATTCCTACCAACCCTATGGGATCATAAATAGGCCACCTGTTAGCTGAGAAATAGTCCCATCTGGGTCCTTTCCAAGAGATAAACCATAGTGGCAAGAACTCATCAGTCAGTGACAGCTGAGAGTGTTCATTAAATCTCATTTGTTGTGACACTTTTTGTTTCTTTGAAATACAAATCCTACAGCTTTGAGCACAGCAGCCGAGTAGCTTTGGTGGTTCTAAAGTTCTGTGGGAGCTGAGGTCTGCCTGGAGTCTGCAGGGAGCCAGCTCCTTGGTGCTGTGAGCATTTCATCCTTTGCCCATCCCTCTGCCCCACCCCCCACCCCCTTAGGAACACTGTGTTGGCCTTGGAGCTTGCTGCTCAGGAGCTGAGGGCCACCCTAAAGAGGTAACATTGAAGACTAGTGGACACCCAGGGTGCTGTGGAATGAAGCCTAATTGGTTCTAGGCTGTAGTTCAGTGAGTTCCTGATAGTTTTGCTGATGAGCATAGACCAGCTCAGCCCAGGTTCCAAGTCATTTCCTTCTCAGTGGACAGCCTTTGGCCCCTGTCGAGGAGATGCCAAAGTGTTAATAGTTTGTTAAGCTAAATGTGTACGGAAGTAGA
Organism: Aotus nancymaae; assembly: GCF_030222135.1. NCBI lineage: Eukaryota > Metazoa > Chordata > Mammalia > Primates > Aotidae > Aotus > Aotus nancymaae. The sequence goes on from NW_026988447.1 coordinate 15,822,681, forward strand.
CATGCTAAGTGTTTCAATGATAATAATATCTACAAGTTGGAACATTGGTATGTACTCTTCAGTTCACTAGGCATTTTACAATTAATTTATCATCTCATTTAAATTTTATGACGTTGCTGAGAAATAGGTGGTAGAGTCTGCCTGTTGCAGGTGAGGAAACTGAGGCTTAGAGAGGTGGGATTATTTGCCCAGGACTCACAAGAAGTGACAGAGCTGGGACTTGAGCCCAGGTGTGTCTGAGTCCTGGAGCCCTTTCTCTAAGCACAGCATCATACCACTTCCTAGTGGCAGCCACAGCAGTGTCATGACCATCACAGATGCCAGCTTAAGATAGGCAGGATAGCAAGGTGGGGTGCCAAGGGCTGCCAGCTCCCGGATCTGGCTTGGAATCCTGTCCTGCAACTTCTAGCTGTAGGTGCCTGTGCAAAATGTTTTATTTCTCCGAGCCTCCCTTTCCATACTTAAAAAACAAGCCCCCAAATAATTTTGTAGGGAAAGGGAAAAGAAGAAACCAAAGAGGAAAGGAAGTCATCAAGACCATCTGATAGATCTGGGGCATCAGGCTGAGAGGAGTGACTTTGTGGGAGAAAACATAGAATTCCAGTTTGAATAGGTTAAGTTTGAAATGCCTCGGGAATGGCTCAGTGGCTTTGTCACCAAAACCAACAGTCTCCAATCATTTTAGCTCCAGGGAAGCTAAAAAATTGGGAGACAATTTTTCCATGGATTATCTTAGAATCTTGGGAGGCCGAAGGGGGAGTTTTACAGGATGATTCAAGTGCATTACATTGATTGTGCACTTTATTATTACATTGTAATATGTAATGAAGTAATTATACAACTCATTATAATGTAGAATCACTGGGAGCCCTGACCTGGTTTTCCTGCAACTAGATGGTCCCATCTGGGGGTGATGGGAGACAGCGACAGATCATTAGATGATAGATTCTCATAAGGAGCACAAAGCCTAGTCCCTCTCATGCACAATTCACAATAGGGTTTGTGCTCCTGTGAGAATCTAATGCCGTGGCTGATCTGACAGCAGGCAGAGCTCAGAGGGTAATGCAAGCGGTAAGAAGCAGCTGTAAAAACAGATGAAACTTGACTCTCTTGCCCACCACTCACGTCCTGCTGTGCGGCTTGGTTCCTAACAAGCCACAGACCAGTACCTGTCTATGGACCCTGGGTTGGGGACTTCTGACTAAAGCTATATTGTAGGGAACGAATGTACTAACGTCTAGAAAACGTAGGATAGGGCCTGGAAAATAGCCTGTGCTGGGTACATATTAGGTGCTCTTATTAACAATAGTAAGTAGTAATACTTTTATGGAATTACCACTCATCTAGATGAATGAGCTTTGTAAAATATGTTCAATAAAATTTGGTCACCTTTTTTTTGGTCAAACCTTGTTATTTTTCAGCAATCAGAACAAGATGGCTTAACAGACCTTCCCCACCACATCTTTGGGCCCCTGCTGTTTGCAGGCACAGTTTTCTATCTTGATGTTATATTTCTGTTGTGTGAATGTGTTTTACAGAAAAATATGAAACTGTACTGTGTCACAGTGCTCAGTGGTATAGTTTTTTTAGTTTTGCTGTTATAAATCTCTACTTCTAGAAGATAGAAATTGAGCCTGATGACATTTTCGTGATGTGTGAATGAAGGCTCTCCCTCAGTGGTGCGGAATACATTGAAGTAAACCTAACTAGTAAAGCTTTTGTGCACTTGAGGCAATTTAACTTAATTTGTTTAAAAGGTATTTTGTCTTCACTGGATAGCACGTCTTTTGTTAATGTTTGATACTGCATTTGAATCCAAGCTAGAGAACTCTCTTTCAACACGGCAGGATACTAAATGATTCCTCTAAGGTATTTATGTAGTGTAGTCTTCTCTGGGAGAGACTGAAACTCATGCTTTTATTCCTCTTCCAAATTAGAATTCTAAATTGTGAAAGATGCTTTCATTTTTAAAAGCAAGCGAGGTCCAATTCATGGTTCCCTGAGTTCAAAAAAAGTTGTCTCCCAAGTATTGCGATTTGGTTCGATGGAGCTCAGCACACTTTGGAAGTTTTCCTTTGAGCTTAATGGGACTTTCAGAGGATTCCAACTGCAGATTAGTCCTATTCAGACAGAACTGTAGAACTTACCGGGAACCTACTGTGAGACAGAAGCCAGTCTGCTTACTCATTGCTCGGGAAGATGCCAGAGTTCTGGCATTCATCGCTCAATAAGATTTAATTTGTTGAACAGTCACCAAGTGCCAGGCCCAGCTCTAAGTTCCACACAAGACATTGTTCCTGCCACATGGATCTTATATTCATAAGGGTGACAAATAAAATAATTACAGTGACAAATGCTTCAAGGGAATAAACGGGATGCAGTGCTACAGAGTAACATCGGAAGGTGACAATGTTGTTTTTTAAAGGCCCCTCAGAGGAGATGACAATTATTTAAAACCTGAAGAATGACTCAAGACCCAGGCAGCATAGAGCCAGGAGATGAGCATTCCAGAAAACCGCTAAGGCCAAGGCCCTGAGGTGAGAAAGAGCTGGAGCATTCCAGAAAACTGCTAAGGCCAAGGCCCTGAGGTGAGAAAGAGCTGGGAATGGGCCCTGGGGTAAGCAAGGTAGCACAAGGCCACTGTGCCAGAAGCAGAAGGAGCAGCGGCATCAGGCCAACTATAAAGGCAGGCAAGGGCTAGATCAGAGATAATGGCAAGAAGTTTAGCTCTCAACCCAGGTGCAGTGGTAATCACTGAAAGGCTTTTAAGCAAGGGAAAGACATAGTCTGATTAATGTTTTAGAAAGCACTCTGGGTGCTCTGTGGGAAGTGGATTTCAGATGGGTAAGAGTAGAAGCCAGGAGACCAGTTAAGAAGCTTTTGCAATAGTTCAGATGGAAGACGATGCTGTTTTGGACGGCACTGGTGGCCGTGAAGATGAAGATGGAGAGATAGGTACATACAAGATGGTTTTTAGAAATAGGCTGGTGTGGAAGGTAAGAGACAGGGAGGAAGCAAAAATGCCTTTAGGGCAGTTGGAGGAGCTAGATGGTGGTGCTGTTTACTGAAGTTGGAAGATGAGATGAGAATGTCTCTGTGCAGGGCCAAATCAGGATTTTGTTTTGGAAACTGAGATGCCTGTGAGACCTCCAAGTGCAAGTGGAGGTGTCAAATAGATATCAGAGCTACAAGTGTGGAGCTGAGAGGGGTCTGGGCTAAAGAGAGAAATGTAGGCATCATCAGCACTAGGTGGTATTTAAAACTGTATCCGCCTACCCAGAGAGTATAGATAAAGAAGAGGATTCTGGGTTTGGGTGGGAAGGAAGGCATCAGCAAATGAAATGGAAACAAAGTGTCCAGAGGAGGAAAATTGGGAGCAAAAGATGGCAGAAGCTGAGCTAGGAAGATATTTCAAGAAGAAAGGATTGGTTGGTGTGTCACATGCTGCTGAGGTGTCCAGTAGGTGAAGACATGTGTGTCCTGTGTCCACTGAATGTGGCAGCCATGAAATTGTTGGTGACTCTGACAAGGGCATTTTTAGAGGGATGTGGAGAGAAGCCAGGCTGACATAGGTTTAGGAATAAATGGGAAGTGACATAGTGGAGACAATGTGTGCAACAAACAAAACTTGTTTAAGGGGCTTTGCTGAAAAAGAAACCAGAGAAACGATAGCTGAGTGACTGATAGAGTGAGAAATGGGTTCAAGGGAATAGGTTTTGGGGTTCTGTTTATTCATTTAATGAGAAATCCTATTGCATATGTATATGTCAGATGGAATGCTGAGAAAGAGTCATGACTGGTATGGGAGAGAAGGGATAACTAAGAGTGATGCCCTGGAGAAGCCAAGAGGGGGTTAGAATCCAGCCAGTCCTCAGGGGCCTTCCATTCTGGTCTTAAAGATGAGGCCAATGCACAGTAGACTATGGTCACATACTGATTTCTGTAGTATAGATTGTGAGTATTCTGATAGTTTAAGGGACCCACCAGTGCAGGCCAGTTTGCTGAGGAGGGCTTCTAGGAGGAGGCAGTAACACAAGTGAGACCTTGAGGGACAAGGAGAGGGACAGAAGCTCTGATAGAGTGTGCTGGTGGAGCAGACAGGGATGTGTATGCAGAAGGCTGCCCTGATTGGAGGAGAGCTTTCTCCCGGAATGAGCAGTGGAAAGATCCAGGTCATATCGACCGAAACCCGATGAGAGCTGCAGAGCGCCAAGCAGAGGAGCCGAGATGATCCAGTAGGAACTATCTGTGCCCTCGAGTGAACAGCAGGAATGATGAACCCAGATTGTAGCAGGATGAAAGTCACAGCCACATTGCAGTCCCCAGACAAGGAGGAAACTGTATTAAGAGTCAGGATGTGATTTTATAACCTAAGCCTGAAGTTTGGAGACCTCAGGCAAGGGTGGTAGCCACAGAAATTGAAATGGAGTGGAAGGTATGAGGGATATTTGGAGGCTTCCAAACTGGTAGGGGCTAGTTGCCAGTTAGGATATTAGGGGCAAAGAAAACAGAGAAGTTGAAGATGACCTCAGCGTGCCTAGACTGAGAGTCTCATGATGTCAGGAATAGTTGGGGCTTCCTGAGATGCAGATACACACAACTTGCCAAAAGAAGGGATTACAAATAAGGGGCTACAGAATTCTTGTAAAAGTGTTGAGAAGTCTGTGCTGGAGAGAGAGTCGTATCTGAGCTAAGAGGTGTCTTTTCCCTGTCAGCATGGGCAGCAGTTGGGCGAGCCCTTCCCTTTCTCTGAGGGTGAGTGGCAAGGTGTCAGCCGCAGGCAGCCGGCAACGTCCAGCTTGGTATAGGCCCCACAACCCAGCACTGGGAGAATGACAGAGAACCAGTTCCAAGGATCTCCTTTTCTCGACATGGAATTCATTTTTACCACTTTATTATTTTAAGATGCTTTTGCTTTGGAATATTAATTTATTCAGCCCATCCAGACACTCAGGTTTGGCAGATTACTTTTTAATTTAAAAACTTAACTAGGAAGATAAAATCCAGAATTTTGTCTTCTCACTTTGTCCTCTTGTAAATGTTGTAAATGAAGTTGGAGAACAAAGGATCTGAGCTTTACTTTCTAGGGTGCCAAATGTGATTCTTTCTTACCTGCGTCTATTTGTCTTGGGATTGTTCTCTCTCTCTTCCTCAAGAGCCTTTCAGTTCTCCTCACACATTGCCTGCTTCTTTAGGGCTTGCTGCTCCTAATCTGAGGGGCCTCGAGGGTCCAGGAAGGTCCTCCCAGCATGGGGTCAGCGCCTCTCTGAGTCCCACCACAGACTCCTGACTTCGTAACGGCACTGTCTTTCTGCTGTAGCAAATCCTTACAGCAGTCAGGCAGGATTTGGAGTCATGTTTGTGGAAGGAAGAGATTATTACAGTACCTGGAGGAAGGAGGAGGGGGGAAAGCCCGGGTTTCAGCTCTTGCCCTTGAGCTGCAAATTCTCAAGGACTCTTCTCTAAATCTCCTGGAGTCACTGTTAGAAATCCACATTCCACTGGAGAGCAGTGTAGGGTTATCAGTCATTTTTGAGGCCTTTCCTCCAACTCAGCTCTGACACTTTGAAAAAAACTTCAGTAGAAAACTACATAGTCAATCTCCATTTTAATAGTCTTGTTTTTCTTATTTAGCACAGAAAAATGAGATCTTTCCAGCTGGTATATCTAAAACTTCTCTTCCATTTGTGTATAAGCACTCACATCTGTGTACACTCACATGTACAGGCACACACCGTAGTTGCCTTAGGTCTGTAACTCCTCTAAAGTGGCCAGAGGTAGCAGCTGTGTACTTCAGAACCAACTGCGCCTTCTCTGAAGTCAGGCTGCTGTAACTAAACAGCAGGTAGAGTTAGATGCTGCTTCCTTTGACACCCCCTGCCTTTAAAAGACATTGTCACCTCGAAGAATTTCTAAGGAGTTGTTTTTTTCTCTCCTTCCAGAGGGCCAGTTGAGAGTGGATGCCAATGTATCTGTGCATCACCCTGGGGAGCCTTTGGGCGTTCGAACGGAAGTGAAGAATCTCAACAGCATCAGGTTCCTGGCCAAAGCCATAGGTGAATGCCAGCTGCCACTCCTCGTGTCCTTCTTCCTGTTCACATAGTAAACAACCCAGAAGCTTAGTGGCTTACACAAGAACTACTTTCGTTTGCACAGTTCCATGAATCGGGTGGTGGTTCTGCTGGTCCTGCCTCGGTCACTCACGTGGCTATGGGACACCAGCAGGCCAGCTGAGGCAAAGGGTCCACAGTGGCCTTTCTCACACATTGGGGTCTCGGTGCCGATGTCTGCTGGGCTTCTCCCTCCATGTGGTCTTTCTTCCTGCACTTGCCTAGCCTAGGCTTTCTTATTAGAAAGTGGGAGCATTTCAGGAGGATGAAGGCAGGAGTGAGTCCTAAGCTATAGAACTTACACAGTGTCACTTCCAACATATTCTATTCAAAGTAGATTGAGGCCTGGCACAGTGGCTCATGCCTGTAATCCCAGCACTTTGGAAAGCCAAGGTGAGCAGATTGCTTGAGGCCAGGAGTTCAAGACGAGCCAGGCAACATAGCAACCCATTTCCATAAAAAATTAAAAATTTAGCCAGGCATGGTAGTGTGCACCTGTAGTCCCAGCTACTCAGGAGGCTGAGGTGGGAGGATCGCTTGAGCCCAGGAGTTTGAGGTCATAGTGAGGTGTGATCGCACCACTGCACTCTAGCCTGGGTAACAGAGCGAGACTAAGAAAAAAAATAGATTGAATTCAAAGCAGACTTGAGGGGAAATTAGACTCCACCTCTTTGTCGGAGGATCCACAAAACATCGTGGCTATATTTTACCATTTACTACCTTCTTTCTGACCGGCCTGAGATTTATAAAGTCATGGTTGTTCATTTTAGATTGACCATGGCTTGAACTAAATGGTCAATATGTTTTCCTGCTTTTTATAGTCTTTTTAATTGATAGGTTATGTGCTCATGCAGCCGAGTAGTAATCTTTCTGGAGCACATACTGTGGGTATTTCATTGATGACAAATGTATAATAATTAAAATAGTTTAGCATGATAAACATCTGGATAGTCCCATAGATATTGCTAACTGTGAATTAGAGGGGAGGACCTTGGAGGACTAAAAAGATTTTTTAAAACCAAAGCAATCTAGAGAGGAAGAGGGAGGGATGGAGTTAGAAGCGTACCCCTTCAAGGGTGCACAGAGACCAAGACAACTGAATATGTTGCCACAGTCTTTGGGAAAAAGGTGTTAAAGTGGTCAAGGGAGTAACTTCTGGGAGCAGAGAGGGAAGGGGTAGGTTCCCATATGAAGGCAGACTAAAGATGGTGAACTGTTCTGCCTCCAGAAAGGGACATAATCCATTTTCCTGAAGCCATGACAGGTTTGAGTCAGGGAAAACCCTTATAAGCCAAGTTGGTGAGGGGGAAGCCTGGAACAAATGGAGGGAATTCCACCTCCCCCTGTAGGTAGTAGTGTACTGGGGCCGGTTATTTTAAGAGGTGGTGATGTTAACCTAAAAAAAAACAGCAGCCAGATTTTAGATAGAGTCATCCACAAGTTCTGAAGGAGACCCCGGCATTTTTTTGGCTGTCCCTAACCTCTTGTCCTATGAAGAACTCTTTGGAGGACCAATCTGAGGGAGAATTCTCCCTGTGGTCTGACTCAGTGGAAGAACCAAAGCTTTACTATCGTGGGCTCAATTCTCCAAGCCTGTGATTTTTTCCACCACCTTTTCCTCCCTGTGTTGGACCTTTTAGCCATCATCTCATGTCAACCAAAGAGATCACTGGAGTTGGGGAGAGATGGGGAGCAGTAAGTGACACGTTTTGGTGTTGCTGCCTCTTAGCAGCTCAGATAAAAGGGTTTAGATTTGGACAAGCGAGGGTAGTACATGGTGGGAGGGAGAGTTAAGGTAGAGGCTCAAGCTATTTTCATAAAGAGGCTTTGCAGGCTGGGCTCAGTGGCTCATGCCTGTTATCCCAGCACTTTGAGAGGCCAAGGCAGGAGGATTGCTCGAGGCCAAGAGATTGAGACCAGCCTGGGGAACATAGTGAGACTCCATCTCTCAAAAAAAAAAAAAAAAAGCAAAAGCAGCAACGGCTTAGCAGTTGTGGTTGTCTTTTGATTCCCACAGCCTCACTCATTTGATGGTGAGGAAGCATGGCATGGATTAGTGGCTCTTAATCATTCGGGGCTGTGGGTCTCTCTGAAAAGATAATGCAAATGCTGGACCCTCTCTCCAAAACCTGCACATATGCACACAACCCACACTTTGTATATAATTTCGGGGGTACCAGAGCCTTTGAAGCCCATCCTGGGCTCCCAGGGTAAGGACTGTTGGTAGGCAGCAATCCCAGACCTGGATATTGGGCCTAGCCCCGCTTCTGCCAAGTTGTGTCGTCTGCATCAGTTGCTTAATCTCTCTGAACCTGAGTTGTCTCAACACGGAGGGAGCCTGCCTTCCTAAGGCCCTTTCCAGCACCAGTATTCTACAACAGCAGTGAGAAGGAAACGTAGCATATAAGGGAAGGATTATTCTAAACAAACTTCTTGATTTTTTTTTTTTTTTTTTTTTTTACTTAAAGATTCAGAAAGGTTGTTTCTAATTACTGCTTGACTGGATGAAAGGTATAATCAAAATATGATGCTAAATTAGTGTGTTTTTCCTAGACTATGAAATTCAGAGGCAAATCAGTGAACTTGAGAATGGAGGTGAAATTCTGAACGAAACGCGCTCATTTCATGAGAAGCTGGGGTGAGTTTGCATTGATGAGCGTCCTGACCCCAGCCAGGCAGCATTGGAGATGGCTGGGCTCAGCCGCTGACCAGCCATATGGCCTTGAAGGAGGCACTTAGGTTTCCTCATTAGTGAAATTACAAAAGTTCTGTACCCTACAGGGATATAAAATGCCCCAGGGCTGCTAGGAGACTTGAAGTGACCCAGACTGTGCCCCAGGGCTTCGTTGTAGGTCCTTCCCTTCTCTGCTTCCAGCTTACCTGCCTTGTGGCAAGAATCTTTACTTCCTTAATAATCTGTCAGACCTCTCCCAGCTGAAGCTAGAGATGGAACAGAATGAAGACCTGGTTGTAGAGATGCCTTGTTTTTGTTTTAGATAACTTGGACCTTAATTTTCTGACTCAGAATTTTGAAGATTGTATACTTTAAGCAGAATACTGAAAAAAAGCTCTAAAGCCGAGTTTGAGCTGGCTGAAAGCTGGATACATTGAAGTTATTTCTTTTTAAAAAAATTATTCTATACATTTTGCTTTCTTTATTATTTTTTGAATGTATCCATTTAAGGTTTTCCCATGGAAGGCCACAGAGGTTGATTTTGCCTGTGTGCTTTATTGGTAGGGGAGCCCTTCCCCGCATATAGGCTAGCCGATGCTACGTGCAGTGTTTAATGTTTTCTTCTTTATTCTAGGTGCACCGTGTCAATGAGAGACAAGGAAGCAAAACAGGACTACAGGTAGTTACTCCTTATGACAAAATACCGATACATATCAGGGGCTGAGGGTATTTCAAATTCATTTAAAGTTCAACATAATGATCCTGAACAATTTTTAGGAAGCACTTTTTGTCGTTGTTACATGATGGGACATCTAGACTTCCTCTTTGACATGCACACTGAGAGAAGTACTGGTTTCTTGATTTGGTAGCCTCAGCTGCCTTGTTTGACTGGTTCAGCTTTTGGAAGAACTTGTTCATTCACTTCTGTGTCAGAGTTGTCATAGTTGAGCTGAGAGGATGGCAGCTGAGGTTGGGGCCTAGGCTGTGTTAGTCTTCTGTTCAGTAACTGATTCAGTAATACACTGAATGAAGCTCCTTGAGAAAAAATGAGAAAAGAGATGTTGATAGCGTATGCTGATGGTAGTTCCCTTGAATCTCACGTGATGCTATTTAATTGATAAATTAAGTTGAACTACTTAATACGAGACCCACAGATAAAGCAAATAATAAGAACAGGCTTAAGATAAATTGAACCTTTCATTTTTTTTCTCATCGAGGTTAGCAGGTTGAAGTTTTAAGCAGCAAAGTTGTTGAGATCAGCCCACCTTTCCTTTGTGAAGGGCAGAAAGATGCAAATGTAGCTGTTGTTACTGATGAGGATCAAAATTAGCCTGCTTATGTGGGCAAGAAGAAACTCATAAACCCTTAGCATGAACCTCACCCCTAGAACTCCCATCGTGTGTCTGCTAGAGTCAAAATTACTTTAATTAACTGGGTGAGTCTGTTCTCCGAGGAAGCCACTTTATTCCTGAGTGTTGCTCCCTGCCCTGTTGGTATTCCTTCCCCTGAGCGTGGAGTCCGGCTTTCCATCCGCCTGTGGCCTCAGCATGATGCTGCAAATGATAGTGAGCTGCAGGAAGCTTCCCCTGGGTTTTTTTCTTGCCTTCAGAAACCAGACTAACTCACAAAAGAGATCTGGCAGTGAGGCCATGGGTTGAATGCACTTTGAATCCGTTCCCTCCGAACCACCGCTTCTGCATACCCTGTTTTTCTACGTAAGCTCTTTGACAAAAATGGGCAGAGAGAAGCCATTAGTGCTGAAAGAGAATAGGGAGGGACATCTTGTTTCAAATGATTACATGCGCTGGTGCAGCTTCCACATTTAAAAAAAATTGATTCCCTTCATTTTGTGGAGCAGTTTTAGCTTTACAGTAAAATTTACTGGAAAGTCCAGAGTTCTCATGTACTCCCCCTTCCCGCTCTGCCCCCAGAGTCTCCTGTTATGCACCACAGTAATGCAAGATGCTCATTTGTTACAATGATGAACTGATATTCACACTTCCTTATTGGCTAGAGTCCATGGTTTACACTAGGCTTCACTGTTTGTGTGGTACATTGCGTGGGTTTTGACATAGGCACAGTGACATGCATCCACCATCACGGCACACTGAGAAGTTCCCCTGCCTCACTGTGCCCTGTGCACCACCTCTTCATCCCTCCCTCCCTCTCTCTCCTCCAGCTGCCACATTTTATTTAGGCAAAATCCATTCATTCATTTCTTCTATTTCTCAAGGGTATATTTTTTTCTTTCTATTTTTTATTTATTATGTAAATGCTGCTAAAAATAGTAGAAATGTGGAAATGGGGGGAAAGTCATCTTTCATTCTGATAAGCAAATTGTTCTCATTTGGTCCTATTTTTTCCAGCCTGTGTCTTTATGAAGACATAGTCATGCATACATATGGATGTTTCTGTCAACAGTGGATCACATATGCTACAGGGGTCCCATAAGATTCTAATATGGCATTTTTACTGTCCCTTTCTCATTCAGACATACTTAGGTACACCATTGCCACTGTGTTGCAGTTGCCTACAGGATTCGGGACACTCAGTAGCCTAGGAGCAGGAGGCTGTTCCACATGGCCTGTGTGTAGTAGGCTGACCATCCAGGTTCGTGGGAGTGCACTCTGTGATGTTCCCATGACGACATCACCTAACGACACATCTCTAAGAACATATCCCTGTCATGAAGCAACACACAACTGTGGACACAATTCCTGATGAACTGTGGAATGAATTGTCCACAGTTACACATCCCAGTGTGCCTTCAAGCCTGTGTTGTGCTTCTTTCACTCATCTTATTGATAAGCATGGAGAAGGGTGGGTTTGGAGGTTTTGACACTTGTGCAAAGGCTTCCCTGGGAAACGGGATTGACAAAATAGGACATTTGAAAATATTTGCAAGTAAGATGGCATCTACACACAGAAACATTCATATTACTGGGGTAAGTTTTGTTTTCTCATTAATCCAAGGACTCCGGATTCAGGTCCCTTCCCCTTTGTCTGCCCAGGTTCATGCCGGAACCTAACCTGCCTCCCCTCCTGCTCTACGACGCCACATCTCTGCCCACAGATGCAGACCCACAGCAAGTGATCAACATCGACCAGATCCGGGAGATGCTCCCGGAGCTCCCCAGTGTGACCCGAGAGAGGCTTGTCCAACAGTATGGGATGCTGCCAGAACACAGCTTCACTTTGCTGGTAGGTCTCAATCCGATGCCAAGACAGTCCCAGTTCAGCAGAGTTAGCAGTGCCCTACAGAGGCCCCGGCACACACAGGCTGCCATGGGCTCTAAGTGGAGTGGGCACATTTCTTGGGTTGGACTATAGATGTTACTGAGAAGAATAAGATGTAGTAACCTTTGCTCATTATGCTTTATGGTAAATGCTCCTCATACAACCAGGAGATGAAACACAATCTCATGTTAGTCATTTGTTCAATGTAGAAATGAACACCTGCCCACAGAAGCTGTAGAGACTTCTTGAAGACTGTCCGAATGTTATGGATGAGTTTTTCCCACGTGTCTGAAGGACAAAAGAAAATCAATGTATAGGGCTTCTAGATGTCTGGCAGTATCGAACCATGACAGGGCTGGCAGGATGTTGGGTTCTCAAAAGCCAGCCAGTTGTTTTGCCAATTTCAGAAGAAAACGTTTATTCCACAGAAAATGCTGAAAACTCTGACTAAAAGTATCAGTCCTTTGAGGCCTGAGGCTGCGTCTGACGGGGCCAGTGGAGAGCCTGACAGTGTTGAGATCTGCTTAGGGATTTTCCATCGTTTTCGAAGCTGCTTGGGGCTGTGTGGTTTTCTCTGTTGTGACAGCATTAAAGTGATGCAGCATCAGTGAGTGTAGCATTTTGTCACAGTTGTCATCTTGTCTGTTAGGAAGGAAGTGGGAAGTTTTGTTGCTGCGTCTTCCAGGAAATCGGTATATGCCACACTTGTTTTGGGGGCAGCAGGATCTGTGGAAACTCTCAATTTTTGCTTTTTAGATGGCCAATCATAACAATGTACGTTGGGATGCTGGAATATACATATTTATGTATCTATTTGTACACTTTCAATAACAGTATCATAGTATTTACAGTACAACGTAGGCAGTCAGATGTGTGTTGAATGATTGATTCTCTCTTTATCTTCCTGATATCAGCTACTTGGAGAAGCAGAGTTGGTCACTGTCTCCTGTGGGCTGATGTTTTATCTTCTTCTTACCTCTCTGGCAATCACATCACTGTCTTTTGAGTACTTATTAGTGTATGTTGCTCAGCATCTTGAAGGCAAGGACTGCTTCATCTCTGTTACTCAGCACAGACACGCACATCAGCAGTGCTTAATGCCACACTTTGACTATGACTTAGTCAGCGTTCCGTACAGAGCACCTCTGAACCCAAAGCCTCTTACAATTCATGTGTTTTTCCTAGGTTGATGTAACAAAACTACGTTGTAGTCTTATACGCCTTCCCCACCATCTTGACACTTGAGTTTCCAACCTACTTGAAATAAACTCTGAATCCCAGCCCTACATTTTATTACGATTTGTGAAATTACATAGGAGATGGGCGGAAGGGACCAAGGCTACTCAGCCTCAAAGACTTAAGTTATCTCCCTCCACTCGGCGGGAGGTGAAGCCAAGCCTTTGAGGTAGTGTATGATGAACCAAGAAGCCAAGGTTTCTTTGCTCAAAATGTGATTTCAGAGAGAAATCCACTATATATAACATAAATTTCTGTGTGTGTGTATTAGCTGTCTCCATAAGAGAGTATTAGAAACTTTCAGAATCTCCTCTCAGGAATACAGCTGTTTCTGTTCAAGGCACTGTATGAGAATCTATGCCCCCGTCAGAGGGCACGTCCTTAGGATTGTCACTCTTCGGCCATTGATGAGGGGTGATGAGGACAGCGCCTCACCTCACTGAGCATAAGCTCCATGAGGGCAGGGACATTTTTATATTTGTGTTTGTGTCCTTGTCTTGATTCATGGGTCCTGCATGGCACCAAACCTAATAGGCATTAAATAGGTGTTTGCTAGGGGCTGGCAAATGAGTGAGCCTATCTTTTAATAGTTTAAAGCCCTGTATAGGGAAACCTACCTTCAATTATGTAGTTCAGAACTTTTTTTTTTTATTTGGCAGTAGGAAGACAGGGTCTCTACTCTGTTGCCCAGGCTGGAGTGCAGTAGCATGACCTTGGCTTACTGCAACCTCCACCTCCCAGGTTCAAGTGATCCTCCCACCACAGCCTCCTGAGTAGCTGGGATTGCAGGCATGCACCACCACACCTGGCTAATTTTTTGTATTTAGTAGAGGGTTTTGCTATGTTGGCCAGGCTGGTTGAACTCCTGGCCTCAAGTGATCCTCCTGCCTCTGCCTCTCAAAGTGCTGGGATCACAGGTGTGAGCCACCACACCAAGCCTAGTTCAGCACTTTTATTAGCATCTTCTGTATAGCACGTACGGAGACAGAAACACAAGATTTTTTTTTAGTTTGTTTTTGCCTTCCAAGAATTTATATACACACATACACACGCGTGCATGTGCACACACACATACACCCCACTACAGTAACCAGCCCCCAGGACAGATTACACTAGGTAGATGTATAGTGCAGGATCAGGGCCCACAAGATTTAGTAGTTAACTTGATTGGGACAAAAAGGGTGAATTTTTTGGCCATTTTTGAAAGGACTTTTTTTTTGATACCTTAAAAACGTGCTTATTTTTATGGCTTACAGATAATGTATTGGGTGATTAGTATTTTTCCTTTAAAGGGCTAGTATTTAAAATTTCCAAGATAAGAGATTAGAATGAGAGAGGAATGGAAAGATAATGGTTCAGACAAATTGTTTTCCTGAAATTAGGCAGCCTGAGCCCTTTATGACTTGTAATCATTGGAAGCTGCGTTACTCATAACATACCCGAAAATGATATGTTCATGTTTTTTTCCTGCCTTCATCAGAAACACAACAGATTGCTGAGAAGGGCAGACGCACAAATCTAATGAACCATCTTTCAATTTAAAGAGTGCCCAGGAGTATTCATTAAATAAATAGCAGTGGTGGAGGTGTGCTATGCAGAGCTGTGACGCTGTGCTCCGTGCCTTCGGATTGCTTATTAAATTAAGCCTTATGCCCAGACCCACCCCCACACACACCTCCCCCATGAAGGATTAAAAACTGCAGAATTTAACTCTAGTCTTTAATTTATCTTGTCATTTTATTGTGCAGTGAGCACCAAATTAGTCTTAATATTTGAACTCTATTTGAGTTCTATTTGAATAACAGAACTCTAACGTTATACTTTAGCATCTACCACACAAACCTGACACATAGTAGGTACTCCGTGACTGGGTGGGCAGACAGGTGAGTGAATGAGAAGTTATCACAGCACACAAGAAGATCCTGGGAGAAGCAGTGTTCCTGATAAAAGCATCTCTGTTTCCAAAGGTCAGATATATAAACCATGCTTTGACGACCCAGAGAATCATGGGGTATCTTGCCCCACCTAAAACTTCATCCTATTTAGCTAACCTTGCTTCTCTAGCTTATGTCAAGTTGCCTTGATTTCATATATATATATATATATATATATAAAATTGATTTATGTATATATGTGAAATCAATTTCCTGTATAAGAAATCAAGGCAACTTAATTTCGTGTGTGTGTGTATCTTGAGGCAACTTGACAAAAGCTAGAGAACCAAGGTTAGTTTTTCTATATATATAAATTTGTATATATCATAAATATATATACAAATATTTATATGATTATAAAATTATATAAATGTAGGGGCTACAGTTGCAATTTTGATACATAGATATATTGCATAGTGGTAAAGTCTGGACTTACAGTGTAAGTCATCACCACAAATAATATACATTGTTCTAGTATTTCTCATCCCTTATTCCCCTCCCACCCTTCCAGGTCTCCAGTATCTGTTGTTCCACATTCTGTGTCCCTGGGTATACATTATTTAGCTCCTGCTTATAAGTGAGAACATGTGATATTTGATTTTCTGTTTCAGTGTTGTTTCACTTAAGATAGTGGCCTCCAGTTCCATCCCTGTTGCTGCAAAATACATGATTCCATTCTTTTTTTATAGCTGAATAATATTTCGTTGTGTATATATACCACAACTTCTTTATCCAGTCATCCACTGATGGACACTTACATTGATTCCATGTCTTTACTGTTGTGAATAGTGCTGGGATAAACATTTGAGTGCAGGTATCTTTTTTATATGATGACTTCTTTTCCTTTGGGTAGATGCCCAGTAGTGGGATTGCTGGATTGAATGGTAGCTCCACTTGTAGTTCTTTAAGGAACCTCCATACTGTTTTCCATAGAGGCTGTACTAATTTCCATTCCCAGCAACAGTATATAAGCATTTCGTTTTCTCTACATGACCTCATTTGTAAAGATTAAAGAATAGAAATGTTAAAGCTGAAATCCAGCCATTAGCATTCTGAAAAATGAGGGATTCTAATAGCATAACTGGTTTTTCTCTGAGTCAGTATATCAGTAGTATTTATTATAATAGAATGATCAGAATTATATGCATGTGCATTTTTCTTAGTAAAATCCTCCCCGGCTGATTTCTGTGGGGCATCTCTTCCTAAACTCTGTGCCTTACTTCATTCAGAGAACACAGAAGCATTGGAGCCATTTGCCTAAGCAGCCTAGAAAAGGCTGCCTGCTTCCAGCGTGCTCCGCGGTTCACATTGTACCACT
The DNA here is from genome assembly GCF_030222135.1 of Aotus nancymaae. Taxonomy (NCBI): domain Eukaryota; kingdom Metazoa; phylum Chordata; class Mammalia; order Primates; family Aotidae; genus Aotus; species Aotus nancymaae. The sequence continues at coordinate 15,839,190 of NW_026988447.1, forward strand.
TCTTAATCTATCCTTGCAGCAGCCCTCTGAGGCAGGAACTGCTGCTCTCCCCATTTGCAGGTAGAGAAACGTAACCTCTTTGCTTCAGTAACTTCCCCAAGCCCGAGTTGGAGCCACATTCAGATCATGCTGACTTCGAGGCCCAGGCTCTTCATTCCTAAGCTCTGCTGCCCACTTGCATATATAATGTGCTGTAATGTCAAACAGAAATAATGTTTTAGTTAATTGCTGTTTGGGGTCACTTTTGTTTCATTAGTGGAGAAAATCGAGTTTTTACTTTTGTTAATATTCATGCCCTATATAGTCCCACTAGCATTTTGTGAAGCACAGTCAGAGGACACAGATTCATTTAAAAGTTTTTACCACTCCTATTGGTTTTTAAGATGCCAGACTGCCCTATAAATAAACATAAAGTGCCATCCACTAAATTTAGTGAAAATCAGTCAACGCCAATGAAAAGCAGAAATCATGTCTAATTTCTAAGTAGAAAAATAAAGTTAGAAGAAAAGTAATATAAGCTGTTCTCTGCAGCTTTATTTATTTTGTTTCTTAAACCTTCTGTGGGAGGCACTTGAGTCCTGTCTGAATCACTGGGAAGTGCCAGGCACGGTGACTCACACCTGTAATTCTAGCACTTTGGGAGGCCAAAGTGAGAGGATCACTTTTGGCCAGGATTTCAAGACCAGTTTGGGCAACAACATATAAGACCTCTGTATCTACAAAAAGAAATGTGTTTAATTAGCCGGGCATGGTGGCACACACCTGTAGTCCCAGACACTCGGAAGGCTGAGGCAGGAGGATTGTTTGAGCCCAGGAATTCGAGGCTGTAGTGAGCTGGTGGTTGTGCCACTGGAGTCCAGCCTGGGCAACAGAGAGAGACCCTGTCTCTAAAATTTAAAAAAAAGAAAAAAGAATCTGAGAAGTGTCTCCACATAAGGCAGAGTTTGTGAGGTTTGTGGCTTGATTTTGCCTGGTGCCTCCAGTCCTTCAAGCCTGGCACGTAATAGGTACTTGGTGTGAAGCAGAGATGAGCTGGCAGGGCCCTGGCTGTGCATGAAGTCAGTAGATAGGAAGCTCATGTGTGGGAGATTTCAGTGGAGGAAGCCAGAGCATCCCGAGTGTTTCTTGAGGGCCTGCCACTCTGACTACAGTGCCGGATGCTAGTTCCAAATGTCAGTGTTTCAGCCTTTCCATGATGCTTTTAACTGTCTGGAGCAGTCCTACAGGGCATTGAGTTAAAACACTGACTCGAGACAGATACCCTTGATTCCACATCTCACCTCTGACACTTCAGAGCTGGGAGGGCTCTGCAAGGGTGACCAGAGCTTTCCCTCCCCAGCTGAAAGAGGAGGCAATGACTCACTTACCCCGAAGATGACAGGCACAGCCAAATCTTCATTGAATCTAAAAAAAAGTCTAAATACAGCCAAGCAGACTCCCAGGAATATGCCGCCAGGGAGAAGAACGTTGACACCAAGCAACGGGCTAAAACAGTTCATTGAGAGGCACGAAAGGCAGGGCTGTGGAAAAATCCAGCATGGCCCCAGTGAGACTGCAGGAAGATGTGCTTGTGAACCTTCGAATCGGCACCCAGGGCTGCCGTGTGCTCGTGTTTGTCTTTATACTCAGCCTCAAGATGTGTCTTCTTACTTACACAACTTCATTTTCTCCAGCTGGTTCTTCCACTTTTAAAATCATAATCCTTTGTTTCTGACATCATGGAAAAGGTTAAGGTGTCTCCAAGGGACAAAGAAACAGAAAAGATATCATGACTACAGCTGGTTGTTAAGTGGATTGTTTTCCAAGAATTTTCCTTTAAGTGTCTAGCAAGCTAGAAATGACCTGGTTTGCTTTCTGGATGAATTGCCTATAAAATAATTTCCCATGGTAAATATCTGTACATCCCATATGTAATACTACTTTAATGTTAATAGTATCTGAAACCGTATTGACCGGTTTTAGACTGGCCAGACTTACTAAGGTGCAGAGTACTCACCTTCTCACTACTGCTGAAGGAAGACCCATTTAGCCAACATCGTCACGCACCATATTTCAGCTCCATGCAATTTCCTAAATTGATTTTATTCTTCATTTTATAAAAATCCATCCAGTGCTTGCTAGCTTAAGGGTGCTTTTACAGTGACTCTGTACCCTAGAAAAATAACCAACGTTTCGTTCTGGTACAGTTGAAAAAAAAGATGTATCATCTAACTCTACTTCTGTAAAACCAGTGGTTCATTTCTTTTGGATGCAAGAGATGAGGACCTTTCAGAGGGGAAGATGCTCTGGGCTCAGAGCCATGTGACCCCTCAGGAGCCTGCCCAGTAGGGAGACAGTGCAGGGAGGAGTAAAGTCCTGAGTGCCAGCGTTGGGGACCCACAGAGGTTCTGTCCCCAACCCATCTCAAAGCCCAATTTCTTGTGGAATAATTTCCTTTTCAGGATGAATGTATATTATTTCAGGTTTCAGGGAGATCTTAGAGGAATGAGCAAATCCTCACTGCCTCCGTTGCGCTGTTTTTGAGCTCCAGCCAGAAAGCTCCTATTGAGCAACTCTCCATGAGGGGACGATCTGACAGTGGTGGTATTAGGCACACTGGAATGTGACTACAATTGGAATTGATTTCTTGACAATGCACTGCCTGTGTCCTGTTCGTGCAGATACAGCCTTTTAGCTGTGCCGGTCTGCTGTCAGCTTGTAGTACCTGAATTATTTGGATTTTGATTATTTGAGGGAAGCTGTTATTCCCAAATTGGTTTCCTTCAGCAACTCCCTTGGAGTTAGTGCATCTCAGAGGATGTAAAGTCATTTTCACGTTAGTCTAAATATCCCCTGAATGGAACTGGCACCTGAGTTGAACTCAAGATCTGTCTACTTTCCTGCTTTGCTGGGAACATAGCACAAGCAAAATGGTTGGGACCAACGTGTCGCTCAGATTTTAGGGGTTCCCAAGCCCTGCTGGGGAAGTGACCCAGGAATGAAAATTGTGAGGACTAGAACAGGGCCATGGACCCCTAGTTGTGTGTTCCTTGGGAGAACAAACCGTGGTGTTGTGGGTCCGTTTGAGAGCCTCCGCAGGTCCCCATGTTCTCGCCGGCAGCAGTGGCGGCTCTGTGCTCTTCTGGCTTTCTCCTGGCGCTCTTGAGGGGTGTCGTGTCTCCTGTGCCAGCCTCACACCACTAATAACTTCCTTGTTTTCTCCACTGAAGAGGCCTCTCCTGATGCGTAATTTTTCTGTCCACAGGAGCACTTGCCGAAAGATGTTCGCAGCCACTTCCTGTTTCTGTGAAAAGCAGAGGGGGCACCGATTCCCATCACCCACCCGAGCCACTGCCCCCCTAAACATTCTGGTCCTTAGCCTTGCCCTGACCCTGCTTTCTGGCTGAGAGCCATCGCTGTCTCGGGCCGCTTTACGTCATCACCATCCCCAGCACTAGCATTTGGCGTTATTTTCAGGGCCATTTTTTACATAGCTGTTGTATTTGAGTTTTGTTTTTCTCACTTTGTAAGAATGACCAGATCCACAGGAATAATAAAACAGCAGAGCCTGCACAGATACATAGGTGAGGAGCCTCCTCCAATGTCTGCCCAAATGCTCAGTGTATGCTTACCCCAGCATCCCCGCCACAAAGGGGACGGATGCAATTCCAGTGTGTGCCTCTGCAAAATGACACATTGTGACATGGGAGAGCCTTGTCCAGTTGAAACCCCTGTGGTTCGTCTGCAGATGCAGAGTCTCTGTATAGTCAGCAGTTCCCAGGCATGACCTGCCCAGTTAAGTAGGAGTTACCCTATTAGAGGAATTAGAATGCAATAACAAATAAAATACAATATGCTTAATACCAAAACAATATGAGAAGTAACAGGATTCGTCTTGTTCAGGATCGTGCAGTGTCCAGGTTTAGGTGTGCTCGCAGGACTTTTCCGGTGCAGCAGTAGTCAAGGGAGGGGATGCAGAGGTGAGGCAGGGGCAGGAGAGGGGCAGGGGAGCCCTGGCCGCCCTCCTTCCCCAGAGCCCAGCATGGCCTGTGCAGTGTGCAGGTGGCTCTCTTCCTAGTCTGGGAGCAGGTGTGTGTCATGCCACAGCTGAGTGCCACGTGGCCTAGGTATACACTGGCAAAGGCAGAAAGCAAACCTGCCATTTTCTCCTTCTAATTTCAAACTTAATTTCCTTGCACCATTTTTCATATGTTAAGAACCTTTGAACAGCTGGCAGCTCTCAAATAAAATAATGGCAGTGTGGGAAAGCGCGTTCGTCGGATGAGCTGGCTGCCTCCTGTTGCGCCTGGCACTCCTGAGTGCTCAGTTTCAGTCCCCAGGCAGGCAAAGACCATGACCTTTCCTTCCTCGAAGGCGGTGCCACGCAGAGGTTAGAAGCACAGACTGCAGAGGTTTGGTCCTAGTTCTAGTGCTCTCTTGCTGTGCGACCTCAAGCAAGTTCGTGTGTCCACGTCCTCACCTGTAAAAGAGAGTCCTGAGAGCTGAGCTCAGAGGTTTGTTGCTGGGATTCATTGAGGTAATGTGGAGAGAGCGCGTAGACAGTGCCTGGTTCCCATTGCTGCTGCTGTTTCAGCTCTGCTTATCATTATCCTCAGCAGCAGCCTCACACAGCCACCCTCAGGGCCTGGTGCTGATCTCCGTGTCTAGCAGATTTACTCAGTAGATATTCTTGAGCACCTTTGACTAGCCCAGAATGGCTCATCTGGGATCCCTTGTAGCTGTCAGGACACTCCCTGTCACATAACCAGCTGTTCCTCAACTCGCATTCTTCTGGACTGCTTTTTCTTCTCTGAATCTGCCACTGGGCAGCTGGGTCTATCAGGTTACCTTCTGGTAAATAAATATAGTCCTCCTCATTTCTGGCTTGTCATCAGCTTCACAGGGTGTGTGACTTAGAACAAGAAATGCAATTGAGAAATCAGCCTTCATCCTGTTCCAACTGAACAGTCTTCCACCATTTGCATTTGATCGTCTCTGAAGGTGGGATGCAGAAGACAGCTTCGGGCAGATTGCTCCCAGGGCCTGGTGCAAGGGTAGATAGAGGTTCCTTCGCTGAGCAGGCAATGGTGGTATGCTGGGCCCTCTGCTTTGCCTCACACCAGCATTGATCACCTGACAAATCATTAGCAATCAAGGGTTCCCATTTGCGTCGAGAAGCTGAGCAGGTACTGGTTCTGAGTGTAATTCAGTGCTTTGGGAAATTTGATTAAAATGTGAAAAAGATGCTTCCCAGTCATAGAGCTGTAAAGACTGTCTGGTATTATACAAAAGACAACACCAGTCATGCCTGCTGCTTTAGCCGTCTCTGAAGGAACAATTAGAGTCGTAGTCAGCCAGGGGGCACGACTCTCTGTGTCGCCGAAGTTGCAGTTCTGTCGCATGTAGGGTAGATTCATCCTGAGTCGAGTGATTGCTTGTTGCTTTTGAGGAGGACGTTGGCGTTCCCCTAGTGCGGTGGCCTTTCTGCATTGTTCTTCATATGATTTTTATGTAAGGGAATTACCGGCTCACTGTTTTTCTCAGAAAACCAGATGGCTGCACTGACATGTTCACTGGAGACTTCTGAGATTCGTGCCAAGCTTATTAGCATTTCCAGTCTCTTGGAAAAACTAAGAAGACTAGGAAACTAGAATGCGTGTGTTCCTTCCCTGAGAAGTGGGCTTCTGCTATGAATAGCAGTGCGGGCCATGTGCAGCTTTTATTGATCCATCATTCCCTGGGTGGCTGTGGCTCGGCCTCCTTCAGCCCCACTCCCTATGGCTCACCCCATCACCACTGCAGATTTTCCTGTCTGCTTTAAATTGTGGACTGAAACCCTGTATCCCCTAGTGAAATACAGTTCCAGCTCAGAGAGGCTTCATCACAGCACTGACATGAAAAGACAAACAGAAATCTGACTTGCCGTGTTATCCATCCAATAAAAAAACCACCCAAGGGTAGAGGAATAGATATTCATCACTTCCCAGCAACTCAGCCAAGCCTGTGAGTTTAAGTGCAATATTTCTAGGTGGATTTAGAAAACCCTTTCCCTGGCAAAGCAAAGAGTTCTCCTGACAGCTCATTTTACCAGTGGGCCAGCCTGTCTGGGTTAGAACAAAGGGAATTCTGCCCGTCTGATTTGGGCCAGATAGCAGTTTTCTGTTTCCCCAGTGATTTGTGTACTATTGTGGAAGTTTGAATTCTTTTCCATAAGTTAAGCAGAACTTCCTCTTCGACTTGCCTGGCTCTGCCTTTATCTGTAGTCAAGCTTGGGCTGCCGAGGTGGCCTCTGCCCTGGTTTAGCATGAGCAGAATAATAGCACTGGCTTGAAAAGAGATTCAAGAGATGATTACAGGATTATTCAGTAGGCTTTTCACCAGAGAATTTATCTGTTACAAAGAACATGTAGGGTTTTTTTTTATTATTATGGAATTTTTACTGTGCCTGTGTGTGTATTCCAGCAGCTACAATAGCTACACTTGGAGAGCCCTTTTGTTAGAATATCTTGCTTCTTCCCAGTATCTCATTTTTTCCAGAATGTTCTTTTGGTTAATGAAAGGTCTCTGAAAGGAGTGGAGGTGGAGCCTTAGGTGCAGTGTGAACTTCAAAGGAATATTTCAAGAAAAGTGTGGTTTGATTTGAATTTCTGTAGGTAAGGAAGATCTACTACTTAACATGTATATCCTCTGAATTTGGAAATTTCAGCCTTCCCTTCCTGAGCAGCACAAGTTTTGATTTTTCTTATTGAAATAGTGGGGGTGGGCAGGGTGCTGTGGCTCACGCCTGGAATCCCAGCACTTTGGGAGGCCGAGGCGGGCGGATCACTTGAGGTCAGGAGTTCGAGACCAGCCTGGCCAACATGGTGAAACCCCGTCTTTACTAAAAAATACAAAAAAAATTAGCAGGGTGTGGTAGCATGTGCCTGTAGTCCCAGCTACTCGGGAGGCTGAGGCAGAAGAATCGCCTGAACCCACGAGGCAGAGGTTGCAGTAAGCCGAGATCGTGCCACTGCACTCCAGCCTGAGAGACAGAGTGAGACTCCATCTCAAAAAATAAATAAAAAAAATAAATAGTGGGGATGGACTTAGCTAAATTTCTCAATTCTGCCAAAACTATCTGAGCTGGCAGCGAGCTGTAGTACAGGACGTGGTAAGTGTCTCAGGGCTGGTCATATGCCTAATTGTGGATATTGCAGTATTTAAAGGTGAACATGGTATGAAAAGAATGAGTGCTCGCGTGTGATTTCCACCACACATACATGCTGATGGGAGATACCAGTTCCATCTGCTGATATTAGGTTGGTGCAAAAGTAATTGGCGGTTCTTGCCATTGAAAGGAATGACAAAACCGCAGTTACTTTTGCACCAACCTAATACTGAGCAGCTGCCATGGTCCAGCATGGACTTAGCTGTAGCCTTAGTGTGAACAAGGAGAGCCTGGCCCTGACTCATGGGCTGACAGTCCAGAGGAGAAGAAACGGTACAGTCTTGATGAAAGAAGTCTCCAGCTGATCGTTTTCCCAGAACACAGTAAGAGGCAGGGTCTGTTTTACGTGGCTCAACTCAGAAGGCTCGGAGGCTGCTGCCCTTCCACCTGCTGTTAAGCGGCCTAAGTGGGTCACATGTGCCCATGTTCTCCCTCATTTTGAAAACGTTTCAGAACCATCCCTGTCTATTTCTTGTCATTACGTGAGGTTCAATACAGTTATGATCCACTTTTGATTTTTCAGAGGTAGAATATTCTGTTTGTGCTTTCTTGATTTGCTTTGTTTTTTTTACCCTCTTTTCTAGCAATTACTAGGACTTCAGCAGAGGACAGGCCTGGAAAGAGAAAGGGGCGTTAAACTCAGGCCAGATATTTTAGGCCCAGTTTACAGCTCAGGGCTGGAGGTTGTAGGTTGCACACAGCAGACACGGAGAAAGCAAGTGAGTTTTGGGGATGTGGAATTTCACCATCCTCTGGTCTGCAAAGCCAGGGCTCTCTAAAATGTGTTTATTCTTTTGAGAAAATGCTATGTAAATGCACAGTGACAGTAGTAGAATAGTTTTCATTAGCTAAAAGTGATCAGAATTTTCTGGTGACATCTCAGGGTTTAGCAAAGAAAAAGTGGCTGTCTCAGAGGAGGCAAAGGGTGACAGTTTCAGATTTGCCTTCAGAATGCTGATCTTTCATTTTTGGGGAGGCTTTATATAATTTTTTTTTTTTTTAACAGAACGAAGTCGGCCTACTGGAGTTCTTCCAAAATGTGATAAAAGAAACTAGGGCAGAGCCAAAAAAGGTGACGAGTTGGGTCCTCAACATTTTTCTGGGCTATTTAAAGCAAGAGAACCTCGCTGTCAGTGAGAGGTGAGTGAGGTCTGGGATTAATTTCTTCCTTTGTGATGAGGTCTGCCCAGAAGCCCTGGAAATAGGGCAGGTCCAGTTTTTGGCCCTCCCTGTTCTCCCTCAGGATATCCTGACATGACACAAACATCCCCTGTGGATTCCACATTCTAAATATGTTCTCTAGCCTGTGTAAAAATGTATTTATTTCTTCAAATCTATGGCTGTGCACTATGTTTTTTGCACTGTGTCAGAGTCTGGGGGCACAAAGATGAATGAGACGGACATTCACAAACTGTGGAGGTTGTAGATCTGTAAGGAAACAGCCACCTCAGGGTGATCCTCATGTCAGAGGCACACACAGGGTACTGAGAATGCACCAAAAGGGGAGCTGAACGGACGCTGGGGCGCCAACCAGGGCTCCCCTCTGGAGGGGATGCTTGAGCCACGCCCTGAAGCACTAGGGAGAGTCACTGTCCCTGTGAGAGGGACTGGTTGCACAGACAAAGTGGAGCAGTGCCGAGCTCAGAGACCAGCAGGCAGGGCAGCCTCAGGAAAGCCAGAAGCTGCAGGAGTCTGAGGCAGGCAGGCAGGAATGGTGGGGACAGAGCTGCAGAGATGACCAAGGGCCACCTGGAGGACTATGTCTGCCTTTTATCACCAGCTCTTGAAAGCTGTGGACTGCAAGTTCATGCCAGTTTCACACTGAGGAAATGGAGTGCATCTCAGTCAGCTCAGGCCACTGTAACAAAATTCCAGACTGGGTGGCTTAAGCAACATGTCTTTCCCATGGTTCTGGAGGTGGGGAAGATCCAAGATCTAGGTGCCAGCCGATGCAGTCCTGGGTGAAGCCCTCTGCCTGGCTCACAGATGGCCTCATGTGGCATGCAGGAGTTGAGGGGTGAAACAGGAAGGAGGGAGGGAGAAAAGGCCCTCCGGTCTCTTCTTACAGGAGCAGCATTCCCGCCATAGGGACCACACCCTCATGACCTCTTCTAGACCTCATTACTCCTCGAGGGCCCCATCCCCTAAGACCATCGCGGTTCAGTATAGGAATTCGGGGTGGGACACAAATATTCAGTGTCAGAGAGCAGACTAGAAGCAGGAATTCCATTTGGGAACCTCTTGCAGGAATGCAGATGAGAAATGCCCCAGGCCTGAGCCCAGGTGGCAGTGGCTAGACTGAAGTGAGGAGGCCAAGTTGAGAGCAGTTATTTCAATTGGCACAACTTCCAGATTTCTTGTTTGGGTAGAGGAAACAGAGGGCAGACTTCAATGTAGGAGGAGCTAAAGGAAGAGGAGGAAACTTAACAGGCCAGGGGTGAGGGAAGATGCCGTAATCCATTTCAGACGTGCTGACTTTGAGCTGCCTGCAGGACAGACATCCCCTCACAGGGCTAACCAGTAGGCAAGATCTATGAGTCTGCAGCTGATGAGATCTTGGGGAGGTTTGCAGTTGAGAGTTCTCGTGGGTTCATTATTCAGCTCATGCTCACTTTGCCTCTGCTGTGTGCTAAACTCTGTGCCCGGCATGGGAAGCACAGTCCCTGGGACAGACACTGTCACTGAATCAAAGGACAGGCAGCCTTGAAGCTGGTGGCTACAGTGCAGTGACGGGGGGTGCTCTGGAGGGAAAGAAGGTGGCAACTAAGCTAAGACCTGAGGAAAGGATGAGCAGGCACGGGCCAGGGCTGACGGGGAGAAGTGTTCCAGGCGTGGGGAACAGCACGTGGAAAAATCTGAGCGGAGTCTGGGCCTGAGAGTTTGGGGAATGCAGGGACACGGCGCAGCGTAAGTGAAACTTGGACTGAGCAGCGTCTGTCCTTGAAGCCATTGGACAGATGAGAACTTTGAGGGAGTGTGTCGTGCTAGGGTGGCTGGGGAAGGAACCTGAGGCTCTCTAGCCTTTAACTGGGAGGCATGGGCAGAGAGAAGGAAGTGGAGGCGCGACAGCACAGAAGTAGAAGGAAAACGAGGAAACCAGGGTGGGTACTGGGGACACAAACCAAGGGAAAGGCAGGTTTGAAGAAGGAAAGAATGGGCAGCAGGTGTCACTATGGGCATTAGGAAGAGAGTTCCCTGGAGGCACATAGGCAGGCAGGTGGCAGGGCCTGGCAAGGTCCCAGGGGCAGGGAGACCCAAGCCAGGTGGGTGTGTTATTGTCTCAGCAGCATCCTGGGGAATGAAGACAGACAGATATTGACAAATAACTCCCAACAGTTGTTTGCTCAAAGAAGTTAACTCTAGACGGTGTCAACCCCATGTTCAGCCGCTGGCTGTGAATGCACACATCCATGTGTTAGTGTGGCCAGGGCGTTAGTTCCCTTCTTGAATCGGCTGCTCACCGGAAGTGACCTTGAATGAGATCCCCCTCTGACCTTCAGTTTCCTCACAGCAAAGTGAAAATGGCAGGACCTGCCTCAGAGAGCTTTTGAGGGGAAAATTCACAGTGCCTGGCACATCGTGGGCCTCGGTATTAGCTACCTTCTTTTTTCCAGGGTGTTGTGCTAAATACCAAAGCGCCTGCCACCCTCATCCCATCTGCTGAACTCTGTAGCATCTGCTGCCTCTTGGTCTTTTTTTTTTTTTTTTGAAACAGAATTTTACTCTGTCACCCAGGCTAGAGTACAGTGGTGCCATCTCTGCTCACTGCAATCACCTCCCAGGTTCAAGCAATTCTCGAGTCTCAGCTTCCTGAGTAGCTGGGATTACAGACACCCACCACCATGCCTGGCTAGTAGAGACAGGGTTTCACCATGTTGGCCAGGCTGGTTTCGAACTCCTGACCTCAAGTGATTCACCCTCCTCAGACTCCCAAAGTGCTGGAATTACAGGCGTGAGTCACTGCACCCAGCCTGCCTCTTGTTCTTTCATCCCTGTCCTCTCAGACTTGGCCTCTCCATTCAGAAATTCTGCTGTTTATGCTGAAATTCTATGATCCCAGCACTTTGGGAGGCTGAGGTGGGCGGATCACTTGAGGTCAGGAGTTCGAGACCAGCCTGGGTAATATGGTGTCCGTTCTCTGGAGGCAGGAGCTGTGCGGAAGACTTTATAGATGGGATACAGCTCTACCAGAGCCTTCAAGGTTGGATAGGATTTCACAAGGGAGAGGGCAGTGCCTACCCAGAGCCCAGGTGCAGGAACGGCAAAGAACTGGCATGATTGGTGTAGCTGGCAGGAGCAGAGGGTGAAAAGTAGCCAAGAGGTGTGGCTGTGTGCAGAGCCGGAGATGAGCCAAATAGGGAGCCTCTGGAATGTTACTGGGGTTCAGCCCTGAACCCAGCAGGTCCAGAGCCCCACTCTGTGGTATGTGGGGGATGAACAGGACCTGGCCCTGACCCTACAAGTGCTGTCAGTCTCCTGGGGAGGACTAGAACTTGAGCATCAGAATTTTAATTCGAGACAGAATGGGCTGCTTCCAGTGTTGGAACTAGACACAGTGCAGTGGGAACAGAGAGGAGGGAGATTTACATTAGCCAGAAGATTCCAAGGAAGCTCCAAGAAGATGAGGTGTTTGTGCTTCTGGAGGAAATAGAAATGTTTTAGCTTTAAACTTACCGTTTTTCTATGTTGTTGGTTAAAATTTATGGAATTGCTGAGCTTTAGTCTTGGAAGAGACCTTAGGGATCTTCAGATCTTTCATTTAGCAGACGAGGAAACGGAGGCCCTAGGAGATAAGGTGACTTGCCTCAGATGGCACAGCTCCAAAGACTGGAAGCCAAGTCCCTGGACTTGTGATTGGCTTCTTTATATGTTGGTCTGTGAAGTTGGGGATTTAACAACCATTTTGCTGGCCTCTAAAGGAGCTGAGGGATAAATTCGCCTGTTGAGTGGACCTGGAGCCCCTGTTATTTACCCAAGAAGTTCATAAGCACTAGAGTTTTCTTTTCTTTTTGAGAAGGAGCCTGTCACCACCAGGCTGGAGTGCAATGGCACGATCTCAGCTCACTGCAACCTCTGCCTCCTAGGTTCAAGCTATCCTCCTGCCTCAGCCTCCCGATAGCTGGGACTACAGGTGCGCACCACCACGTCCAGCTAATTTTTGTATTTTTAGTAGAGACGGGGTTTTACCATGTTGGCCAGGATGGTCTCAATCTCTTGACCTCGTGATCCGCCCGCCTCGGCCTCCCAAAGTGCTGGGATCACAGGCATGAACCACCGCACCTGGCCAGCACTAGAGTTTTAAGAACCTGAAGGGTACCCAATTCGAAATAAAAGTAGGCTTGGTTGTTCCAAAATCAAGTAAAGAGGAAGCAGGCAACCGTTCTGTTTTACGGTTTAAATGGAGCAAGGACTGAGAAGCCAAAACCAAACCATAGCAGCTCTTTTCCTACTCAGTTCAAAGAACGTTTAGCTGCACTGATATCCCAGCCTACCCACAGAGCAGACGTTAACTAATGAACAGCCTCAGCTGCTAGGGCTGATGTGTCCAAAGCTTCGAAGGGCAGTAGCTGCAAAACTAGCTAGTCTCATAGTGACACCCAGGCAAGGAACATTCTAGAGATCAAATTGGTAGAGAATGATTTTGTGAATTAGCATTCATTTTTAAATACCTCTCAGAAGACTGATGTTTGAAGGGTCCAACCTCTTGTTGAACTTGGCTTTTTAATTGAGTATATTGCTTTGAAAGGTTGGTTTATTTGGTTAACAACTTCTGAATTACGAGTAACAGGTTTAGTTCAGTTAAGAAAGTGGACATTGTAGATTTCCTGACCAAGAATGTCATGGTAAAATTAGGCAGGTGCAGCTATCCAGTTGTCCAAGCCACTTGAGTGCCCCAGTGTTTCTGGTGAGCAGGCAGTAGTCCCTAAGCACTGAAGCAGGGAGGCTTTTAAACCAAGAAGGGACTGGCGGCGGGAGGAAGATGTATCCCACAGCGTGCAATGTAGGCTGGCGTCCAGGGATGGGCTGCAGGCATTGAAACCTGTTGGTGCTCACCGTGGCCAGAGCCACAGCAAGTCAGAAGTGGCGGTGTCAAGAATGCAGAGGGAGGATGGCTGTAATTCATGTTTGGAAGGATCACTGGGATCTGGTAAGAAGGTACTAGATTTTTCAGGGAGTAGGTGATGAGTAAAGCGAAGACAGCGTGATAATCTGCACCCTGGTAACTACAAGCATGGTGCTGTCATCAGCTGAGACAGAAGATGGGTGGTGGGAAATGGCAGAGGAGCTGGTCTGTGAGGAAGACAAGTTTGGCTTAGGATAAGGATTGGGAAACTGTCGTATAGTTTCTGTATAGCCTGTGACTATAGTTCTGTATAGCCTGTGACTAAGAATTGTTTTCACCTTTGTTAAAACAAAGAAGCTGTGTGACAGAGAGCACTCACCAAGCCTCAAATATGCACTCTCTAGCTCTTCCCACAAGTTTGTGGTCCTGGTTTAGAGCACATTGTCTGGCTGTGAATGGGGTCTCTCAGGAGGTGGTTGAAGTCAGCAGGGGAGGGAAATGGGGCCTGAGGCAGCAGTGCAGCCCTGGGCTGTGTGTGCGTCCTCCTCTCAGCTGGGATCAAATCAGAGGACCCAGGAAGAGGGCACCAGACTCACCTGGCATGAATAGGCAAGGAGCAGCAGAGGGACAGGCGAGGAAGAGGGGGAGATTCCAGGGGTCCAAGAAGGGGTTTCACAAGGAGCTTTCAGTGCAGCCCCAGAAGTCAGGGCATAGTGGGATGGGGAGAAGCTGAATATTTGGTCACAAGCGAGGGGGGTGATTTTTAAGAGAAGAGCATCTGTAGAGGGCTAGGCACAGAATCCAGATGGCATGTGCTTACACAGGGCGGGCAGTAGCCACTGGTATTAGATGAAAATTGTTGTGACTACAGGGTCAGCTGAAGGCATTTTCAAGATAGGGAGATTGGAGCATTTGTGAAGCCATGAGATTCAAGCCACAGAACACGGGAAATTAGCATCTTTGGTTCGTAGAAGCGGACAGTGGGTGGTGGGGTTCTGAGCAGGGGTGGAAGCGTTGTTTGATGGAAGAGGAGGAGGAGAATGCCCTGGAAGATTCTCAACTCTGGCTCAGCTGATGTCCTTGTGAAATGGGAGGTGAGGGCATGTGCAGAGGAGGGGAGTGGGAAGGGGGCAGCCTGGAACAGCCACTTGGTGGGGCACCACTAGGTGTGCAGTGAAATCCATGAGATGAACACAGAATCCTCGTGCGCAGCAAGTGCCCCCTGGAGGGCCAAGTCCCAGTGTCTTCCTTCTTCTTGCATCCTTTTTAACAGACGTGGAGAAGGTGCACTTTGGGCCTGAGATAAGCTTGGGGATTGAGACAGGCAGCATAGGGGTAGGGGGTGGTTGTAGAAGCATCAGGGTGTCTGCTCTCCTCATCCAAGCTGGAGATGGAGCTGTGATCCTGAATGAGCTCTGAGGGACTGGACAAATTTTGGAGCTTTGAAAGAGCCCCTTTCCCCTCCTCAGTCAATCCGCTGGCCTCAGAATGGGAGAGAAGAGAGCAGCACACAGAGCTGAAGGTCGCAGAGTCAGTTTCTTCTTTAGCAGAGACACATTCACTGTCCGGAAACCAATATTATCTGACAGCAGCAAATCAGTAGCCTGTGCTGCTGCCGCCATTGCGTGTCAAGTCTGAGGTTTATTTATTGAGCTGATGAGTGGGGTCTTTCAGGGTCTGTGTGACAGGTACTGATCTTTGTCATTGTCTGACTCAAGTTTAGCCCTGGCATATGTGGAATTACCATGTGCAGCCTGCCAGACATCCCTGTGGGTGTGAGGAAGCCTGTGACACAAATATGATGACCTACTGTGTGACAGGCATTGTGGGGACATAAAGGTGATGGAGAAATCCCAAGTGTGATTATGTCAGTGGAGAGATTTTATAGTCTAATTTTATTACCCAACTGATGAATTGAGGTCCTTACATGAATTTCTCAAAGATGACGTATTTTTAGTTATTTTGTGTTCCTTAAAGTTCTGTCCCTCTGCACCCCATCTTTTATATCATTGTTGCAGTCTGGATGTTTGGATCCTCCCTCAAATTCCTGCGTTGAAATCCTGACCCCTAAGCTGATGGTATGAGGAAATGGAACCTTTGGTGGGTGATTAGGTCATCAGGGAGGGCCTTCATGAATGGAATTAGCTCCCTCATCAAAGAAACATCTAAGCGCTTACACCACATGGGGACACAGCAACAAGATGCCATCAGTGAGGAAGTGGACCCTCACTAGACGTGGAATCTGCCGGCACCTTCATCTTGGACTTCCCAGCCTCCAGAGCAGAAATAAGGCTTCTATGGTTTATAAGCCACGTCTCCTTTGGTACTAACCTGTTAGAGCAGCCCAGACAGATGAAGATAATCATCGACTCATGTGAGGCTGAGGACCTTATCTTTCACACACTCAAGAAATCCAGTTCCACCTCAGTGCTTATTGTGGGTTCTACGCAGAGTCTACATTCTAAGATAATTGGCCATTGTATTTTCTAGGATTGGAGAACATCAAGCAAACCACGCTTTTAGAAAAACCTTCCTTCCTTTTACTTGTCAGTAAAGGTAGGAGGTTGAAAGGGATATTAGTGTGTTTAGCAGCGCTCTGCTCCTCTTCCTTTTGAGGTTTAATCAGGGTGGTTCACAGATGTTCTGAATACCAATTTAGCGACACCAGATAGTCTCCAAACCTAATTTTCACTTGGCATTGCCTTTTAGCCATACTTTGGGATAAACAGACACTTAAAGGATGATAAGCTGCCTCCGTACATCAGCTGTTTTAAGTGGACAGCCCTAATAGGGTTTCACTGGACTTGAATGAGAGTACAGTAAGTCATACCTGGTTAATGTGCACTCCATTGACCTGGAGTCCTGGAAATCAGCATAGGGATTAATAAGCTGTAGTTTCCTTTTTATATTCTAAGCACACCCAAAGAAATTAATTGTGAATGATAGGAACCAAAACTTAAACAAAGGATGTTTTCCAGTGGCATGAAGCATTTCAGAAGCCTTCATTTACACAGGCACACTAATGTGCTATTTATTTCATTCTGACCTTTTTAAAATCAGTCCCCAAATGACCTCAGATGTACAGCATTTCATTAGCCTAGTTGCTGTATATATAGGTTGAGTATCCCTAACATGGAAATCCAAAATGCTTCAAAATCTAAAACTTTTTGAGCATTGGCGATGATGTGCAAAGGAAATGCTCATTGGAGCATTTCAGATTTTAGACTTTCGGATTAGGGATGCTAAACTGGTAAGTATAATGCAAATATTCCAAAATTCAAAAATATCCCAAATTGGAAACACTTCTGGTCCCAAGTATTTTAGATAAGGTATACTCAACCTGTATTTAGAAGTCACAAAACCACACGTTTAAAAGAAATAGTTTGTAATTCACTGTTGTCTTTTCCATAATTTAGGCACTCACCCCTACTATTAATTTACCTTAAAGTGAATTAATGACACTTTACTGTTTCACAGTGTATGTTTGCCCCTGACCTTTTATATCATGGAATATTGGCAAATAAGTCACATCCGAGAAATATAGGTATGGTAGATTCTAGGCCCTTCTGTGTACAGAAAGCTGTTGTGAGCCTGCAGAAGAGAAGAGAGTATGTATCAGGTTCCCAAGGATGGATGAAGATGAGGCTGTTAGTCATGTGTTTCCTTGCAGAAAACTGCTTACAATTAAAAGGAATTTATATTTGCACAGAAACACTCAGAAAAGTGACTTTTTTAGCTGTTTTTTTTTTTTTGGCTGATCTTTCAGTTGAAAATATTTAATTACTAGAGTTTATTTTCCCTTTCCTGTTGTGGTTCATGAATTTTGCAGCCACCTCCTTTTCTTGACTAATTACACTGAGCAGTTGTCGGTTGCTACAACTTCTGCCAAACAGCTGTTATTGTTGAGTGATAAAAGAAAGAATACTAGTCACAAAAATTGGTTATATCCTAAGATATAAAATAAATAAAATAAAAGAGAGCCCAGTTGGCCTGCTGTTATCATCCCTGGCCGTGGGTCTGATTGTTTACACCCATGAAATCAAGTGTTCTGATTCTGAACAGCCATTCATGGATGCCCTGACAGTATGCAGTGTAAATGTGTTTTCTCTTTTGGGGGCCACCAGTCCTGTCACACCCTCTGCACTCGCTGAGCTTCTCGACCTGTTGGACAGCAGAACGATTTCTTCATCAGCAGCTAAACAGGTATGTCCATACTCCCTACAGCTTCTGACTGCGCCACTGTCCCGAGAAATGTTTTCTGTGACACCCCAATGCCATCCTTGAGTGACTTTCATCATGAAAGTAGTAAATGCTTTTAGTGATTTTTTTTTTTTTTTTTGCTCTGTCGCCAGGCTGGAGTGCAGTGGTGTGATCTCAGCTCACTGCAACCTCTGCCTCCCGGGTTCAAGCGATCAGCCTCTCAGGTAGCTGAAACTAGACCACCGTGCCCGGCTAATTTTTGTATTTTTAGTAGAGATGGGTTTCACCACATTGGTCAGGGTGGTCTCAATCTCCTGGTCTCCTGATGCTTGGCCTCCCAAAGTTCTGGGATTACAGGCATGAGCTACCTCGCCCAGCCATAGTGAAAGCTGAAAGGTAGAAACATTTAGCAAGGATATGAAGCCAATATGAAGCCAATATGTGCAATGCAGCCAGTTTGGTTCTCATCATCATCACTAACCTGAGGGAATAGTTATTGTCTGGTTCTGCCCTGAACTTCTCCCCCTAACATGTCTTCCCTGGGCCTTTTACACCTGAGCACTTTGCCTCATGCCCAAGGCAGCCTCAGCTCAGCTCTCAGCCTACCTGGGGCTCTTGTCCTGCCCTCCACAGCCTCCCAGCCAGTCCCAGGGCCTCCCTTGTCCCTGCTGCACAGTTGCTCTTGGAGAGTCTGTCCTCAGCACGGAGGGTGAAGTCAGACAGTAGATAAAATTTTACAGACATGCCCAGTGTGTGAAAACTCAGAAAAATAGCATCATCCTAAGCAGCTTTCGTCTGTCTGTACCTTGACCTAACAGTGCTGGGTGGGTGAAAGACTCCTGGAATTCAGAAAATTCTTTAAAATACATACTCAGAAAGATAAAGAACACCAAGGCAGCTGCCTCATCTCAGCTTCAGAGATCGCAGCTGTCAGTGCTTCAGCCAGGAGTTTAATGTTATTTTAATGGTGTCTTTTGCATGTAACGTTTATCTGCACCGACAGTAGTGGCAGGTTACAAAGGGAGGCTGGGGGAAAGTGGCTGCTTTTGGCTAATGATGAGGCACCGTGGCGCACACACTGGGCTGGGTGCTGTGGAACTGGAGACAGGACCAATAAAGTCTCTGTTTACCCACCTCCAGTGAGGCTGTCAACTACAGGGACCTCGCCGCGTTTAGGAAAGGCTCTCGCTTGTCTGGATGTCAGGGGAATACAAATGTTTATTACAGTGCTCAGCAGTTGCAGGAAGATTAGATGGCCTGAGGGTGGAAAAAACCACTATACATATATATACAGAAGAGCACATGAATTATAGCATGTGAAATGAAAGAAGGAAAAAACCTTCCCCTTCCTCCTACCCATCCTGCCCCACAACAAAACAAAACAAAAAACCTAGTGAATAAGATAGTTCCAGTAGGAAGAAATGGAAAATGTTGGAAGATGCTGACAGCTGGGTTCAGATGTAGAGACGCTTTCAGATTTTATCAACTTCCAGCATGTTGAAAGGAGGTGGCTTCTGTGAGGCAGGCAGGTGAAAATACAAGCCTGGCTAGAAGGGCGTCTAGTGTGTGCTGCGTAAGGAGATCGCCCTTATGTGTCAGTGCGTTGGGGTTTTTTGTTTTTCTGCCTTTTGTTTTCTGTTTTTTAGGAAATTACTGATTTTCTAGGGGAAAGTAATATATATTGATTATAAAAAATATAAGTAGTACAGAAAAGGATTCTCAGATTCTACCACCTTGAAATAGCTACCTTTAATATTAGATCAACATAAGGAAGGAACTAGGGGGAGGAGTGAGGAAGAAAGGATAGCAACAAAGACTTTCAAAATCTGAAGTTATAGGGTACTTTTTCAAGTTCATTTCTTATTTTAATTATATAGTGTCCTGAACATTTTATCTGGATATTTTATGTATTTATTCACTTTGTATTATTTATTTTTATTTTATCTGGATGGTGTGTGAAAAGTCATCTTTGTTGCGTCACGCATCCGTCCTTCACTCCTTTTTAGGGCTAAATGGGCTGCTCGTCTGCCAAGCCCCTCTACCGTTGTATGGACACACCCCATTTTGTCTGTCCATTCGTCAGTTGATGGATATTCGAGTTGTTTCCACATTTGGCTATTAGGAATAATGCGACCTTGAACAGTCATGTACAAGTGTTTGAGCATAGGTTGGGTGTATACCTACAGGAATTGAATTTCTGGGTCATAAGGTAATGCTGTGTTTAACATTATGAGGAAGTGCCAGACTATATTCTCAAATGGCTGCACCTTCTTACAGTCTTATCTGCAGTGTGTGAGGGTTCCAGTTTCTCCATGTCCTCACCAGCACTTGTTATTGTTCATCTTTTTGATTCTACAGGCATCCTTGTGGATGTGAAGTTGTATCTGACTGTGGATTTGAAGTTGTATCTGACTGTGGATTTGATTTGCATTTCCATAATCTGTTGAGAATATTTTTGTATCTTATTCTATAGTGTACTTTTTTTAAAAAGAAAAAATGTGTTGCAGTTATTTTTTTTCCAGATTTAACAGAAGAGTCCAAGCATGGCATGGGTTTTAGAAAGTAATGAGCCAAAACAGAAAAACTCTCTGATCCTACTGGTTATTGGTATTGCCTCTGGCAGAACTGGAAGAGGCTCCATTAAGTGATTAGATGACCAGGGGATAAGGAAGAAAGGCGACTGAGTGACTAACTCTTAGGGATGACAGACACACAGAAAGAAGAACCCTGTTCTGAGAGCAGAATTCTGAATTCCAAAGAGCCTCCCACTTTGTGCTCTGATCAGTTATCAACCTGCCTTCCTCTGCCTGTCTCTCATCAACTTACTTGTGCATTATTTTCATTCCCTCTGCATTTCACTGCACCCTCCTCCCAGGTGTCCTGCCAGTGCTTCCGAGATTTACAAATCTCATCCCTTCAGCACCCCAGGGCCAGGGGAGTTAAGAGGTTGCTGCCACAAAGCAGCCCTGTTCTTCAGAATCAGAAATAGAAGCTGGGAAATTATAGATCATTATGAGCAGTTACCTCCTGATAACTGTAGACAAAAGCATCCCGTGTGCCCCTCACAAGACCCAGGCTGTGTATTAAAGTGGCAGGTGGCATCCCATCTCCTCCCCTCACTAAAGACAGGGTCAGCTTGGACACCTCGGACTCGCAAACTGTCAGAGTCACAGCTAACCTGAAAACAGCCTCCCAGGATTCCCAAGCCTCTTGTGACTCAGAAGCTCTGGATGTTGTCCAGATGCTGGTCAGTCATGGTTCAAGGGAAATTTTATGGGGTGTAGGTGCATCTCCTTCATGCACGTCTGGAAATAGATGCAGATGATCCACCATCCCCTGAATCGTCCAGTTTTCGTTTCTGGCAGGACCCAGCTAGATTGGGTGCCATAGAGACAGAAATCGCATTTAACACACAAGTGTGCCATAATAACACAAGCGTGCCATAATAAGCGTGCCATCTCTTGTCTACTTTGGGGTCTGCTTTAAAGAGAAATCACCAAAAACCTTTTAATGAACCAAATGTGATCTATCATGCACTAAAGCTGTATTACAAATGACTAGATGTCTTTTTCTGTCTTTTAGTGCTTCAGTTATCTGCAGTTTACTGGGCCTGGCTTTCTTGGGGGCTTGGGTTGATGTTTATGCCTTTCTAGAAAAGTAACCTTTCACAATACTTGCCTTTGACCGAAAAGGGGACTCCCTTCTCTGTAACTGTCACAGTTCCCTCCCTGCCATGTCCCTTAACAGGTCTTTCCTCCATATCCTGACCTTGGAAACCCAGGACAGGCAGGGAGATGCTGGGGGCCTGTGTGCTGTCCTTCAGGATGCTTCAAAAATAGCTTTAGCTGGAGAAACAGTTGGGTGGTAGTTAAGAGGGTGTGTAAATTCAGTCCTCAGGGAACCAAAGGCCAAGTCTCTGCCCCATGCATCAGAGCTGGCTCCAGTGTCTGTGTGTGATGGGGGTTCCCAGCTTGCATTACCCAGTACTTCTGGTCGGCCGTTTATTAACACAGAGGACCAGCACTGTGCTAGAAATTCCTCATTCCATCTGTTTGTCTTGGGTCGGCAGCAGCAGGGCCTGGGAGCTGCGCTCCTGGCTGGAAACAGTTGCACTTGGATATCACTTTCCAGAGTGTGATTAAACACAGACAAAAGCTGAGGATTTATGCTGCAGCACAGGGCTCGGCAGCCACAGAGGCCACTCTGTGAGCATCAAAAGGGCCAGGAGTAGGAGAGTCTGGCCGGGAGACAGGGCGTGCCACCACTACCCCATCACTCCCACCCTCCTGGGGTCCAGCCAGAAGTGTGCAATCCTTGTCTTAAACAGGATTGAGTGGAGGATGGGCCAGCTGGCATCTATTTTATCAGCCCAGTGAGCTGGGAACTGGGGACCTGGACTGTCGTGGCCACTGCACTCATTTGTGGAGTTAACAAACATATGTATTCTAACTCTGGGAGGAAAGAACATGTCAGCCACCGGGTTCCCATATGTTCCAGGAGGCTGCTGAATGATCTTTCTCTAGCGTCACTGCTTGGTACCTCCAACCGGCCTGGCCCTTATTCTCGGGGAGCAGCCAGCCTCTGTGTTTGAAGGCATCAGCTTCTGCATTTGAGGCGTCTGTCCTAGTGGTGTGCTGCTTCTCCTGGATGGTGTGACTGGAAGTGATCCCTGAGCACTCTGCCACTCTGCTTATTTTGGCTCAGGCAAATCCAGCCAGCATTCAAGCTGTGGGTCCCGCCAGGCAGAGGCTGGCTCCCTGGCCAGCCTGCTCAGGGTCTGCTGTGTGCTTCCTGCCACAGCAGCTACCTCAGGCACGGAGGAATCGCTCCCTGGTCGGTGTCTGCAGAAGCAGACCCAGGAGTGGCCCCGCCTGCTTCCAGGCACAGGCTGCTCGTCCGCCTGGTTTTCCTGGAGGGAACCGCTGCGTAGATTTTTCATGAGCAAGTCCTTACAGGTGGTTTCTGTTTTGAGCCAGGTTTTGAGGTCTTTCTTCTCTCTTCCTGAATGTTGGACATATTCAGCTAGGAGCTTTTTGGGAGTCTGTGCAGATGTACAGAATCAACACTGGTCAAAGTCTAGATGTATCTACCAGGAGGGGATAATTAAATTATGATAAATACATTTGATGGATACTAGATCTTTTTTATTAAGAAAGTACTTCTGTAATAAATGGAAAAAAGCAGAACACAAACTGAATATACATTATGATCACAAGTATGTTACAAAACAGGAAGAAGATGGGAAGGAAAAACCAAAATATTAACATTGGTTTTCTTGAGGAAATGGGAATGCCGGTGATCTCTTTTGATCTCTCCTGTATTTCCTTATATTTTCCGCAGTGAATATGTATTAACTTTTATCATTAGAAAATGTTCCTTAAAATGTAAGTCCTAGTTCAAAAAATAAACATGGCAGAGAAAGGGGGCAGACGGATTCCTCAGACTTACAGGGCAGCTCCATGGAACGCCATCCAGGTTCCCCGTGCTTCTGCTGACAACACTGCACTGATAAGCATGTTGAGGGCAAGAAGTTTCCTCCTGCTTCTGTGTCCAGCTTCTCCCAATGGCTTCCTCATTGTCAGACCATATACATATTCGCTGAATTGAGTTGGATGCATATGTAGGGCCAGGCTTTTCCTGAGCAGTCGGGCAGTGGCAGAGAAGTTCCCTGTGGGGAGCTTAGCCAGGACCTGCAAAGCATACCTCCTTGGCCATCGTCACGGTACACGTTCGGAGGCGCCAGGCTGAAGGCGCAGTGCCTGTTGTAGTGATGATAAGTATTTGTGATTTGTTTTCAGATTGGGGAAGACTTAGAGCCCTGCTGAGACTCAGAGCATCTTCCTTTTATTTGCTTTGCTGTTCGTGCTAATTATGGAAGAGCTCTGTTTTTCCAGGAGGAATGGCTCCTGGTTGGCCCATTCTCAGCCGCCAAGGTAACAGGGAATGTTCAGTGTTCAGTCAT
This sequence comes from Aotus nancymaae, assembly GCF_030222135.1. Taxonomy (NCBI): domain Eukaryota; kingdom Metazoa; phylum Chordata; class Mammalia; order Primates; family Aotidae; genus Aotus; species Aotus nancymaae. Next base: position 15,862,602 of record NW_026988447.1, read on the forward strand.
GACTGCAGGCTGGACGGAGGTGGCACCCTCAGGAGACCAACAGAGGAAGCTCTCCTCCCTGCCCCCAGTTCTGGCTTTTGCTACAAGACACAAGGAATGAGAAAAACAGCTATCCTAGGAAATGCCTTCCTTGAAAATGGCTTCCTCTTTCTTGGGTTTGATGAGTTTGGGGATTTGTTATCATTTTTTAAGTAAAAAATACACCGGTCATTAGCGTTCATTATCCTACTCTGATTTGGGTCCAGCTCTACCTGTAGGAGATGAATGTGGTAGACCAGGGGCCCCTGTGGATTGTAATTTATGTTTTCAGTTGTTTGCCATTTTGTACCTTCATTATGGGGCCACTTTCCTGCCCCCTACAAAAGTCATCTTTCCCAGCAGGCTGTTTCTGGACTTTATTTAGTACCGTGGTTACCTCCTGTAGGCTGTGTGGCCCCATCCTTCACCAAAATGTCACCTCAATTAATTAATTCAGCAGCCGTGAGACCAATCCATCACTGGCCCTCTGACTCCCGTCAGCAGGTGCCCGTGAGTGATAGGCACCTCCACGCCTCCCGTGTGGAGTCAGCCGGGGAGGACTCACCATCCCTCTGGGCACAGGGGCTGGCCTGCGTCCTCTCACACCCTGTGCTGAGGGAGACAGCCTCAGGAGGAGACCCCGAGTGCATTCATTCCATCTAGCTGGCTTCCTCCTCCAGCCCTGCACTCAGGGATACCTCAGGAGAGCCAAGGCCCTGGCAGGGCAGGCATGTGCCCTTTCCCTTCAGGCCAGGCTCAAGCAGCGGGGTCTTAATTGAATCCACCCCAGTGCCACCACAGCGTGGCAGTGCAAATGGAGCTGCCAGAAGAGCTGACTTCTCGCTTCTCTTTCCCCTCCCTTCTCTGGCCTGTAGGTGTTTGAGGAACTGTGGAAGAGGGAAGGGAAGACTCCAGGGCAGATTGTTTCAGAAAAGCAGCTTGAACTGATGCAGGACCGCGGGGCACTGGAGCAGTTCTGCTACTCGGTGATGAAGGACCATCCTCAAGTGGTGACTGTCTCGGGCAGGGGAGAGGGCCAGGGCTAGGACTGCCTGCAGAGCCAGCCCCAGGACACGGCCAGAGGCTTGTCCTAAGAATGGTTGGCCCAGTTTCATCAATCATTCCCTCATTACTTTTGTCATCTTTTTAGTTAAGGTCAGAAGAGATGAAATAGGTGAATATTGGAAAAATGCAACTTCTTTTCCTATAAGGAGGATACCACCCCTAGAGTTTGCTCTCCACGGAGGTGTAGTTTAAAAGGGTGTCTGCAAGCTCACGAAATCCAAGCTGTGACCTCCCAGGCGTGTCACCCTCTCCCAGGGTTGGCATTTCGAATCTGTTGTGGTTAGTGCTACTTCATAAGGACCTCCCAATAAGGAACCAGCGGGTGTGCCTGCAGAGCAGGGAGAGTACAGGAGCTTCAGCTTCATGCTTCTAAGAGGTGGGAAGAAAGGCAGAAGGGAAGGTGTTTATAAATTGTGGAGAAAATCCCTGATGGGAGCATGGCTGAAAACCAGGTCATTTTGTGTTCTTAGCACAGCACAAGACAGAAAAGCTAAAACGAGTGGCATCCCTCCCTCCCCAAGTCTAGTCATATTGTCTAGAGATATTTTTCAGTGGGGAAAAAAAAATTATTAGCATCTTCTTCAGAATAATGCCCACTCACCCACCCACCCATCAGCTTGCCGGGGACACTCACAGCTCTGTAAAGAGCTCTCAATAAGGAAAATGATCCTACACCGGGCCTCACAGTCTCATCTTCCGGCCTCATCTGTGGTGACTGATAAGGACGCACTTGTAGTTACAGGCTCGTTCACTTGAGTGCAAATCGTCACGTCATTGCCCTTGGAGACAGCACAGAGCAGGAGGCTGAGCGGTGGCCCTGTCAGTCAGTGGCTATTTGATTGACAGGAATTCAGCGCCTCCTGACTTACTCACTCCCCCACCCAGTGCTCTGTAAGACTGGGCCAGTGTGTAGATCTGCTTTATGACTAAGGGATTTCCTTGGTGGGGAGCAGGGAGAGAAGGAAAGCTGCACATTTCAGCTGAATGTTACTGAGAATCAGAGCGGTGTCCTCACTGATTAAACACAATGATTCATCTCAGAGAGATTATCCCTCCCCAGACTCTGTCCTCGGTCATGGTGGTGTCCCAGAGGAGAGGGCCCTGGATCCCACGTGCCAGCTTCTCTGGCTGTGAGCAATCACTTCTTGTTCATTTTAATCAAAAGGCAGAGTAGCAAATATCTCCTTTGACAGGAGCCTAGAAACCTACTCAGAAGTTAGGCCCCTCCCCTTTTTCTGTTCCTCATTTTATCTCTAATACTAGTGGAAAGAAGCAGAATTTAATTTTCAGCAAACTGAAGCCTTAGTTTGGGATTTGGGGGCATGAGTCTCTTCATTTTCTCCTCTTAAGCAATTTCTGTCTTTGCAGGTAATGGATGTGAAGAAGGGAAACCCCAGAGCTATAAATAAACTGATCGGGTTGGTCCGGAAAGCGACACTAAACCGAGCAGATCCAGCCATGATCAAGGAAATCCTGGAGAAGCAGCTGTCATTGTGAGATGTTTGGGGTTCCCATGCCCACGGGAGAAGCGTGTAGCCTGACTGGGAGCAGGAGCCTGTGAAAGCTGATGCCCGTGTGCCCTGAGAGCTGCATCTCTCAATCCCTGGCCTGAGCCACAGTGATGGTGTTGTGTGTCACCAGTGTTCTTACCCTCTGGGCCCTGTGCCAGGAGGTGCCTCCACAGCCGACCAGCAGCCACACCCACCTGCTTCATCCACCTCAGGAGTGGCCTGTGATGGCTGCAGCAGTGATGAAGGAGTAACACCTTCTTGTGTTAAGGAATCCTAAACTAAATAAAAATATATGTTAGAGATACTGTTACCCATTCTAAGATAACTTCATTCTGCAGTTCCTTCAACAAATATTTCTGAGCACTTCCTGAGGGCCAGCCATTGTTGTAGGTGATGGGCATTAGCAGGGGTCAAGAGACTGTAGTTTGGATGTAGTGTTTTCAGACCTAAACACAGGTTAACAAAGATGAAAACACAACGAAATAAACTGGGCCAGTATAAACAAACACACAGTTGTTCAGGGTGGTCTCAAGTGGGTGGGGAAGGAGGATATTTTTTTTTTTCCCCAGGAAATAAAAGCTTTTTTTTTTTTTTATTGCATTTTAGGTTTTGGGGTACATGTGAAGAACATGCAAGTTTGTTGCATAGGTACACACATGGCGTGTGATTTGCTGCCTTCCTTCCCATCACCTATATCTGGCATTTCTCCCCATGCTATCTCTCCCCAACTCCCCACCCCCCACTGTCCCTCCCCTATTTCCCCCCAACAGACCCCAGTGTGTGATGCTCCCCTCCCTGTGTCCATGTGTTCTCCTTGTTCAACACCCACCTATGAGTGAGAACATGCGGTGTTTGGTTTTCTGTTCTTGTATCAGTTTGCTGAGAATGATGGTTTCCAGGTTCATCCATGTCCCTACAAAGGATATGAACTCATCATTTTTTATGGCTGCATACTATTCCATGGTGCATATGTTCCACATTTTCCCTGTCCAGTCTATTATCGATGGGCATTTGGGTTGGTTCCAGGTCTTTGCTATTGTAAACTGTGCTGCAATGAACATTCGTGTGCATGTGTCCTTATAGTAGAACGATTTATACTCCTTTGGATATATACCCAGTAACGGGATTGCTGGGTCAAATGGAATTTCTATTTCTAGGTCCTTGAGGAATCGCCACACTGTCTTCCACAATGGTTGAACTAATTTACACTCCCACCAACAGTGTAAAAGTGTTCGTATTTCTCCACATCCTCTCCAGCATCTGTTGTCTCCAGATTTTTTAATGATCACCATTCTAACTGGCATGAGATGGTATCTCAATGTGGTTTTGATTTGCATTCCTCTAATGACCAGTGATGATGAGCATTTTTTCATATGCTTGTTGGCCTCATGTATGTCTTCTTTTGTCAAGTATCTGTTCATATCCTTCGCCCACTTTTGAATGGGCTTTTTTTCTGGTAAATCTGTTTTAGTTCTTTGTAGATTCTGGATATCAGCCCTTTGTCAGATGGGTAGACGGCAAAATTTTTTTCCCATTCTATTGGTTGCCGATTCACTCTAATGACTGTTTCTTTTGCTGTGCAGAAGCTGTGGAGTTTGATTAGGTCCCATTTGTCTCTTTTGGCTTTTGTTGCCATTGCTTTTGGTGTTTTGGTCATGAAGTCCTTGCCTATGCCTATGTCCTGAATGGTACTGCCTAGATTTTCTTCTAGGGTTTTTACGGTGTTAGGTCTTATGTTTAAGTCTTTAATCCATCTGGAGTTAATTTTAGTGTAAGGTGTCAGGAAGGGGTCCAGTTTCTGCTTTCTGCACATGGCTAGCCAGTTTTCCCAACACCATTTATTAAACAGGGAATCCTTTCCCCATTGCTTGTTTTTGTGAGGTCTGTCAAAGATCAGATGGTTGTAGATGTGTGGTGTTGCCTCCAAGGCCTCTGTTCTGTTCCATTGGTCTATGTCTCTGTTTTGGGACCAGTACCATGCTGTTTTGATTACTGTAGCCTTGTAGTATAGTTTGAAGTCAGGTAGTGTGATGCCTCCAGCTTTGTTCTTTTTGCTTAGAATTGACTTGGCTATGTGGGCTCTCTTTTGGTTCCATATGAAGTTCAAGGTGGTTTTTTCCAGTTCTGTGAAGAAGGTCATTGGTACCTTGATGGGGATAGCGCTGATTCTGTAAATTACTTTGGGCAGTATGGCCATTTTCACAATATTGATTTTTCCTAACTATGAACATGGAATGTTTCTCCATCTGTTTGTGTCCTCTCTTATTACGTTGAGCAGTGGTTTGTAGTTCTCCTTGAAGAGGTCCTTTACGTTCCTTGTTAGTTGTATTCCTAGGTATTTTATTCTCTTTGTAGCAATTGTGAATGGCAGTTCGTTCTTGATTTGGCTCTAAGTCTGTTATTGGTGTATAGGAATGCTTGTGATTTTTGCACATTGATTTTGTATCCTGAGACTTTGCTGAAGTTGCTTATCAGTTTCAGGAGATTTTGGGCTGAGACGATGGGGTCTTCTAAATATACAGTCATCATGTCATCTGCAAATAGAGACAATTTGACTTCCTCGGAAGGAGGATGTTATTACAATTAATAAACCTATCGTAGAAGTGATACTCCCTGTTCAACTCCCTACCCATCCCAGAAGGCACAGGTCTGAGAATAAATGAATTAAAAATACATAGTAAGTTTTCAAATAAATTTAATCAGTAAAATATGTGCTGAAATATCACATAAAAATTAACTTACAGTTCAAGGATTGTGCAGTTGACAACTCCCCTCAACTCCCTGCAACTTTCCCAACCCTCAGGTCAAACAGGATGAAAAGAAACAAAAAAGAAAAAGCTGTAAGATGAAATTGACTTGTTCTGCTTGGAAATAAGATTACAAATTAGTAAATCAAAATCTTGACCTTTCACAATAATCGTGGTGTGCTGCAGGCGTCTCGATGCGGGCAGGCTGCCTGCACGCCTGTGCTGTGACACTAACACTGTCCTCCCTTGCACCGGAGCGCCTCTTTGTTCAGTATATGCCTTTGTTAACCTCTGACTCGCCTCACTTAAAGACCAGCTTTGCAAGTGTTGTTTTTTAAAAGCATATGTGTCAAAACTGTGATGTAAGAGAATAAAATCCTTGGAGGCCTTGATTTGAAGCTGTGAATCTGTAGCCTACCAAGGACAGTAAACACATTCCTGTTGTGAACGCTGCTCCAGAAGCAGCTGAGGAACTAGGAAAAAGTGGACACTCCCTCCATCACCAGTTCAGTGACTCATGCCTCCTGCCTTGCACAGTTGCTCAGGACTTCCCTGAGAGTGATGAGAATGGTGCCCCTTTTCCCCAGCCCAAAAAGTAGGCAGAGAGAGGTAACCAGTTGTGTGTTTCATTTTGGACAGGCATGAGGAGGTGACTTTTTAAAAAAATGTCTTTTAATAAAATTAGTGACTTAAAATTTTAAGGGACTGTGTTACCTTACCTGGGAAGACAGGTGTCCCCATTCTGCTGCAGTACTGAAACTACTGGGTCTATTAGTAACATGATTTTCACTAAACCTCTGTACGAGAGTGTCAGGCTGAATCAGTTCACTCCTCACTCTGCAAATCATCTCTGAATTACAAATGGGCAAAGATGGTCTGAGACTGGAGTCTGACAGGATCTCCATTTTGTAAGAAAGAATAAGGTTCAGTTTCATTTTATAAATTCCATTTTCACCAAAAGTTCTGGCTTCTTGATGACTAAATCTTACAGAAAGCATCGAAGGATCTTTACAGACGGGGTGCAGCCAGATAAAGACAGTTTACCAAAACCATTATGTCAAGTGAAAACTGTATTCAGGACTGATTATTCCCAGAGAAAGATGCCATCGTGAAAGCACTTGATCTGTCCAGGCTGATTGTCAATCAGCTGACAACTGCCTGTTGTCTTCAATGCCAACTTCTGAAATCCTGAAAACTAAACCTTGTAAGTTGATATCACTGCTACTAGGAAAAAACCAAAGCATGGCTCTGATTGAAACCCGATGAGATATTCTAAAGATATGTTTATATTATCACCCTAAGAAATTCACAAAGATGGCTCTGCTTGTAAAGGGGTCTCAGTGAAATACAATTTTACACTCTTGCATGAGTGTGCATTTAGTCTGGTCTACTGGTTTACTCTTCAGGGGGAAATCTCATTAAAATGTATGAGTTGGCACCACAGGTGACACCATTGCCATCTGTCTCAGGAATCCACACACCTGTAGGCTAGGTGTATAATGCTGAGGCTCTGACTGGAAGTTGGAGTGTGCTGGAAAACTGGCTCTGCCCCAGGCTGGCTTGAAGCAGCTCTGCCTGGTCAGGCCCAAACCCTGAGTTCTGTTGCCTGGGAAGGAGGTTGGCAGTTTCTGGTTGGAAGGCAGGAATATGCCAGCCTTAGCACTCAGCATGCTATCTAACAGAGTATTCAGTAAAAGCTCTTACTGTATGAAACAAATTAATGGACAACCTTTTGTGGGGCTCTTTTGTAAGAGACACTGGTGATACCAACTCCTAGGTTTCCACATTCGAGGTCATCTGGGTCTAGAAAAGAGCTGTTTAATCTCTGTCCAGGGTTATATATCAACGTGAACTTCTGTTCCTAGCTTTCAAGAACCTAGAACATTACTGTACCAAGGTAAGGATATTTTAGCTGAGCTCCCCCACCCCACCTATATTTTAGTAATTATTGCTAAAATAATTATTAAGATGGCCATGAAGTTTTGGAAAGTACACACCCTCCTTCAGCTTTGAGTTGGTTAGTTCAGGACACAGCTTGTGACCATGACCCACTATTTTATACCGTATCTTTGATTTCAATTGAATTTAGTTGTATAGTTTCTACATAGTGACTATTGGGGAAAAGTCAGCCGATCTATCTGAAAGGCCGTATTCTTTACCAATTTCCAAAAGCAGCATGGAAGTGGCTGCCATGCTTCTCCAGCAGGTTTTAGACAAACACGTTCATGGATTGTTTGCAATAGAGCTGACCCTTGGTTGTGAGATGGGAAGCATCTGATTGAAACCTTTAGTCAAATAGCTTAGCAAGACTCATGTAAGACTGTCAACACCAAATTCCCTCTTTTAAAATATCCACAGGGCAAAAAGGGGCCTTGTTATAGGTGGGCCTTTCATAGCCTTGTCCCAGTAAAAAGTCAGCTGTCACACTAAGAAGCACAGACTTCTGCAGCCTCCGCTCCATGAAATTCAATCTGGCCCAAGAGCTTCCATCACCTTTGTTGGGTTCTGAAATGATACAGTAAATCTAAACTCCCAAAAAGATGCCTGAAACGCATATCAAAGTCATGCTGACAGATCCTACTAGCAGTCTTGTTACCTGTGTAGGTAACAGTGGGTTAACTTAAACCTTTTAAGACAGGAACAAAATTCAGTGACCCTACAAGCTAGGAAAGGTCAGTCCTAGCTAAAATCATGATCAGTTTTAGGATTCTAGGTGCAAGAGGTCAAAGAACTGAGGGCTTCCACCCACCTTGTCCTGGTCCTTTTCCCTAAAGAACCTTTGAAAAATCTTTCACTAAAGCCCTGTTTTTCCAGTTAATGAGCTGCCAGGATAATCTGTCCTCCAGAAACAAGTAATGGCCTAATAAATGCCTGAATGTAGAGAGGATTTACTGAGGCAAAATTATCCTAAAAACCATTCTCAGTCTTCTGAGAGCTCTTTCTAAAGCATTAGGTTTATGATGGTCATTCAAAAAGAAGCGGGGAAAACAAGTCAACTTCATTTTCTTCCAATGTTTCCTCAGTGAAGTGATTTAAGGCTGGAACATAAACTGGTTTGACAGTGTTCTGTTTTAAGCTGTTACCTGATGGAGAAATAGTATTATGTGATTTATAGACTGACGGCTGAAGCAACAAGGGGCCTAGACTATCTTCTTAATGACTTAAAGCTGATGTGGCATCAGCTACAAGAGACTGCTGTTTCCAGGAAGAGCTCACACTGCAAAGCAGGCTGTGGTTTGCAGCAAACCACACATGACACCAGCCTGAGCCAGTGACTGGTAGCACGTGCAATAATAGCTGACCTGCAATAAAGTGTTTCATAAAAATGGCAAGCATGACAGCCATTTCAGTAAATACAGGGCTGGTAATTAGCAATTATGTTGAACTGCCCTTAAATGAGAACTGGAGCATATGCAGATATTGAACACCATGCCAGGGACAAGGCCCACCCCTGCTGCGGCTGTACTTCCCTACTGGAGACAGCCTAGACACGCTGATCCAGATTCAGAAGAGCAGCCCATCCGCAACCCTAAACCTTACACAGATGTGACAACCAGTCCACATGAACACTACAGCCAAGATGACTCAGAGACACTGAAAACAGCTTTCAACCCTGAGTACCCAATGGCTGCCCAAATCAAACAGGCAACCCCAATATTCATGTAGCCTGTTTCTAGATTCTGTTCATTAGAGGATGCCTTCCCGACAGCACCTTGGCTCCATGATGTCTTATACTGGACAGAAACCAGCTACATCTGACCTAAATAAAAGCCACCTGCTAAGAAAAGGGTACTTCTTAAAAATACTGAACGCATCCTACCTAAAGTGACAGACAGCCACTGCAACCCCAGCACATCAGAGGATTTTCCAAAATAACACTCAACAAAATGGGGACAACTTCGCAATTCCTCTAAATACCACGGATAGGAGGCATCTAATGGTAAAGAAAAACCACATCTCTAACTGGTTATTCCAGCACTCCCATTTCATGGTTGGGAAACTGTATTTTACCAGCCATGAAATTATGTTTTAAGCTGAACCTAACCTGGAATTTCTTTGTGTAAAATTTTAAAAACATTTACTTAGCCATTTCCAAAAAATCAATTTTAAATATCCCAGTGCTCTCATACATTTTGAACCACAGAAGTCACTCAGTCTGGAACTTTAAGTCAGGCCCTGAATTATGAATTGAGGTTAATGTTGTGATAGTCCAGGAACCTTAGGCTCACTCACCTTTCCTGCCCAGGCCAGACACAGTGACGCCAGCCCAGGGGCTGCACCAGGGGGTGGTGCCCACCATTTCTCTTCCCCTACATTCTTCCAGCAAGTAGCATAGTGACTGATGTGGGAGCTTGTCACACAGAGAAGTAGCCACACTCTCAGACCATATTTGTAAGCATGCCAAATATATTTAAGTTCCTCCCCGCAACTCATTACAAAAAGGGGTATTTCTAAGGACTCACCTATTTACTTTAGGACCGGAACATTCTACTTCATTGCCAATGACGTTTTTCCTGACAAGGAGTTCCCTTTCTCATGCACCCATTCCATGGTTTCTTCACATCTGCCTAGATCAATGTTCACTCCCCCAGTCTTTCAGGATTTGCTTTTCTCCTATGGACAGCCTCAGTTCTCTACTGTTTTTCTTTTGGCATGTCCACATCATTCCCTAAATAACCCACTCCCGGTTATTTCACTCAACCACATGGGTTTTCCCATTCTCTCTATGTCCAGGTCAATTTTCTGACTTCATTTTGCAAAACCATGGACACAAACCTGTGAGGACTGTGATGGATTCAGAAACATGAACCAGTTTTCAATTCCAAATAGGAAATTAGAGTTATCGTATGAGTTTGCCACCAGCAACCCAGCATGGGAAGTTAAATTCTCCTGCCTATTACCACAGACACCAGTCATCTCTGTCCTCATTTAAAGGCTGGGTGTAGTGACTCACACCTCTAATTTCAGCACTTTGGGAGACCAAGGCGGGACAATTGCTTGAGCCCAGGACTTTAAGACCAGCCTGTGCAATATGATGAAATCCCATTTCTACAAACTGTACCAAAAAGTTAGCTGGGTGTGCTGGCACATTCCTACAGTCTCAGCTACTCCGGAGGCTGAAGAGGGAGGATCACTTGAGCCCAGGAGGTTGAGGCTACAATGAGCTGTGATCACACCACTCCACTCTAGCCCAGATAGTACAAGACCCTGTCTCAAAAAAACAAAATAATAAAGTAAGTCTGTTTCAGTACCTACTGAAAAAAACAGTAAGAGGCACAAAATCAATCTCTCCCAAAGGAAACCTTCCACAAAGGGGACCATGGTGTTCTACAATGCAGAAACACAGATTCAAGAAGAATCAACACCACTACCGGATAATGGAGACAGGTGTAAATCAAACTACAAAGCTAAAGAATTCCACTTCCAGATGTGGCATTAGCATTTTATGACTTTGTAAGTCCAAACAAGAAGATAAATACTTGTGCAAAACAAAGTTAGAGGATAATAAATTACAGCTGAACTTCCAACTTCAACTGTTCCTCTTTCTCTATCTTAAGCTACCTTTTCTAATGGAGATTTGCGGGCTGTGCAAATACCACCAGGCATCAAGAAGCCAGGCGCAGGCCAGTCAGTTGTGCCTCATCCCTCCTGGCTGCTGCACCACAGCTGAGCAAACCATTTGTCAAGATAAACAGAAATGTACAGTGAGTAGGAATCTTCAATGTCTTGTTTGGACTATGAAACATGAAAGCAAGGCTGACTTCTAACAGCTCACCTGCCCAGGCCAGGTATCCTGTGGTCATTTCACGGGCCAGCTCTCAATTTCTCATTCACTCAATACAAAGCTACTTCAAGATTCCTGAAGCAAAAAGGGCCTCTGCTGCTCCACAGCATTGCAGGTGTGGTTCCTTCCTCCACTGCCCTGCCTGTGCACGAGGGGCCTGATTAAGACCAAACCAGTGCTCCTGGGGCACAAGCACCAGACCCGTGGCTGCCGTCGGGGCTTCACAGAGATGCTCACAAAGAACAGAGAGAGCTGGGCCTTCCAATTTCCCTCCAAACAGGAGGCTCAAGCTCGTTACTTGCTTCTCACCTGAAGAACTGGACCCAAAATAGAGGGGAGTGGAATTTGATATCCATAAAAATCAGTTGTTTATGGTCTCGTTTTCAGCTCACAATTATTCTGTGTTTTCCCTTCTTGGTGGTGGTTTCACATGGCTGTGGCTCTAAGTATAATCCTGCCTCTTGGAGCAGGCTGCAAAGCAGCAGAGGGGCACTCATACAGTACGGCGGGGCCTTCTAATAAACCCCATTACTCACAAGGCAGCATTTCCATGCCAAGTGAGTCACCAGCAGGCACTTGGCTTTGCAGGGCTCCAGGTGACCTGTTTGCATTGACATCCAAGATCCCGAAGTGGGCTGTACAGTTCCTGTTTCTCTACAAAGTGCAGCTTATTAGCAAAAGCAAATCGAATTTTAAATAATTACCAGTGTTTTTACAGGCTGCATTTAGTTTATCTCCCCACCCCACCCCACATTCCCTCCCTGAAAAAACCCGCTATGAAATGGCTTCACAAGTTAATCAGTTTGTTTTTATAAAACACTTAGAAAAATAATGATGGTCGTCTTCTTACATACATATGTGATACCATACTTTCTTCATCTGATCAATCAAACTCCTAAAAACTAAAGTAACAGTTTGCATAGGTATACTTAATTTTGTGCAAATCTTACTAAAATAAGGCCATCTTCAGTGTTTAGGTAGTGTCACACTAATTAAAGTAAGCTCTGAAGAAACAAGAACAATTCTCTGCATTCTAAATTCTCTCCAAGGACTTCTGACTTCCCAGGCAGAGAGCTGGACCAGTGTATCGGCCCTCACCATAATGCAATACATGCTGGGGGACACACAACCTGGAAGTAAATCCAAAGGGACAAGTGATATGTGCTTCTGTGATGGAGGCAAGAGGGGCTCCATCTTCATTCTTCCTTTACAGAACAGAGGCCAAAGTGCAGGAGGTAACAGGACCACTCGCACAGTTGCAGAGGTGTACATTCCTCCTGTGCTGCTGAACGGCTAGAATCCTGACATGGGGCACTTCCAGATATCACTGAACCCCAATATTTGCTTGGTGTGATCTGAGCTGCAAGATGGGTGACTCAAAGGGATAGGAGAATGACAACCGAAAAATATAAGGAGAAAAAACTGAGCAAAGAAAACTGCCAAGGGAGCAACCAGCTTATGAGACTTACATTCTATATAACTAAGGTGGAAAGGCCCGGCTAGAGAGAGAGAGGAAAGAGATAGAAAATTCCCCTCCCCACAAATCAAGTATTGTCAGGAAATATCAAAGTAGAAATCTTTGTAAGCAGCTTTGCATTTAACATTCAGTCAAGACACTAAAACCTTTCAAAACAAGAACCTCTATAAAAAAAAAAAAAAGCTAACAACAGGAGTCCTCAAAGTCACCCAGGATCTTGTAGCACAGAATGGAGTGTTCCTGGGCCAAGGCCGCCAGCTCCTTCAGGAACTCTGGAAAGAGGGCAGCAGCCAGCATGGGGTTCCTCACCGGCGGGGGCAGGTTAGGGGGTGCCTCAGCCACCTTGGTTCTGTGGGTCAGGAAGGGCTGAAGCACTCTTGGAGGTCCATCCAAAAGGTTCTTGCCACTTCCTGTCCTGGGAGCCTCCTGAATGGGATCTGAAACCAGAAAGAAGACAATCACGGCGTTCCTCCATCGCCTTCCCACCCACCCTCTTCAGTGGAGCATGTGTTGTGGGGGCAGAGTTGCTGCAGGGTATCTAGTTATGGGTGCAGTTTCTATAACAGACGAAATCCTGAAGATGCAGCCCTAGTGGACTCCATGACACACATACTTGCCCAGCAGATAACCTCCAACAAAAGCATGTGATGAGACTTTCAACTTCATGCAGGAATCATGGCAAGAATATAGGTTTGTCAAGAACCCTCCATGTCAATGTGGGAATGGGAGAAACTGACAAAGGCATCTCCTGTGTCTGGCTTATTAAGGGGCAATGAGTAGCCCCACCTGCTCTCCCAGCCTCCCATGCTGAGATGACTGTTCTCCCTTCGCCAGTTAAGCCCTGACAGCACAGCACAGCTACAGCAAAGAGGCTGGGCTAAAGCTCTCTGCAGCTGGCGCTCCAGCCTCTCAGGCTCCCTGGTGACCTCCAGTCTTCTTCTGACCAGCACCTCCAACATTTTACATAAAAGGAGAGCAGAAGATTCCTTCAGATCAGCAGAAATAATGGAAGGGAAGTTGGGTGCTGGTAAGACCAGACAACTTCCTGCAACCATGGGGAATTAGTAACAGCAAATGGCTTAGAAGCTTACATTGAAAGAGGGTTTCCAAGAGTTTCCATCTCAATTTCAATAACATAGGCCTCAGATAAGTTCAAAATGCAAAACAAATCAAGGGATTTGCATTTTCATATCAAATCAGTTTTTACTAATTAAAATGGTTCAGCTTCCCTATTTGATTCCTCAACATCACCAGCCCTCATATATTTGTAGGAATAATTTATGCTTTCCTCTGCCCCCTACCCAAACAACCTCATTACTCCTTATAAATCATTATATTCAAGTCCTTCATTATTTTGGCTGCTTCTTAGAATTCAGTACCATATTTCAACACTCTTCTCAGAGTGTTGCTTAACTGCAGTACTAAAAATTCTTGACATTTATAGTACTTTCCACATCTCACTACTATAGTCTTTAGTGTTAAAAAAAAAAACTTCCACTTTACTGCTTTAAATATCCTTTTACATTTAAACTTGTCACAGCTTTAATGCCATAAAGAACTGGAAAAGTTGCTGAGAATCTGTCTTCTGCTACCTTTCAGCAAAAATTCATGAACCGGCAACAGAGGGAGCACAAAAGTGTTGATGTCACTGAGGTGCATGTCAACCTTGGAGAGCACCCCCTTCTCATCTCCCACCCTAGCTCTGGCCCTGTCACTCTCCAAAGCACCCAGCAAAGCTCACAAAGGAAGCTGGCCTATATTCCAATGGGGAATGGGACACTTGAGGACACACTCCCAGACCAAGACCTGCACTGTTCATGCTGGTTCCTCCGCCTGGAACTCCCTTACCCGTTTCTCTGCTCACCTAAATCATACTAGCCTTAGAGGCATTATTAGCACAGTGGTTAAGACCACAGAGTCTGCCACTCGCTGGCTGAGTGACTTCAGGCAAGTTGCTTTACCTCTCTGTACTTGGATTTCTTCACCTGTCAAAAGCTCAGTTGTTATAAGGATTAAATGAGTCAATAGGTACACAGTACACAGGGACTTCTGGATGGGTGTCAGCTACGGCATCATCCTCATCAGTACAGTTGTCACTGACTTCACAATGAATTTCCAGTTTCCTGTCCCCAGTAGGCATTCCTATAGTCTTTATGGCTTCCTCTGCCCTCTACCCAAACAGTCTCATTTCATTCTAGCCTCCTCTCCATGTTATTGACCAACTAAGGCTGCACTGCCCTTCAGCCTTGCATTATGTTTTATCTCCTCTACTAGACTCCGAGCTTTCTCAGGGCTGAGCCCTATCTGATAACATGTCTTTAGTAACCCCTAACACACTTCCATATTCATAGACGCTAATAAACATTTGCTAAATGAATGAGTGAAGAAACTGATCTCATAAGTCTTCCCTATTCCTGATGCTCCCTGCAGCTGCTCATATTCCTCATCTCCCCCATTCTCCTTCAAATTCATTCATTCTTTTCTTCCCTAAAAAGGGATTTTGTAGTTCATTTTTCTAGCTTGAGCTGTGAATAAAAAGTGTCATCGCTAAGGCTCATTTACTCAATATGAATCCAAGAATCAGAATTGTCTTCACTAATGAAGGCAGGAGAGCACCCAGTGAGGGAGCCCAAGGTCTGGCCAGGAGAAAATCCATAGCATGGTTCCATCAGGGCTGCAGCACATCGACCCAGGCTCCCCTCCGGGGTCTGGGCCTTTTGGTGTGTCATCAAGCACCATCAAATTTTCCATTCAAAAGCAACTTGACCTGAGTTATGGTCCCTACCTGGCCACCAACTCATCACAGAATGTCTCAGTTTCCATCTCTGTAAACTGGGGATATTAACTTCCTGATTTCCCTTCTAGAATTAATGCCCAGTAAAAGGGCTCTGAATATAGGTAAATACAAGGAACTGTCACTCTGTGGTTTGGAAAGTATTTGAGTAGAAAAAGAAAGGCCTGGCAAGTGGCTGAACCTCAGAGACCAACAGCTTCAAGAATAATAATGTGGAGCTGGCAACAGGATGTCCGCTTGCTCTGGAGCAGCGGCCACACAGACTTTTACTGCTGTTGGAAGCATTAGTGAGGAGGCTCGTTTTTCACTGGGGCTGCCAGGAGGCGAAGGGAATACAGGGCCTGCATGATGGAGCAGCTCTGGCTGCAGGCGCCTGAGTTACGCCCCTCATAAAAGGGTCCAACAAGCATGCACGAGCACCTGAAGAAAAAGGCAGGGCGGAGGGAAGTATAAATCAGTGTCAGAATTAGGAATGGTTTCTGAAATGTTGCCCTGGGTCTGAAAAGCTGCAACAGAAGGTTTTCAAAACTAATACTGGGAAGATTTCCGAAGCGGGGAGAGAGATATGTCATGTGTTCATCTCCCTGGCAGCAGCATTAGGCAAAGGGCAGAGCACATAGATACTTGGAAACCCAAATATTTGGCCCACTGCCATAATTCTTCATTGTAAATTACTCTGTATCCCAGTAAGAACAGGCCTCCAAGATTTGACTCATTTACAGGAAATCACGTCACAGTAAATGCTTCAAAAGTCAGTTCTGTACAAGGGGACAAGAAACTTTTATTCTGTCAGTTAAAGATGCTTTAAGTGGGGGAAGTGGGTAACTTGGCTAACCTAGAAAAGTTAGAAAGTTAATCTGAAAAACTCAAATAAAAGCAAAGTATTATAACCAGAGAGAAGATTTTTATAAGCCCTGGAGCGTCACAGACCTTACTAAAAGAGCATGGAACTCAGGTAACTAATCTGACAACCTTAGGCAGTGAGAACAAGTTCCCCCGGGCACATATTTTGCAATCATGGCTGCCAGACATTCTGAAACCAGGACAAGCCCAAGGTGTGAGTGACCCCCGCTCCCCCTGAATGTGCTGGTTAAGGCTGAGTGTACCCTCTCATCTAGGTTGGTCAGTGTGTGCACACATCTCCTGGAATTAGCTAGGATGGGCTCAGGCACTTGAGTTTCATGATCCTGGCTGAATACCCTGGGGGCCTCTAATTTTGGCTTTGTTAATGAAAATAAAGCAGCTAATGGTACCTTTTTTTGCCCTTTTCAGAGTGCTGTTTGATAATGAAAATTGACCACCTGAGAAAGCACCTTATAAATTGTAAAATACAGTGAAGACTAGGCCTGTCTAGAAGATTGCAGAATGCCCACAACTTGTTGCAGCTCTTCCCATCAAGAGGTAGGGGGTTTTGCTCCATTCTTGAATCTGCACTCGCCCTGTATCTTGCTTTGGCCAACAGAATGCTGCAGAATTGACCTTACATGAGCTCTGAGTCTGAGCCTCAAAAGATTTTCTATGCTTCTGATCTCACTCTTGGAACCCTATTAACTATGACATGGACGAGCCTGGGCTAATCTGCTGGATGGTGAGAAACACTCCCATCACCTCCATCACTCCAGCCAACAGCCACAGATGTGAGTGAGGCCACCCTAGACATCCAGCCACCCACTGATGGCAGACACAGAAAGAGAGTCCAGGCAAAATCAGCCTAGCCCAGATCAGCAAAACAGCCAGATGACCACACAGATTCATAAGCGATCATAAATGGCCTTGGGTTAAGCCAGTGAGTTTTTGCAATGGTTTACTATACTGCTAACTGGTGCATCTTCTCTCACAGGGTGGGTGGCAGCAGCATGCGCCCTGTTCAGGAGGAACACAGCTCACATCCTGACCACCCATGTGTCTACAGAGGTCACATGGCACCTGAGGTCCCCCTTCCCACGGAGATGCTGGGCCTCTTTCCCTCCACAAATGCCTTTGTCTGCTCTTCTCGAAGTCCAACAGCTTGAAGCCTGACTCCCCAATTTACCAGTGGCACATGGCCTACCTTTCTTTCAAACCCTACCTTGCAGTACCCTAAGGGCTCATCACAACCCAAGTTCTGGCTTCAGCTAGAAAGCACCTAAGAGATGGAGTACAAATCCTTCATTTAAAAGTCAAGGGACATGGGGCCTGTGAGGTAAAGCGACCAGGATCAATAGCAGCACAGGGGCAGCATCAGGCCTTCAGAGTTCTGGGTTCTTTTCAGCTTCTTTGAAAGGTGGAACAATTGCCCTGAGTTTCAATTCTGCCTCTCATTGCCAATCTTGTTTCTGATCACTTGCCTTTAGCCCAGGACTGAGAGCCTTATTCTCTCCATTGTTTGTCTGCCACAAAGAAGTCTGAATGGTCTGTGTGTGGAAAAGTCAAAGCCAGTGCAATATGGGGCATTCCTAGTCTGCTCCTACCAAGGCCTAAGTCACAGCTCAGAGGTAAATGGTCAGCAAATCAGTCCGACCAGAGCTTAAATAAGGTAAAGCAGCAGCAGCGCTCTGGCCCTGGCCAGCCATTCTCAGTGCTCCTACTAGCACCGACCCATCCCCTCACTCCCACTCCTCACTCTGCCTGGGCCCTGGCCTAACACCACCTCTAGAGCTCACAAAAAAAGGCACTCTCAGGGATTTGAGGCTGAGCATAAACTTTACTTCACCCAGTCCAAACAGTTTTTCTGTTTTGTTTTTTGTTTTACCTACTAGGCCCTGAAGCACACTTATTTTTGGCCCAAGAGCCTCTGAAAACGTAATAAAGAGAACACATGCCCTTCTCAGGAAAGGGCTACCCAAAAAATGGCTCAGGGAGTGCACATAATGCCTCCTTCTGGCCCATGTGTGCTGTGTTATTTATTCTAGCCTGACAACACCCTACACGTCAGCTCCTTCCAGACACCACTCTCAGTTAAGAAAACAAAAGCCCCTCAAGACCCTCCAAAGAGGAAACGGGCCAAATGTGAACAGAGCAGAGCTTTCTTTAGGTTTAAGAATGCTAGGCCTGTAATCCCAGCACTTTGGAAGGCCAAGGCGGGTGGATCACAAGGTCAGGAGATCGAGACCATCCTAGCTAACAAGGTGAAACCCCGTCTCTACTAAAAATATAAAAAGTTAGCCAGGCGTGGTGGTGGGTGCCTGTAGTCCCAGCTACTCAGAAGGCTGAGGGAGGAGAATCACTTAAACCAGGGAAGCAGAGGTTGCAGTAAGCTGAGATCATGCCGCCATGCTTCAGCCTGGGTGACAGAGCGAGACTCAGTCAAAGAAAAAAAAGAACGCTAAGAGGTGGCTCCTCCCTGTTGCATAAAAATGAAAATATCTCTGAATGCTTCTAGGGTTCAGAAGCCAGTGCTGCATCTGTGAAGTGAGGCCAGTAGGCTAGGAACGTGGAGGAGGAATTTAAGGAGGGGCACTGTGGAGAAACCTGGCTTACCCTTGGTTAGCGCTGCAGGGGTCATATCAGACATGTCCACACGGAAGAGCAGGTATTGCTGGGCTTGTATGAGGAGTCCTGGGAAGTCTCTCTCCACAGAAGCAAACTGTTCAATCTTGTTTTTCACAGATGCAAGGACCTGTCAAAAACAGCATTACCAATGTTAATGCCTCACAGTGAAATTCTACCCTCAGTTATCAGTATATCTTGCAGGTACAAACCTCTTTATGGGAACTATTATGATGTTAGACATTTGCTCATTTTTAACTGCCTGGGTGTTCTGCGTAGGGCACCCTCAAAACATCAAACTAAATGAAGCTCTGCAGTTTGTCTAGAATAAACTACACAGTGAGCTTAATAGGACAGGGAAGGAAAGCAAATGAATTAGAGCTGAGGAATTTTTGAAAAACAAAGTAACAGAGAGAGAGAAGCCCTGCAAATCAGCAACCACAAAATCAACAGGTATGGATGTGGGCTCGGCTAACATACCTGATAGAGAGAGCGGACGCTTGGCTGGAAGACCATGTTGGTGTTGAGCAGAAAGGAGCGCAGGAGTGGCTGGGGGTAGCTAGCTAGCTGCGTAATGATCCCAATAAGCAGCAAATTCACATGTAAAGAGTTCTCCAGCATGTTCTCCAGCTTTGACAGGACCACGCTGATGAATGGACCTGCCGGAAGAACACAAGGCTTCAGGGCTGGCTGGGCTCCCAGGGATGGCTTTCCCCACCAACTGCAGAACCATTGGTGCCACAGCTCCCAAACCGCCACAGGCCCACAGGTGCAAGTCAGACATGGCAAATGCGGCCGAGTTTTCTCCTGCCTCAAGACCAAAACCGAAAACAACCAACCACGGCAAAAAGAAAACAGGAAAATATGCATGGCTACTGACATTTTGACTCTGTAAGCAGTTTTGATACTTATTAAAATTATCACAGACTCGGCAAAAAAAAATAATTTAACTTTTTAAAATTAAAATATACTTTTCTACATTGTTCCTGTATTTCTTGGGGCTGCCAATGCTTAAAACATGACAGTCATCATCTCATAATGCCACGGACACAGGGTTTCATGTAAGCACTAGAGGCCATTAAAAGTCTTGGTAATGAAAAGTCTCTGTAAAGAACACCAAAAATGCACAAACTATGTTTATCAAATAGTGATACTATGAACAGGGGTTGCCTATCTTGAACAAGCACACTGAGAAAAAATTGGTTTTGTCAAGTGTTGTAATGTGGAACAATAAAAAAAAAAAATAGACAGGTGAGAGGTGGAGGATCCCCTGGGTATAAGCTTAGTAGCCTCGGCAATTCGGTAACCACACTTGAATTTTCAGAGGAGAGAGAAAAGGGTGTCAATTTGGGGAGATATAGTTCGGCATGTCATAGATTTCTTAAAAAAGAAAATCCATATGACTACAAAAGCAGTCATTTTTTAAAAGCAGTTAAAAATTAGTCATACAAAAGCAGTCCATTAAAAAAATAGGCAAAAAGATGTTTCTGCTACTTTGGGTCGCTAGAAAATTAATATGCTTTACGTTTGAGTTCACTGAAGGCAGGGAAAACCAAAAATAAATCTGGCATTAATAAACTTACTTGAAGATACTTTAAATTTTTACCGTAAAAGTGTTCCGTTCAACACAATCAATGAGAATTTTGCATTTCCCTGGTGGAGCTATTGATGATGCTACTAAACCATGGCATGTTTTATAATGAAAGCACATATCCCTTGATAGATAAGCCACACCTTATGAAGATATCACCAACATTAATACGAGTTTAACAAAAACATACTTCATCACAAGATGTTTCATTCAGAAGCCCTGGTAACATGAGAGAGTAAAACCCTTTGCAAGGAAACAGAAGGTATGTCTGAGGAATGAGAACGCCAAATTGAACCCTTTACCACACAGGGGAGAAAAAGGAACTGCAATATTCCTGTCTCCAGGAACACTGAGGATGTCTCTAAGGGATCTCAACACAAGAGGCACCAGCCTCTCATGTGTGGCGTTTAGCCTCAACTTCCCCATCCTTAGAATGGGAGGCAGAGGTCTTTAGTCACTTTCCATGACATAGGAGGTCAATGAACTCTTCGGATAGAGAGTCTTTGAAGACACTTACAAACAAAACTGGGAGACTTTGCCAAACACATTTGGAAACTCTGGATAGGGACCCCAGTTTGAAAGCAACTAATGGTTTTCCCATAAAGAACCCCAGAAATGTCACTGGTAAATCTTCTTAACACATCACAATACAGATCTAGAGGGGGAAGACTGCTGTCCTCAACTTCCTCTCACCTGCTCCCCTGCAGTCCCTGGCTCAGCATCTGTTTCCTTCCAGATGGAGCAAAGCAGGTGAATTAAGACACACTTAGGTGGGCAGAGTCTTCTGTAAAATATGTGACCCTAAAATGATCCCTCAACTTCTCTTTCCCAGCCCAGACTGTGCCTGGCCACATCAAGCCATCATGTAAACTCTAAATACTGCTGACCATGCAGTGACCATCCACAGGACATCACTACTATAAGGGGTGAGGTGGGGGGCACACAAGCTTAAATCCCACGCCCTGTGGAGAGGAAGATCGTGTCATCATTGACTCATGTGAATGACGGAATATTGTTAGGTCAAGGCCAGTAGACTGTAATTATACAAATGGAGTCCACTTTGACATCATAATTAGCGTCCACTAATGAAATGACTCCTAAGTCCTTGGGCATATGCAATAAAAAATGTATTAAAACTTTCAAATTCCTACTTTAGTCTTAGTTTCTAGCACTGAATAAAACACTGCTTAACAAAAAGTGTGTAAGCCGATCTAGTAAGCAGCTGAAAATCCAAAGACTTAGCACAACTCAGGAAGCCACAGGTGTGTCTCGGGGATGGTGGTTTTATTTTCTTCCCACATCTCCCAGGAGGACAAACTCCCTGCCTCACAAACTGTTACATTTTTCAAGGTTACTGAGCCTATCTCACTGCCCCTCCCTGTCACCCGCTCACTGCTCTCCCCTGTCCCCCTGCCTCGATTGAGCCTGCACCCTCTTCCTGCACTTCCCCTGTCCAAGAATGGAGCTGCCGTTGATTCTGTGCCTCTGCTCTGTGAATTCTACTGTGGACACATCTCCTGATGTGGACCTGAAACCTGCCTCCCCTGCCTCCACTGCCTGAGGTCAGTCTCATCATTTCTGGTCTGGACTCCAGCAACAGTATTTCTATGTTAACAGAGATTGAATTATTACTGAAAACATTTATTAAGCACATCCTATCTGCCAGGCAGTGTGCTAAGCACTTTTCATGTATCAACTCACTCAATATTCAAAACAACCCTAGGAAGTATATTTATTATTTATCCCCATTTAAAGAGGAGGCAGAATGCTAAGTGAACCCAGCTTGTGAATAATAGAGTCAGAATTTTAATTCACACCACCTGTTCCAGTGCTCTTAACCAACACATTATCTTGCCTGCCAAGGAGAGGGGACGGGGGAGTGTGTGTGTGTGTGTGTGTGTGTGTGTGTGTCCTAGTATTTTTAACAATACACCTTGAAGACCACACCTCATGTCAACACAGAGCTGTCTCATCTCAGGACCACAAAATATTAGATTGCTAGGGCGTTGCACAAGGAAGCCAGTCTCCTACTAGTGAGAGTTTGGGTTGCTTCTGGCCTTTTTCTATTCTAAACAATGCTGCAATGAACACCCTTGTACATACATCTTAGCACATAAGTGTGAATACAGCTCTGAGGACGTTTCTGGAAACAGAATTACTAGATAAGAGCATTGGCACGTTCTGAATTCTGATACAGCAATAAGGGTGTCTCACTTGTTTTTCCTGGCACCAACCTCTCCCCACTCCAGTGCTCTCCCCACACTCCTACCAAAGCTGGCCTTTTTCAGATTCAGTCACATCATCCCTCAACTTTAAACTCCAAGGGCTTCTTCAGAGCCAGGGCATGAGGTTTCCATTCCTCAGCTTGGCCCAAAGGCCCCCTAGAAGCTGGCACCAACCAAGCTTTCTGCCTTCCTCCTTCACCTCCCATACCATGTAATTCAAGTGGTCACACCCCACAGGCTGGAGGGCTCTTCAGTCTCCCTCCTGCTGTCTCCTCCACCTGGACTATCATTTTCACCCGCTTTCACTTGGGGCTTTCCTGCACTGTCCATGCCCCTCCTCTGTGAGGCCATTCCCACTCCCCTCACTAGGTTCCCCTTGGACTTGGCATATGACAACTAGTAATGCATTTCTCACTAAGAGAGCACACGTCTTTGTTGGGGTCCCTTCTGAAGGTCTGTGAATTCCTTTAATTTTGTGTCCTTATTTCCTAGCATAGAACCTGTCAAACATCAGGGGATCAATAAAAGATTGCTGAATACATGAATAAATAAAATTAGACAAATGGAATGCTTTGATTTTGCTGGGAAATGAACTCATTTCAGTGGAAATTAGATGCCCTGGAGAGAAGAAGTTAAGCCTAATGCTACAGAACACACTCAGAAGTTTGGAAACTACAGAGCACACAAAGGTGGGAAGAGAGAAGATGTTTCCTAAAGCTGTGTACAAAGTTCAAAGGAGGAAACAAGCAAGGTTTTAGCTACAATTACCTATATGTATCAAAGAGCTCACATTATCTTTTGTCAGTTCTCAGGGGTATTATATGTAAAATATTGATGTTATTTAATAAGCTGTTGGATTAGCTTTTTATTCTTGCCCCGAGCTCTACTTTCTTTCCTCTATTTACACATTTCCAGGAATGAAGCTCCTCTGTAAGAAATCTGGCATTCTAAAGAATAATCTTCATACCCATGGGTAGTCCAGATGTCCCATGAGAAGGCAAGCTTGTGACAGGGTAGGTTACTGCTGCTCTTTCCTAGTGAACTCTCCCAGCTCCCTCCTCCCTGTCCCCCTTATCAACTGGGAAAAGTGAGATTATCTAATCCATTTTACTTATGATTGACTAACTGATTGAATTTTAATTAAAACTCATTCACACTGAAATGTTATCTCAACTAGAACCGAAAGCCTTTAATTGTGGAATTAAAAGCTTTTTCCTGTATGTATAAATCTTCAGGCATCAGTAAATAGATGAATAAATATCGGAGGAGGAGGCCGGAAGAGCTCCTTGAAATCACATAGCCTACTTGGCTAGCTGGACCAGAAGGCAATCTGTTTTCATCTATCTGGGGTTACTACAAGAAGTAGGAGCACAGTCCCTCCTCACCAGGCTTCTCCTGGGAATTACCTGTCATAAAATGAATAATGACCTCCCAGTATCTCATTCAGTCCTCACAAGGGCAAATGGAGGGCCCAGGATGCTAAAGCCACATGCTGCTAAATGGTAGAGGGACTCACCCCAGCCTGGCTCCGAGGCCACCATCACCCTCCACTGCTACCATCATCCAGCCCCTCTCCTTGCTATCTGAACACCATCCAGTGGTCCCACCTGGCCTTCCCTGAGCTTCCTGAGCCTTCTCATCTATGGCACTCCCCTCTGCACCAGGATTTGTAGATGCAGATTTTGTTGGCTAATATTTAATGATGTTTACTGTCATAATTCCTCACCCCAATCTGCCTGTCTGTATATCCAGTCCTATCCCTTCATCTCTTGCATGGTTTCTACCTGTTCCTGGTGGTGTATCATCAAACACACCCACTCTTTCAAAGAGCTATTAGTTTATGTGGTCCACTCTACTTATTTTTGGATAAAGATTTTGTGATTCTCTGAAATGAGTTCTCAGGCAAAGGCACGGCTAACCCCAATGCCTCTGATGTGTGTGCACAGCTACTGTCACCCAGCAAGGACTCTGAGCTCCTATTCTGTGCTCTGTTCACTGTTCCAGTGCTAGGGATAGGGCTCCACCCTCACAGAGCATACATTCTAGTGGGGGAGACAGTCACTTGTTAAAAGTAAATGTAAATAAGTGCTAAGGAGAAAAATGGGTGACACTAGAATAAATGAAGTCATTATATAAGAAGTCTGGATTCTTGTGTGGTTTAATCAATCCTACTAGTTTAACACTGACACAGCAAAAGAAGTTACTAAATAATAAAATCTAACCCCTAACTTGAGGAATAAATAAGATAATCATTGCAAGAATGACAGAATAAAAAGAAAATCACCCCCTTTGCTCTTTACAAAAATATGTTCAGTCCTCTGTTAGATAAACAGGTAATATTCCTTACCTTTGCCTGCCTTACTTTCCCGTTCCAATATGTACAAGTACTTTCAAAAGCAGAAACCACAAAGCAATTTAAGATCGTCACCTGTGAATGGGGTGCTTTGAGTCCTCACGGGATGGCGACTGGCAAAGGCAGTCTCATCTCTCTCCCCAAATGGGGAAGGCACAGTCTCTACAGCAGGCATTTCTGCTATAAAGGAGTCAAAGTCATCCTCCTCCTCTTCTAGCTCCTTCTTCCCCTCCTCCTCCTTTTCTCCTTTGCTGTCTTCTTCCTTCCCTTCTTCCTCCTTTGTGAGAAGCAAGGGATCAGGTGTGGGAAAATTCTGTTCCATCAAGCCCTCAGCACCTGAATCCAGCTCTTTAATAATTTGGTCATACTGGGCAATGAGATCCTCACTCTCCGGATTAGTGGTCATCAGGTTAGAGCTGTGCTCTGCCTCAGGGGCAGGGGACACTAACTCTGAGTTGGATTCTGGGGCTGCTTCAGGCTCCCTCTCTTGCTTTGGCTCCCTGGGCTCACTGTGAAATGGGTCTGAATTGTCCCTATTGCACTCCTCCTCTGAATCTGTCTCTGGCTGGGGGCTAAGAAGGGGGCCATTATTGATGGGGACACTTTGAACTTCAGCCTGGGCTTCAGCTGGTGGCCTAGCAGCTTTCTCCTGAGAATCCCTTGCATCCTCAGAGTCCTTCTCAGCACACAACCTGTACACTATCACATCATCTTGAAAGTCCGACTCTTCGATGTAAGACCCTTTAAACAGCAGGATGGCATTCTTCTTCATTTCCTGGATGTGTTTGGGGGGATCGATGGGTACCGGGGGGCCTGAAGCCTCCAGATCATCATAAGGCCCCGGGGAGCCCACGTCAGCCCCTGAGGAGATTCCAGTGTCATAGCTGTCATCCCATTCAAGCTCTGTCTGGCCCTTGTCCTTTCTGGGAGCCAGCTGAGGTCCCATCTTCCTGGGGAGTTGCTGCGGGAGCCCAAACACAGGGCAGGCCGAGCTCGCACTGCCCTCCTCTGTCAGACTCTGAAGCAATGTCTCAGGGCTGGGGGAGTCACCGTCATACAGGGCGGACCAGACACGGCAATCCCTCATGCAGCGGAGGATGTTGGTGTGGGCCTCCCACAGATACTGCAGGTAGCTGATGTCCAGGGCTTTCCCATACTCCACGATGCAGGCTGACTGGGAGAATGCTTCGGGGAACGGCCGCTCCACAGGCCCTGCACAGGAGGCAGAGGACAGTCAGAACAAGGGAGGTGTAGGGCAAAGGTAGTGAATGGGGGGTGACCCATTCAGGCTAAGACTGTGTCTTGCTATCTACTTTGGGTCTACTTATGTCTGAAGAAATGACCTCTGAATAATAAAAAATGGTTAGATCATAAGAAGCAAAGACTAATAATAGAAACTCTACCCTCACAGAAGATGGAAAACCAATACAACCAGTCAGACAGTGGCTACAGCCAATGGAAAACTATGATCTGGTATGAGTCATTAGAGAAAGAAGAGCTAATGATAGCAATCTCTCAGGTTGTTGAGAGGACTAAATTAGGTAATACACCTGATATACAACCTGCCACAGAGTAATGACCTTAGAGTTTTTTACTTTGAATCTAAAGTGGAAGGCTGGTAATCCATTAATGTGAGAACCAGAATTTTTTGTAGAAAAATTTTTCTACAAAAAATTCCGGTTTTTAGAAAAGCCTATTAATTCATTCTGCCTTCCTGGGGACTATTGGGGATGTTGATATTATTAAATGATCTCTTAGAGTAAAATCATATTCACTACAAAAGTCATTTTAACCTAAGAATGCTGCTTATGTTACCATGACAGCCTTTGATGTTAAAACTTCCAATTCACTACTGAAATAGCTGTAAAAACATCTGCCTGTCTTTCCTCAAAAGAAAAAGACTCAGGGAAAAATATATTTTCTATCATTTCTTAAACATCTAGTATGCTACAGGTGCTTTATCGGTGCTAGCTAAGTTAATTCTCCCAATAATCCCATATGGTAGATAATATTTTCTCCATTTTCAGATAAAGAAATTGAGGCTCAGAGATGAAAGAACACCCAACCCAAATTGTGGAAGAGCTGCAATTCAAGCACAGGCGATTTCACACCAACCTCCATTCTTACTTCAATTGCAAGCCTCGTGTCTCTTCATGCTCTAAATCTCTACCAGACTGGGTCAGAATTGAGCCTTTAAGGATACCCATTTCCAGGGCTTTAGGGTGGACATAATTCATATTTTACAGCTCTACTGCTAAAAATGTTAGTGTTTATCTCTCATCTACGTTATGTAAAAAGATGTCAAATACTACTGCTAGCAGTATTTATTGAGCACTTACGACATACCAGGCAGTCTTCTAAGAGCTTTACATGTCTTCACTTGCTTTCCTGAGAATAACCCTTTGAGGTAGGTACTATTTTACAGATAAGAAAAAAAGTTTAGAAAACTTAAGTAATTTGCCCAAGAAAGTAGCAGAACCAAGATGCAGAACCTGAGTCTTTGCTCTGCTACTTTCTTGGGCAAGTTATTTACCCCTGTACAATAATTACTCTGGCTAGCTAGCTGGCTATGCACTACCCATCCATTAGGGCATTTGTGTGCTGTAAGGCAACCCCAGAGGCAGGAGAGTGGAAAGAACATGGAATCTGGAATCAGAGAACCTACGTAGCTGTATAATCATGAACAAATCAATTCCCCTCTCTGAGTTTGTTTGTTCATCTGTAAAATGGGAATACTACCTTCTTCAAAGCATTAAAAGTGATCACACAGGAAAAGAAGTTGGCAAGTTATGGACAATCATATGTTTAACTTTAATTTTGAATTCTGAGGCAAGGTTAACCACAGAATCATTCTTGAAAAAACTTTCATAGTAAATTTTAAAAGACATCAATTTTTAAATATGTTTTAAATAATAACTTTTAGGTACAAAAATATAAGATATCCATACTAACAGGAAAATACAATTAAGATAGTTATATAAACTGCTAATCTTCATGTATCTTTATATAAAGAACAAGACAGTAAGACAACCTTAGTTTCTAGAAATTACATTAATATCAAATGTACTGACATTTTCTTAGTCAAGTAACCCAGCTTTTAAATATACTTTATCTAAGAGGATTGTAGCTGAGTGGACAGAGTGACATTGTTGGGGTGGATATCAGAATATAGACCAGAAACACTTGACTCAACACCAGGACTGGGCATTTCCTGGTGGTCACAGGATATGCAGAATGTTCCTGAATTGAAACAGCCATATGACCATCAAAGATACACATATGCCTCCTTTTTGCAGCTGCCTGCCAGAAGGCCAAGGTTGATAGAGATGGCTATTTCAATTTTGCTTGTATGAGGTGAACTGTAGCTGGCAAATAGCAACTGAGTATCATAACCCCTGTAAAGGATTTATGAAAGCCTTCTTTATTAGGTCAATCAAATGCATCCAATTCTGCTGTCATATCACAAATTTCAAGTTTTATAGGGATATATAATATGTAAATCCTTATGACAGATTCCTATAAGCAGCTCATTTTAGAAATTAAAATAAGGGCTGATTCTGTCCTAGCAATAGCTATTTCCACACTTCTCACCTCCATCTTGTTTTCGAAGACATGCTAGCACATGTTTTCACATTCGACTCAGGATCCCACTAGAAAGTCCACGTAAAATAAAGATCTGGGAACACTAGGTAATGTCTGGGCACTTCAATGAATACTGATTACAAAGTGTCCATAACTCCTTACAAAGCAGAAAAGGATCCCAACTAGTCATTCATAAGAGAAATGGGAGCCACTACATAATTCCCTGTCCACCCAAAGGGACGCATATCCCAAAGTGAGATGGAATTGGCATCCTTTTTGTTTAAAGATCATCACTAGCGTGTTCCTACCTGAACTGTCATGCATACACTTTGACCAGAGAATATAATCCCTCTCTTGGTTCCCAAGCGTCAGAGTGATCCCGCTGGAGCAGCAGACAGGAGTCAAGGCGAGCAGCTTGGCCGCAGAAACAGAGTAACAATCTCTCTCCTTCACAGTCCACCTCTGACTGAGCATCATGTGATTGCAGGGGATCAGATACCTAGAAAAACAAAAAGAACCAGCATTTTGTCTCTGCAATGTCTTGAACTATTACTGGGACTAACTAAACCATAATAGGGACTCCCTGTGGCCAGGGGCGGACCATCTTCCCCCAAATCTCAACTGATCATCTCACCAGCCACCAAGATTCACTCCTTTGCTTAATTTCTTCTGAAAGAACAATCTCTTTGCAAAGAACTTAATGGTCTTTACAATTTAGCCTCCAGGAACTTCATCATCTCTTAAAGGATCCCTCTTCACCTCTATGCCTTTGCGTCCACTGTAACCTTTACCTGGCCTGTGCTTTCCTCTTTTCTTTACCTGACAAATGCCTTTCATTCTACAAAGTCCAGCTTCAGTGTCACCTTCTTTGGGAAGGTTTCCTGGCTCTTACTCCAAGACAAAGCTAATCCCTCCTCCACTACGCTCATGGGTGTCTATTAAGCACTATTACCTCGTATCACAATTACTTCAGTGTCTACCTCCTCAGTATAATGTGCTACCACAGCAAGAAGCTGCTTCAATCATTTCTCTTATAATCCCAGAAATTCTGGCTTCTAGCAGGCACTGAATGGCAGGAGCAAATCATCACTCCATAGTGTAAACCTCTTCTTATATTCTCACGGGTGACCGGGAGGAAATATAATGGAAAACGACTCACTGAAGATCACTGGCCCCCATTTCACACAAAACACTTTTGGCTGGTAATCAAAAGCATCTTAGTATCATTATGAACCTGGGAACAAGAAAACCTGAGTGACCATTTCTGACACACCTGGAGCACATCAGTGGGCCTCATGGCTAGAATAAAGTGTGTTTAAATGACTTACTTTCTTAACGGGGATAAAAACATACTGCTTATTTAAACAAAGATGGAGCAAATGGGATAAAGAACTTGTAGCCAGAGCCAAGCATCACATATGTGTGCAGGAGCCAATTACAGATGAGCCCTTATGTGAACAATCACAACCTTTCAATCAGCCAGAATGTTTTTGCTTCTGTATTCAGCATTTGAGAAAGAAACAGTGCAGAGAAAAACAAGCTAAAATTAAGATTTTCATTAAAAAAGATTAAAAAGTACGACTTTCAGGCCGGGTGCAGTGGCTCACGCCTGTAATCCCAGCATTTGGGAGGCCAAGGTGGGCAGATCACCTGAGGTCAGGAGTTTGAGACCAGCCTGGCCAACATGATGAAACCCTGTTTCTACTAAGAATACAAAATTAGCCAGGTAAGAGGTTGCAGTGAAATGAGATCACCCCACTGCACTCCAGCCTGGGCAAGACAGAGTGAGATTCATCTAAAAAAAAGGACAATTTTCAGGATATGTCTTCAGACCTATAAACATTCAACTCCCACATCTCCTGTTGATCCAAAGTAGGAAAACCTAAGTTGATATTCACGACTGATTGGCTGCAAGAGCCAGAGTCAGAGAGGGAATAAAGATTCCATTCTCTTTGTGGTACTTTACACTGAAGGTTTTAATAATACTTTCCAGGTATGATATGGCAAACTTGCCACTTAACCTTCAGTTCTCAGAAAAAGCAAACCATCTAAGGCAAGGCGGCCCTCATCCCCTCCTCCTACTGTCCCCAAAGGCAGATATATATTATTATTATTATTTTTTTTTTTTTGAGATGGAGTTTCGCTCTTGTTACCCAGGCTGGAGTGCAATGGCACGATCTCGGCTCACTGCAACCTCCGCTTCCTGGGTTCAGGCAATTCTCCTGCCTCAGCCTCCTGAGTAGCTGAGATTACAGGCACGCGCCACCGTGCCCAGCTAATTTTTTGTATTTTTAGTAGAGACGGGGTTTCACCATGTTGACCAGGATGGTCTCGATATCTTGACCTCGTGATCCAACTGCCTCGGCCTCCCAAAGTGCTGGGATTACAGGTGTGAGCCACCACGCCCGGCCCCAGATATATATTCTTAACCTGCTATCAGTAAGAACCAGACACACCTGCAAGTCTGATGTGGTGGCATCTGTTTTCATAAGCTCAGTTTCATAAAAGTAGGTTACAAGAACAAAAAGGAAAGTATGGAACAGGGGGCAAGTCTGTTCTGATTCTTGGCTTAGCTTTGGGGACTTAGCAATGAGGAAAAATGGATGTTGCAGGCAGAAAATAAAGGAGCTCTTTTTCTAAGGATATCTGTGAGTAGAGATGCTCTGGTGACCAGGAATAACACAGGAGAGAGAAGCATTCTCCCACCCACCTCTGTGTGAACCCACCAGCTGTGAACAAAGCACAGCTGGACCCCAGTGGGCACCCGGAGAAGGCAATGCTGCTCTAGCACCACACGGGTGTGCCAGGGTACATAGCAGGATCAGAGGCAGGGAGTGGCGGGGTGGGAAGAGAAAGCAGCAGCAACAGAAGGGATTGGAGCAGGAGAAGGGACCATGGCAGATGCTGCTGTGGGAACTGTGATGGGAGACTTGTTCACGCATATATGTAAGACTCCTCACTTGGGGGTGGGGTACAGTGCTTCATGCCTGTAATTCCAGCATTTTGAAAGGCTAAGGTGGGAGGACTACTTGAGGCCAAGAGTTCAAAACCAGCCTGAGCAACACAGCAAGATCTTGTTTCTATACAATATACAAGAGTTAGCCAGGTGTAGTGGTGTGCACCTGTAGTCCCAGCTGGTCGGGAGGCTGAGGTGGAAGGATGACTTGACCCTAGGACATAGAGGCTGCAGTGTGCTATGACTGTACCACTGCACTCCAGCTTGGGGGACAGAGTGAGATCCTGCCTCTAAAGAAAAAAAAAAAAAAAAAAAAAAACAAATAAACCAAAAAGACTTCTCATTTGGTGATCCCTAGAAGTGACAGGTGATACTTTCTGTGTGTGCTGGGGGCAGGGGCGGGTCCAAGATTTTATATGAGGTAGCTGGGGTGAGAGCTGAGAAAACCTGTCCTGTAGCCATTGGTGTGAACTCTTCCCATAGGCTGGTGAGGCCGAAAGAAATTCAGATTACACAGGATTTATTGTATCCTTATTTTGGTCATTAATTATTTAACAAGTAAACTGCTTCAATGCTTTTATATACTGCTGGAATAGCAATGACTGCTTACAGCTCAAACCAAGCATATTTCATGATTTAAGCTGATATACATAGATTTTTATTCTTTGTTTGAAATATTAAAAATGGCTGGATCAAAACTAATAAAGCTATTTATCAAATATCACCAGTGGGTAGCTTGAAGCTATATTAAAATAAAGAGTAACTGGGAATTTGCAACATTACAAATACACGCTTTCAGTAGAAACTAAAAATTTTCTTCTGAATAAATCAATCAAGGGAGATCCCCTATTGTTTGAAAGAGAGAGTCTATGAAATTGGAAATTGAGAGCCTGTTCAAATGAATAACCCACCAGTATTCTGAATAACAGTTCTCAGAGGTCATTGTGTTAAGTGAAATAAGCCAGCAGAGAAAGACAAATATCACATGTTCTCTTCATACGTGGGAGCTAAAAAAGTGAATCTCAGAAGTAAAGAGTAGAATGGTGGTTCCAGAGGCTGGGAAGGGAAGGGGGAAGAAGTTAGTTAAGGGGTACAAAAGTGCAGCTCTAGATAGAGTGCTAGTATTTAATAGTACAGTAGAGACATTACAGTTGACAATAATTTATTGTATATTTCAAAATAGCTAGAAGAAAATAATTGTAATAGTCCCAACAGAAAGAAAAGGTCCTAATGATCCTGATTTGATTATTACACATGTATAAACATGCATCAAAATATCACATGTAGCCTCAAAATATGTGCAACTATTATATATCAATTTTTAAAAGAAAAAAAGCCCTGGTTCTGCTGTACCTTTAAAATAAAGGATCATCCCAGAGGAAAGAATAGAAAAAAGAGAACTTGCTCCTCTGTCTCTGTCTTTTCAACATTTACAGGAAAAGATTAGAAACAGAATGAATGCCAGACTATCCCCAAATGTCAAATATCAAAATGAATTGGTTGTCAATAGCAGAAAAATCACTTAGGAATTTAGTATGGGTATTTATTATCAAAATCTTTTCATTTATACTATATTTATTTTGTTTGAGGATTTTAAATTCACAAAACTATAAAAATAATCAGAGACTAATAAATATCTGACTTTAGAGGTCCAGATTATGCAAAGCCATCCCCCAACACAGCAGGAAAACATATTGTCCTCCCTGATTTTCATTATTGCCCCAACCCTCTACAACCCTGGGCTTATTTCTTACTTTCTTGGATATCAGTCATTAAAGTAAACCATCAACACTTCTAAAATAATTCAGTGACAATCAATTGATAACAAAGCACACATATTGCCCTATGCTACACTGACCATAAACACAAGCAAAACAAGGCAGTGAAGTACAATGAGCTAAGTGAAGTGCTTCTTCTGAGATGATGATAACCCCAACAATACACCAATAGGCAAAAATCTACAAAGCAATGTTAGTGAATTCAAAAAGATCATCTGTGATTCAAAGAAGTTCTGGCCATATTTCTCCTATTCATTTTCCCTAGGCTGGCAGGCTTTATGGGGTTTTTTTTTTCCCTCTCCTCCAGACCCCTATCTTCTATGCAAGATGAAAATGTTCCTGAAGTATACACACAGCTTCTCTTCAGGCGAAACAACCTCTATCTGAACACAGCAGGCAAGGCAGTTCATAACCCTGACAATGGAGCAGTACTTCTGAGAAAAACTCTCTAACCAGAATATTCAGAAATAGCATTCAATGTATTAAGCAATTAAATTTTGTCTCAACTGGGAGGTTCCAGGAGCATGGCAGAGATTTGTTACTTCACTGCTTGTCAGCATTTCCTGCCTGCCTTTGGCCTATCATATGTCACATACGTGGAGGTGGACAATTTCTCCTTGGTTTTCTGCTCACTAAAATATCCTGTCTTTGGGGGTATCTTATTTCACCTTACTTTTCTGATATTTTGCCAAATGGAAGAAACTAGTATCAGTTACAAATGGATCATCATTTTGAAATGTTGGTATTTATATTTGGGTTGTAGCAAAAATTGACATATAGTTATTATTTATTTATCACATGACAAATACCTTCATTAAATGCAGTCACATAATCTTCACTGCTCTACTGCCTCTCAGATCTGCAAGTTTATCATGTATATTCAAATGACTGCAGTGGCAGCAACAAACAAAAAGGATGGATTATAAATCTGTTTTTTATGTCCCTTAAAATAATGTTTAAATGACTTGAAGAACAAAGATTTTTTATGGTCTTTGCTTTTCACACAGATTCTAAATCAGGAAAGAATTATTTTCATTAGTTTAAAATGTCCTTTCTAGAAAATTACCTCCCTTAAATGTGTGTAATATTTTATAACAGGGGTGTCTAATTTTTTGGCTTCCCTGGGCCACACTGGAAGAAGAGGAATTGTCTTGGGCCACACATAAAATACACTAGCACTAATGATAGCTAAAAGAAGAAAAGAACTGCAAAAAAAAAAAAAATCTCGTAATGTTTTAAGAATGTTTATGAATTTATGTCGGGCCGCATTCAAAGCTGTCCTGGGCCACACGCAGCCCACAAGCCACAAGTTAGACAACCTTGCTTTACAGCATTTCAAAACATTTTCACAGACATCACCACAGTTGATCCTCCCAATAACCCTATGAAGTAGCATATTCCAAAACCAGAACAGGTCGAGTCACATGAGCAGCGCAGAGGAAGGAGACCAGGAGCCAGTGTTTTCTTGCATGCCTATCATGTGCCCAATCAACTTCTGTGTATGTCCTCTCAGTTTCTCTCTTGGTGGATCCCCCCAGACACCACAGCAGAATTAGAAACAGAGGAAGTATTCAATTAAGAGCAACTATATTATTGTTGTTATTATCACTATCGTCCTCATTAAAGAAACTTGGGCCCAGAAAGCCTATGACCAAGTAGTCAAGCCCATCTCCTAACCTCAGGTCTGGCTTTTTTTATTATTATTATTCCATTTATAACTTGTTATAACATTCAGGCACTTTCCCGGGATATTTGTCCCCACCTACCCTAGAAATGACTAGCCCTCACTTGAACATATATGTATCTCAACCATGAGCTCATTTCTTAATTTTTTTTTTTTTTTTGAGATGGAGTTTCGCTCGTTATCCAGGCTGGAGTACGATGGCGCGATCCCGGCTCACCGCAATTTCCGCCTCCTGGGTTCGGGCAATTCTCCTGCCTCAGCCTCCTGGGTAGCTGGGATTACAGGCACGCGCCACCATGCCCAGCTAATTTTTTTTTTGTATTTTTAGTAGAGACGGGGTTTCACCATATTGACCAGGATGGTCTCAATCTCTTGACCTCGTGATCCACCCGCCTCGACCTCCCAAAGTGCTGGGATTACAGGCGTGAGCCACCGCGCCCGGCCCTATTTCTTCATTTTTATAATGTGCAGATCTGGGTCTCCAGAGAAGCCATTGCTGATGCCATCTCTGAGGACACTTTTTTAATACAACAAACATCACTATGTGAGCAGTAAAAGGCTGGTTACAGCTAATCTTGTAAAGGTCACTGAACAGCCAGCAAGTAAGAGCTTCCACCACCTGGACTAAATCTGACCTGGTGACCCAAAGCTGGGAAGCTCTGCACCTCCAGACCAAGGCCAGGCTTCCAAGTACACTGAAAAAGATAGCCACTTTTCCTGCCATCAAAGAAGCAGTATTTCAGAATTTAACATTTAAATGCCATCTGGTTTTACCCACTTTGGAGTAAAGGCCTGGTTTTTGGCCTTTCATTCAGGCCTTGCTAATGCATTCTGTCATATATCAGTAGAGGCTTGATGAGGAGCTAACATAATCTTTTTAGGACAGATAACTAATGCTCTACCCAGGCTATCCAGGTTGTTTCTTTATGATTGGATTTGTTTTCTGCTAATACTTAAGATTTGTTACTGATGACCTAATCTAAAACCCTAAAAAGTTCAAAAACTCTTTTAAACTTAAAAAACTAATAGGTGATAGTCTTCTGACAATTCTGTAAGGCCCTCCACAATACGCCACCGCCAGCTTTCTCAGACTTATTTTGTAATCACTCTCTTTTGCAAGATGTTATGCCTGCACAGCACCACTCCTCAAACAAAGTGGTTCTCAAACTTAATAGTGCATCAGAATCCCCTACAGAGTTTGTTAAAACATGGCTTGCTGGGCCTTAACCCCAGAGTTTCTGATTCAGTAGGTCCAAGAGGAGACCAAGAATTTGCATTTCTAACTATTTTCCAGGATCACACTTGGACACCCCTGGCTTTTCCAGAGCTACCTATTTGGAAATGCTATTGCATCCACCTGGAATGTCTTCTTCTCAGTAACCTCTACTCAAATCATGTCAAAACCCCAATGTGGACTACAGAAAGCTCAGGTCTCCTCCCTCTTCCCCCACTCTCAGCTCCATACACCCTTATTCCCCAGCACTGGTCAACGGAAGGATCAGGGAGTCCACTAAGGAAGGAGGAGTGGGAAGTGCATGCTGGAGGATCCTTTCACTTCCACACCACCAGAAGAGCATATAAGAGCACAAACCCTGGCAACTCTCCCCCTGGAGCTCCTCTCAGCCCTAGCCCTTAGCTCCTCTCTCAGCTATGGGGCCACATTCTCTCTGGGTCCATTTCCTGCAGTGCTGGGGTAGGGTTTCACTAGACTAGTCAACCCCAAGATTCAGGATCTGGGTTTAATGAAAAGAAGGAAAGACGTGCATCATGGTCTAACTGGGGGTTTCTAGAGTTCTGTGCTGAGATTCGGGGCTGAATCATGAGCTAATAAGGAAGCATCATTGCTTTACTTCACAGAAACAGATGCTTCTCACAGGGTTCCAGAGAAGAGGAAGCACTGCTGGGCTAAGGCAGGATTTGGTGTTCCTGAGTCCCCTATTAAATTGCCAAATGAATGTCTTCTTAATAGCTGTGCATCTTGACTCTTAATACTCATCTTCAGCAGAGACTCAACAAGAAAAGAAAACTACAGGCCAATATCCATGATGAACATAGATGCAAAAATCTTCAATAAAATACTGGCAAGCCGATTGCAACAGCACATCAAAAAGCTTATCCACCACGATCAAGTAGGATTCATTCCGGGGATGCAAGGCTGGTTCAACGTACGCAAGTCTATAAATATAATTCACCACATAAACAGAACCAAAGACAAAAACCACATGATTATCTCAATTGATGCAGAGAAAGCCTTCGACAAAATTCAACAGCTCTTTATGCTAAAAACCCTCAATAAACTAGGTATCGACGGAACGTATCTCAAAATAATAAAAGCTATTTATGACAAACTGACAGCCAATATCATACGGAATGGGCAAAAACTGGAAGCACTCCCTTTGAAATCTGGCACTAGACAAGGAGCCCTCTCTCACCACTCCTATTCAATATAGTACTGGAAGTTCTAGCCAGAGCAATCAGGCAAGAAAAAGAAATAAAGGTATTCAATTAGGAAAGGAGGAAGTCAAATTGTCTCTATTTGCAGATGACATAATTGTATATCTAGAAGACCCCATCATCTCAGCCCAAAATCTCCTGAAACTGAGAAGCAACTTCAGCAAAGTCTCAGGATACAAAATCAATGTGCAAAAATCACAAGCATTCCTATACACCAATAACAGACTTAAAGAGAGCCAAATCAAGAACGAACTGCCATTCACAATTGCTACAAAGAGAATAAAATACCTAGGAATACAACTAACAAGGAATGTAAAGGACCTCTTCAAGGAGAACTACAAACCACTGCTCAACGAAATAAGAGAGGTCACAAACAGATGGAGAAACATTCCATGTTCATGGTTAGGAAGAATCAATATCATGAAAATGGCCATACTGCCCAAAGTAATTTACAGATTCAACACTATCCCCATCAAGCTACCAATGACCTTCTTCACAGAACTGGAAAAAACCACCTTAAACTTCATATGGAACCCAAAGAGAGCCTACATAGCCAAGTCAATTCTAAGCAAGAAGAACAAAGTGGGAGGCATCACACTACCGGACATCGAACTATACTACAAGGCTACAGTAATCAAAACAGCATGGTACTGGTACCAAAACAGAGATATAGACCAATGGAACAGAACAGAGGCCTTGGAGGCAACACCACACATCTACAACCATCTGATCTTTGACAGACCTCACAAAAACAAGCAATGGGGAAAGGATTCCCTGTTTAATAAGTGGTGTTGGGAAAACTGGCTAGCCATATGCAGAAAGCAGAAACTGGACCCCTTCCTGACACCTTACACTAAAATTAACTACAGATGGATTGAAGACTTAAACATAAGACCTAACACCATAAAAACCCTAGAAGAAAACCTAGGCAAAACCATTCAGGACATAGGCGTAGGCAAGGACTTCATGACCAAAGCACCAAAAGCATTGGCAACAAAAGCCAAAATAGACAAATGGGACCTAATCAAACTCCACAGCTTCTACACGGCAAAAAAAAAAAAAAAAAAAAAACCGTCATTAGAGTGAATCGGCAACTAACAGAATGGGAAAAAAATTTTGCAGCCTACCCATCTGACTAAGGGCTGATATCAAGAATTTACAATGAACTAAAACAGATTTACAAGAAAAAAACAAACAAGCCCATTCAAAAGTGGGGGAAGGATATGAACAGATACTTTACAAAAGAAGACATACATGAGGCCAACACGCATATGAAAAAATGCTCATCATCACTGGTCATTAGAGGAATGCAAATCAAAACTACATTGAGATACCATCTCACGCCAGTTAGAATGGCAATCATTAAAAAATCTGGAGACAACAGATGCTGGAGAGGATGTGGAGAAATACGAACACTTTTACACTGTTGGTGGGAGTGTAAATTAGTTCAACCATTGTGGAAGACAGTGTGGCGATTCCTCAAGGACCTAGAAATAGCAATTCCATTTGACCCAGCAATCCCATTACTGGGCATATATCCAAAGGATTATAAATCATTCTACTATAAGGACACATGCACACGAATGTTCATTGCAGCACAGTTTACAATAGCAAAGACCTGGAACCAACCCAAATGCCCATCAATGATAGACTGGACAGGAAAAATGTGGCACATATACACCATGGAATATTATGCAGCCATCAAAAACGATGAGTTCGCGTCCTTTGTAGGGACATGGATGAACCTGGAAACCATCATTCTCAGCAAACTGACACAAGAACAGAAAATCAAACACTGCATGTTCTCACTCATAGACGGGTGTTGAACAATGGGAACACATGGACACAGGGAGGGGAGCACTATACACTGGGGTCTGTTGGGGGAGAGTGGGGGGTACAGTCGGGAGTGGGGAGTTGGGGAGAGATAGCATGGGGAGAAATGCCACATATAGGTGAAGGGGAGGAAGGCAGCAAATCACACTGCCACATATGCACCTATGCAACAATCTTGCATGTTTTTCACATGTACCCCAAAACCTAATATGCAATAAAAAAAAAATACTCATCTTCAAATCCCAGCCACTTCATAAAACCTTTCCCACCTGTACTTATGTCCAAAGGACACACCTTTGCTACCTTATATATAAGTCCTTTCCAGTTCACAGCAAATACTCATCAAATTTTTACTGAATTTAACTGAAGCATACTGATTGAAGAATATACATTGGGTGTGTACCATTATCAAAGCAGAAATCAAAGAAATTACATATCAAAAGTATTTTATATTTGGAAAACTTGCTTTTAATAGCAAAAGTCCCCTCTAAATGCACCTCAAGAGAAAGACATTCAGCCACAGACCAAAATAGTTTTTATAATACTTCCGAACATTTTCAAGCATTCTATCTATAATTTCCAGGAGGCCCTCTAAAAACTTTTAATAGTAAAAATAAAATAAATCTTGAGAAACAATGCAGAAAATAAATTAATGTTCTTGAAAATTTTCTTCCTTAGACACATGGTCTCTATTTAGCTTATATGACTGAAGTAATATAAAGTATATAAATAAGATAAAGTATATGAATATAAAGTAATGTAAGTATGAAGTGAATTTTTCTTTAAAGGAAACAAAAAAAAAAAAAAGGAAACTCACCTTAGAACTAGCTGTAACATCACATCTTCACAATGTAAACCAATGAGAGTTCTGAACAATGCCAGGGACACCACACAAAGCTGGTAAGCAAGAGACACATATTCTAGTTCAGATGTTGGAACGATAACTGCACTCCCCACAGATGGTAAATAAATCAGAATTACAAAATAAAATGGCCTCTCTTTTTATTTAGCAGTTTTGATAAAAAGCATGCTGTTGCCAGAGAGAACATGTATTCAGGGTATCAATTCTATAGGATTTGATTAGAAAGCCAGTGTCTGGAATTATGCCACTGTGCAGAATTATCCTCCTACAAAAATGCCTGTGCTCATATTTCCAACTTTTAAAGATCCAGACAGATAAACATTCCCTCTACAATTCTCCAGTTCTCTCTCTCTCTCTCTCTTTCTTTCTCTCTCTCTCTCTAACACACACACACACACACACACACACACACACACACATTCACCCACACTCCTGTTTAGGTAATTTGTTTTCCTGAGTTATTTTCAAATATGACATTAGTTATTAGACAGGGCTCACAGAAAATTGCATATAACCTAGCCAAGTCTCCCTTCAGAGTTCTTAGCCTCAAGCTCAGCTCCTCTCTTGGCTTTGGGGCAAACATTTTCCTTGGCTCCATTTCCCATTGTGCTGATGGTGAGATAATGTTCTTTTCAAAGATGTTCATCAAAAAACAAGAATTCTATCTATCTCTGATTTCCAAAAAGAAAAGGTAAACTGCCAAATAGGGGAGATACCCAAAGGTGTATTGTAAAATCTTTGTACCCTTTTGAGTGTAAGCTTTTATCAATCTACTGGGCGATTTAAGTAATTTTAAGTTCTCATTCTTTGTACGGAAGAATAAATGCTAGTCTGTCTTCTAGGCAGGCTGGACTTAAAATCTGGCCAATGAAATCCACAACAAGGCTGTAAAGAAAGAGTTTTACTTAGCCTAACCCAAAACATCTCTTAGTCTCAGGGCAGGTCATGTACTTGTAGTTAGCTAGAAGCAACATACTCTGTTCCCATTACCAAGTCTTTGCACATGTGGTTCCATTACCTGCAATGCCTTTTCCTGACTCCTCCACTGCCTATCTATTCTCAAAGTCTTAGCTAAGGCATCACCTCACTTAAGAAATCTTTCTGTTCTGTCTCACAATATTACCATCCAACACCTCCTTTCCCCAGCTTAGTTAGGTTTCCTTCTTATCGATTGCCGCAGTATCCCCTGCAAATCACTGTTACTTTATTAGATTACATAGTAATAGTATATAATAATTACATAACTGCTCATTGTTAAGGGTGAGCAGATTTCAGTTTCAGTGCTTTTCTATAAAACTCCTATCTGGCCTCTTTGTTGAAATGAATAAGCTGACTCTAAAATTCATATGGAAATGCAGTTGACCCAGAATAGTCAAAACAAACTTGAAGAAACAAGTTGGAGAACTCACCATGCCTGGTTTCAAAACGTTACAAAGCTACAGTAATCAGGTAAACTGCCAAATAGGGGAGTTTATACACTCTGCTGAGTGTATCTGTCTTTTTATTATTGAGTTGTAGGAGGTGTATCTGTCTTTTTATTATTGAGTTGTAGGAGGTGTTTACTCTGTATACAAGTACCTTATCAGATACATGATTTGCAAAAATTTCCTGCCACTCTGTGAATTATCTTTTCAAGTTCCTGTTGTTGTCCATTGAAGGCAAAAGTTTTTAATTTTGATAATTTCCAATTTATCAATTTTTTCATTTGTTGTTCATGCTATTGGTGTCATATCTAAGAAAACATGGCCAAAGCTACAAGGAGTTACTCCTATGATTTCTTATAAGAGTTTTATAGTTTTAGCTCTTACATTTAGGTCTTTGATCCATTTTGAGTTAAGTTTTTATATGGCATGAGGTGAGGATTCAGCCTTATTATTTTGCACATGGATATCCAATTGTCTCAGCACCATTTGTTAAAAAGACTATTCTTTCTCCCACTGAGTGGTCTTGAAATCTCATTGAAAACTAAGTGACCATAAATATACGAGTTTATTTCTGGATTTTCAATTCTGTACCACTGATCTGTATGTCTATCCTGTACCACACTGCTCTGATTACTGTAGCTTTGTAACGTTTTGAAACCAGGCATGGTGAGTTCTCCAACTTGTTTCTTCAAGTTTGTTTTGACTATTCTGGGTCAACTGCATTTCCATATGAATTTTAGAGTCAGCTTATTCATTTCAACAAAGAGGCCAGATAGGAGTTTTATAGAAAAGCACTGAAACTGTAGATCAATTTGGGGAGTATTCCTATATTAACAATATTAAGTCTTCTGGTCTATGAACATGGGGTGTTTTCTCATTTATTTAGGTCTTCTTTAATTTAAACAATGTTTTATAGTTTCTGCAGCATAAGTTTTGCACTTCTTTTGTAAATTTATTCATATTTTATTCTTTTGATGTTATTCTAAATTGATTTTTGTACATTAATCTTGTATCCTGCAACCTTACTATACTCATTCATTCTAAAAATTTTTAGTGCATTCCTTAGTTTTTTACATACAAGAGCATGTCATCTACAAACATGGATTATTTTACTTTTAGTATAAATGTTTTTTATTTTCTTATTTATTTGCCCTGGCTAGAACTTCAAGTACCATCTTGAACAGAATTGATGAGAGAAGGCATCTTACCTTATTCCTTATCTTACTGAAAAAACATTCTTCACCATTAAGTATGATGTTAGCTCTGACATTTTCATAGATGCCTTTTATCAGATTGCTAGGAAATTCCCCTCTATTTCTAGTTTGTTGAGTATGCTGTTGATAATCATGATGTTTTCCTTTATCTTGTTGATACGATGTATTACTAATTGGTTTTCAGACCTTAAAGCAGCTTTACAATCCTAGTTTGATAAATCCCACTTGATCATGGTGTATAATCCTTTCTACTTACTCTAATTTCATTTGCTAGTGTTTTATTGAGAATTTTGGGGCCTATATTCATAATAGCTGTTAGTGTATAGTTTTCCTGTGGTATATTTGTTTAGTTTTGGAATCAGAATAACACTGGCTTCATAGAATGAGTTGAGATGTATTTCCTCCTCTTCTAATTTTTGAAAGATTCTGTGAAGAATTTGTATAAATTGTTCATTTTTTAAACTGATAAAGAATACATAACATAAAATTTAACATCTTAATGATTTTTAAGCATACAAATCACTACTGGTAACTATATTCACATTGTTGCACAACAGATCTCTAAAACGTTTACACTTTGCAAAACTGAAACCACCAAACAACTCCCCATTTTCCCCATCACCCAGCTCCAGGAAACCATCATTTTACCCTCTGTTTCTTTAAGTTTGACTATTTTAGATCCTTCACATGAGTGGAATCCTACAAACGTCTTCACATGTCTTTTTTGTGACTGGCTTACTTCATTAGCATAACACCCTCAAAGATCATGTTGTAGCATGTGACAAGATTTCCTTTTTTTAAGGTTGAATAACATTCTATTCCACTGTGTGTATATGACATACTCTCTTATCTATTCATCCATCAATGGACAATCTAGGTTGCTTCAACCTCTTGGCTATTGTGAATAATGCTGCAAAGAACGTGGGTGTACAAATATCTTTTCAAGATCCTGCTTTAAATTCTTTTAGATATATACTCAGAAGTGGGATTGCTGGATAATGCAGTAATCCTATGTTTAATTTCTTGAGAAACCTCCATGCTGTTTTCCATAATGGCTGCACCAATTTACATTCTCATAAACAAAGCCCAAAGGTTTCAGTATTTACACATTCTCACCAACACTTACATTTTTCTATTTTTTTTATAGTGGCCACCATAATGGATATGAGATAATATCTCATTGTGGTTTTGATTTACACTTCTCTAATCTTTTCATATGTTTTTTGGTCATTTGTATGTCTTGTTTGTAGAAATATTCAAGTACTTTGTTCATTTTTAAGTTAGATTGTTTGGGTTTTTGGTTGGTGATGAGTTATATAACTTTTTATATATTCTGGATACTATCCCTTA
This sequence comes from Aotus nancymaae, assembly GCF_030222135.1. Lineage (NCBI taxonomy): Eukaryota > Metazoa > Chordata > Mammalia > Primates > Aotidae > Aotus > Aotus nancymaae. Next base: position 15,906,773 of record NW_026988447.1, read on the forward strand.
TCACATATATGACTTATAAATATTTTCTCCCATTTTGTAGGTTGCCCTTTCACCTTGTTGATTATTTCACTTGATATGCCTAAGTTGTTAAGTTTGGTGTACTCCCAGCTGTCTATTTTTCCCTATGCTTCTGGTGTCATATCCAAGAAATTATTACAAAATCCATTGCTATGAAGTTTTCCTCTGTTTTCTTCTAGGAGTTTGGTACTTTTAGATCTTATGCTTAGGTCTTTGATCCATTTTGAGTTAATTTTTTATATTGTGTAAGGTAAGGGTTCAACTTCATTCTTTTGCATGTGGATATCCAGTTTTACAAGTATCATTTGTTGATGAAACATCTTTTCTTATTGTGTAGTCTTCGCAGCCTCATCAAAGATCATTTACCATAATACAAGGGTTCATATCTGTTTCATTCTGTTTTCTATTCTGTTTCATTGGTCTTTATGCCAGTACCACACTGTTTTGTATTACTATTGCTTTGTAATATGTTTTAAAATAAGGAAGTGTGAACTCTCCAACTTTTTCCTTCTTTTTCAATATTATTTTAGCTATTCATGGTCCCTTGAGATTTCATATATATTTTAGGATTTTTTTTTCTATTTCTGCCCAAAAAATGCCATTCGGATTTTGTAAGAAATTGCATGGAATCTGTAAATTGCTTTGAGTAATATGGCCATTTTAACAAAAATAAGTTTTTCAATCCATGAACATGGAACGTCTTTCCATGTATTTGTTCTTCTTTCATTTCTTTCAATAATGTTTTGTAGTTTTCAGTGTACAAGTCTTTCACCTCCTCAGTTAAGTTTATTCCTAAGTATTTTATTCTTTTTGATGCTATTATAAATAGCTTTTTCAAATTTCCTTTTCAGATTGTTCATAGTTAATATATAGAAATTATTTATGTGTGTTGACTTTGTATCCTGCAACTTTACTGAACTCGCTTGTTAGCTCTAACATTGTTTTGGTGACCTCTTTAGGGTTTTCTATATACATGATCATGTTGTCTACAAACAGAGACAGTTTAACTTCTTTCTTTCCAATTTAAATGCCTTCTATTTCTTTCTCTTGCCTAATTGCTCTGGCTAGGACCTCTAAGTGGCCATCCTTGCCTTGTTTCTGATTTTAGAGAAAAAACTTTTAGTCTTTCACCATTGAGTAAGATGTTAGGTGTGGGCTTTTCATGTAAGGCCTTCACTAGGTAGAAGTTGTTTCCTTATATTTCTAGTTTGTTGAGTGTTTTTATCATGGAAGGTTGTTGAATTTGTCAAGTGCTTTTTCTGCATCAATTGAGGTTACTCTGTGGGTTTTGTCCTTCATTCTGTTAGTGCGGTATATTACACTGACAGACTTTCCTATGGTGAAGCATCATTACATTCTAGGAATAAGTCACACTTGGCCATGTTGTACAGTCCTTATCATGTGCTGTTGAATTCTTTTTGCTAGTATTTTGTTAAAGATTTCTGCATCAATAGTCATCAGGGATACTGGCCTCTAGTTTTCTCGAAGTATCTTTGTCTAGCTTTGGTATCAGAGCAAAACTGGCCTCATAAAATTAGTTTAAAATGTTTCTGGATCTTCAATTTTTTAGGCATTCAAGGATGATTGATGTTAATTCTTGTGTACATGTTTGGTAGAATTCGTCAGTGAAGCCATCTGGTCCTGGGTTTTTCTTTGTTTTAAGATTTTTAAATTATTATTACTGCTTTGATCTCCTTACTAGAGGTAAATCTGTTCAGATTTTTTTTTTATGTCTTCATGATTCAGACTTGGTAGGCTATATGTTTCTAAGAATGTATCCAGGTCTCCTAAGTCATTCAGTTTGTTGGTATATAATTGTGGCATGCTCTTTTTTATTTCTATGGCATAAGTTGTAATGTCCTCTTTCTCGTTTCTAATTTTAGTTATCTGAGTCATCTCTCTTTTTTCTTAGTTAATCCAGCTAATGGTTAATCAATGTTGTTGTTGTTATTGTTGTTTCAAAAAACCAAGTCTTGGTTTCATTGATTTTTTTTTCCATTCTTTAATTTATTTTTGCTCTGATCTTTATTATTTTCTTCCATCTGCTAACTTTAATTCATTCTTCTTTGTCTAGTTCCTGGAGATGTATAGATTGTTGCTTCAAGATTTTCTTTTTTAACCTAAGTATTTACAGCTATAAAATTCCCTCTTAGTACTGCTTTCACTGCATCTCATAAGTTTTGCCATGTTGTGCTTTTATTTTCACTTGTCTCCAGATATTTTCTAAATTCCCTTGTGGTTTCTTCTTTGGCCCAAGAATCTGTTGCTTAATTTGTATATATTTGTAATTTTCTCCAGTTTTCCTTCTGCTATTTATTTCTAGTTTCATTCCATTGCAGTCAGAAAAAAATTATTTGTGCGCTTTCAATTTTTGTAAATGTGTTGAACCTTGCTTTATGACCTAACATGTGGTCTATCCTGGAGAATATTCCATGTGTATTTGAGAAGAACATATATCCTGCTATTGCTGGATGAAGTATTTGGTATATGTCTGTTAGGTCCAATTGGTTTATAGCGTTGTTTAAATCCTCTGTTTCCTTCTTTATCTTCTGTCTGATATTTCTGTCCACTAAATATTGGGGCATTGAAGTCTCCTGCTATTATTGTGCAGCTGTCTATCTCTCCCTGTAATTCTGTCAATATTTGGTTCATATATTTGGGAACTCTGATTTTATGTTCATATAGATAGAGATAATTTTTATATGCATATATATATTATTTTTATATCTTACTAGTGAATTGACCCTTTTATCATTGCATAATGTCATTTCTTATCTCTTGTGTCCTTTTGTGTCTCTTTATCTTAAAGTCTAATTTTTAAATATAAGTACAACCATCTCTGCTTTCTTTCAGTTACCATTTGCATGGGATATCTTTTTCCATCTTTTGACTTTCAGCTTATGCATGTTCTTAGATCAAAAGTGAGTGTCTTTCAGACAGTATATTCTTGGATCTTGTCTTTTTATCTCTTTAGCCAGTTTATATCTTTTGATTAGGGTGTTTAATCCATCTATATTTAAAATAATTACTGAGATGGAAGGACTTAATATTGCTGTTTTGTTGTTTTTTAAGTGTCTTGCAGCTATTTTATTCCTCTTTTCCCAATGAACAGACGGAACATAAGCAGCAAGCAATGTCAAGCAAGCAATTCACTCTTCTCTTTCCCTCACAAGGCAAAAGTCAGTAATTGGAAGTTTTCTGTGGATCTTGCCACACTGTGGTGGGGAGGGGGCATGGCTAGAGCAGGTAATAATGCCACCAGTTTTCCTACACATTCAATATGTCTCTTCTTGGCTTTGTGCTGCAACCTTTTAACCGGTGTTCTTACAAAGTTTCTCAAGTTCTTACAAAGGCAATTTGCATAAATTTTTGTTAAGTAGGTTTCTCTGTGAGGGAATAAGGACCTGGGTGTTCCTATTCCACCACTTTGCTGACCTTACTTTTTAACTAGTCCCTAAATGTTTGATAGAATTCACCAGTGAGGCCATCTGGGTCTGGGCTTTTCTTCGTGAGTAGCTTTTTAAACTTCTATTGTAATCTCTTATTTTGATATAAATTTATTTAGATTTTCAATTTCATAAGTTTGTGTCTTTCTAGAATTTGTCTGTTTCATCTAAGTTATCCTCTAGCATACAGTTGCTCATAGTACTCACTTACAATTGATTTTATTTCTGTAAGATTGATAGTAATATCCTCCTCTTTCATTTCTCATTTTAGTAATTTGAGACTTCCCTCTGTTTTCCTCAGTGTAACTAAAGGTTTGTCAATCTTGTCAAAAAATTAACTTTTTATTTCACCTATCTTCTCCATTTTTAAAATTTTCAATTTCATTAACTTCTGCTCTAATCCTTATTGTTTTCTTTCTGCTTGCTTTGAGTTTGCTCTTCTTTTTCCAGTGTGTGGAAGTAGAAGCTTAGGTTGCTGCTTTGAGCTCTTTCCTCTTCTTTTAACATATGTGTTCACAACTATATATTTAACTTTAAACAATGCTTTTACTGTGTCTCATAAATCTGGGTATATATCATCTTCATTCTCATTTATCTCAAAGTAAATTCTCATTTCCCTTGTGATTTCTTCTTTGACCCACTAATTAGAAGTGTGTCATTTAAATTCCATATACTTGTGAATTTCCCAAATTTCTTTCTGTCAATAATTTTTTAATTTCCATCCATTATGATCAGAGAACATACTCTGCATGATTTAAATCCTCTTAAATTCACTGAGGCTTGTTATATGGCCTAGCATATGGTCTGTCTTGGAGAATATTCTATGTACATTTGATGAGAATGTATATTATATTACTGTTAAGTGTGGTGCTAATTGAATATTTTCTCTAGTATAACATTTTAATTCCTTTAAATGATTTTTCCACTATATTTTTTTAGTTATTTTCTTGCTTTAGGGCTTCCAGTATACATTTTAACTTAACAGAATTTACTTCAGATTTATATTAAATTAGCTCTGGTAAAATACAGAAATATTACTCCTACATAAGTCTATTCCCTCTTCCTCCCTTTGTGCAATTATTATTATACATATGACCTCTATATATGTTACAAACCAAATGACAGATACATTCTCATTTGTTTGTTTTTAAAACAAGAATTGCAATTAAGTAGAAAAAGCCTTTGGGGAGGAGTATTTTTCAAGCTAATTAGAGCTTCAAAATAAAGAATGACCACCCAAATTCACAACTTTCCAAACTTCCATTTCAAAACAACTCATGGGCAGAAATATGATCTCCAATACCCAGACTTGATGCACTCCGGTTCCTTGTTTTTACCTGCACTTAAGTCCACATATTCCCCTGCATCTTGCCCACACAGAATTGCATCTGCTAGTTCTACAGAAGAAAGTGCTAATACAGAGAAATCGAGAAAGGCACCCTATGAAAGGCAGGAGGTGTCACCTCTTTGACAGAAGAATTCCTGAGACCAAAACATATTACCCTGTTCATCTCTACCTAAGTAGAAAGAAAGTAATGGCCACAAAATGATAACAACGAAAGAAAGAAAGAAAGGAAAGAAAGAAAGAAAGGACAGAAAGGACAGAAAGGAAAGAATGGGGGGGAGGAAAAAGAAAAAAAAGAGCAAAAGAGAATATTAATAATTTCATTCCCAAAACAAACTCTGCTGAAATCTGTTCTGAGTTATAAGTTCCCTTCTGCTAGAGTTCTCCTTACCCGAAATGGGGTGTTGATTCGACTCGTGAGAGTGTCTAGGATGTGGACGTTCTCGTGCTGGTGCAATAGGATAAAACGGAGGAAGATCTCAAGCAGTGCTGGCTCAGAGATGCTACGCAGGAAAAGGTCCAGATACGCAGTTGTGGTCATGACCTCCTCCACAGTCACCTACGACCAACAACAGAGTAAGCACAGGTGAGCCTCCTCTTGATGCTGTGATACACGCCTTTCCCGCGGACCCCAGCCTCACCACAGTCACCCCATCAAGGCAAGAACACGCCTGCCACGAAAACACACTTCACAGCTTTATCTGAAGCCTATAACCTATTCACATTCCACAATACCTCATACTGCTTTCACCCTTTAATTCAGTAAGGGAAAAGAAAGGCATAAAGAATCAATTCAAGTGTTCTGACAACTCTAATCATCAAATGCAGTTCAAATACCATAAAGATTTTAGGGTGTAATCAAAAATGAAGAAAAAAGATAATTGAAAGTATTTACACGGTTAGTAAAGGATTAATTAGAAAGCTCAGAATAACTTGTTTCATTATTAGTCATTCAATAAACATTTATTGGGACCTGCTATGTACAAGGAGCTGAAAACATAAGAACATTCTTTATGTCCAAGAAGATGAGCTATAACAAGCAAAACGATAATATAAATTGCAAAGGAGCAGTAGAGACACAAAGTGCTGCAGATGTTCAGATGTGTTTCTGGAGAGTTGCAAGTCAAATTTTTATAACTGAATAATACACATCAAATGTTATTTATAAAGCACTATAAGAACTTACTGCTTATAAAGTAACTGTGACTTTTTTATAATACAAATTAATATTTGCTACCTGGTATGATATTCTCATGAGTAAAATGTCAACTTTTCAGTGAATAACACTCTGAAGAGCCAAGTTTTTCAAGAAGCTGAGGATTTGATGCTTAACGTATCAAAATTCTAACCTTAAACACTTTTATTGGGAATATTTTAAGAGCTAGTATATATATCTTTGCCCTCCTAAGATGAGAATATACCATCTCTTAATAAATAGAGGTCATTCCCAGAGTCATCAATTGTCCTGCATAAGTATAAAGAAACAGCCACACCTGAATGCATGAAAACCACCAGAGAAATAGTTCAAACTTTCAGAGTCTAATACCACATACCCTAGAAATCTTAGCAATACTTCCACCATGATACAAATGCACTCGATTTTAAACAGAACAGATGGCAATACTTTTTGAGTAATTTTTATTTTCTCTTTTCCATTTTTTAAAATCTTCTTTCTTTCTCTTCCTTTAAAAGTGTTAGCTGTCACATTATCGTACGGTTACTGGGCCATTCCTTTTATATTCCATTCCTCTTCCCCTTTTTATTTTCGGCTTTCAAAATCCACAGATTAGTTTAGAAACCAGATGTCCAGATCTGCTACATAAGTGTAGATGAGCCCTGAGTGGATGCATCTGTGCATAAAGGCTTGGAGATATCTATTTTGGCTGCTTAAATTACTTTTAAAAAGTTCTTGGTGCTCAGCTATCTTCTGGATAGATGAACCCAGGTGGATAAGGTATTACCAAATCAGTGTGTCTGTTTTCTTTATCCTAAGCAAGGCATGCTCATCCAGTGCATTAGAATCTAATGAGAAGTCATTCCACAGTGGTCTGAGTACATATCATAGTGCAAATCCACTTCTCCCAGCTTGGTGCCAACACTGCAAACTCTCAGACATTCAATACACCACTATGTCATCTGACCAACTTCAAAGAGCTCTCTGTGGCCCAAATATAGCAACAGAAACAGGTAAGCATCGACTATTTAACAAATAAATCGCATTGAGAAGAGTGCTTTTTATGGTCTGCCCCTGCTTCTGAAACAAACTGCTTCCATCTTCGTGTTTCCTGATGTTTTCTAGTCCCATGTATGGAGCACTCCGAATGCTGCCCTGGGACACACACTGTGTTTTTTCCTTTATTACCCCAATGCAATGTACAAAGCCTGGCACATAGAATGTACTTTTTCCTGAGTGAATCACAGCCCCAAAGATCTAGTAATTTATATTTGCCAGAGTTTAGTTTGACTTTTAACTATTTTTTTATCCTCTACATGTGTCCTGAAGGCCCCAGAGAGTAGAGAGACATATTCTATAAAGATCTCTGTAATAACTGATGTCACCAATCATAGCTAAGAGGGAAATGAATCCTACATTAGCTCACATCCACTTCACTACTGCAAACTTGGGACCCTTTAGCAGAAACTTAATCCTAAATGATTTAGGCAACAATCTAATTCCCCAACAATCTTGATCACTAGAAAAATCTGCATAATCGTTACAAACAGGCCATGTATGTAGTTTCTGTAATACAATATTTTCAACTTATCTATGGAACACTGCTGAACTGACACGTCATACAAATTCAAGTCTTTGTACCAATAATGTAGCATCAGCTTTTTCCCCCTTAAGTTACACATGACTTTAATAAGCTCAAAAGCACAGCAATAAACTCCTTAGACTATAAGTCTCAGTCTTTGAGGGCTAACATGAAAGAAGGGCAGTAAACATCTATTGTTTACTACTGTTAGGCTGTATAAATGAAAATATTTCTTTTTTAGAAATCAAAGCTGTCATTTACAAGCTAAGAGGATTTAAGAAAGCACTTGGAGGGGCAGCCTTTATATAACATGCTATAAATATTAAAAACCCAAGTCCATTAAGCATTAAGTTGCATATTCTTTATAAACTGAGGTCATACTCACCTTAAACAAATACCCAAACCAGGAAAATCCGGCTCCCTCTCCTTCCATCTTTTCCTTCCATCATATCCTCAGAGCCTTTAGGAGCTTTTTATACCAGAAAATCTTTTCCTGCCCCATTATTTTACTTTCAGAAACTTCCTCTAATCCCCCAAATAGGCAACCTCCTCAACGAGGATGAGACCAGAGCCTAAGTGTGATCATTTGGAAAGCTAACAATAAAACACCAGGGAAAAGATGCTCTGCTGTGCAGAATGTAAAACAAAATCTTCTGCTAATGCCCTAAAGATGAGTTAGCAAGACTAGAAAGTTGTATCCTCTTCATGCTTCCGTTATGAAGGGCAATCAGCTGCTAATGTAAGTAAGACTTTCTGTCTTAGAGATGACTATCAATATTTATTTACCTTGTTCTATAAAGAATTGCAGGTAGCTACAAATGTATATAGTAATACTAATAGAAACAATAAATGACATTCTACCTTACTGCCATATCATACACAATAATAAAGTTTAGGGATACTAAAGCTTAAGAATGTTATTTCATACTAAAGGTGGGCCACAATGACTGAAATAACCTAAAGAAAATTCAGTGTTTTTTTTTTTTTTTTTTTTTTTTATTGCATTTTAGGTTTTGGGGTACATGTGAAAAACATGCAAAGTTGTTGCATAGGTGCATTCATGGCAGTGTGATTTGCTGCCTCCCTCCCCCTCACCCATATCTGGCATTTCTCCCCATGCTATCCCTCCCCAACTCCCCCCCCGCTGTCCCCCCCACTCCCCCGCAACAGACCCCCGTGTATAGTGCTCCCCTCCCTGTGTCCATGTGTTCTCCTTGTTCAACACCCTCCTATGAGTGAGAACATGTGGTGTTTGGTTTTGTGTTCTTGTGTCAGTTTGCTGAGAATGATGGTTTCCAGGTTCATCCATGTCCCTACAAAGGACGCGAACTCCTCATTTTTAATGGCTGCATAATATTCCATGGTGTATATGTGCCACATTTTTCCTGTCCAGTCTATCATCGATGGGCATTTGGGTTGGTTCCAGGTCTTTGCTATTGTAAACTGTGCTGCAATGAACATTCGTGTGCATGTGTCCTTATAGTAGAACGATTTATAATCCTTTGGATATATGCCCAGTAATGGGATTGCTGGGTCAAATGGAATTTCTATTTCTAGGTCCTTGAGGAATCGCCACACTGTTTTCCACAGTGGTTGAACTAATTTACACTCCCACCAACAGTGTAAAAGTGTTCCTATTTCTCCACATCCTCTCCAGCATCATCTATTTTCTCCAGATTTTTTAATGATCGCCATTCTAACTGGCGTGAGATGGTATCTCAATGTAGTTTTGATTTGCATTTCTCTAATGACCAGTGATGATGAGCATTTTTTCATATGTTTGTTGGCCTCTTGTATGTCTTCTTTTGTAAAGTATCTGTTCATATCCTTCGCCCATTTTTGAATGGGCTTGTTTGTTTTTTTCTTGTAAATCTTTTTTAGCTCGTTGTAAATTCTGGATATCAGCCCTTTGTCAGATGGGTAGGCTGCAAAAATTTTTTCCCATTCTGTTGGTTGCCGATTCACTCTATTGACTGTTTCTTTTGCCGTGCAGAAGCTGTGGAGTTTGATTAGGTCCCATTTGTCTATTTTGGCTTTTGTTGCCAATGCTTTTGGTGTTTTGGTCATAAAGTCCTTGCCTACGCCTATGTCCTGAATGGTTTTGCCTAGGTTTCCTTCTAGTGTTTTTATGGTGTTAGGCCTTATGTTTAAGTCTTTAATCCATCTGGAGTCAATTTTAGTGTAAGGTGTCAGGAAGGGGTCGAGTTTCTGCTTTCTGCATATGGTTAGCCAAATTCAGTGTTTACAAACAAATAATTGACCCTGACAAGAACAGTTGTTACTCTAAAGAATGTATCTGCTTAAGCACTATTATGTGATTACTTTCAACCCAAGTTCCAGAATAGAGGCCTGACTCAGGTACTTGATTTTACTGCTATCGAGGCCAGTTTAGTCCATCCTTGGAAATAAACCTTTCTCCGCCCATCTTCTCCACATTCCTAAAGCCCTTGCCCAGGTCCTTCTTCACACCAAGAATCTTCACCAATCCCTTAAGCTGGTGTTTTTGAAACTATAGTTTGAGATCCAAGAGTGGGTAGTGAATTCAGTTTTTGGTTCATTAATGGTTTAGACCAGATTCCAATAGAAACTATTAGAGTACCCTGAATGTATGTAGTAAGGGCAAGTCCTGTTTTGTCAAACTTGTGTATACATATTTTGTTGGAAATATACATAAGGCAACACATATATGTGCTTTGCTTGCAAATTCAGTAAATACACATATATATGAAAACATATAAAATATATTTCTGACTGTGAGCTGAAGCCAAAAACATCTGAAAAACACCACAGGAGCACAGTTCACAATCATCTATGTCATCCTTTCACCCACCAGTTCTCATCCCCAGTTTCCTGTGCTAAGCTATAACCCAGCACGGTCTGGCCTGGAAGAAGTGCACACATAGGTGAGATCAGTTTTCTGAACAGAACGGCGACTGAATTTACAATCTACTCTTTTTTTGTCTTAGGCTAAGAGCTCCAAAAGTGTGTTTTTATTTTTTATTAGAATTTCAAGCTTCTCAGAAATAGGCAAAATGGACAGTGTGTTTTCTTGTGGACAGGGTATTTGTTTAAGGTGCGTATGACCTCACCTTAAAAAGGAGGAGGGTGGGGAGGGGTGAGGTGACATCACACATCACATTCCACTTATATAAAACCAAAGCTCTACAAAAAAATTAAAGCCAGAACCAAACCCAGCCATCATGCCCACAACTGCAGCAGCACATTAATTTATTGCACAGCATAGGAATGAAATTGAGCATATAGACATTCTGACCTTTCTGTAATCAGCTCTAGTTGGGCAATCCCATTTGCATCTAAATTAGCACCAGAATCCTCACTATAATGGCAGGTTTATGTGTGTCCTGAAAAATACATTTCCCACCTGCTAACTGTTTTTTTGTGATCTACTCACATTGGAACAAACAGATGGATCCTACCTTCTGTCACTCAGGCAGGTGGCAGGCAGTGGGGTCAGGTGACAGTGGCACCCTCTCCAAATTAGTAGCCACCCTTCCTTGGCTTTTCCTTTGATACCAGAGGAAAAAACTAGCTAACTGCTGGTTCATCTGGGTCATCGGAGAGTCATCAGCCCCAGTGGCTCCAACCAGAGTGAGGCTCTCGCTGAACTCAGCAGAGGGGAAAAGAAGGACAAGGCTGGATCACACAAAACAGGAGTGAAAGGGTCTCAACAGGGAATACCGGCTACAAGCCTGCCTGCTGCTGCCAGAGAGAGCCAAGCCAATGGACAGGCAGGAGGCACATCCACCCACCTGCAGCCAAGGGCAGCAGCTGGATGGGCTCTTCACAGCCATCTTCTCCCCTCCAAGGACACGAAGCACCAAGAAGAACATTCAACTACAAAAGGAAAGACAGACACCCTGGTTCTCAGCAAGCAGCTCTACTGTTTCAGCCAAAAATTCAGGACAGAAAATATTCAATGCCTCCAGATCTGAAAATAGTCTGCAGTTGATGATTCTGGCTCCCTCCCACCAGCTCCCCATGCCTCCCTTCTGCTCTCCGACCTCTAGGCCACACGCTACATTGCTAGCACCGCCAGAGGCCAGCTGGGGAGGTGAATGGAGGTGACAGCCAAAGTCAGCAAGTTTGCTGATTTATTCCTAAAATATTTGAGGAAGGAGGAAACAGGGTGGCTACAATGAGGATTTCAGCAACATGTTTTGAGGCAAGTGTATTAAAATAAAAGCCAATCTCTGCCGTTTCTTCCCCACATTTTTTCATTGGATCTGTAATACATTAAATATATTAGTGTAATATATTCATATTTTCTGGGAGAAAAGGGAAGCAGTGAACCAATGGCTTTTCAGGGTCCTTCCAGACCCTGAATGGTGAAACACTGCTCATCTCCCCAACAGAAGTTGGAGCTGGGGTCTGTCTGCCTGGGGAAAACCAGGCACCAGAGGCACACATGGGCAGCAGTGCCACTCACACCACAGGCAGTGGCAGTGCTTCCAAGGCCATGTGGCTTCCTCACTGAGTGCTGCTTCTCTGAAGCTGCTCTCAATGCATTTAACTGGCCTGAATTTGAGGTTTTCTGAATAAACACTGATGACCCGTCCCCCAAGTACAAACTTTATTATCTGGGATTTGGTTGATTGTTTTTCTGCACTTCCCATTTTGTTCTCGGTGTGTAGGTTACCTTGTCATGAATATTGTCAACTGTTATGGATGCTGCACCTTTGGGGCTCCTAACTTTTCCTACATCTCCTCGCAACGGGAACATATCAGGAATGGCCCTATTCAACAAACATTCAGGCAGGTGTGAAAGCTCTGCACCGGGTGAGGGGACAGAAAGATGAACAAAAAACAGTTCTGGGTGCTTTGCTATTGTAAGCAGAAGCCAAACGCATTAGGAAATTCTACTTAAGACCTGAACTTATGTGAGATCTATACCAGGAGTCAGAGTTATGCTAGCCTTGCAGAGAATACGGCTGCCAGCTCTGAGTAGAAAATGAGGTTTTGAGGAAAACAAAGAGAGGAAGATAATAGAGAATGGTTTTCAGAAAAAGGAGAGGCTTTGGAGCTGGACAAGCTAGAGTTCAATTCCTAACATTTATTACCTGTATGACCTTGATTGTGTTATTTAATCTCTGTAAGCCTGTTTCCTCCTCTGCAAAATGGGGATAATCCACCATCTTTGAAGGTATTCAGAGGATTAAAGAGAATGTGCATACATCTCAACACATAGAAGGCATTCAGTAAAGGATGGCTATTATTTCCCAACTTGGGTCATCAGTTTAAAATAAGCCAAACTGAGGCAAAAAAAAAAAAAAAAGGACCAGGAAGCACGCAGGAGTGTTGGTAGCAAAAGAACAAAATGTGCCTGTCTATACATATTTTTGGGGGTGGAGGGGGAAAAGTACAACCTCCCCTATAGAAAATGAACACCACATCCATTTCCACTCCCTCCCCATTCCCTCCCAGGCATTTTGCAGAATCAGAAGGTTTTGAGGTGGCCACAAGGGATGGGTTATATCAGCCCCAAAGATTCAGTGTGTCCTAGAATAGACTGTAGTTACAAGGGACACAGAAACTCTCCAAAACATATTTTCTTCTGTATTTGCCAATGTTAGTCAATCTAAACCTCATTCTAACCCTACAGGATGAGCTGACCAATACTGACAGAACAAGAATAAAGCTGACATCACCAATAAAAATGGTCCTATGTCCAATGGGTCGATGCTGCAATTAGGGTTGGCCAAGGTGAAGGGTTACTGCTTTCATTACATCAAAAGTTATTTCGCTTGCTTATCATAAACCTCTCTCTTTGGAGGGTTCAGCAAATAGCTATGTCTATAGCCTCCTTTCCTATACTATGTGTGCATAATTTGTACCCTGCAGCTTCATTATGATAGAATTTATTAGATTATAATTCAGTATATGATCCATTTTACTTGGACCTCATCTAATAAAGTTTAACTACTGAATATCCCAAATATCCCATAAGAAAGGTAATATATAGCATGGTTCTGAGGTAATAATTAACAAGGAAATATCAGGGGATTTTGGCTCAGAAACAAAGATCTGAAGAGTATTCCAAAGAATCACTTGATTCTTTTCTTTCCTGTTTACTAACTGTTCCAGAAAGAGTCCCTTTTTGATTCAAACTTCTTGGTTACAATTTGAAAAACAACAAAAACAACATCAGTGACCAGTATTGAGCACCTAGTACGTAACTAAGGACTATTCTAAGCATATTGTTTCAGTTATTTGAGTCCAAACAATCTTATGAGAACTAACTCCAGATGGTCTAAGCAGAAAAGATACTTACTGAAGGGGTGTCTCACAGAATCACCAGAAGGCTGGAGCAACAGACTTAGAAAGAAAAAGAGGTCTGGTGCTGGGCTGCCAAAACACAAACACCCACGACACCCTTCTTTCAAACACAAACAGAGATTACACAGCTTCTTTTGGCAACACAGCTTAGGGAGGCTCATAATCTTTTGAATCAGAAGAAAGTACTTATCATCATAAAGGGAGATTCCACCTGCTGTAATTGTACCTTACCCTGCCCTCATCTTAAAAAGTGCTGATGGAGAAATGCTGCCCCCGACAAAACTTGACTTTCCTATTAAAACTTATATTTCTTATTAAACTTCTTATTTCTTATTAAACTTCTCAGACTCCCCTTTTCTAGACTGTCAGTTCCCTTTCTCAGTTTTCATAATAAACATATCCATCCTTTAAGATTGCAAACTTACTACAGAAATGACTACATCTGACCTGCAATGTGAATCGTCAAAGGACCTGATGCACCGCCAGGTACTCAGAGTAATCAATAAATGTGTCAAGATGGAAATCAGCAGCCCTGTTACTAATAAAAACACTGGGTTTTCACAGCCCATGTTGGGGATGCCTTCCTTAGCAGGATAGGTATATTAATTTTACAATGCCTGAATAGCAGGGGAGATTTTCCATTTATAGTAAATAGCATTTCATTGAAAATACAGAGCGTAACTCATGCCATGCTCTTGAATTACGGCAACCTCAAAAAGTGATCCACTGGAAGAAAAGAAATGCTTCTTCAGGCTTCTCCCTATTTCTCTTCCTGATTAATAAGACAATATTGAGACTGACTTTGAAACCCACAGTGGAGGGGAAATGGTCCATGGGCCAGAACCCCAACCAGCAGCTTTTCCAGAATGAAGTATCTGAGAACCATTGCAAGAAGATAGCATCTAATGCCTGAAATTCCCCACACCCCCTGCCCCCAATTCAATCTCCTTGATGGGTTAAATATATCATTTGGGAGTGGAATTTAAATTTAGACTAATTTTCCGAGACACTAAAACTATAACAAAGCAAGCTCTGATGATAAAAGACAGATTTAACTCCTAGCTTATCTTCCATGAGTACTGAAAAGACCTCAACACAATGGGAAGGCAGAAAACACACACATATCTGCCCAAATAAATTCAATAATTCTAGTCATTCTGGTGGTTTCTCTCTGTTGTCTCAAACCTGTGCATCATGTGGCACTGGACAGTCACAGGGGAGCATCCCATCAGAATGATTCCTGCTTTACCTCACCTGAAATCCAAGTCAGACACAAAAGTGAGGGAACAGCAAACCCTCAAAAGAAAGTGAGTGTGGGGTGAGAGAAAATTATACCAAGAAGGTAAAATAAACAGACTAAACTCCTTTTCTGTTTTCCTGGCTTTTTGGTTTTCTTTCTTGAAGAAAAACTTGCAGGGCCTTTGTTGCTGATAAATTTTTAATGTTCTCTTAGGAGAGTGCACGGAAAGAATAAAAGATTCACACTAACTTTCAGACTAGACCTTCCCTCCTCTCTCTGCATTTGTTTCCAAGATGAATACCACCTGGCTGTCTTAGATAAGATGGGGTTTTGTGTGTGTTTTTTTTTAAATTATTTATCTGTGTATAAGGAGGGTGGGACCCTTTCTATCTTTTCATAATTCTGATGCTTAAGAACCGAATCATTTGGTATCATTATCTCCCTCATGCACTTGTTGAAGTTAAAAAAAAAAAAATCTAATTTTCCATTTCAAATCAGAGATCAATGTAAGCTTAATTTATAACCCTAATTTCCTTACCTACAATGGAAAAGAAGTGACATGAGGTGCTGCGGAGAGGTCAGGGATGAGTAAACTCTGCAGGACCTGTAGACCTGCTCAGCCTCTGAAAATTTACTCTGTGCTTATTTGTGATAAGACAATGAATACAGTTTTGTCAGCTAACTTCCATTATTTTAAAAATATAAAACCAGGCAAGAAGAGCTATACTAGAAGAAGGGGCAAAATCAGCCATGTCTAGGGTCAAATGCTTAAGACGACCTCTAGGCCAGCTGAGACTGGCCCCTGAGCCACAGTCAGCCCATATAGGGCATTTCTACAAATTAGTAAATAGATCTCTTTGAGCAAAGTAGCCCCCAGACCCACAGTTTGGTAAGCAGATGGCTTGGCCAGAGAAGAAGGTGCCTTCTGCCAATTAGATAAGGGTGCCTCTTCCTGTGGGTGGACACAGCCCCATGCCAGGATACAAAGTCTGGCAAACAAAACGAACACCATCTCTGCACCCTCAGCAGGCTGCCCCTGTGCAGTAAACAACCTGCCCAACTCCATGCTGTGGCCCTGCCAAGCCTATGCCTTTATAATAATTATAGTAATAGAAATTTCCAGTGTCCCATCAATAAAAATGAAATTTTGTTTACATGTAAGGAGTTTCGAGGTTTACAGCAGGCACTACTAAGTGTCTCCCCAATATTTTTTCTCCTTTTCTTCCTTGGGAATAAACTCTGACTTTATAAAGTTAAAAAAACACATTTTTCTGCTTCCTTTGCATCTAGATGTTATTATGTATGTCCTGGCTAGTGAGCTGGAAATAGAAGTGGTGTGTGAATACGAAAAGATCATCAAAGGATCATTTCTATAATATAAAGAGAGTTTTCTGTTATCTACAGCTAAACCTTAGGCACATGGAAACAGTGTTTTCTCTGAGTAAGAGAAGCAAGATACGTTTTGTAAGTAAATGTTTTGTAAGTAAAATTTCAACACCAGAAAGCACTTAGAACAGTGTCTGGCATATATTGGGTGCTTAATATATATATGTTGAATGAAATAATTAACAAATGTTTTAGACCAAAAGAGTATCAATGGCTGGGCATGGTGGCTCATGCCTGTAATCCCATCACTTTGGGAGGCTGAGGCAGGTGGAGTACAAAGTCAAGAGTTCGAGACCAGCCTGGCCAATGTGATGAAACCCCATGTCTACTAAAAATACAAAAATGAGCCAAGTGTGGTAGCAGGCGCCTGTAGTCCCAGCTACTCAGAGGGCTGAGATAGGAGAATGGCTTCAACCTCGGGGGTGGAGGTTGCAGATCGCACCACTGCACTCCAGCCTGGGTGACAGATGCAGTGAGACTCCCTCTCAAAAAAAAAAAAAAAATTACCAACTAACATTTATTTACAGACCATGATAAAGCAGAAAGGTAACATCAAGACTAATCTAGTAATATTCTCCAAATAAACCTCCATGGCCTAACAGTGTTTTCAAACTTTTTAACACCATGACTCATCATAATAAAACAATTTTACGATAATATCAATACTCACCATTACTAAGTGCAATGCACTCTGATATTTTCCATTTAATTCTACTTTAAGGGCTAATTGTGACCTACCAAACTGACTTCATGACTTACTCATGTGAAAACTCAGTGTTTGAAAACTGTTTAAAAATATACACTAGACAGACTAACTTCTCTGTTAGCTTTTCTGTTAACTAACCAGTAAGAGTCAACACTAACATTTAAGTTAAAAACCAATTTTAATTTACTGGAAAGAAACAGTGGCACAAATGACCAAAACACTGCTTTTATTTTGTTATTTTTGCACAATAGTTAAATATGATCACCGATATCTTTAGAAGTCTACAACATAAAGCAAGTAACGAGGCTTTCCTGGAAACCCCTCACTGACAGCTGGCTAGCTGACCTGTCCTTCTCAGGTATCAGCTCCTGCTTCCTGTTCCACTCTGGCACAGGGCAGCGTCCTCTCTCAGCACTCATCAAGGCCAAGCCATCCTTTCTCCAACCTTGGGTTCGTAACTTTCTACCCTGGGTGCTTAAAGTACTTGCATTAACCCATCTCTTTGCTGATCAGGGAATCACAAATGTGCTCCCTTTCTCAGCCAGGATTCTCTCAGGGTCTTCAGATGATAATTTTAGAAACAGAAAAACATCATGGGGTAGTACAAAATGGTCTGCAGTGGCAATGAATATAAGACACTTGCATTTTAATTCTTAGCATCTGGGGACCATGGGCAAGTGAAGTAATATTCTGGTGTCCCAACTGCTACAAATGCAAAACAAGCCTGATGTCTCAGGCCTGCATACTACATAATCTACCACAGTGAGTTGACATGTGTCAATGAAGAAACTTAATGATGAGAAGTGGTGAAGGCTTCTGTGAAAAGTGCCTTCCTCCACAGATTTTGGGAGCACATAAAGAAGTGAGGATCTACAAGATAATAGAAAAGCACTTCAGAACACTTAGAGGACCCTCTAATGCAAATTATAAAGCTGCCACATAAACCTTGTAAGCATAATCAAATGTTAAAGAATTGAAAGATCACCTGCTTCATATCCTCTATTCCTCTCACAAATATTAAGCTCACAGACTCCGAACATTTCTTTCCAAACCATGAGCCTTCGTTTTCTCTGCTGTAAAATGATGATGTTGAACTAGATGACCTACCCTCTCTATTACAAAAGTCTGTTCCAAAGCATTCTTTGATTCCACGTCAGTGACACAAAACTAAGACCTAATCTCAGTTCTTTGCCTTGGTGTTTTATTTTCCAGCATAACCAACACATCACTTTATTCTAATATAGTGATAAGAGTGCTACCCAGTTTCTTTCGACACATCTATTTAACCAACTGCATATATATTGAGTGTTTTCCAGGTGTACAATATGCTAGCAGCTGAGGATACACAAAAGAAGTATAAGAAACATTTATCCCTCAAAAAACTTACAATTGGCAGATAAAGCTCCTTTGATGAACGAGTGCTAAGCAGTGCAGTCCCATTTGAAAGTTCGGTGGCAGTTTGGAGATGAGAGAAGTCAGCAAACGCTTCAGTGCAAGGCTTCCAACCACAATGGTGCTTGTACCGAGACCTAACAGATGAATATACTTTTTTTTTTTTGAGACAGAGCCTCACTTTGTTGCCCAGGCTGGAGTGCAGTTGTGCAATCTCAGCTCACTGCAACCTCCTCCTCCCAGGTTCAAGCGATTCTCGTGCCTCACCCTCCTGAATAGCTGGGATTTCAGACATGTACCATCATGTCCAGCTAATTTTTGTATTTTTAGTAGAGAAAGGGTTTCACCATGTTGGCCAGGCTGGTCTCGAACTCCTAACCTCAAGTGATCCCCCAGCGTCAGCCTCCCAAAGTGCTGGGATTATAGGTGTGAGCCACTGCGCCTGGCCCAGATGAATACACTTTGGATGAACAGGGAAGAAGTAGAAAGGATAATCCAGCAGGAACATGGGAGCAAGAATGAACTGTTCAGAGGATGATGAGGGCATTGATCAGACTTTAGATCTGCATTTGAACATCATGAAGGGAAGGAGGGATCATAGGCAGGATGTGGCCACATCAGGAGAGGTCTTCAAAACCAGGTTAAGGACTCTGGATTATCTTCTGCAGGTCACAGGGACCATGATAGGTTCTTGGTGATGAGAGTGATATTTAAACCACTTCCATTTGTTTTTTTAAGTATAAATTACTACTTCCAAATTTTCTAGAACTTAGGTTGAATTTATGCAGACATGGTAAGAGTAAAATGAAGTCTCCAATCCTCATGTATCCTCCCACATGCAGAATCTCCTAGCAGCATACTTCTGGCCTCTCTCTGACTCACCCAGTAATTCTTCTCCCAGAGAGGAGTAACTTGTCATTTTGATGACCTTGGGATTGAGCCTCTCCCCTCTTCTCTTCTCCTGGGAGCCAGGCTTCCAGCAGAAAGTACATATTCAGGGGCCAGCAAAGTGGCTCACACCTCTAATCCCAGCACTTTGGGAGGCTGAGGCAGGCAGAGTACTTGAGGTCAGGAGTTCAAGACTAGCCTGACCTATATGGTGAATCTCCGTCCCTACTAAAAATACAAAAATTAGCCAGGCATGGTGGCACATTCCTATAGTCCCAGCTAATAGGGAGAACAGGGAGGCTGAGGCAGGAGGATCACCTGAACCCAGGAGATGGAGGTTATAGTGAGCCAAGATTGTGCCACTATACTCTAGCCTGGGCAAAAGAAGGAGACTCTGTCTCAAAAAAAAAAAAAAAAAAAATACATATTCATCTCTGCTCTTCCCCACCACAGGTTCTATGTCTGGGTGAGTCTAATTCTAGGATTAAATATCAGGAATGTTTGCCTACAGGTGTAAACCCTATTCTCTGGCATCAGTTTTTTTAATTGGTAATACAGATAGTGTTTTAATCTTCCATCTGCCTCATTTTTTTGTATTTCTCAACTTGTCAGAACTCAGATGGGAGGAGAGCCCTTTATATCTCAATTAAACTATACTGACTTTTCTGAAACTGCATTATAGATCCCTCAGCTGTGCAAATTCAGTTTCTACTGATTCACATAAATGCTTTACACACTAGGCCAAGTGCTTCAGTGAAATGGAACTGTACTCCAGACACTGTCAACTGATGGCATATGACAGAAGGGATACCAAGACAAACTCATGGCAACATACAGGCAATCCTAACAGAGAACACCCCCACAGAAAATTCTAAATTATAGTTGGGTCCCCATCACCTTCCTGTCACCCATTCTGGCATCTCCTCCTCTCAACTTCGCAATAATCTAACCTTTCCTGAGTGTCCAAACCCCACACCACACCATGACACCAGATGTGTCTTAAGGCCAAAGTAATCCCACAAATTATATTTTCCCCTCTCCTCTACTAACCCCCTTCCCACATTGTTTACATGAAAATCTGTATTCTAGGCCCTCTGAGTTAAACAGCAGGATGTACACAAAATGAGTAATCAGTGAAATGAACTCTTCTAGACAATGACTGCATTTTAAAAGATTAATATGTGATGAGACTCTAAATTATAACATGTTGACTATGAGAGGATGAAAATTCTGACTACAGCTTCCCGGGTGGGCCTCTGTCAACACCCCTTGCCATCCCTTGCCATCCCCACTAAAGGCTAAGTGGACATATAGGCCATTTCCAAAGTGGGGGGAATTTGTTTAGTATTACAATTAATTACAACCACTAATAATAGTAGTTCCAGAAATAGCTACCATTTATGAAGTGCCAGCTCTGTGCCAAACATTGTGTTAGAGCACCCTATTCCTGGAAACCACAGAAAGAGGTGAAATTCACATATATTATGTGAATTTATTCACCTTGGCCCTTCAAGGTAGGTATTGGGGTTCTCATCTTATAGATAAGATAAGTGAGGCTCAAAATTTTGCCCTAGAAGCACACAGTAAGTGGCAGAAGCCAGATTCAAACCTAAGTCTACTTGATAATAAATTTCATGTTTTTTTGTACTATTTTGAGGAGAAGATGCCAAGGCAAGATTCTAACCATTTCCTGGAATTTTTGTCCCCTGTCATTTGAAAACATAGCAGAAATCCTTTGAAATTGAATATCTGTATCAACCATTTGGAATATGTCATCAAAGACAAGGTCTCCCATTGTAAGAGTTCAATTGATGGCATTTTAGTGGGTTTATAACCACTCCCTGTCCTTTTACCTCCCTGCCATCCCTCTGCCAACCAATTCAGCTACATTCGTCTGAAGAAAGATGCTCCCAGTGACAGATCAGGACTTTACTGCAGAAAACAGCTTCTGCAGAGAACTCACAGAGCACCCTACTCTTGGAAACCACAGAAAAAGGGGAAATTCATTATTAAAATGATAACAGGGAGAAAAAAGCTTTATGTGAAAGACACCCACTTTCCTACTGTCACTGGGAGAAGGGCCAAAAATATAGAATCAATGCCCACAGATGAATACAATTATGACAATACATTATACTGCCACTCACAGAAGCATCAACTTCTGGCTCTCACTGCTCCTGGCAATCCCTGAAAGTACTCACATTCCTCAAACCTGGGTCATGCACAGGGACTGACCCCACTGGCACCACTGAGAGACATGAAAATGGAGTCATTTAGACACAATAATAACTTCATTACTCTAATCATAAAATAGTGCAATTCCTGCTTCCTGGCCCCCAGGAAGATCCATATCAAATATGGATTTCCAATATTCAAATAATTTAAAGGCCTGAAAATAGGCATCACACTGCCAAACTTGATGTGGAATTCAAGGTTCACAAAACTTTTTTTTTTTTTGAGACAGGGTCTCACACTGTGGCCCAGGCTGGAGTACAGTGGCAGGATCACTGCTCACTGCAGGCTCAATGTCTCAGGCTCGACCAATTCTCTCACGTCAGCCTCCCAAGTAGCTGGAACTACAGGTACATGCCACCACACTTGGCTGATTTTTGTATCTTTTGTAGAGACAGGATTTCATCATGTTGCCTAGGCTGGTCTTAAACTTCTTGGTGCAAGAGATCCTCCTGCCTTGGTCTCCCAAACTGCCGGGATTGTAGTCATGAGCTGGTGTGCCTAGCCTTACAAAACTTTTTGTATGTGTGTGATGGAGTCTTGCTCTGTCACCCAGGCTAAAGTGCAATGGCGCAACCTTGGCTCACTGCAACCTCCACCTCCCAGGTTCAAGTGATTCTCCTGCCTCAGCCTCCTGAGTAGCTGGAATTACAGGTGCGTGCCACCAGACCCAACTGATTTCTGTATTTTTAGTAGAGACAGGGTTTCTCCATGTTGGCCAGGCTGGTCTCAAACTCCTGACCTCAGGTGATCTGCCCACCTCAGCCTCCCAAAGTGCTGGGATTACAGGTGTGAGCCGCTGCACCCGGTCTGCAAAACAGTTTTAAGGATATCATAGGGTATGGTTCTGAACCCTGGTTCCATGTTAGAATCACCTGGGGAGTTAAACATACCCATGCACATAACCTATCCTGATCCAGTTAAATCACTATCTCCAGGGCTAGTGCTGGGTATCTCTTGTTGCTTCTGACGTGCACCAGGCTGTGGACCACTATCACAAAGTCTCCTGGTCACTATGACCATCAAATACAACTACACTACACAGGTGCTAAGGTGCCACTTAATATATTTCAGTGATGGGATAACAAAAGCTTTTTTTTTTTTTTTGTAACCTAGTTTTTGCTGAGCAGTACTCTGTAAATACAAAGATGACCAATCACACTCTTCAAAGAAAACTCAAGCCTAGGAGGTTAACGGGCATTTCACATCACAGGGCAATGTCGGTGGTGAGAACCCTCAGCCTGCACTGCCCATTCAGTCATCAAGTTATCCCACTTGACAGATACTGTCTTCTACCACCTGCCACATGAGATAAATATTTTCCAGAGCATTGTACAAAGCTTTAAAATCTCCATTGAAGGAAAACAAAGGAGTAATTTGAAGGCTTCTAAAACTTCATTATCCATTGGGCAGTACATTCTTGAATAAGTTAATTGTCCAAATGAGCACTAGAGGATTTCCCAGGAATAATAGGATTTGACTAATTCCCAACTAGGATGGAAAGACCCTTTACAGAAGAGCCAATGTTTTAAATTAATGAGTATAAGAATCCAAGCACTGGTTGAAAAACCAAGGTTGACAGAATGCAGTACAGCAGTGGTTCTCAACCCTGGTTCTATGTTAGAATCACCCAGAGAGTTATCTAAAAATACCCATGCCCATGTATTTCCTAATCCAATAAATCAGTTAAATCCAGTTACCCACTTTGTGACATGCCTTCTACCACTGAAAAAAAAAGCATGGTCAGTAATGTGTCCTGTTTCTAACACTATGAAGTACAAAGTGACCCTAACTTCATTCTGTGCTGCTACTGCCACTCTCCTGATAAAAAGGATTCCATGTGAGAATGTGCAGATTCATTAAATAAAAATACTGTTCCTTTCTTCTTTTTAAAATAAGGCCACCCAAAATTTAAGCCTGAGAGCCTCTTCTTAGATCCACTAGATGGTGCAAGCTCCCTTTTTTAAGCAGACTTACCAGGAGGAAAGAACATTAAAAAATTACTATGGGAGGCCAAGTGCGGTGGCTCATGCCTGTAACTCCAACACTTTGGGAGGCCAAGGCAGACAGATCATTTGAGGTGAGGAGTTTGAGACCAGCCTGGTCAACATGATGAAACCACATTTCTACTAAAAATATAAAAAATTAGCCAGGTGTGGTGGTGCACACTTGTAATCTCAGCTACTTGGGAGGCTGAGGCAGTAGAATTGCATGAACCCAGGAGGCGGAGGTTGCAGTGAGCCAAGATTGCACCACTGCACTCCATCCTGGGCAACAGAGCAAGACTCCATCTTAAAAAAAAAAAAATTTTTATGAGTGCACCCAAGCAGCCCATGCATTGCACAGGATCCTTGAGAGGAAGAGGAGCTGCTGTCTCAGAAATCTATTTTGCAATTAATAGACACAAAAGAAAATTTTTTTCTAAATTCTTCTTTGGGAGCTCAGGAGTTAAACCTAAGCCATGAAAGGAATCATCAAACTAAGGTTTACTTCTGTGGGGCCTAATGGAACGAGATGATACTGAAGCCTGGAGATCTGGAGATCTGGGTTAGGTCCAAGCTTGACATGATGTGAGCATGAGCAAGTCACTTAACCTCAGTGGTCCTCAATGCTTTTGTCTGAAAAATGAGGAGCTGGAACTAGATAATCTCTGGAATTATGTCTAGTACTAAGGTTCTACAAATGTACATAACAATTATTTTTCTATCTCCAATTTAATCTCTCCACTTAGATTTGGCAAGAACTTTAAACACAAATGGCATGTTTCATGAAATCCATCCATCCAATCTGTGAAATTTTTAAAACTGAGATGTTATTAATTCATTTAGAGAAAAACTGATATATTATTAATTCATTTACTAAAAACACTTATACATAGAGCAGCTACTGGAGCCAAGCATTGGGCTAACAATGTGTCAAGCAAAAGATGAGTACCTCACCTCTGCTCCTCTATGAAACTGAAATGGATTTCAAAGTGCTAAATCTCTAATTTCAGACAAACAGAATGCTATCTTCAAAGAAAAAAACTGAACAGTTAAAATCTACTAGTTGTATTAAAGCATTTAACATAAACATAAATATTACACATACTAAGAAAGTTTGATGTCTTGATAAATAACTATGGCAATGATATATAGCCAATTATGTTACCTTGATATCACATAAGCAACTCAAATGAAAAACAGTACAGAAAAGTTTGACTACCTTATATAATTTCATTTCTACATGTAGAGAACACATTTCAAACATCATTCCTCGAGCCATCATTGATTCTTCAGAAATATTTTTTGGTTCATTTTTCATAAAATATCTATATCTTCCTTCAAATTTTTTCCAGCAATATTTGTCTCAACTCTGGTTCTCTTTTAGACACAACATTTAAGAGTTGCTTACATAGAGCACCTACTGGGTACCAAGCAACAGCCATCTCTAGGCAATACTAAACATCACCACCCACCCCTGTGCAAGGGCCTCACTTTTCTCCCACTCCATGCTACCCCACAAGGCCAGCTAAACATCAGTTCATGAATCTGACCTGACCACTACAGTTCTCATTAGCTTTCTCTCTCATTCCCTCATGTTTGCTACACACACACACACACACACACACACACACACACACACTCCTACCTAGTTACCATATCTACATTCACATGTTCATTTATTCAAGAGATGTCATAATACCTATTACGTACTTGGCAATGTACTATATATGCTGCTATAACATTTGTTCAATGAACAAATGAATAAACAAACATTTATGGTTCCCTACTCTCATGGTGTTTACCAGCTGGTATGAGAGGTACGACATAACAAATCTATAATGATCATACAAGGTAATCTTCAAGTGCCACTTGGATGATGCTGGCAAACTCTAAAGAAGCGAAGAGTTATTGCCTATGCCTGGATTGATCAGGAAGAATTTAGGAGGAGGCATGCAGTCTGGACATGGGAGGAGGAGAAGATTTGGATAAACATAGTTGGAAGAGAGGGGCATCTCAAGTGGAGGAAAGGCATAAACATGGACATTTAACTAGAAGGCTGGAATCCCACTCAGGATATAGCAAACAACCCAGAATAGCTGGAGAAGTGGGTCTACAGAGAGGGAGGTAGAAGGAGCTTTGGGATTAGCCTAGGAAAAGATTCAAATGGTTGGGTTCTACCAAGTCTACATCTCTGGGTTATTTCTCCTAGTAAACCTGCTTTCTACAATTCTCTACCTATTTCCTCCTGGCAATATGACAAATTTGATAAATTACAGTGGAAAGATGATGCACACAGAGAGCCTCTTCTTAGACTCACTAGATGGTGGCATTGTGGGGTGGCATGGAGTGGGAATGAAAGAGCTGTTTAGTCATCTAAATCTATTATTTTCCCAACAAGTATATAACAATAAAAACAAAACAGTAATAAGAGTTAACTCACACACATTATGTGCTAGGCACCATTTTAAAGTATCAACTCATTTACTCTTCACCAATCCTATAAGGTAAAGCACTATTATCACTCCTATTTTACAAAAGAAGAACATGGCTCGGAGAGATTAAGTGTTCTGCCCAAAGGCACAGAGCTAGCAAGTGGCATAGCTGAGAAACCAATCCTGGTAGTCTGACTCTAAAATCCACATCATATTAAATCCTTCACAATGAACTTATTCACTAGTACCACTACATCTGCATTCATGCCAATGAATAAATGTGCCTTCCTCTTTGCTCTCTATTTTAAGTTTCCTTACTTAAGTCAGCATTTTTATTTATTTTTGTTTTGGAGGGTTTTGTGGGTTTTTCTTTTTTTGGCACAGCATTAGATACAGCATTAAAGGGATAAGGGTGCCTCAAGATACCATGAAGTTGGCTGTAGGCCAAGGTGATATCATAGATCCTATGGCCAATTAGTTCACTACTTGTTGTGTGATTATGCAAAATGAGAGGGAAGATCTGGGCCTCCGTTCACATAACAATATGCCCAGGTACCAGCTGAGCACGTCACATCACGTGCCTTACAGGGAGCCTCCTTGTCTACAAAACATTCGAAGACACAGTACTTAATTAGGCTGGAAACTCAGCACAAGACTTCAGAGAGTAATTACAGATATGCTTTAAAATAAAAAGCAGCAAATGTTCCAATAGCTTCTATTGTATTTCCACATTCTCAAAGGCTTTCCACCATAAACATTTATCATTTCTTTATGTTCCACAGTTGGTCCACAGTACAGCTCTGTGATAAATAATAGATTCTGGTAAGCTTTTCTATATGTGGATGAAAAGAGAGCATATTTGTATATGGATCTAAATGTCTGTGTGCATCATCTTTCCACTTAATGACCTAGAAAATGGGAAGTGAAAAAAAGTAATAATGGTTATACTCAGCTGAAGAAAATCTTCCCATCACATCTTTATTATATAACTTCAAATTATAAAGAGCACTCTTTTCCCTCCTGCCCATAGCACCAAGGCATCTGGCAGAACTGGGTCAGCAGTAGGAACAGTGATACCTTACAGTATTCTGTGATATACATGACACCAGTCAGTGGTCAGTATTGCCACCCCAAGCTGATAACATTTCCATTTTTAAAAAGTTTTATGGTACTGAAACCACTGTCCATGTATCTTAATAGCACCACACAGGAGCTCAGGGTTGATTTCATAGTAAGAAATAATGGCACTTGTCCAGCATCCTGAACAATGGAGGGCACCTCTCTCGATCAAACACGACTCACACATTAGAGGCCAAAACACATTCTTGGAACCCCTAATACTTAAGAACCCAACAATCACCTTTCACTACTTGCCTTTAGATGCTACTACTAAGTCTTAAATTATACAAAATATTTTAAGGTTCCTTATCTCCACTTTAATACCTTGCTCATTTGGAAAAGGCTTCACCAAAGTGCTTTAATCTACTTTCTTATCTGATGTTCACCACAGTCGTGGGAGGCTGAAAGGGTGGGGATTACCATAGAAGACAAAACTGGATCCTCAACTGGGTTAAGACTCGAGAGCACACGTACAACTAGAACCCATGTCTTCTGAATCCTAGTCCAGTGAAAGACCATAAATAGCAAAAGTACTGGCACAAGGGCATAGATCAGTGTTCCTGCAAGTGTGGTCACTGGAGCAGCTGGGTGCCGGCTCATGTGCAAATTCCCGGGCCTCAACCCTAACTATTAAAGCAGAATCTCTGGCCAAGAGTTTGCAATGAAGAAGTTCCCCAGTAATTATCTGCACATTGAAGTTTGAGAACATCTGACACTGAGAATTAGAATAAATAGGAAAACAATTATATAACCCACTGAGTTGATACCACATTCTGAGAGAAATAAGAGAAAATCAAAAGTTAGGGGTGGGGTGCCGTGGCTCAAGCCTGTAAACCCAGCACTTTGGAAGGCTGAGGCAGGCAGATCACCTGAAGTCAGGAGTTTGAGACCAGCCTGACCAACATGGTAAAACCCCATCTCTACTAAAAATATAAAAATAAACCAGGCATTGTGGCGTACACTTGTAATCCCAGCTACTTAGGAGGCTGAGGCAGGAGAATCACTTGAATCTGGGAGGCAGAGGTTGCAGTGAGCTGAGAATGTGCGCCACTGCACTCCAGCCTGGGTAACAGAGTGAGACTCAGTCTCAAAAAATGAAAAAAGAAAGAAAATCAAAAGTTATGCTGGCTGTGAAATAATGTAAAAGTATGTTAAGGAGCAATAAGCATAATATCTAAAATCAAAACACTATAATGACCAAAAATGGTATAAAATGTATTGGCTAGTAACACACAGAGTCAGGCGAAGGATGTCCAATTTTAGAGATTCAACTGGTTACACAAATAAGTAACAATAGCTGGTACATATTTAGCACTAAGTGCCAGAGACAATGATAAGCACTTTAAGTGAGTAATCTTATTTGGTCTTCATAAAAGCCTGGTAAGGTAGGTATTATTATCCATAGGTTATACATATACACAGATGAGAATACCTGCCACAGTCACATAGTTAAAGCAGCAAAGAACTAGACTCAAACCAAGGTCTTGCTAACCTCAAAACCCATTTCTTAGACTGTTAAGCTAGACAGCTCCCAAAATTTTATCAGTTGAAAATAATGCATTAATTGAATATATTTGATGGTACACACTAACTTTTAGTTTTCAATTAATAAATCAAGTATTTCCAAATGAAAGCCTCTTATACTTGTCATTAAAATTTTCTAGGTCTACTTAGTATCTGGCTCTCACTGGATAGAGAAGTTATTAGTCTGTCTAAAACTGGCCTGCTTAATATGATTTTTTCAATCCAAGTTTAATATTGCTACCATCACTCCATGTTACCTAGTTGCAGGTCCATGACAAGTCGGACTGGGCATTTAATTACCTCATTCAACTGCGTTTACTGACTGACTATTGTGATGGTTACATCTGGCCCTCTGCTTCCACGGTACTCTTCTATTTAAGTCCAGGGGAACTGAGAAGACAGAATAATTTGCTTGGGCTCCACCACTCCCATCCCAGCTGAGTCAGGCTCCTTAATTATGGCTCCCTGGGTTACAACTGGATCTCGGACAGCATCTGATAACGTAAGTGTGAGATGGCACCAAGGGGCATTGAGCTTTCCTGCCGAGCTTAAGAATCCCCAGCTTCCCCAACTGCGGGTAGCTCTAAAGGGAATAACTCTGTCCTGGAACCATCTGGAGCCTGCCTGTAAAGCTGTGGAGACAATAGCGGCAACTTTTAAGAAGAACCACTTCATTTCTGCAGGACGTTGCTGGAATCCCCTTAACTTTACCTCAGACCAGCAGTCTGTGGGCTGAGGTGGGCACACAGGTATGCTTTCAGTGCAGTGGAGAACAGAATGTAAGTCACTGGTTTACTCCAGGCACGGTAAGAAACAGGCAAAGTTCCACATGAACCAATACAGCTCAAGATTGTTATACAGGAAGAGGAATAAGCAGCTGGCAAAAATAGAGCAAGACAACGTTCAAGAGCTTTCAGTGATTAAAAACCATGGGTCCATAAGGTTGACAACGTTGGCTTTTTTTTTTTTTTTTGCAAATTATTGAAATATACAAGTAGAAATATGAAATGCAGAGATCGAAAGCAGCATTCCTCTTTACCTTTTAGTATGGTTCACCCCAGAGATGGTGCCTCGTTTGGGACTCAAATAAGTCAAGAGAAGCTACAAAAGATTTAACACAGAACCACCAAATTTAAAAAACAAAATCTCAAAATTCCAAAGCCAAGGTGACATCTTAAATTCATGCTTTTTATTCCTTCTTCCCATTTTTCACTGAAAGGAATGACATGATCAGTAAAATTCCACAACATTGTAGGAAACCAGGCATAAAACTTCAAGATGTTTTGCCTCGGGAAGTGGCACAGATGACAGCCAAGGGACAAAGAGCACAGACCTGCTAAAGCATCCAAAAATCCAACAGGAAGTGTGCCAAAGAATAAGTAAGAGGACTTGTGTCTAGGCTTCTCCTACTCCAGAACAGCCCCTACTGACTCCCAGACTAGAGAGGCATGAGGAGGAATGGACAGGAGAAATGGAGCTAAATCATGGCTGCATGGCAGGCTGTCCTCCCCACTCCTCACCATGACATAAGCAATCAGTGTATTCCTCCGGCAATCTCAGCACCCAATTATAGCCCATTAATATTTTATAATGGTGATAATAATTTGAAGATGGTACTTAATTGCTCTTAAACTCTTTAGTCACTATTTTCACTGGGCATAAAAGTCCAAAACATAAGAGCCAAACTGGGCTCTTCCAGAGTTCCAGTCCATCCACCCACACACTAATAGCAAGTGGGCAACTCACAAGTATGGCTGCTCTCAGCCTCTCGAGTTTTCTATCTGTACTTCTCTAGTCCCCAACAAACTTTCATCCATCAACCTAAGTCAATAATCCATGAATTATTGAGCTTGCAGGATGCAGATCATGAATATGTATGTACGTGTTTGGAAGACAAGATTGTAAAACAAATGGGCTCCACGGTGGCTTCTATGAACCCAGCACACATGCCTTCAAGGAAATGGCTGAAATTATTCTACCCATGTACATTGTTCAAGCATGGTTTCAGCACACAAGAGATGGTGGAAAAAATCAGTTTTTCTGGTAGATTTTTTGCTTCTGTCTTTTCAAGTGCACTTGTATGGAATAATTTTTTGAATGAAACACAGCTGGCTGCTCTTTGCAAAAACCAAAGGTGCAGGCTTTCTTTGAGGTCACAGTTATCACTGCTAATGCCTATGAGCTGCCTGCAGAAAGGATGGTATGTAATTATCTTCCCTTCCATCCACCTCTAACTTCAGTATATTCACCTCGAGGTCTCTACCTTTATCCACCAGAGATAGTACCAAACTTTTGCCATAATTTCCTAACAATATCTTTTTTAAAAGGAGCAAAACAGCCCATTGAACAAAAGACTACCCTAGTTCACAAGACATTTGACAGAAATAATATGACTGAGCCTGAGGTGCCACTTATACAACCATTTCCTATCCAAACAACCTACCTGTCCCCTCTTTCTAATACTGCCAGATCCAGGACAAGCACTGAAGCCATTCTAGCTGCACCTGTCAACTCTCCATGGGTCTCCCACCAGCCCAGGACCCTGAAACAACATACCCCGATGGAGAGTTTCCCAAGCTAGTGACAAAACCAATTAAACTGCTTCACTTGCTTTTGTCTGCTACAAACCTCATTTCCTGTTCCACATCAATTTTTATATGATACTTGCTCTTAAACACAGAACCCACCAAAAATTCATTTTTATTTTATTTTGAGATGGAGTCTTGCTCTGTCACCCAGGCTGGTGTGCGGTTGCACGATCTTGGCTCACTGCAACCTCCGCCTCCTGGATTCAAGCAATTCTCCTGCCTCAGCCTCCTGAGTAGCTGGGTCTACAGGCACCCACCACCATGTCCAGCTAATTTTTATATCTTTAGTAGAGATGGGGTTTCACCATGTTGGCCAGGCTGGTCTCAAACTCCTGACCTCAGGTGATCCACCCTCAGCCTCTCAAAGTGCTGGGATTACAGGTGTGAGCCACCATGCCCAGCCCAAACTCATTTTTTAATTGGTAAGACCAAATTGAAAGTAATGAATATGATTTCATGCCAAAACTGCCAACTATTTTGAGCTGGTAGTTCATATGGTGTCCAACAGATGTCACTGTGGTTCCCTCATAAACTGAAAATATCTCCTAGTACCCCTGTGAGTGCTTTGAAAAGCCCAGGTCTCCTTGGTGCACTGTCAGGGAGCCACAGGATGCAGGCCCTTCCAGGGATTTCAGGATAGAGCAGGGAGGCAGGGTCAAATGAAAAATCATCTAACAATAGAAAGGAGCACATGCTCAGAATGACACAGGCACCGAGAGCTACCAACTCTAGGGAACAGAGAAGCCTAGAACCTCCAAAGTCAGGGACAGCTGCAGGAGGCTGTGGGATTTAGGATGATCCTTGAAGAAAGAGTAAGACTTTACCACAAAAGAGGAAGGAAGAGAACATTCCAAGCAGAGAAAACGGACTGAGTATAGGAGAGGCTTTGAACCAAGAATGAGGATGACACAGAGTTAGGGGCTGTGGCACAATGCATAGACTAAGAACACTGTCAGAAGTGGAGTCATTTAAGGTTTTAGAGGAAGGATGATGTGTTTAGAAAACAATCCAGCAGTTACGTGTGAGACAATCTGAAGAATGAATTTGCAGTAATGACATCATAAGCGAAAACTACCACTGGTGAAGATATGTGGAGATAAAGACCCAGAGTGACACAATTGGGAGAAGAAACAAAAAAACAGACTCAAGAACCTTGCAGCAAAAGATTGGCACTATATTCCGGAAGAGTAAGATAAAAAATTCAAGGATAAATAAGGCTTCTATGCCAGGTAAGTGGGGAAAATGATATTATTCACAAAAAGAAGGCATGCAGAGGATGAATTCAGCTAGCCTCAGGAGAAAGACATTATGAGTTTGGCTCCTGACATTTTAAGTTTGAGGAAGAAACAGGTCATTGAGATGAAGAGATCTAGCCAGTGGTCAAATACTTAGCCCTAGCAGTTTTTCAGGCCATCTGTGCAGAGCAACGATAGTGATCATGAGGGTCAATCCATGGAGGCATGCCCTAGTCCCTGAGGCATGCCCACATTTAGGGAAAGACAATATCCAGTCAGCAGAGCAGACGAAAACTAAGAGTTCAG
The DNA here is from genome assembly GCF_030222135.1 of Aotus nancymaae. Lineage (NCBI taxonomy): Eukaryota > Metazoa > Chordata > Mammalia > Primates > Aotidae > Aotus > Aotus nancymaae. The sequence goes on from NW_026988447.1 coordinate 15,939,665, forward strand.
AGTGTGACATCAGACAGAAAAAGAAGAAACCCGGGTCCAGGGAGTCAGAAGCCCCAGGAGTTGTTAATAAAGCAATTATTTACAATTCCAGTATTTTTAAGCAAATGCTAAGTGCATTTATTAGTCTGGTGAGGAAAAAGCTGTGCACAGTCCTTAAGGGAGAAGTAGTCATCTCTTTTAGGTAGTGTGGAAAGGTTTTATAGCTAGGGAGCGGGACAATCCCTTCTCTCTTAAATCTTGAATCCTTGTGTCCGTATTTTCTCCACCCCTTTCCTTTCTCTGGAATCCCCTTCCTTTCTGTTTTCTTCTGTTTATTACCACACTTCCCAGAATGCCAGTCCATACTAGCGGCCTCATTTTGTCAATCACCAGATGGTTCCTGACCCCCTTATCTGACTGCCTCTGCACTGCTTACTATGGATATCAACGTTCACCTGCCTTACGAATCACATTAGGGTCTTTTCTCAGCTCTCATTCTCCCTGACCTCTTTAGGACATCACAACTCTCCTAGTGTACTTTCATCCAAACACACTCCTCCACGCCCTCCCTACCTCCTCACCTTCAAGGTTCAGCACAATGTCACTCTCTTCCTCCCCCATCCACCCTAGCTTCTTTTTCTGTCACAGTACTTAGTCTTTCTTGCTTAAGTTAACATGACAGTCTCCTGGATCCCAGATTATAAACTCCATGGAGATGACAGGGTTTTTCAGCCACCTTCATTTCCCCACGGAGTCTGGCAGAGTATTTTGCACTCGGTGCACACTGACTAAATGGTCTTTGAACAAACAATATTATCCTTTTACTGCATATGAGATGGCAGAATCTGTCCTGCAATAGTTATGATAATATCTTTGCATATAACAGTGTATGATTTTTCAGAATTCACTTACATTTGATTTTCATACCCTATAGGGAAGAAAGAGGAATACTACTATCCTCATTGTACAGCTGAGGAAATATGATATGGTTTGCCCAAATATCATCTTGAATTGTAGCTCTCACAATTCCCATGTGTCATGGGAGGGACCCAGTGGAGGTAAATGAATCATGGGGGTGGGTCTTCCCCATGCTATTCTGGTGACAGTGAGTAAGTCTCATGAGATCTGATGGCTTTATAAAGAGGAATTTCCCTGCATAAGCTCTCTCTCCTTGCCTGCCACCATCCATGTAAGATGTGACTTGCTCCTCCTTGCCTTCCACCATGATTGTGAGGCCTCCCCAACCATGTAAAACTGTGAGTCCATTAAACTTATTTTTCTTCCTAGTCTTGGGTATGTCTATCAGCAGCATGAAAATGGAGTAATACAAAATGTGACTCAGGGAGGTTGGAAGCTTTGCACAAGTTCACACAGCAGTAAATAGAGCCAGAACTAGAACCCAGATCTCTGACTCACAATCTAATGCTCTTCCACTGCACACCCTGACTCAGCATAAATTCACATAATAATATGCCTGATGTGGTGATACCTATGCTTTAGAGATTCATTTATTCATATCTAGTATGTTGTTAGCATTTCTACCTGTCACATTGGAGTCCAACTCTGATTTTAGGTTCCAGAGGACAAAGATCAACATACAGAATGAGGCAGTAACTATAAGCTACAAAAAGTAGATTCACTAATGTGTTTCTAGAAAATTTTAAGCTGCAATTTACTTATGCATTAAACCCAAACATACTCTACATGAATCATTTATATCTGCCAATTATTGCTCTAAGATGCTGATACTGGTAAACGGACATGCTGATGGCTTCCACCTGCCCCTCTAAATCTACTCTCCACCTTTTCCACCTTGCCCTGTGACCCAGTAGACCTGTATGGACCTTTTTCCCATGGTTCCCTTCAATATGCTTTCCACTTGGGTTCATGCAATGAAGTTCTAGCAGGAGACTGGAAGGAAGGAGGAGAAGGAAGCTTGGTTATTGATTCCCCTGAATCCCCTCTGAATGGTTGCCTCAGGCAGGTTGTAACCCATGACTGAAGCTCATGGCTCTTATCAGGTGGGCCTACCCACATATGTCTCTCTGATGCTTTACAGCACATTCAGCACTTAGGGGTGGCAACTGTGGTAAAACTGCCCAGAATATAGCCACAAATTTTTTAACACTGCTACTATCAAGAGGTAGGGTCTATGTCCTTTCCCCTTGAAAGTGGGTGGTCTCTGTGCAACTATGAACAATGAAATATGGCATAAGGGATACTCTTCTAGGTTCCAAACCTAGCCTTAGGAGACTAGCAGCTTCTATCTCTTGCCTCTTTGGCAGACTCACTCTTGGAGTCCTTGGAATTCAACCAGCACAGGAATCCAACTACCGGAGGCTGCCATGCTGTAAAGAAGCCAAAGCAGCCCTGTGGAGAGGCTGTGTGGAAGAAGGGAAAGGAGGAGAGAGAGAAATCTAGTCAGCCCCAAGCCAATCAGGCCCCAGCCAGCTGAGGCCCCTGACATCACAGAGCAGTGATAAGCTGTCCCTACCATGACCTGACTGTATTCCTGAACAAGAGAATCGCGATTTGTACTAATAACCAATAGTGTTTTAAGTCACTAAGCTTGAGAATAGTTTATTACGCAGTGCTAGATCACTGAAACACCACACTGTTGTAACTAGTCCACTTATTAAGCTCCCCTCACTATCTAGTCTGAATGCCATCTATTCCTTCTGAGGCCCTGACTAAATATATATGACAAACATTAGGGCTGATAATCATATTCTATAATTCTCTTCTTCTGAAAAAAAAGGTAAAACTGTACTTTCCCCTGAGGTCAGATGTGGCCTGGTGACTTGCTTTGCTTTAGACAATGAAATGTCAACAGAAATGATATGTGTTACTTCCAGATCAAAGTTTCAAGAGCCAGTGGGTCATTCACAAGGTTCTCTTCTCCCTGACATCATCTTGGGACCAGTAATATCAGTTCCAGATAGTGGTGGCTCTAAAACTTGGATCCCTGAGTGAGGATAACATGGAAAAAAGCTAGCTATAAATTGCTCATCCCATAATCAAAGATGCAGTGATGACGCAATGCAAAGATGCAGTGTGAATAAGAGACAAGCATTTGTTATTTCAGCCCCTGAGATTTTAGCGTTGTTTGTAACGACAGCATAATCAACATGACTGGTACTATAAGCTCTCCCGTCAAGCCAATCCTAAACAAAATGCCCCCATGTGTTATGGATCCATTTGAACTCCTGAATATTCTGCACACCAGCAAACAGGTCTCTAAGCAAATATATACAACCATCTTGTACAAATCTATAATCAGAAAAACCATGGAAATCCAATAACCATCGTAGTGGCCTTGGAAATGCACCTCGCAGACTTCCAACTACAGGGAGCATTACTGAGCTGGGGCTGCTGCTAAACTCTGGAATGTTCTCCACATTTGCTCTGAGGCTACACTTCCTGCTGGTTGCTCCCAGCCAGTGACTGGGAGCACTGAGTATAGTAGCCATACTAAGGCAGGCCTGTTGCTGGGAGACACAGGCCTGTGATAGCCTTTCTCAGACTGCTCAACAGTCTAGGACACTTCCAGTCAACCTTCTCTCCTTCTCTCCTTCACTTGGGGTCAGACTGGCATTGCAGTCTGAAAGCTCTCCCAGCCTTCCCTGATCTTGCTCCTATTTTCTTTCACACAGGCATTTCCCCAAATAAAATCCTTGCACATTTAATCCTATCTTAGCATCTGCTTCCATGAGAACCCAGACTAATAGAACAACACCAATGAATATTCAGCCTTGAAAATTTAGCTTTGACAAATTAAACATACAGAGATAACAAAACGAGCTCTTGTTGAATGAGAGCTGTCTTATTAATCTGAAGTCATAAATAACCAGTTTTGTACAAAGTGATATCCGTATCTATAGCTGGACCTAATTCCTATATTACCTATGTTAACAAAGTATGATTTTATTTAATATGACTTTTACAAAGTATGATTTTAACCTTAAATTAAAAATGTATCCTTTCCCATATGTCCAAAATAGGCTTCCAATCCCTTATCCCAAACTCTGAAGACCATGTGTATTTTGGAATGTAAAACTTTAAGAAAAGTACATCTGACATATTTGACAGAACATCCCCAAGAAGGACTGGGGGCAGTGCCTTATAATCAAATATATTACTGTTTCTTCCATAAAACATACAAACATTAACACAAGTGAGTTAAAAGTAAATAGCCTCGAGGTGGTTCAGGTAGGGTTCAGTACAAAATGGTTAGGCTGTAAACCAAGTGAATTGTAAGGAAACATTCTGTTTCCAGAGCTTTTTGAAGCTTAAGTTGTGGATAAGGAATTGTGAACCTGAATGTTCACACTATAGAAAACTATGCAGCCCCTTAAAAAAAATCTGAAATGCCATTTTACATAGAAAAACAAATGGCCATCTGGATGTGGAAAGCACATAACAAAGGAACTTGCAAGAACAACTTGCAAAGGCTAAGTATTGCATTATCCTTACATAGAGTGGAAGAGGAAAGCAGAGACAATCTTCACTTGTCAAGGACTCCCACTCCCCACCTTTCATTATCCACAACACTTTGTAATGACTTCCTCTCTGGTTCAGAAATGCTGTGGAAATATTGTTTCAGCATGAAATTATTTATATTATTTATGAGACAGAGAGAATAGGTTCACCTCTGTAAACTGCCTATGCTGATGGCAGGTAACTAAAATGTTATGCATAAGTTGGTGGCTGAGAGAGTACACAAAGAAAATTTATTTAAGATACTAAACAAGGCTCATAGAATAACGAGAGGTGGCCAGTAAGATGGCTGAATAAGAACTTCTCCAGTCTGCAGATCCCAGCGAGATCAACGCAGAAGGTGGGTGGTTTCTGCATTTCCAACTGAGGTACCCGGCTCATTTCATTGGGACTGGTTAGACAGTGGGTGCAGCCTAAGAGGGCGAGCCAAAGCAGGGTGGGGCACTGCATCACCCAGGAAGCACAAAGGATTGGGGAAGTCCCTCCCCTAGCCAAGGGAAGCCATGAGGGACTGTGCCATGAGGAATGGTGCATTCTGGCCCAGATTATTATGCTTTTTCCACAGTCTTCACTCCCTGCAGACCAGGAGATTCCCTCCAGTGCCTATGCCAGGGTCCTGGGCTTTAAGCAAAAAACTGGGCGGCCGTTTGGGCAGACACTGAGCTAGCTGCAAGAGTTTCTTTTCATACCCCAGTAGTGTCTGGAAGGCCAGCAAGACAGAACCGTTCACTATCCTGGAAAGGGGGCTGAAGCCAGGGAGCCAAGTGGTCTAGCTCAGTGGATCTCACCCCCACAGAGCCCAGTAAGCTAAGATGCACTGGCTTGAAATTCTCACTACCAGCACAGCAGTCTGAAGTCAACCTGGGATGCTTGAGCTTGGTGGAGGGAGGGGCATCCACCATTAATGAGGCTTAACTAGGAGACTTTCCCCTCACAGTGTAAATAAAGCCAAATTTGTAAACAAAGCCACTTCGTAAAGAAAGTGGGAGTTGAACAATGAGAACACGTGGACACAGAGAAGGGAACATCCCACACCAGGGCCTGTTGAGGGGTTGAGGATAGGGGAGGGATAGCATTAGGAGAAATACCTAATGTAGATGACATGTTGATACATACAGCAAACCACCATTGCACATGTATACCTATGTAACAAACCAGCATGTTCTGCACATGTATCCCAGAACTTAAAGTATAATAAAAATAAAAATTAAAAAATATATACAGAATAAAAAAAAATAAGGCTCACGTCAAGGCAGTGGATGCAGAGTATGGAAAACACAAGACAGGAGTCCCTCCAGTAGACCTGAGCCCAGATTTCTCATCTCATTCCCCGTATCAAAGAGAATATAGGAAATACGATATGACTGCTCTCCCCAGGAATGCCTCAAGAAACACCCAGTTCTAGACTTCTTTGTTCATGTGTTTCTGAACCCCTGTCCTGCCACTCATGAAACGGCTCCTTTCTTCATCAACCACATAGGGAGCCAAGAGCCAGAGGAGAGGCTGTTCACCTTCCCTAGCCTGCTCCCTCCCCAACCCTTTTCATCCTAAATGATAAAAAAGCAAACAAACAAAAAACAGATGGAGAACATGGAGAAAAATTAATTAAGAAGAAAAAAAAAAATCCGTCTTTGTTCTCCCTAGTTGCTATATAGCCCTAAGAGAAATTGTGTGCAATGTGCACAAGTTAAGGAATCTTAATTAGGGGTTGGAAATTCAAACCTAATACAGTAACATTCGCTTTTCATTTTACATATTCACCATTGACTCTTTCTCATTTTTACAATAAGCATATATTACCTCTATGGTTTTAAAACTCTCACATTTTAATTATGGGCACAACTGAGGATATCACATAATGTACGTAAAGTGCTAGATCAAATGTTAGCTATTATTCTTTTATGAACCACCGTCTGGGAAGGTACTAAGTGCCAGCACTCTGTTGGCACTTTAACAAACATTCCATTTGTGTGTTGTTTCTTTAGCCTCCTAAGTCTAAGGTACTATGCTCAGCACTAGAGATATCCCAGTGAAAACACATGTGATAATATGCCATACCAGAAAGTGTGCGTACCACTGGGAAGACAGACATTAAGCAAGTAATCGCACATGTAATGATTTAACTCTACTTGTGCTAAATGAGCACTCCTATGAAGGAGAAGTGTGAGGTGATCAGTAAGATCCTCATAACAGCTTTCTGAGGTGGCTTTCATGCTTAATTATGGATAAAGAGTTATCACTAATGTTTGTAACATTAAAGTGTGCTAATTACAAAACATAAAAATTCCTGAACTTTCTTCTTCATTTATTTCCATCCTTTTCCTCATTGACCTATTGACATAAAATAATTATCACTATTATAATAATGACAGGAAATTATTTTATGTCAATAGGTCAATGAGGAAAAGGATGGAAATAAATGAAGAAGAAAGTCTAAATGTGTGAGAGTGTATATGGATAATTACTGCCAAAGAATTTCTATAGCACTCTTTGTGTTCCATTGAAGAGGAAAATTCTTTCATGCAAAAAGAGGCTTAGAGGTCTTCAGTGCAAAACACCCGTCCCATCTCTGGAACAAGAAAATACTGGCAAACACAAAGTTAACCTAGAAATAAATACGAAATTTTGTATTTTCCAAAGTTAATCCTCTATTTTCCAAGAGAGATCTAATTTCACAGACTTGGTTCCTTTGTGCCCATAAACTACTAAAATAACATGGAAACCTCAGTATTTCTATGTTTAAATTACATCAAAGATGACCTTTTGAACCTAGATATAACATAAAAATCCAAGTCAAACCAAGTACCCTGTTTGGTTTGGAAAACATGGCCACTACACTGGAAAGGTACTAAATAGTAAGGGATGAACATCTTCTGTCAAGACCTGCTCTAAATCAGAAACCCCATCAACATGAATGGCAAGGTTTCAAAGTTGCCATAATCAGGTATTTTTGGATTCTGTAAAATAAGACCCCATAGAAATTGAACTTCAGGATGCAGAACGGTGGGCATTCCATCAAAGCAACATAGGATCAAGTTGCTCTTTGCTTCTGTCCCTGCCAGAGGTGTGATTCCAAAATCTTGACAAAGATCCTCTGAACTAAATACTGCAGCAGTCTCTTTACTTAGTGAAGAAAAAAACTGAAAATCAGAATTCTAGGCCCAGGGGTGTCTCCTGACAGCTCACAATGGAAAACATATCAGTTGATTTATTATACAAAATGAGAGAGTCATAAGAAATTCAGAGTGGTGCTAATGAGATAGCCAACCTTTGATGGGACCTTAACTTGGCTTCACTTTAATTTTTGCTGTCACAAAATTGTTACAATAAAAAATTATGCTCCATTAAGTAGATGGCAAATCTATGGCACTTGTGCTACCACTGTGCCTCTCCATGCCCACGGCAGACCTTGCATTCTCTATGACAGACTCAGCCTTGGAGGACAGCTTGACAGTTTCAAGTAGCCACTGCCCACGAAGTGAAGCAGGCACAGAGACAGATTCTATCTGCCAATGTTCCTTTAGGCTGACTATCCTACCTGACAGTCACAGTACTGTATGCTACGACACCAGATGAAACCCATCAGATTTAAGCTGTGGCCATTTTAAGACCTGTGTTTGAAATTGCTAAGAAATATGGATGGAATGAGAAGAAAAATAAGTCTAAAATCACCATCAAATCAATTACACTGTGTTTACCCTCCTCAGTGTCTATCGCTTGTATTATAGAGACAGAAGATTACATGAGCCAATCACTGACCTTATGGAGAGCAGGAGCCAAGACTGGTACCAAAAATCCATTGTAAATGTAACTGACAAGCTGATTTCGAATCAAGGGGTGAGCCACCTAAGAGAGAGGCAGATAGTCATGAAAAAGGCAAAAAGTCCACTCTTCAGTTCTTCTTAAAACAATTCTGCGTACATCCTGAACTCAAAAGGGAAATCCAATTTTTAGCCATTTATTCAGTGATTAAGGAACAAATCAGACTTCATATTGTCATGTAAGCTTTTCAAATAGCTTATTCCAGTATAAACAGCTTGGTGAAAATCCGTAGAAGTTGAACTTTCAAAGAAAATATCGGTAATTTTGAAATGTGTGTTTGGAAAAAAAGACAATAAATACTGAGTATGTATAAGGATTCATAAATTAAAGTTAACAAACTGGAAAGTATAATTTTTGCCCCTTACTTTCTTCTAAGTTACATCTTAACCTGTAACTAGTTTTAAAAACTGAGTATAACTGTCAAAATGAACAATTAAATACATTGTTTTGTTAGGAGAAAAAAATTTCTCATTTTGAATATGTATTTCCTGATAGTCATTTTTATTAAAGAGAAAGGCATTTAAAAAATATTTTCAGAAAAATACATAATATTCAAAAGCAGAAAACATTATCAGAGGTATAATACTTCTCATATTTGATTTCCAAAATATATTTACTGTGGATAATCTCTACTAATATCTTTTATAAGCAACCTTTTCAGTAGTCTTTCCCAAACAAAAAATCTTTAAAGTATACGGTTTCAATGTCAAAATACAGTATAAAATATATAATTTCCCTGTTCTTACCATGCCCATCAGCTTTACTTCTCTTTCTTAAAAAAGAAGATGATGAAAAAGAAGAAGAAAGTCAAACAATAAAGTAAAAAGCAATTTCTAGGGAAGTGAGGCTAGATCTTTAAATTGCTGATAATCTCTCACTGTATGTACGTTTTTGGCAAAGAACTAATAGTAGTTCCATCTTTTTTATTTCCACAAACTTCTCCAAGAAAATGTTGATAGACTGCAATACTAAAGTAAAAAATAAGACATAATCCATTTATCTTATATATAAGTAAAACTTCCTTTGACTTAGCAATAAAAATGAGATGGAACTAAAATAATTTACTTGTATTTTCTTCCAGAAGCTATTTCTTTATTTGGTAGATAAACAGATTATAACTAACATTTTTCATCCTGCAATCACTGCAAAGAAAACTTGATTTCTTAATAAATCCAATACTAAGGTAATATTTATGCTATATGGAACTAAAACATTTTTTATGAAAACCTACCACATCCTTAAATATGTATAAAATCTGATTTTTATTTAAAACAGTAACAAGAAATCTAAAGGTTAAATCTAATCAAGAAGCCAAATACACAAGAGTTCAGTGGTGGTTTTTCCCCCCACCAAACAGGCCAATTTCAAAGCAAATTTAATTTGTGTTGCAATGAAAATGTTTAACTTCTTCTAAATTCAATTGGGATAACAATATTCTTTATGTAGTATGCACCATTAAGCAAAATAAAGTGTTCTCCTTTGCAGATTCCCAAGAAGACCTCAAAGTAAAAGTAGTATAATTTGGAGTACTTAGAAACCTAAAAATATCTATGTAATGAGTCAGGCATTGAACTTATTTTTGATGGTTAAGTAGATAATCAAAACAGAATTAACACTTTTTATAAAGAAGATAAAGAAAATCTTTTTTTTTCTCAGTTAAAACTTCCAGAAAACTACAAGCTAAAATTATCACTCCTTCAAAGACATTCAGTTGGCTTAAAGCACCAATATTCCATAAACATATATTCCTATTTTTAATAGTGAGTGTTTTTAAATTAATCCTATGGTTGTGCTCTGAATGAAGCCATAGCAAAGGGATCCTTTATCGTACTCTGGTACCTGTATAACTGCATTGCAAAACTCCAGGGAGTTCATGAACTGGACCAGAGAAGGAAGTAGAAGCCAGTCATCTTTCAGAAGGCAGTGCCATTCCTCACCCTTCTCTTCTAGCTTTGTAGGCAGGGAAGAGTAGAGACCACTGAGCCCAGTTGCAAGTACCTGCATTCAGAAATAAAAACAAAATAAATGCTTTCCCAAAGTTATCAACCTGAAATTAACAGCTCACAGATGCCAAGGCAGCTGGCAAGACTGTATCTTTAAGTAGCAATGTATTAGAGAGCCCATCAGCCAGCTAAAAATGATGCAAACAAGTGGAGACAGTAGGGAAGGACAATTCCGGCAGAAGGAACAGCAATACCAGAACTATCTGGCTAATACACACATGGTTCATATGGGTTGCTCTGCTCTCATATGCCAGCATTATGCTGATCTATGTGTAGGGAGAGTACACACAAAGATGAATAAAATATTATTCCGGCATCAAGAAGTTGCAGAGAGAAACAAATTCATAAACAAAATGCTATAGTACAATCCAACTAGTGCAAATACAGAGAAGACACATATCCCAGTCTAGAGGAGAAAGCCCTGTTTCAAGGTGGTCCAGGACAGAAAGTCACATACATAGAAACCATGAGCTTTATGAGAAAGATTCCACGCAATTCCTTGCATGTTTAAGGTCATGACTGACAGCTGCATGTTTGCAGTTTAGAAAGCACTCCCATGTATATTTTCTCATCTGATCTTCAGAAACAATAGCAAGGAGAAAGAATTAGGGGGTAGGAATCAGTTAGATGTGATGACAAGTTCAAGCAGAGATAAAGTGAGTCTACACAGAGGCATCAGCACTAGGAAAAGAGAGGAGGAAATAAAATTTGAGTATCACATGGAAGGTGGATATGAGGGTGATCTAACCATGCCATCTATAGGTCTGACATTAATCCAAAACTCCTAGAGGTTTCTTCTTCCCTTAGTGCTCTGTTTCTAAATTTAAATTGATAGCATTTGGGCTTGGTAAGTGGGGTAAGAACTCAAAATTGTCAACTTACCCAACTTGGTCACTAAGAAAATGGTGATGCCTTTAATAGAGACAGAAATGTAGGAAGATAACACACTTAATGCTGAATGCTTGTTGATTTTACCTTGTAAAATATAAAACCAGAGAAACAATGAATTTCATAGTATTGGAGGCTTCCCAACTGGGAAGTGATACTGATTAAGCAGCAACTTGGAGATTCTGACTTGCTAGATATGTATAGGCTGGCCAGGGATGGCACAGAATGGATGCAAAGAAGTCAGCTACAGGGCCAGGGGCGGTGGCTCACACCTGTAATCCCAGTACTTGGGGAGGCTGAGGTGGGTGGATCACTTGAGGCCAGGAGTTTGAGACCAGTCCAGCCAACATGGCGAAACCGTCTTTACTAAAAATACAAAAATTAGCTGGGTGTGGTGGCACAAGCCAGTAATCCCAGCTACTCAGGAGGCTGAGGCAAGAGAGAATCGCTTGAGCCTGGGAGGCCGAGGTTGCAGTGAGCCAAGACTGGACTACTGCACTCCAGCCTGGGAGAGAGAGTTGGAGTATCTCAAAAGAAAAAAAAAAAGGGTCAGCTACAACAGGCTTTGATCTAGCACAAACCCTGAGGTGACAATGGCCTCAAATGAGATGGAAACATTCAAGAAAATATAATGAGGCAGGCTCAGAAAAGAAATAGTGACATACTCATTGATCTCACTGTCTAAATGAGATTAACGGGCAATTAAAACAGTGTTAGAAATACTCAGAATACATAATAGAAAATAGATGGTGCTGTTGGTGTACAAAAGACTCTTAACTTAGATTTGGAGGGCTGGCAGCAGGAATCATTCTCAGAAGAAATGATTAATAAGTAGGGGTTAGCCAGAAAAAGAGTAGGGGGAAGGAAGAATATTCCAAGTGGAGAAAACAGCATGTACAAAAGCTCAAAGGAGAAAGAAAAGATGGTATTCTCCAGGAACTAAGAGAAGTGCAGTGTTGTTAGAGTGCAGAATTACAGGTGGAAAGAGACTGGCAAGGTAAACGGGAATCAGATCCTGCAGGGTTTTATAGGACACCATGAGAAGCACGTGGGGCATCCAAATGGAGAGTCCAGTATTCAGATATGTGGGGCTGATGCTTAAGAGAGAGCTCTGGGCTAGAGACGGAGGCATTAACATGTATGGGACCTCAAGCCATGCAAACCAGAGAGAGAAGAAGGAAAGGCAGATTTAGACAGATGAGATATGACAAAATAATCTACAGTGCCTGGCATCACAAACAGAAAGTCAGAAGGAAGTGTAAGCCTAGGTATGTTAAACTTGGAAAAAAATTATCTGTAGACCTATTGTTGCCTCCCTTTTCCCCTTGTCCTGTTCCCACAGCACTCTCTGTATCCCTTTGTGTAGCAATCATCTTTCTTGCATGTATTAGTGTATTGCCTATCTTCTCCATCTCTCCTGTCTGACTTGTTCATTCCAGTCCACACTGGAGGTATGGATGATTTGTCCAGTCACGTATGTTGAGTTTCAGATGCTAGGAGTCCTTCCTACGAATAACATACCCAACTCAACAACAGAGTACAGGTCGGAGAGGTCTTAACATGGAGAGACCATATGAAGTCATAAGAAGGTGTGGGAGGGGTTGGGGAGATGATATAGAAGCTCCCAGTAGAGTATAAAGGACAGGGAGACAAATAAATGAACCATTTCAGTACTAGAGAAATAAAAAATTATCTACATTTCTCTGTTCTATTTCCCGGCAACCTTTAATCACTCGTTCATTTACTCACTCATTAAAAAAAAAAGAAAACTTACTTCAGGCCAGGTACTATGTTAAGTACAGGAAATACAAGAGTAAACAAGACAGTACATTTATCTCTTTTTTAAAATTCAGGGCATATGTGGTCCCAAAGGAGATGTCCCCTATTTAAAATGAACATGCCCATACAAATCACTTTAATTCCAGTTTTGAATGTGACCCAAATGAGTTGCTTCTTATAAATTAGAAACCTCTGGCAAAAGAGAACAGAGACCAAAAGTTCTCCTAGAAGAGAAATCTAATCTTGATGCCACATTTTTAAAATCAATTACATTTGCTAACTCATGCTAAATTAACCACAGAACAAAGGCTTTAATTCTGCACACTCCTGATTTCTTAACCACTTTGAGGCTTTGAAGATGAATTCATAAAGACAGACTTAATTTGTCTGACTAAAAAGCTGGGAATAACTACTCAGTATATCAATATAATTACAGCAACATTAATTTTCAAATTACATACATCAGTGACAGTAATTAAAAATAACACATATGTAATATTCACTTTTTAAAATGAGTATTCTGAAAGGGCATGGTTGAGATGTGAACAGAAGGCTGCCCATCCAGAAGGATATTCCTTGTACAGAAGGATACTCTCTATGCACAAGGACACTCCCAGAACAGGACACTGCCTGTACAAAAGTGACAGCAGAACAGGAAGTCCTGCCTCTTCCTGCCACTAAGAAAAGTGTCTCTGCTATCTTCTTCAGAATGGCAAAGAAACAGGGGAGACAATATTCTGCAGAGTAAAGAGTATTACATAGTCTTAGGAACAAGATTCTAAATCTTTATGGTATTTATATCCTCCCTTCCTAGGCTGTGCTCACAGCTCAGATTCATTCACCCAGACTGCACATATTTCTAAAACACAAACTGTGGGCCAGACATATGCATGATTGATCCTGGAGAAAGAGTAGTGAACAAGTCAGACCAGCAGAGATGGAGAAGATGGCTGATAAACTAATAAATGCAAGAAAGAGGATTACTACCAAAGGAGATACGCAGTGCTATGGGAACAGGACAAGGAAAAGGAAAGGCAACAGCAGATCTGCAGGTAACTTTTCTAGGTTAAGAGATGAATAGCACATTCTATTTACTGTTAAATTTCATTTTAACTTAGAATTAAATTATAAAAAGTTTAAATACAGATGTATTCAACAGTTAATTAAATATAAAATTCCCATCCACTATTTTAGCCTTTTATTGATCTTAGGATTCCCATCCAGAAAACAAAACAAAAAAAATTGGAAAACATTCCATTTATTCCCAACACATTAAGTATTAACCCAGTATTTTTCACTTATTTTCTCTCAAGAATCTCTTTAAAAGAAACTAATCACCATATAAAACCATAAGGATAACAAGAGACAAAAAAGCAAACAACTTCCCTGGCAGCAGTATAGCGTAGCAGTTGCTGAGACCAAGGATTTTAGCATCAGACAAAAGTGGTTTTGAACCAGACTCTGCCATTGACAGGCAGTTATTAAAGTTCTCTAAATTTCCATTTCTTCACTGAGTTGTTGCCAGGATTAAAGAAAATAATGCATGTACCGAGATTGGCATAATGTTTTACACAATAGAAATGCTTCCAATGAAGGAAAGAAAGATGACATACAAAAAAAAAAAAGATGACACGCACAGCACAATGAACAAGTAATGTTTAACTTTAAACATCTAATGATATCTGGTTAATTTTAGCAAACAAAGATTTTTGGCAGATGGCTTTAGTCTGAAGCTCACAGCATAACACCTGGTAGGGACTATTTGATACAACTTGCCAAAATAAAAAGTCTCATAAATCTTGGATTTGGGATAAGTAATATTCTACCTGCGGATGTGTGCCTAAAGGTCGCTTGCTTTAATTTGTATTACTTGATTTATGTATACACTGTTTTCTACATATGCCTATATATATACAGTGGCAGGGGATTAACCATCGATATTTGGTTTAAAAAAAAAAAAAGTGACAGGGTCATTTAGTCCTGATCCTTTTGTTGGCACCAAATTGTTCCCTAGAGTATCTTCATTCTCCTCCTTCTCCTGGGAAAGCACATCTTGAGCTAAGAGGCAGCAGAACTAGAGCTCTTCCTATCAACTATAAAGGTTTCCAAAAGTGGTCCAGTTTCCTGAAAGAGTCATTACTCTTCCAACAGCCTGATGCTAACACACTTTGACAATCATATTAATTAGAGAAACCTTTTTGTCAATTGTGGTCCTTAGCTGGATGGTTAATAGAGTATGCTTTTATCTTCAACATAAAGAGCCCTTTTTTTTAATTATGTTGTCAGATGTAATTATAGAAAACTGGGTACAAATGAGATTATGGGATCTATCCTGAGGGGCAACTTAACACAACAAAGCTCATGTTCCATTCTAGCAAACAAGGTCAGCTAGAGATGTTGTTTTCTCTCCAACTTTAATGAACTCTACAGTGTTTTAAAATATATTTTTATAAAAGCAATACTCAGTAAAACCTGCTTATGACACAGTTAAATGTAAAACTAAACATTAAAAACAGTCCATTCTTGTTATATTTAAATTTTTAAATTATGAAATATCAAAAATATACAAAACATAATAGAAAACCATCACCAAGACTTAACAGATATTAACATTCTGCTAAAATTTCTTCAGAACACTTTGATTTTTTTAAACAATAAAAATTACAAATACACTCTACTCCAATCTCATTACCATCCCTTCTCCTTTCTTCACCCCCAAGAAACCACAGTCTTGAACTTAGCATATATTATTATTGTGGTTATTTTTGTATTTTTACTGTATACATATATATCCAAAAAACAGCATATACTAAGATTCTGTGTTTTAGATTTTTATGTAAACTTGGGCTGGGCACAGTGGCTCAAGCCTGTAATCCCAGCATTTTGGAAGGCTGGGCAGGCAGATCACTTGAGGTCAGGAGCTCGAGACCAGCCTGGCCAATATGGTGAAACTCCGTCTCTACCAAAAATACAAAAAATTAGCCAGGCATGGTGGCACATGCCTGTAGTGCCAGCTATTCGGGAGGTTGAGATATGAGAATCACTTGAACCCGGGAGGCGGAGGTCACACTGAGCTGAGATCGCGCCACTGCACTCCAGCCTGGGTGACAGAGCAAGACTCTGTCTAAATAAATAAATAAACAAATAACATGTTTTTTGATTTACTGGTGTTCACACATGTAGTTACATGATAATATATATTATTCATACACTTTAAATGCTGAAAAGTATTCCACTGATATATTAATAAACCAGTTTATCTTTCACTTCATGTACTTTTATTTTTCTGTTTTTCAAATCACTGTTTTATTGAACATCTTTGTATATGTATCCCTGTAAATAACTGCCAGATTTCTCCAGGCCAGATATCTAGAAGGGAAGCTGCAGGATCACACGGTATGCAAATACTCAGTTTTACCAAACATTGCCATACTGCTTTCCTGAGTTACTATGCCAATTTATATTCTCAAAGTTCTTGTTTCTTTCACACTCTTGACAACACTTGGTGTTATCAGATGTCTAACAGTTACCACTAACTGTTAGATGTCTAACAGATGTCTAATATTTACCACTCTAATAAGTATTAATTGGCATCTCACTGCATCACCAATAGTGGGACAACTTAACACATGCCCCTTGCTGTAATGCAGTAAGTATATAGCATGGCCTGTAAAGTATCCTTGCCAAAAATATTTAACCTAAATTTAACTGGGAATGTAGACCTAAGTCCAATTTGCAAGAAATGCAGGGTTAGGGACAAGTCAAACTACACAAGAAACAATCAAACAAACCCAGAATGTGGGGGTGTTTTATAAGACAATGGCTTGGTCTCTTAAAAAGTCAATGTTGGGGGAAGAAAAGTGGCAGGCTGTTATTATATTAACAGAGACTAAAGAGACCTGATAGCTAGATGTATATCTTTTATTGGACTCTAAAAAGGGGGAGAAAAAAGCCATGAAAGTAATTTGGGGCATAATGGGAGAACTGGATACTAGATCGTATTAAGGAATTATTGTATAATGTTCTTAGGTATAATAATAGTACTATGGTTATATGGGAGAATGTCCCCATTCATAGGAAATACAGACTAAAGTATCTAATGTCTGTAACTTAATTTCAAATGGTACAACAAAAACAAAAAGCATAAAATAGCAAAGAATGGCAAAATATTAACAACTTCAAACCTTGGTGGTGTAAATATAGTGTTTATCTTAGTGTTTTAAATTTTCTCATAATAAAAAGTTTTACTTTTTCTCATAATAAAGTTTTTAAAACATAAATTGCATCAACTTTGTAGATTAATCTGCATGAATGTCTCCTCTACACAATATCTTCAAGCTGTAGAGCTTTCTATTTATTTAGATCTTTTATGTCATTTACAATTTTCTCCATAAAGGCCTTTCATGTATTTGTTAGATTTATTTCAACATACCATATGATTATGTTGCTTTTGTAAATGGTATTTTCTAAATGCCTTTTGCATATTGATCACATGAACCACCTGAATATTTTGATTTGTTACAATATCTGCTCTCCTTTAACAGCAGAATTACACAATTGAATTAAACAATTCAAATAAGCTAAAACCCAAACCTCGTATGGCTCCCTCTCAAAACTGTCATTTTTAAGAGGTTTTCTTTAAAGCAGTTTAAGGTTCACGACAAAACTGAATGGTACAGAGATATCCCATATACCCCCTGTCCCAACACATGCATAGCCTCCCCCATTATCAACATCCCCTACCAGAGTGCTACATTTGTTACAATTGAACTTACAGTGACACATTATAGTCACCCCAAAAACCATAGTTTACATGAGTGCTCACTCAGTGTTATTTCATTCTATGGGGTTGGACAAATGTGTATTGACATGTACCCACCATTCTAGTATCATACAAAGTAATTTCACTGCCATAAAAATCCTCAATGCTTTGCTTATTCATCCTTCACCCTACCCCAATGCTCAGGGGGAAAAAAATTATCTTTTTACTGCCTCCATAATTCTGCCTTTTCCAGAATGTCATATAGTTGGAATCATACAGTAGGCAGCCTTTTCAGATTGGCTTCTTTCACTTAGTAGTAAGCATTTAAGGTTCCTCCATGTCTGTTCATGGCTTGACGGCTCATTTCTTTTTAGCTGAAAAATATTCCATTATCTGCATATACCCCTACTTTATCTATTCACCTACTAAAGGACATCTTGGTTGCTTCCAAGTGTTGGTAGTTAGGAATAAAGCTTCTATAAACATCCGTGTGCAGGTTTTTGTTTTCAACTCCTTTAGGTAAATATCAAGGAGCACAATTGCTGGATCATATAGTAAGAGTATGTTTAGTTTTGTAAGAAACTGCCAAACTGTCTTCCAAAGTGGCTGTACCATTTTGCATTCCCATCAGCAAGAATGAGAGTTCCTATTCCTCCACATCCTTGCCAGCATTTGTTGTCGTCAGTGTGGCCCCTGCACATTGTTGAACACCCACCCTACCACCCCATGTTCCTATGACAACAAAACACACTAAAACTTAATTCAAATGGTACAACAAAACCAGCGGTCATTTTCTTGCTGAGAAACTAATTAATTTGTGAAACCAGCAGTGGGGGTCTTATCACATGCCATGATTCTTCAGAGAAAAATCAACCTGAAAAGCTAAGAATTAGAAAGTATAGGTTTTACCAATCTCTCAGGATGTGCTCCTAGAAAAACTAAAATCATTCTTAATGCAGTAAAAATTAACCAAAAATGGTAAGACATATAGCTCCCTCTGTTGGCTTATGATGAGCTGACACTGTTCAGTCAAATAGCACCTCAACTTAGATTCCTCTGCTCCCTCCAAAAGATTTCCTCTAAACATCTTTCCATAGGAAGTGCCAAATACAACTTGCTGGGAGGAAAGTGGGAATAAGAAAGTATTCATCATTAGCAACAGAAGAGAAAAAAGGGAATGAGTGGAAAATATGCCAATGAGAGAGACTTACTGGACAAAAGTAGGTGTTCTCCACGATGTGATGGGCCACCATGCTGTTCTCAGCAGAGAGAGACATGATGAATAGCAAGGCATCCCGAGCTTGCTGGCCTACTGCCCCTTCTCGGTGAATGAAGGGAATCAGAAGGGAGAAGATGAGGAAGTTGGCAGCGCCTTGGTCTTCACTTGTGTGGAAGAAGAGTTCTAGAATGGATGGATCTTTGGCAAGAATGGAACAGAGCTGACTGAGTAGGACAACCAGCTTCTCCTCCACAGTGGGGGTGGTTGTTCCTGAACAAGAGCTCAGTAACATCATCAGAGGCTTCAGAATGGGTTTGTGGTGGAGCAGAGGCTGGTGCGACTGAGTGACCAACATCTCATACATCTTTAGCTGCTCAATTTTAGTCTCATCAGTAAATTCCCTTCTCAAGCTCCAAAGGAAAAGTTTCTCCATGATGTTCTCAGAGACCACAAATTCCAGAATCGGCCCCATTGCAGCATCCTTGGCTTGCTCTTCAATCAACAAGAAGAGCATGTGTTCTACATAATTCTGCACAGCACTGGCCTCATCTGGAGGGATAGACCCATATTTTGCCTGGGTGTTCTTCAAGGGGTCGTGCTTCTCCAAGATTTTCACAACCTGTAACCAAATCAAACATTTGTCATCCATCTGATGTTTATCATAATTGTAAAAACACATCACCCTCAATTTGCCAAATCTCCACCAAAAATGCGGGAGCTATTGCCCACAACAAGAGATGTGTGAGTATTGTGTGTGTGTGTCTCCCTCTCAAACACTAAAATGAAGGAGTTAAACTATCAAAAGATGTCTGAAGATGGTTACTTATACATTTATAAATTTCAACAATCTAAATATTGAAGAAAATAGTATGGCTATATAAATTAAGCTACATGCATTCTTTGGATTATTATGAACACAATTGAGAAAAATGAAAAATGGTAAGTGATATGTTAGATGAAAAAAGCAAGCTATTTGTAGATGTTAGATGCATAATAATCGATAGCAAAGACGTATGTGAAAAAATATGCAAAAAGAATCATTTTTATGTTCAAAGTGATGACAGATTCTTAAATTTTTTTTCTAAATTGTTGATGTATAATATTGCTTTTTAATTTTAAAATGCATTAAATAAGGAAAAGGAAACTTTACTACCCATGTTCTCCTACACATAGAATTGCTTTGAAGATCTCAGCAGAGGAACACAGCTATCATATGCCCTTGACAGAACAATATCCTCCCTTCCCTACTTGGATGGATGCCCTCTTCAACCAAACACGCAGCAACAGAAAAGATAAAAGGAAACTGATGAACAAGAGACATATAACTAGTAGAATCAACCCTAACATATGGCATATACTGAAACTAAAAAATGAAGAGTTTGAATGCTGTATTCCTTTAAGCTGAAAAAATTCTGAGAAAACCAATTACAAAATAAATCCCTGAAGTTTGGAGTAATTAAAAAGTTTTGGAAACAGAGGTGATAATTACAAATGTTGTTAATGTCATTAAATTATACACTTAAAACATGAGGCTGGGTGCAGTGACTCACACCTGTAATCCCGGTACTTTGAGAGGCCAAGGAAGGAGGATCACTTGAGCCTAGGACTTCAAGACCAGTCTAGACAAAATAGTGAGACCCTGTCTCTACAAAATAACTTTAGAAATTAGCTGGATATGGTGGTGCATGCCTTGAGACTCTAAGGTAGAAGGATCACTTGAGCCCCAGGAGGTTGAGGCTGCAGTAAGCCTTGATCGTTTCATTGCACTCCAGCCTGGGCAACAGAGAAAGACTCTGTCTCAAACAAAACAAAAAACAACAAAAAATTGATTAAGATGGTCTATTTTGTTACATATATTTTACCACAAACAATTCAATTAACAATTAAAAAAAAAATCCTTAAATAGGTCACCTCACAGCCCTGGTCAGCTTCTCTCCTTTCCCACTGCTAGCATTTGAAGGTTTCTCACCTTTTTCTGCCAACAGGTACTTATTTCCACTTTGCCACCTGGAAACTAAACCAATTTTCTATCTCAACTTCCATTTTACTTTATGACTTAGAATTTCTAGTATAATATTCACATTCTAGTATAATACTCATTCCATTTAATTCCCTTGAAAATATACACATACAATTTTTAAACAACCAAACATTGTATCAATGACTTTATCTTTGTCCCTTTTTGCCTTTCTGAATTCCATGGAATCGACGTGTCTTTTGCAGTACTCTCTGGGTCCAGTTCTGTGATGTGCTGTTACATGTTCTGTGTAAGTACTTAGGTTATGGAATTTTTGCAAGTCATTGGGGAAGCTGGCAAAGGTACAATGCTATGTCAGCATGCATGAGTAACGAAGGAAATTTATTTCTCAGGTAAAGGTCTAAGTCTCTCCCTTGTCAGAAACAGGAAAAAAAAAATCTTTATAGACCAGGCAAGTCCATCCTTACAGAAGAAAAGAATTTCCACAGAATCTATAATCTCTATTGACTCCCATTATAAAGTTGATAATGCTGTGTTACAAAGGCAAAAAAATCACCCCAACACCCTTGAGGTGACATTTTAATAAGGAAGGACTTTGGCTAGCCTCTACCCAGGGAGTACCTGGCCCACCGACTAGTGGCCACAGGACAGCCGCTAGACATCCTCTTCTCCTTTGCTGTATGCCTGACTCCAAAGTGTACCCAATATCCTGCAACCTCCACCAAGCCCTCTAGGGGCATCTGGTGACCTTCCAGTTCGCAGAAACACTAGGACCTGGTTCTCCCCCATCCCTTTGTTCAGGGCCTTACCAACATGTCAATATAATGCAATCACAATACCACACTGGTCCAAAGGGACTCTCTACCTCCACACCACACATTCTCCATTCCCAAAAGTCCCTAACTTCAAGCATCCATATTCTGAAGAACAAAGTACATGCCTTATCAGTTCTATAATTTCAAAGTCCATATATTGAGTTTGCTTATGAGAGCTATCTTTACAGTTAGGCCTCAGAGTAAAAATGTAATTATACTTTTCATGTGTGCCCAGACTGCCTAAACTATCTAAAACTGGGGCTGTGCTTTATACATTGATAGTGGAGTGGCAAATTAGCTCAATCTTTCTGGAGAACAACCTGGCAATATGTAATAGAAGCTATAAAATCGTACCTGCCCTTTAACTTGTTAATCTGACTTTGGGGAAAATGCCCCAAGGAAACAACCCAAAATTAATTTGTTAAAAAATGTTCAATTTTCCAATAATGAAAAAAATATTGTTGACTCAAATGGTCAAGAATAAAAGAGTTACAATCTAAATGTGTTACATCACCATACAATAGAACCATCAAAAATAAACACTAAGTAAATTCATTTTATATCATTAAAATGTAAGTTAAAAAGCAAATACATTGCCAAGTACATATATGATTATAAATGAGTCTAAAGAGATATAAATGAGATTTTAAGGCTAATGAGTTCTTTCCTGTAAGTTTATCTAACTTCATAACATAAACAGAAACAAAGGTAGACAAAGTAATCATGTACTAATGTCCAAAAAAGACTGAACCATTGAGTTAAAAACAGTTAACAATTAGTGGTCTCTTAAGTCTCAGCAATTTCCAAGCAATACAAATTTATAAATATGCATAAGTATTTACATATACTATATATGCATACGAATATGTAAGATACAGCAAAAGTCTTTATTTACATAACCATAAATTGTACTTTTCTCATTAATTAACCTTCATTTATATTATTTATTCCAATTCATTCCTTTACAAACAGACCTCCTTTTTTTTGGCTATGAAAAACCTTAAAAAGAGAGCTAAGATTTTTTATACAGAATGCAAACTGTTTAGCAGCTTTTAAACTCAAGCATCTTCACCCTCTTTATAGTAGTTCCCCTATACTGCCTTCAGATGGAGCAGACACATTTAAGACCCATCCCTAACCCACTGGTTTTACTGCCTGGAAGATGGGTGTGTTACAACCAAGGTATGTGAGTCATGGAAAACACAGGGCTCAGCAAAGTGCTGATTATGCTTGTGTTGCTACACGTCCTTAACCTGTCTCCTTAGGACCTTACCAGGCTACCTCCTTTTCTTTTTCAGGCAGACACACCCATGACCTGCTTTTACAAGTGGGCACTGGTGGCTCAACCCTGGGACTGGTTCCTACGTTGGCAGGGAATGCCTAAGAAGCTTCTTGACTGGAGCACAGTTTGCACTGAAATGCCAAAGAACTTTTATCCCAATATCCGAAGTTTGTTACTCAAATGGTGACATACTTCTTTCAGTTTCTATAAACTGACTGATCTCTGATCTGACCTGGACTATTCCTTATTTTTTCCTTTTTTTTGAGACGGAGTTTCGCTCTCGTTACTCAGGCTGGAGTGCAATGGCGCAATCTCGGCTCACCGCACCTCCGCCTCCTGGGTTCAGGCAATTCTCCTGCCTCAGTCTCCTGAGTAGCTGGGATTACAGGCACACGCCACCATGCCCAGCTAATTTTTTGTATTTTTAGTAGAGACGGGGTTTCACCATGTTGACCAGGATGGTCTCGATCTCTTGACCTCGTGATCCACCCGCCTCGGCCTCCCAAAGTGCTGGGATTACAGGCTTGAGCCACCGCGCCCGGCCTTATTTTTTCCTTTTGTGTCCTCTTTTCATATAACTCCCATCAAACTTCAATATTTCTGTATCCCTGATTTCTGCTGCTACCAGTTCCACCCAGTTACCAACTCTTACCTTCCAGTGCTATGGATGCTACAATTTCATGCTGCTCACAGTGGCTCTCCCTGGCCTGGTCTACTCCTGATTACCAGCTGTCTTATACTCTCAGCCTTGCCTCATTTCCCAGACCTGGCTTCTTCTCAGTCATCTAGACTCAGTCTCAGGGATTCAGTACAGGGAAAACACACACACACACACACACACACACACACACACACACACGGGGCCAGAGGGATCTCAGCAGGTGAAAGAAAGCAAGCAAGCAAAATATACTTTGCAAATATTTCCAAATTATAAAACAAATTTACTTTATTAGGCTGAAAATATCATTTTAAAAACAAATCAACACCTTAGAAAACCCACACTCATTAATTAAGTAAACCAGCTGAGATCAGAAATAGTAACTTAAATGTTCTGCTGATCATAGCTAGGCACTTGCTGATCTACAAACTTTAACAAACACAGGCGTGTGTGTGTGTGTGTGTGTGTGTGTGTATGTATGTGTTTGAGTGCATCACTAGCTTAGATCACATATAGATCCTAAATGCAAAGTATCATAATTCCAAAAAGAAAGAATCACATAAAAGTCAACAGAGTAAACAATGGTGCTAAAAATATTTAATTCATAGAGCTATATTTAACCTAATTTCAAAGCCATTTGACTTATTAATGTGAAAATTACTGGGGCTAAATAAGATTAATAAATAGCCACTTTGGGAGGCCGAGGTGGGTGGATCACGAAGTCAAGAGATCGAGACCATCCTGATCAACATGGTGAAACCCCGTCTCTACTAAAAATACAAAAAATTAGCTGGGCACGGTGGTGCGTGCCTGTAATCCCAGCTACTCAGGAGGCTGAGGCAGGAGAATTGCCTGAACCCAGGAGGCGGAGGTTGCGGTGAGCCGAGATCGCGCCATTGCACTCCAGTCTGGGTAACAAGAGCGAAACTCCGTCTCAAAAAAAAAAAAAAGATAAATAAATAGCATATTTCTTTCATTAAATAGTATCAGATACTCCTATCCTAATCCCTAATGATGGCTCCTGTGAGTCAGTGATAACTGGCCTGAATTTCAAATAGGCACAAACTCTAAATAGGAAATACAAATGCTTTTAAAATGAAAGCTGTACATAAATAAAATAATTGTACCTCAGCTACAAATGATTACCCTTTACGATACACACAAGTGTTTCTCTCTCAGGAGACTAGCTTTGATTCCTCTTAATATTGTTCTATGTCTTACATATATGCATGTATCAGTAGGTGATTATTTATGCTACCAAAGTTAGAGCCTAGTTATTTTAAGAAAGTCATTTGTGTAAAACTCATACTTCAAAATCCTTTGGAATGCTAAAATAAGGTAGCACTGTGGAAAAAACCAAGTTACTATGCAATATTTTCCATCACACTGAAAGGCAAGATTTAGCTGTCTTAAGCCAAATTCCACTTAATACATCAAATAACTACACAAAAGTTGTTTCCATTAGTCCTTGTTCATTACTTAACAGCTACATCTTTCAGTATGGAGTATTCCTTGTGCACCTATTTCCACAGGGAGACCTCTACCAAGTCACTTCTTTTTATATTAAGGTAACAGTTTTATAATTCACTTAACAACAGTTAAGTTATAATTCATTTAACACATTATTTAATGTCAGCTGCGGTCCTGAGCTCCAGAGGCTTGCCTAAATCTTGGATAAAACAGTTATGGAAAGGATTTAAGGAGAGTAATTATCTAAATAATAATATTTCAAAGAACACTAATTTCAACCACAGCAAAAATCAAACTTATCACTAAGCACATAATAAGGAGAGTTGCTGATATGTCAACATGCTCAACCATTCTTATTTTTTTTTTATTTTTATTTTTATTTTTTGAGATGCAGTCTCACTCTGTCACTCAGGTTGGAGTATAATGGCACAATCTCGGCTCACTGCAACCTCCCGCCTCCTGGGTTCAAGCAAGTCTCCTGCCTCAGCCTCTTAAGTAGCTGGGATTACAGGCATGTGCCACCACGCCCAGCTAATTTCATTATTTTAGGAGAGATAGGGTTTCATCATGTTGGCCAGGCTGGTGACAAACTCCTGATCTCAAGTGATCTCCCCACCTAGGCCTCCCAAAGTGCTGGGATTACAGGCTGAGCCACCATGCCTGGCCATACTCAACCGCTTTAGAGTCTGATAGAAGTGCAAGTTAATGCCTCAGCCCTCTAACTTAAGAAGTATTGCTTTTGTTCACTTTACCTTCTACTTTCAAGGTTAAGGCTACCTGTAAGGTTTGGAAGAGAGAGAACTTTTTGAAATGTTAACAAATACCAATTTACTAATTAATCAGACTTCTCTAATACTTCTGAACTTTTCATCTCTCAAAGGCTTTACTTAATTTTCCTATCATTTAGTCTACTATAAGGCACAGAGTGAAAGAGTGGAGATGAGCAGAGGAAGGGAATGAGACTAAATACAGTACACGTGTCAAATCCACGCGTGGATGCTCTAGACATTAGATTCGAGTGACCTGGCGCTCTACACAAGATACCATACCTCAAGTATATTATCTATTTTTCATTATTGTGGGAAGACATTTGACTTAATTAACCAGTCTAGATGGTTCTGTTTTTTCCCATCCCTGCCCCTCTCCAAGATGAAAAAGGTTACTAAAACCACTGACTTTTCCTCATCTATCACTATTACTCTGTTTGAGCTCTGACATTTTCTTAGCCTAAAAAATTTTTAAACAGCTTAATTTTAGAGGCTGAAGGTAGGAAGAAGTCATTCTGAGCTATTAATTAAGTAGAAGCAAAGACAAAAACGTGCATTTCCAACTGATTTTTTTTTCTTTAGGTTCTGGGGTACATGTGCAGATCATGCAGGATTGTTACACAGGTACATACATGGCAATGTGGTTTGCTTCCTCCATTCCCCCCGTCACCTGTATCTGGCATTTCTCCCATGTTATCCCTCCTCAATCTCCCCACCCCCAACTCTCCCTCCCCTAGACCCCCCAACACACCCCAGTGTGTGATGCTCCCCTCCCTATGTCCATCTGTTCTCATTGTTCAACATACGCCTATGAGTGAGAACAATCGGTGTTTGATTTTCTGTTCTTGTGTCAGTTTGCTGAGAATGATGATTTCCAGATTCATCCATGTCCCCACAAAGGACACAAACTCATTGGTTTTTATGGCCACCTAGTATCCCATGGTGCCACAATTTCCTTGTCCAGTCTATCATCGATGGGCATTTGTGTTGGTTCCAAGTGTTTGCTATTGTAAAAAGTACTACTGTGAACATACGTGGGCATGTGGCTTTATAATAGAATGATTTATAATCCTTAGAATATACCCAGTAATGGGATTGCTGGGTCAAATGGAATTTCTATTTCTAGGTCCTTGAGGAATCGCCACACTGTCTCCCAAAAAGATTGAACTAATTTACACTCCCACCAACAGTGTAAAACTGTTCCTATTTCTCCATAGCCTCTCCAGCATCTGTTATCTCCAGATTTTTTAATGATCACCATCCTAACTGGCATGAGATGGTACCTCAAGGTGCTTTTGATTTGCCTTTCTCTAATGACCAGTGATGATGAGCATTGTTTCATGTTTGTTAGCCTCATATATGTTTTTTTGAAAAGTACCTGTTCATATCCTTTGCCCACTTTTGAATGAGTTTGTTTGTTCTTTTCTCGTAACTCCGTTTAAATTCTTTGTAGATTTTGAATATTAGCCCTTTGTCAGATGGGTAGATTGCAAAAAATTTTTTCCCATTCTGTTGGTTGCCAGTTCACTCTAATGATTGTTTCTTTTGCTGTACAGAAGCTCTGGAGTTTAATTAGATCCCATTTGTCTATTTTGGCTTTTGTTGCCAATGCTTTTGGTGTTTTAGTCATGAAGTCCTTGCCTATGCCTATGTCCTGAATGGTTTTGCCAAGGTTTTCTTCTAGGGTTTTTATGGTGTTAGGTCTTATGTTTAAGTCTTTAATCCATCTGGATTAATTTTAGTGTAAGGTGTCAGGAAGGGGTCCAGTTTCTTCTTTCTGCATATGGCTAGCCAGTTTTCCCAATACCATTTATTAAACAGGGAATCCTTTCCCCATTGCTTGTTTTTGTGAAGTCTGTCAAAGATCAGATGGTTGTAGATGTGTGGTGTTGCCTCCGAGGTCTCTGTTCTGTTACATTGGTCTATATCTCTGTTTTGGTACCAGTACCATGCTGTTTTGATTACTGTAGCCTTGTAATATAGTTTAAGTCAAGTAGTGTGATGCCTCCCGCTTTGTTCTTTTTGCTTAGGATTGTCTTGGCTATGCAGACTCTTTTTTGGTTCCTTATGAAGTTTAAGGTGATATTTCTAGTTCTGTGAAGAAGGTCATTGGTAGCTTGATGGGGTAGCATAGAATGTATAAATTACTTTGGGCAGTATGGCCATTGTCATGATATTGATTCTTCCTAGCCATGAGCATGGAATGTTTTTCCATCTGTTTGTGCCCTCTCTTATTTCCTTGAGCAGTGGTTTGTAGTTCTCCTTGAAGAGGCTCTTTACACCCTTTGTTAGTTTTATTTTATTCTCTTTGTAGCAATTGTGAATGGCAGTTCACTCTTGATTTGGCTCTCTGTTAGTCTGTTATTGGTGTATAGGAATGCTTGTGATTTTTGCACATTAATTTTGTATCCTGAGACTTTGCTGAAGTTGCTTATCAATTTGAGATTTGGGGCTGAGACAATGTGGTTTTCTAATTATACAATCATGTTGTCTGCAAAGAGAGACAATTTGACTTCCTCCTTTCCAAACTGAATACCCTTTATTTCTTTTTCTTGCCTGATTGCTCTGGCTAAAACTTCCAATATATATTGAATATGAGTGGTCAGAGAGGACATCCTTGTCTAGTGCCAGATTTCAAAGAGAATGATTCAGGTTTTTGCCTATTCAGTATGATATTGGCTCTGGGTTTGTCATAAATAGCTTTTATTATTTTGAGATACGTTCCATCAACACCTAGTTTATTGAGAGTTTTTAGCATAAAGAGCTGTTGAATTTTGTCAAAGGCCTTCTATGCATCTATTGAGATAATCACGTGGTTTTTGTCTTTGGTTCTGTTTATGTGGTAAATTATGTTTACACACTTGCATATGTTGAACCAGCCTTGCATCCCCAGGATGAAGCCTACTTGATAGTGATGGATATGCTTTTTGATGTGCTGTTGAAATTGTTTTGCCAGTATTTTATTGAAGATTTTTGCATCTATGTTCATCATGGATTTTGGCCTGAAGTTTTCTTTTTTGGTTGAGTCTCTGCCGGGTTTTGGCATTAGGATGATGTGATCTCATAAAATGATTTGGGAAGGATTCTTTTGGTATTGTTTGGAATAGTTTCAGAAGGAGTGGTACCAGCTCCTCTTTGTATGTCTCATAGAATTCGGCTATGAACCCATCTGGACCTGGACTTTTTTTAGTTGGTAGGCTATTAATTGCTGCCTCAATTTCAGCCCTTGTTATTGGTCTATTCAGGGTTTCAACTTCTTCCTGGTTTAGGCTTGGGAGGATGCAAGTGTCCACGAATTTATCCATTTCTTCCAGGTTTAATGGTTTACATACATAGAGTTGTTTGTAGTAATCTCTGATGGTAGTTTGTATTTCTGTGAAATCGGTGGTAATATCACCTTTATTGTTTTTTATGGCATCTATTTGATTCTTCTCTCTTCTCTTACTAATCTGGCTAGAAGTCTGTCTATTTTGCTGATCTTTTCAAAAATCAGCTACTGGATTTATTGATTTTTCAAAGGTTTTTTTGTGGCTCTATCTCCTTCAGTTCTCCTCTGATCTTAGTTATTTCTTGTCTTCTGCTAGCTTTTGAGTGTTTTTGATCTTGCTCCTCTAGCTCTTTCAAATTTTGATGATAGGGTGTTGATTTTAGATCTTTCCTCACTTCTCATGTGGGCATTATAGCTATAAATTTCCCTCTAGACACTACTTTAAATGTGTCCCAGAGATTCTGGTATATTGTATCTTTGTTCTCTTTGGTTTTGAAGAACAACTTTATTTCTGCCTTCATTTCATTGTTTATCCAGTCGACATTCAGGACCTAGTTGTTCAGTTTCCACGAAGTTGTGCAGTTCTGAGTTAGTTTCTTAATCCTGAGTTCTAATTTGATTGCACTGTGGTCTGAGAGACTGTTTCTTATGATTTCTGTTCTTTTGCATTTGCCGAGGAGTGATTTACTTCCAATTATGTGATCAATTTTAGAGTAGGTGCAATGTGGTGCCGAGAAGAATGTATATTCTGTGGATTTGGGGTGGAGAGTTCTGTAAATGTCTATTAGGTTTGCTTGGTCCAGATCTGAGTTCAAGTCCTGGATATCCTTGTTAATTTTCTGTCTCTTTGATTTAATATTGACAGTGGAGTGTTAAAGTCTTCCACTATTATTGTGTGGGACCGTAAGTCTCTTTGTAGGCTGTTAGGTGCTCTATGTATCTGGGTGCTCCTGTATTGGGTGCCTATATACTTAGGATCATTAGCTCTGCTTGTTGCATTGATCCTTTTACCATTATGTAATGCCCTTCTTTGTCTCTTTTGGTCTTTGTTGGTTTAAAGTCCATTTTATCAGAGACTAAGATTGCAACTCTTACTTTTTTTGTTCTCCATTTGCTTGGTAAATCTTCCTCCATCCCTTTATTTTGAGCATATGTGTGTCCTTGCATGGGTTTCCTGAATACAGCACAACAATGGGTCTTGACTTTTTATCCAATTTGCTAGTCTGTGTCTTTTGATTGGGGCATTTAGACCATTTACATTTAAGGTTAATATTGTTATGTGTGAATTTGATCCTGCCATTTTGATGCTAGCTGGTTGTTCTGCCCATTAGTTGATGCAGTTTCTTCGCTGTGTTGATGGTCTTTACCATTTGGTATGTTTTTTCAGTGGCTGGTATTGGTTGTTCCTTTCTGTGTTTAGTGCTTCTTTCAGGACCTCTTGTAAGGCAGGTCTGGTGGTGACAAAATCTCTGAGCAATTGTTTGTTCATAAAGGATTTTATTTCTCCTTTGCTTCTGAAGCTTAGTTTGGCTGGATATGAAATTCTAGGTTGAAAGTTCTTTTCTTTAAGGATGTTGCATATTGGCCCCCACTCTCTTCTGCCTGTAGGGTTTCTGCTGAGAGATCTGCTGTGAGTCTGATGGGCTTCCTGTGGGTAACCCGACCTTTCTCTCTGGCTGCCCTTAGCATTTTTTCCTTCATTTCAACACTGGTGAATCTGACAATTATGTGCCTTGGGGTTGCTCTTCTTGAGGAATACCTTTGTGGTGTTCTCTGTATTTCCTGGACTTGATGTTGGCCTGCCTTGCTAGATTGGGGAAGTTCTCCTGGATAAATGTCCTGAAGAGTGTTTTCCAGCTTGGATTCATTCTCTCTGTCACATTCAGGTATACCTATCAAATGTAGACTATATCTTTTCACATAATCCCATAGTTCTTGGAGGCTTTGTTCATTTCTTTTCACTCTTTTTTCTCTAATCTTGCCTTCTCATTTTATTTCATTGAGTTGATCTTCAATCTCTCATATCCTTTCTTCTACTTGGTTGACTCGGCCATTGAAACTTGTGTATGCTTTGCGAAGTTCTCGTGCTGTGTTTCTCAGCTCCGTCAAATCATTTATATTCTTCTCTAAGCTGTTTATTCTAGTTAGCACTTCGTCTAACCTTTTTTCAAGGGTCTTAGTTTCTTTGCATTGGGTTAAAACATGTTCTTTTAGCTCAGAGAAGTTTGTTGTTACCAACTTCTGAAGCCTGCTTTTGTCAATTCATCAGACTCATTCTACATCCAGCTTTGATCCCTTCCTGATGAGGTGTTGTGATCCCTTGGAGGAGAAGCATTCTGGTTTTGGGTGTTTTCATTATTTTTGCATTGGTTTCTTCCCATCTTTGTGGATTTATCTACCTGTGGTCTTTGTAGTTAGTGACTTCTGGATGGGGTCTCTGAGTGGATGTCCTTTTTGTTGATGTTGAAGCTATTTCTTTCTGTTTTTTAGTTTTCCTTCTAACAGTCAGGCCCATCTGCTGCAGGACTGCTAGAGGTCCACTCAAGACCCTGCTTGCCTGGGGATCACCTGCTGGGGCTGCAAAAAAGTAAAGGTTGCTGCTGGTTTCGTCTCCTGTTATCTTCATCACAGAAGGGTATCCACAAGATGTCAGCCTGAGCTCTCCTTTATGATGTGTCTCTTTGGATATACAGGGGACAGGAAGCTGCTTGAGGAGACAGTCTGTCCCTTATAGGAGCTTAAGTGCTGAACTGGGAGCTCAATTGTTCCATTCAGGGCTGCTAGGCAGGTACATTTAAGTCTGCTGCAGTGGAACTCATAAGTGCCTCTTTTCCCAGGTGCTCTGTCCTGGGAAAGTGGGGCTTTATTTATAAGTTCCTGACATGCTGTTGTCTTTTTTCAGAGATGCCCTGCCCAGCAAGGAGGTAGTCTAGTCACAGTCTGCTAGCAGAGGTGTTGCTGAGCTGCCATGGGCTCTGCCCAGCTGCTGTGTAAACTTCCTTGTGGTTTTGTTTACAGAGGTACAATTAGAACTGTCTCAGTAATGGTGGTCTGCCTCAGTAATGGCGGACTGCCTCAGTAATGGTGGACTGCCTTAGGAATGGCGGATTGCCTCAGTAATGGCAGACTGCCTCGGTAATGGCGGACTGCCTCGGTAACAGCAGACTGCCTCAGTAGTGGTGGACTGCCTTGGTAATGGTGGGCGCCCTTCCCCGCACTGAGCTGGACCATCCTGGGTCAGGCTGCACTTGCTGGGAAACTCTCAATCCAGAGCGTTTCAGATTGCTGGTCTTGGCGGGGGTGGGACCCACTGAGCCAGATCACCTGGCTCCCTGTTTCAGCCCCCTCTTTTTCAATTGAATGGGCAGCTCTGTCTCCCACGCATTCCAGGTGCCAGTTGAAATGGTCACCCATATTTGTGTGAGTTCTTGTGTGGAAACCCGCAGTACCAGCTGAAACAGCTGTGCTGGAAATTCGTGACACTTCTCAGCCTGGGAATCTCCTGGTCTGTAGGCAGTAAAAACTCATTTGGAAATGCGATGATCACTCACCCTCTGTGTTGCTCTTGCTGGGAACTGCACTCCAGAGCTGTTCCTATTCGGCCATCTTGGATCCTCTCCAGTCGATCTTTTTAACCCACCTCCTCTGTTCTTCTAGCTCTAAGAGCAGACACCATTTAGAATTCAATGCTTGAAAGGAGTAGATGAGAATGAATAGAGCAAGGTCCATGAAGCTTCAGAAAGTACAACTGTGCCATCAAATATAACTAGTGTAGAGAATTTAACGCACATGGCAGTCTAGTTGAATAGTTTATTGCCTGGTGGACTAATGCTTCTTACTATTTCTGTCCTCTCTTCCATTCAGAAAAAAAACAAAGACACAAAGGCAAGAGATAAAAACAATAGTCTACTAGATTATAAACTGCTCGTATAGACTATTATAAAAGTTAAACACATATATGCACTCTTCCCGATCATTTAATGCAAGTCCAAAGATCTTGCTGGTGATAAATTATACAATTAATTATTTGATTAATTGTGTAATTATATTAATTGTTTAACTGTTTTTAAATTGTGTATGTAGAAAGCTGTTAATTATACAATTAAATGATTAATTGTATAATTACCATATTAATTATTAAATTGTTTTTAAATTACTGTATGTTGAAAGCTGTTTCCTAAGTTGCCTAGTTTTTTAAACTTGTATTTCATACTGACTGCCTTTCAGTTCAATATTTTATTGAACATCTACTATATGTCACACTGTTCTGGGCAATGGGGATGTAAGTTACAAATGGCCTCTGATCTTGAGTCGCTTGTAATGAGTTTGTGAAGAAGATATTGTATATGTAATTTTAATAAAAGGTGGTTGAATTACACATGGTGGCACCTATCTATAGTCCCAGCTACTTGGCAGACTGAGGGAGCAGAATCTCTTGAGCTAGGAGTTCAAGGCTGTAGTGAGCTGTAATTGCACCTGTGAATAGCCACTGCACTCCAGTGCAACAGAGCGAGACTCTGTCTCTAAAAATGTAAGTAACTAAATTAAAGGCTGGTTGGTGTAACAGTGATAGAATACTCAGGTTAATGCTGGAACATGGAGTGGAAGCATGAAAGAGGGCAGGGAAGGTTTCCTAGAGCAAATGATGCCTCAAATGAGGCCTGTAGAAGGTCAGACATTTAACCAGTGGGAGAAATATTTCAGGCAAAAAGAAGAACGAGTGCCTAAGGCACAGAGGACTGAAACAGCATGATGGACACTGCCCAGGAGAGGGGAGGCTAGGAACCCCAGGCAACTTTGCATTTTTGGAGATTAAATGAGAAGCAGAGAGTAACAGAAGTCAGGATATAACAAATTCTGTGCGACATCCTGGCCTGTAGGTGGCCAGATGCCACTGAAAGGTTCAACTAGAGGAATGAACCAGACAGATCTGGGTTTGAGATTCATCACTCTGGCAACTTATGGCACAGGATGGCATCTCAGAAGGTGAGAAGTCAGGGGCTACTTTCTATAGCCCAGACTCTTCAGTGTCACTATCAGGAATGCAACCATTCCTGAAAGTCTACTCAAGAATGATTCTGGGGGTGCCATGAGATCAGTGGACCCGGAAACAGTTTGGAACCTCAATTGGATCATTTAAGGTCTGGGCCATTTAAGGTCTCTCCCCTGGCAACACCCCTGAATCACAGATTGCTTGGATAATGGCTGCTTGTATACTAGCTGCGTCTGACAAGATCTAAGGTTTAAGTGGGCAAGCAGATCTCCTCCCTCATCAATGTTTGCTTTTTAACTCAAGCTCTGGAATAGAAGCTATTAACAAATAGCAGAACAGAACCAGTCAAATACAAGTTAATTATGTTGAATTTGTACTTATGTCTCCTCCTAACAAATAGAATTTGGGATACCACAGGCTTTTGTTGCCTTCACTTTTTCCTAATTTAACATTTAAAAAAGCATTACACTGGGCAGGTAAGGGAGCACCTGAGCAAATAAAATGCTTTCCAGCTTCGTCTATGAATCATTCCCTACCCGCCTTACAGGTTTTTCTTGAGTTGCCTCAGGGGAACCCATGGGCTACAGTCACAGTAGGCCTAGGAGCTCATGTCAGACTTGTGTTCCTTTCCCAATTCTCTGCAAATCCTCTTCACCCACCCCAGCCCAACAACTCATAGCCAAGAGCTAATGTAGGAAATTCCAAAACAACACATAAATAGCCCTCATTCCCACCAACTGAAGATCTCATTTCTTATCTCACTCTTGGTCCCACATTTCTTGCTTGGCTCTGATTTTTTTTGCCTTCCCCTCCTTTATGTTTACTATCCAAAAAAGCTAAAATTAAGCATTTGTTCCCAGTATTCACTCTCTGAAATATTATTTTCCTGTCTGTCATCAAAACCTTCCTTTTCCATAGACAACCTAGCAAAATCTCACCTTCTCCATTCCCAGGCCATTTTCAGCCATAATAGCCCCTTCTCTTGACTTAATTCCTGTAATCACGGTTATTCATTTTGTAATAATTTCCTGCAATGTCATCTGAATTAGCTTATACTTTTTCTAAAGCTGAAACCAATGCTTATACATTCTCAAGTCCTACCTGTGGTGCCTACAGTGATATGCCTGGAGTGTGGGCTCAGTAAATCTCCATTGAACAATCACACTTGGACACTCACATAAATTTCTTCAACCAGTATTTTCATTCATAAAGATAACAGAAAGGCCCTCAAGAGCCTCTGTAAGCAGAGACTGAGAGCATTTTCCAGATTTATTTAAAAGTAAAATTCAAGGCCTAAAAAAGGTTAAAAACACCTGCCCAAAGGTAAAGAAATGGCTGAGCCAACAATAGGACCATGAGTGTCCCTACTTTACAAAAGAAAATACTTAACAACTAAACACCATCCCCTCTGACAAAGTTATCCTTACCTTCAACTCAAGACTCGTCTGCACTGAGAGTACTATATATCTATACTGTGCTTCAGAGAACCCAAAATGTCTGATAATGCTGAAGTCGTTCGTATTGGTTATGGAAATGAATAATATGATTCTGGGACCAATAATTAATCTTTTAACAATGTGAAAGAGTACTGACATATTCCTCATGTTTGGAGAAAGCCTGCCTGGGACAGAATCTGACAGGGCAGATGACCCACCTATATATAATCAAGAAGTTGATAATATATCATGTCTTTGGAAAGTGGCACAGAATACTAAATGGATCATATCAGAGTTACCCCAGCAGAAATGATTATAATCAAAGGTATTATGCACAAACAAATAAACAAAATGGGGCTGGGAGCAAAGATTATGTAGTAAGATAGACTTTCTCAGCCTAACGAAATGACAGGAGCTGAAAATGTTCTCAATTACAAACATGTGCGTGCCAGGCGTGGTGGCTCCCACCTGTAATCCCAGCACTTTGGGAGGCCAAGGTGGGCAGATCACATGGTCAGGAGTTTGAGACCAGCCTGGCTAACATGGTGAAACCCTATCTCTACTAAAAATGCCTAAATCAGCCAGGCATGATGGCAGATGCCTGTAATCCCAGCTACTCGGGAGGCTGAGGCAGGAGAATTGCTTGAACCTGGGAGGTGGAGGTTGCAGTGAGCTGAGATCATGCCATTGCACTCCAGCCTGGGCAACAGAGCAAGACTGTCTCAAATATGTGTGTGTGTGTGTGTGTGTGTGTGTGTGTGTGTGTGTGTGTGTGTGAGATTATGTACTAATGGATTTTTTAAATGAGCACAAATAATTAGTAATCATACATGTACTAATATACAAATATATAATGTACATTTTAAACACAAAACAGAAATTTGTAAAAGGTAAAGACAGAAACAGACATTCTAAAATATTCTTCCTATACCCAATGGACTACTGGGCTCATTCCTTAGGATTTACCAACTCACTTTGGAGCCACTGCTTTAAAATATTTATAAAAGTGCAAAGCCAAAGGTTATTACTCAGATTATCTGGAAAACTCCAAAATTACTTTCTTCCCTTAACTAAATAAAGCATATGTGCCCTAAGGTCCATAGCAAATCCATTAAAATTCTAACAGTAAAAAGTCAGAGAATGCACAAAAAAATCGTCTAAGGTTCATACTGGATAGTAACAAAAAGCTACAAAATATAAACGGCTCAGAAGCAGAATTGATTTTGTTCATTTTTGATCTAAATTGTGTCCCCTATAATTGTTGTGATTTACGTGGTCAGTGCTTTAACCCACGTGCTATTTCCGGCCACAGGAAGGAACTGGGTATTCATTAAAAATCTGTCACATAGATAGCCACTTACCAGCTCACCTGGGGACTGCAATGTTGGGCAAGTAGTAAAGAATGCCAATTTTATTTATTTTACTACTTGTAAACTCCCTAAGGAAAGGGGCGGGCTAGTAAATTTTCTGAACATTCAACCCTTAATTATCCACCCAGCAGATCAGAGAAGTCAAAGTAGTAATCAAAAAAATTTCTATAATCACTTTGTAATGAAGACCTATATTCAGGTATAGTCAGGCACTTTTCATTAAATTACACAAAGACCAAAAGCCCCAAAACAGTAGAGCACAGAGGTCAAACACATGGGTTTTGGAGTCAAGGGACCGAAGCCTAAGTAATGGCTGAGTAACTTACTAGTTGTATAACCTTAAGCAAGTTATTTAACCTTGGTAATTTTCTATTTCCTCATCTGTAAAATGAGGAAGCTAACACTAGCTATCTTACAGTTTTGTGGAGAAGATTAAATGATATAAGGCATTTGAAGTACTCAACAGAGTACTTGGTAAATGTTTAATAAATGTGTATTTTAGTATTATTAGAGCTTAAGAACTAGATGGAAATCAGCAGGGAAGAGAGCAAGAGAGAGGATGTAATTATGGTCAAGTATATTGCAAAGCAATATAAAAGTCACTTTAAGGAACAACTGCTGTTCTTCTAAAAATATCCAAGGAACAGGCATGTACCCTAACTGCTTTTGTGAAAACGACGGGTTTTGACCAGATACCTGTTCTAGGAAAGCAAGAAGAAAAAGTTACTTTTCTTCCTATCTGAAAGAGTTTCCCTCCCTATGTTTCTAGAAATCTAGTTACCTATCACAGAGGTAGGAAACCCTGATTCAGTGTGATGGAGGCCCCTGGGGCTACTGAGACTAGTTAAAAAAAAAAAAAAAAAAAGTGAAATTCATACTTTACCTGTGCCCAGTGGTTTTTAAATACAATCATGCATGTTTCTGGGTCAACTCCCTGTAGGCTCACAGCCTGCTGGAGTTTGCTTTCTGTCGAAACCGATGACATCATAAACCTTCATAAATCAATGCTTCTAAGTCATATTTAATTTTCAATAAAATTTGGTAAGCAGTCACTAACTTTCAAGTTCGAGAAATGTAACTTCTTTGCATTTCATTGTCACCTTCCAAAACCTGTAATGGCAATAACAAAAAATTAATTTTATTATGTTCATAAATTAAATAGGATGCTGCCTATTAAATTTAAATCAAAGCATAGACATTCTCAAAGTCCAACACAGAAAAAAAAAATCTACAAAACAAATATTATACTCAATCTAAAGGCTCTCCTATTTTCTCTCACTTTGCTACTAAAAATACAAAATAATAATGCTACCTAAGCTACATGAATAAATGAAACAATTATTGGGTTTCTTCTCTCCACTACAACCAACCACAGCCCCCAAAATTACTATTCTAAATTGCTCAAATCTAGTTTCTAGAATGAAGTGAGAAACTATTAGGTTGGTCCAAAAGTAACTGCGGTTTTTGCCATTGAAGTTAATGACAAAAACTGCAATTATTTTTGCTTCAACCTATTATGAAACCAATGTTTGCAGAGTTTAAAAACACCCAGCAACAGGACAGCCATGAGTTAGCAGCAAGACAGATAAATGGCTTAATGTAACTTGGGGGTGGTATTATAAAACAGCACACAGATTCCTAAGTCGAATATGACTGAATATTTTTTTTTAAATCAATGGCTGCCAAAAATGAAAGGATTCTCAATCATTTTTTGGTTATAAACTAGGTTAAAGTTTCTAGCTCTTTTGAAAAATAATAGAATTCCAAGTAACCTTGACAAATCAGAGATAGAAATGATCCATCAAAAACAAGATATTGTTTATTAGATGTGAATGCAAGGTAGCACACTTACAAATGAAAAATGAAACACAGACAAAATACGAAGAAATTCTGACTACAAGAGAGCAGGTAGGGGAAAAAAGAAATTGGGGTCATAGAGTGTACAGTGAATATGATCCAGTTGTGTGGCGCTAACTGACAAAAGCAATAAGACAGTGGTATTGTCTCACTAGTTTGATTAGCCCATAAAAGGACTGGGTATAATTCAAAATATTATTTTTTTTAGTGTACAGATTGGGAAGAGTTCAGAAAAAAGTAACTACAATTACCAGAACCCTGGAAAATAAAAGCCATAAAAAAAGTTTGCAGACTTGTAAGACCAAAAGAAAACAAGGGGTAGCCATTTTCAACAGAGTAATATGAAGGGTGTTACAAGGAGAACACCGATTGGCTGTTCCTCCCTACAAACAGTAAGATGGGAGGAAGTGGGCTTTAGAGGAGACTTAGGGGTTAAGCTCCTTGTGGGGAGTAGAATTAAACACTGGAAAATAGCTAAGGAATATTTAAAACAGCACTTCTGTTAATAGGAGGGCAATTATTCATCATGAAAAGGTCTTAGAAAGAATTTTTAGGACATAAAGGCAGAATGCTTCCAAAAATAGTTCTGAGAAAAGAAACCTTTTTTTAAAAAAAGAAACATTTTTTAAGAAGAATGGAAGAGGATTAAGGTATACAGAAAGGACGGCCTGTTAGAAGAAGTACACAAATCACATACTCAAGGAAAATTGCCTGTGTGTTTCTTCTATAACTGTATTTCACTATTAAAATTGAATTCCCCAAACTAAAATTCCAAATAATACAAACTTGTTTTCAATGGACATTGTTCACTGCCAATCATGGCCCTTTGCTACTATGGGGTTGATCTGGTGTTTCAAAAATCAGGAGTGGCTACCCCACATATGCAGAGTCTGCATTCTCCCGTCCCCACAG
This sequence comes from Aotus nancymaae, assembly GCF_030222135.1. Classification (NCBI taxonomy): domain Eukaryota; kingdom Metazoa; phylum Chordata; class Mammalia; order Primates; family Aotidae; genus Aotus; species Aotus nancymaae. Next base: position 15,979,420 of record NW_026988447.1, read on the forward strand.
TCCCTGACACCACTCCCTGTGATCTTACTCCCAGAACTTTCACCTCATTCAGGTTACCTCACTAGCCTTTATAAGGATTTACGTTTACAGCCTTCTTTAAAGTGATAAGAGAGAAAACAAGATTCTGAATCAACTTCCTCATTATTCTACACACATTTCTGTGAAAATGTCAAGGCCTTCTATTTAGGTTACATAGTGATAATAATGAAGAAAATCAAAGTTTTGGGTTATTCCAGAGACTGAAAAACTCTAAGACTCAGATTCCTTCCAGCTCCAGAATTCAAAGATTCTTCTTTAAAGGTATGAAATAAACATACATCATGCCAATTGCTTCTAAATCCAAATAGAAACATATGCTAAGATGCTTTAAGTCAGTTTTCAGAAGGAATTTACATGGAATCTTCTCATAAATGGCAAGAAGACAGTATACACAGGATAAATTGCCACTGTCATGAGCTTACTAGTTTCCTGTTGTTGTTGTTTGTCAGTTGTTGTTGTTGTTGTTTTAGAGATAGGGTCTCGATCTGTCGCCCAGGCTGAAGTGCAGGTGGCATCATAGCCTTGAACTCCTGGGCACAAGCAATTCTCCTGCCTCAGCCTCTCAACTAGCTGGGACTACAGGCATGTGCCACCACACCCGACCATTTTTTTTTTTTTTTCATTTTTCGTACAGACAGGGTCTCCCTATGTTGCCTAGGCTGGTTTTGAACTCCTGGGCTCAAGCAATCCTCCTGCTTTGGCTTTCCAAAGGGCTAGGATTACAGGCATGAGCCACCATGCCCAGCACAAATTAGTTTTGATAGAAAGAGAATATAAATCTCTGTATTCCTATTCCAAGGCACTTTCCAGGAAACTATATTCTCCTTTCTAAGGGGTATAATCTCTGGCCCTGTTTTCTAAAGGAATTTGTCACTTTTCTAAGAAAAGTGCATCTCATTTGGTTTATTCATATCGAACATACTTTTGAAACAGATGCCTAAAGAATCAAAATGTGTCATGAATGCAGAAACTACAATATAAAGAACACTTGAGAGAGAAAGAAAGAATGAGGCAAGTCAAATAAGCTAAGTTTGAGAAGGAAACAACTATGCCAGAAGATCCTACAAATGAAAATACTACCTAGCACACCCAGAGAACAAAAAGTTGGATATTTTCATTCTTTCTTTCTCTCTCTCTCTGTCTCTCTCTGTCTCATTCCATGTTACACTATTAAAACACTGGCATGTCAACAAGGCAGTATATTAAGAAAACTGAAAGAGAACCATATTTATGACAGATATATAAGGACATATTTCTTCAAGCACCACCAAGGTGTTCAACACACTGCATTTTCCTGCTATCAGTCTTTACTTTTTTCCTTTTTTGTAGCCATTCCAAGCTTTTTATTAAACTCTCAAATCACAGCTAAAAGTCCCAAATGAAGAACAGAGGACAGAATAAAGCCAAAAGCTCTAAGTAGGTAAAAGGGCTGCAGTCACTGAAATGTGAGACTGTCATGAATATGACATCATCAGACATTTTTCCTTTCTTTTCCTCTGCACTCTTCAGTCTAAGGTATATGATGCTGAAAATGTTTTGAGTAAACCTTGCCACTCTCGGTATACATCCAGTCTGTTCTTCCCATAAATACATACATGTACATTGACTCAAGTTTCATGCCTTAGACAGAGCTCTACAAACCATTTAGATGCGAGGGAGTGATATTTTTAACCTTTCTTCAAACAAACCACCAACACAAAAAAATGTCCAAAGACCTCTGCAACAGTGGGTGCATGTGGGTGTGTGGTGTGCCTGAGTTTTTTAGTTGGAGGAATGGGCAAGAAAGAGATGAGCTGTCAAAATATATATACAACAGCTTGATATTTCAGTATAAATTCTACACTGCAAAGATAGAGCTGACTGTAGACATTATTAAGTGGCCATATTTATATCTCATTAATATAATCAATATAATACTTTCCATCAATAAGGAAAAAAAATTCTATTAAATATTGTTAGGGATAACTGGCCTAAGAATTATATCTATTTTTATTTGTTTTTTTCAAAAGTATATATTTTTTATTTGACTATGAAAAAAGCAAAGCATATGCTTCCACATTACAGAATTATAAAATATACCATATAATCATAAAAGTTCAGATTCTAACCATCTAAATCACATCTCTTTTCCAATGTAAAAATTTCTTCATTTTTTTCCAATGTAAAAACTTCATTCTCAGATAGAAATCTTACCCAATTGCAGACTCTTTGGAAAACTACAATAATTAGAAAAGCTAAAAATATGTCAAAATCACACTTTTTCCTGAACTATCAATAACTATATTTTTATATATCCTTCTCTCACTATCAGACTAAACTCAAACTATAAATATTGTGGCATTTACTTAAATATTATCTTATATAATCCTTCAATTATTTCATCTGTTTAAATAAATATCCTCTAATAATGAATTTTTTTTTAGTTCTTTTTTTTTGTTTGGAGATATGTCTTTTTCTGTCGTCCAGGCTGGAGTGCAGTGGCCCGATCTCGGCTCACTACAACTTCCAACTCCCAGGTTCAAGGGATTCTCCTGCCTCAGGCTCTCAAGTAGCTGAGACTACAGGCATGTGCCACCACGCTCAGCTAATTTTTTGTATTTTTAATAGAGACAGGGTATCACCGTGTTAGCCAGGATGGTCTCAATCTCCTGACCACATGATCCACCAACCTCGGCCTCCCAAAGTGCTGGGATTACAGGCATGAGCCCCTGTGCCCAGCCTTTTAAATTTTTAAGGAAAAGAAATGGGATAGCCACCTTAAGGGGAGACAGAGCCAAAGGAACATTTTTATTCAAGGAAAAGTGATGACATTTGCAGGCCTAATGGGAATGAACCAATGAACATGGATAATTTGAAGATATAAGAAAAAGAATTTTGATGGAGCAAAAGGAGCAGAAGAAAGGCGAGGTCAAGAACGCAGGTAGGAGAGTGCTAGAGATAAAAGGGAAGCAAAGCTAAGTCTTTCACACTGAGTTTCCAAACCAAAACCACTACCTTATACTTGATGGGAAGCACGGCCAGCTCCTTTCCTACCCCTCCTTCTTCGTCCCTCCCGATATTACTCTGGTTGGTTTGCGGAAATGGCTAGAGAATTTAGGTAGATTTAAAGTAGGGAACAAAGGGTAATGACTAAGAGTTGTTAGCTCAGTTCTCCAAGCCTGAAAGTCTAAAACATTAAAGTCCCAACCTGGGAACCTGAGCTTTGAGCTTGGAGGCAGGGCCCCAAAACTCTAGTTCTAGCTCTAACCAGCTGTGAAACCTTGAGTGAAAAATGGGGCTCTTCTTTTGGAATATCGTTAAGGTTAACAGCTAGGACTAAAGTAGGATTTCTTAGGTCTCTCACAGCTTGGGTCATTATTTTATGTACATTATCCCAAGTGTTATACTAATTGGGGAGGTGTAATCAGATAATCATTAAAGAAGAATGACAGTCTCTGTACAAAACTCTTTGTAAGAATTCTAGATACAGATGGGTTTCTATCTATATTCTTTTTACTACTAAGGCATATTTGACTTAAGGAACCCACATCACAGGAATTAGCCACAGTAAATATAATTCCATGGTTGAGGTTTTGTTTATTTCCTGAGCAACTCCCAATAGAAAAACTCATTGTTTGAGAATGTACTTTGGAATGCCCTGAATTGGCTGCTACTAAATACATAAAAAGTCTTTTACTGTAAATGTGCTTATCATGGAAAATTCCATCTAAGGATGAATACTCATCAAATATCAGGAACACCTTAAGAGAGGTGAACCTGTGCCCTGAACTATAACTAACAGCAGTATTGAGGAGGGTGTTTCATTTTGGGTCAAACTACCTCAGACAACCTCTTCTTAGAGCCTCATAAAATCCTATTAAACCTAAATCCTCCCTGAGCTCTAATCTTCTGGCCCAGTTTTCTTTCCTCTCTCACTGCAATATCACATGGCAATGCTGGACTGTGAAAAATAAAGCCACCATCTAATAGCCCCCTATTCTTCTGGACCTTGTGCTTAAGCCTCCCTCAACTTACCATAGTTTAACTCCAGCTCATTCAATGTACAACGTCCATCATTTCAGTAAATCAGTACCTTGTTTCATTCGACCAACTTCTAGGTCACCAGTTAACACACAAAATGTGTGCAAAGAACATTCTCTCAATACATACATTCCAGATGGTTTCCAGCTTTGAAAAATGCATACTTCAAAACAGTAACAAGATTGCCCAAAACTTAATAATGCCATGAAATAATCCTACCTTGTTTTACACCTTAATTTCAAAAGAACAGGCTACCAACTATGTCATACCCAAGTGCCATGCAACTGACTGATGAGCAGAGCAAATGTGGAGAGAAAAATTAAAATTAATATTCAAATTCCTGTCTGAAATTTGTTTGGGACTTAATTTTAAAGCTATTTAAGAAACTAAGGCCTTACGCCTATGGCGGCCACTGAACCCCGTCACCACTATTGGATTTCTCTGGAATGACCACAGCAATATTTCCAGCCCTTGAGATCTTCTAGAATCTTGCCACTTCCCTGCAAGTGAAAAACTCATGATAGGAGAAGATCCAAGATGGCCGAATAGGTACAGCTCTGGAGTGCAGTTCCCAGCAAAATCACAGAGGGTAAGTGATCACTGCATTTCCAAACGAATTTTTACTGCCCATAGACCAGGATATTCCTGGGTGGAAAAGCGTCACGAATCTCCAGCACAGCTGCTTCAGCCTGTGCAGCAGGTCTCCACACAAAAACTCACACAAATCTGGGCAGTTTCAACCGGTGCCTGGAATGCCTGGGAGACAGAGTCACCTATTCAACTGAATAAAAGGGAACTGAAAAAGGGAGCCAGGTGATCAGACTCGGCTGGTCCCACAGCCACAAAGACCAGCAATCTGAAAAGCTCTGGACTGAGAGTTTTATAGCAAGCACAGCTGGACCCGGGATGGCCCAGCTCTGTGGGGGTAAGGGCGTCCGCCATTACCGAGGCAGCCCACCACTACTGAGGCAGTCTGCTATTACTCAGGCAGTCCACCATTACTGAGGCAGTCCACCATTACTGAGGCAGTCCGCCATTACCGAGGCAATCCGCCATTACCGAGGCAGTCTGCCATTACCGAGGCAGTCTGCCATTACCGAGGCAGTCCGCCATTACCGAGGCAGTCTGCCATTACCGAGGCAGTCCGCCATTACTGAGACAGTTCTAACTATACTTCTATAAACAAAACTGCAAGGAAGTTTACACAGCAGCAGCTCAGCAACACCTCTGATGGCAGACTGTGACTAGGTTACCTTCTCGCTGGGCAGCCATCCCTGAAAAAAGTCAGCAGCTCATCAGGAACTTATAAATAAAGCCCCACCTTTACGGGACAGAGCCCCTGGGAAACAAAGGCATTTATGAGTTCTGCTGCAGCAGACTTAAACGTACTTGCCCAGCAGTTCTGAATTGACAAACAGAGCTCCCAGCTCAGCACTTGAGCTCCTATAAGAGACAGACTATCTCCTCAAGCAGCTGCCTGACCCCCATATATCCAAAGAGACACCTCATAAAGGAGAGCTCAGGCTAAAATCTGGAGGGTATCCTCCTGGGACAGAGATAACAGAAGAAGAAACTGGCAGCAATCCTTACTGCTCTGCAGCGGCTGCAGGCGATCCCCAGGGAAGCAGGGTCTGGAGTAGACCTACAGCAGTCCTATAGCAGAGGGGTCTGACTGTTAGAAGGAAAACTAAAAACCAGAAAGAAATAACTTAAACATCAACAAAAAGGATGTTCACTCACAGACCCCATCTGAAAGTCACCAACTACAAAGACCACAGGAAGATAAATCCACAAAGATGGTTAGAAACAAGTGCAAAAAGGATGAAAGCACCCAAAACCAGAATGCCTCTCTTCCTCCAAGGGATCACAACTCTTCACCAGAAACAGAACAAGGCTGGATGGAGAATGAGTCTGATGAATTGACAGAAACAGGCGTCAGAAGGTGGGTAATAACAAACTTCTCTGAGCTAAAAGAACATGTTCTAACCCAATGCAAGAAACTAAGAACCTTGAGAAAAGGTTTCACAAAATGCTAATGAGAATAAACAGCCTAGAGAGGAATATAAACAAATTGATGGAAAAGCACAATACGAGAACTTTGCGAAGCATACACAAGTTTCAATAGCCAAATCGAACATGCAGAAGAAAGGATATTAGAGATTGAGGATCAACTCAATCTCTAATAAAATAAATAATGAAATAAAACAAGAAGGCAAGATTAGAGAAAAAAGAGTAAAAAGAAACGAATAAAGCCTCCAAGAAATATGGGATTATGTGAAAAGACCTAATCTACCTTTGATAGGTATAACTGAATGTGACAGAGAGAATGAATCCAACCTGGAAAACACTCTTTAGGATATTATCCAGGAAAACTTCCCCAACCTAGCAAGGGAGGCCAACATTCAAGTCCAGGAAGATATTCCTCAAGAAGAGAAACCCCAAGGCACATAATTATCAGATTCACCAGGGTTGAAATGAAGGAAAAAATGCTAAGGGCAGCCAGAGAGAAAGGTCAGGTTACCCACAAAGGGGAGCCCATCAGACTCACAGTGAATCTCTCGGCAGAAACCCTATAAGCCAGAAGAGAGTGGGGGCCAATATTCAACATCCTTAAAGAAAAGAACTTTCAACCTGGAATTTCATATCCAGCCAAACTAAGCTTCAGAAGCAAAGGAGAAATAAAATCCTTTAAGAACAAGGAAATGCTCAGAGATTTCATCACCACCAGGCCTGCCTTACAAGAGATCCTGAAAGAAGCACTAAACACAGAAAGAAACAACCAGTACCAGCCACTTCAAAAACATACCAAATGGTAAACAGCATCGGCACAATGGAGAAACTGCATCAACTAATGGGCAAAACAACCAACTAGCATCTAAATGGTGGGATCAAATTCACACATAACAATATTAACTTTAAATGTAAACAGGCTAAATGCCCCAGTCAAAAGACACAGACTGGAAAATTGGATAAAAACTGAAGGCCCATTGTTGTGCTGTATTCAGGAAACCCAGCTCACATGCAAGGATACACAAAGGCTCAAAATAAAGGGATGGAGGAAGATTGACCAAGCAAATGGAGAGCAAGAAAAACAAGGAGTTGCAATCTTAGTCTCCAATAAAATAGACTTTAAACCAACAAAGATCAAAATAGACAAAGAAGGGCATTATATAATGGCAAAAGGATCGATGCAACAAGAAGAACTAATGATCCTAAATATATACACACCCAATGCAGGAGCACCCAGATACATAAAGCAAGTCTTAATAATCTACAAAGAGACTTAGACTCCCACACAATAATAGTGGGAGACTTTAACACTCCACTGTCAATATTAGATAGATCAATGAGACAGAAAATTCACAAGGATATCCAGGACTTGAACTGAGATCTGGACCAAGCAAACCTAATAGACTTACAGAACTCTCCACCCCAAATCCACAGAATATACATTCTTCTCAGCACCACATCACACCTACTCTAAAACTGACCACATAATTGGAAGTAAATCACTCCTCTGCAAATGCAAAAGAACAGAAATTATAACAAAGAGTCTCTCAGACCACAGTGCAATCAAATTAGAACTCAGAATTAAGAAACTCACTCAGAACCGCACAACTTCAAGGAAACTGAACAACTGGCTCTTGAATGTTGACTGGATAAACAATGAAATGAAGGCAGAAATAAAAATGTTATTCGAAACCAACGAGAACGAAGACACAACATACCAGAATCTCTGGGAAACATTTAAGTCAGTGTCTGGGGGAAATTTCTAGCAATAAATGCCAACATGAGAAGCAAGGAAATATCTAAAATCAACACCCGATCATCAAAATGGAAAGAGCTAGAGGAGCAAGATCAAAAACACTCAAAAGCTAGCAGAAGACAAGAAATAACTAAGATCAGAGGAGAACTGAAGGAGATAAGAGACACAAAAAACCCTTCAAAAAATTAATAAATCCAGGAGCTGGTATTTTGAAAAGATCAACAAAATGGACGCACCACTAGCCAGATTAATAAAAAAGAAAAAAGAGAAGAATCAAATAGATGCAATAAAAAACAATAAAGGGGGTATCACCACAGATTTCACAGAAATACAAATCACTATCAGAGATTACTACAAACAACTCTATGCATGTAAACCAGTAAACCTGGAAGAAATGGATAAATTCCTGGACACTTGCACCCTCCTAAGTCTAAACTACGAAGAAGTCGAAACCCTGAATAGACTAATAACAAGGGCTGAAGTTGAGGAAGCAATTAATAGCCTATCAACCAAAAAAAACCCCAGGTCCAGATGGGTTCACACCCAAATTCTACCAAACATACAAAGAGAAGCTGGTACCATTCCTTCTGAAACTATTCCTAACAATACAAAAAGAGGGAATCCTTCCCAAATCATTTTATGAGACCAACATCTTGATACTAAAACCCAGCAGAGACTCAACCAAAAAAGAAAACTTCAGGCCAATATCCCTGATAAACATAGATGCAAAAATCTTCAATAAAATACTGGCAAACCAATAGCAACAGCACATCAAAAGCTTACCCATCACGATCAAGTAGGCTTCATCCCAGGGATACAAGGCTGGTTCAACATACACAAGTCTATAAACGTAATTCACCACATAAACAGAACTAAAGACAAAAACCACACGATTTTCTCAATAGATGCAGAGAAGGCCTTCAACAAAATTCAACAGCCCTTTATTCTAAAAACTCTCAATAAACTAGGTGTTGACAGAATGTATCTCAAAATAATAAAAGCTATTTACGACAAACCCACAGCCAATATCATACTGAATGGGCAAAAACCAGAAGCATTCCCTTTGAAATCTGGCACTAGACAAGGATGTCCTCTCTCACCACTCTTATTCTATATAGTATTGGAAGTTCTAGCCAGAGCAATCAGGCAAGAAAAAGAAATAAAGCGTATTCAATTAGGAAAGAAGGAAGTCAAATTGTCTCTCTTTGCAGACTATATGATTGTATAATTAGAAAACCACATCATCTCAGCCCAAAATCTCCTTAACCTGATAAGCAACTTCAGCAAAGTCTCAGGATACAAAATCAATGTGCAAAAATCACAAGCATTACTATATACCAATAATATACTTAAAGAGAGCCAAATCAAGAATAAACTGTCATTCACAATGGCTACAAAGAGAATAAAATACCTAGGAATACAACTAACAAAGAATGTAACAGATCTTCAAGAACTACAAACCACTGCTCAAAGAAATAAGACAGGACACAAACAGATGGAAAAACATTCCATGCTCGTGGTTAGGAAGAATGAATATCGTGAAAATGGTCATACTTCCCAAAGTAATTTATAGATTCAATGCTATCCCCATCAAGCTACCTATGACCCTCTTCACAGAACTGGAAGAAACCATCTTAAACTTCATATGGAACCAAAAGAGAGCCCGCATAGCCAAGTCAATTCTAAGCAAAAAGAACAAAGCTAGAGGCATCACGCTACCTGACTTCAAACTATACTACAAGGCTACAGTAATCAAAACAGCATGGTACTGGTACCAAAACAGAGATATAGACCAATGGAACAGAACAGAGGCCTTGGAGGCAACGCCAACACATCTACAACCATCTGATCTTTGACAAACCTGACAAAAACAAGCAATGGGGAAAGGATCCCCTGTTTAATAAATGGTGTTGGGAAAACTGGCTAGCCATGTGCAGGAAGCAGAAACTGGACCCCTTCCTGACACCTTACACTAAAATTAATTCAGATGGATTAAAGACTTAAACATAAGACCTAACTCCATAAAAACCCTAGAAGAAACCTAGGCAAAACCATTCAGGACATAGCATAGGCAAGGACTTCATGACTAAAACACCAAAAGCACTGGCAACAAAAGCCAAAATAGACAAATGGGATCTAATTAAACTCCAGAGCTTCTGTACAGCAAAAGAAACAATCATTAGAGTGAACTGGCAACCAACAGAATGGGAAAAAATTTTTGCAATCTACCCATCTGACAAAGGACTTATATCCAGAATTTGCAAAGAACTAAAACAGATTTACAAGAAAAAAACAAACAAACCCATTCAAAAATGGACAAAGGATATGAACAGACACTTTTCAAAAGAAGACATATATGAGGTCAACAAACATATGAAAAAATGCTCATCATCACTGGTCATCAGAGAAATGCAAATCAAAACCACATTGAAATACCATCTCACACCAGTTAGAATGGCGATCATTAAAACATCTGGAGACAACAGACGCTGGAGAGGACATGGAGAAATAGGAACATTTTTACACTGTTGGTGGGAGTGTAAATTAGTTCAACCATTGTGGAAGACAGTGTGGCAATTCCTCAAGGACCTAGAAACAGAAATTCCATTTGACCCAGCAATTCCATTACTGGGTATATATCCAAAGGAATATAAATCACTCAATTATAAGGCCACATGCCCAGGCATGTTCACTGCAGCAGTGTTTACAATAGCAAAGACTTGGAACCAACCCAAATGCCCGTTGATGATAGACTGGACAGGGAAAATGTGGCACATATACACCATGGAATAGTATGCAGCCATAAAAAACAATGAGTTCATGTCCTTTGTAGGGACATGGATGAACCTGGAAACCATCACTCTCAGCAAACTGACACAAGAACAGAAAATCAAACACTGCATGTTCTCACTCATAGGTGGGTGTTGAACAATGAGAACACATGGACACAGGGAGGGGAGCATCACAGACTGATGTCTGTTGGGGGAGGACTAGGGGAGGGACAGTGGGGGTAGGGAGTTGGGGAGGGATAACATGGGGAGAAATGCCAGATATAGGTTATGGGGATGGAGGCAGCAAACCACATTGCTATGTATGTACCTATGCAACAATCCTGCATGTTCTTCACATGTACACCAGAATCTAAAGTGCAATAAAATGTATATTTAAAAGAAAAGAAACTAAGTAGATCAATTATACCTCAATAACACTTAAATTAAAAAAAAAAATTTAAAGCAGAAACTAAACCCCTACAGACAAGGATTTAGAATGTAAAAATTATATATTTTGAAATTTACAGCAAGTATTGAGACATCAGCTCATTGTCAATGGAACAAAAATTTTCTTATACACATATGGTGATTTGTTGAAACCTAAAAATTGGACCATTCTTGAAGAAAGTCTCCCCAGCAACCCAATTGATCACCGTACTCTTGATAGTATACACCATCCTTTCACAACACTATTTTGTTGAAAGCTATTAAGAAACAACTTGTTTAAGATTTCTGCCACAAAACCTAAAAGCTGACTAAGGTAAACACAGAAAAAAATTATCTGACAACTTCTATAGGGTAGAACTTGAAAGGAAAGATTTGAAGTAGATGCTCTGAATCTTTCTAAGAAGATCCTCTCACTTTATGAAGTTCTTTTCAAAAAATGTTCCTGGAAAAAAAAAGAAATGTGAGTTTTTTGTCTTGGTCATGTTCTCTGGAAAAGTAGGTACCTTTGGCAAGTGAGACTGTTTAGTCTAATACCTGTATTTACAGTTTTATCAATCAGAATTAGTTCCCTACTCAGTGCTTTAAATGCCTTCATGTGAACATGTGCAGCTTTGCAACCTGTAGTGTTATCCAGATGATGTGATGCCTACCTTCTGAAACAACATGAAAAATATCCTTTTCAAAAACATTCTTTATCCACATAACATAAAAGTACTAAGTGTATTTAGTGAAATAACAATAAAATTCCATATACATCCATGAATCTCATAAATTGTGGGCATATTTTTCTGAAGAGAGGTGGCCATAGTTTTCAGTCAATTTTAAAAAGGGTCCATGAGATGCCCTGTTTCAAAAAAGTTTAAAACCCACTTTAAAGATGCACTCATGATAAAGCCATTGAGAGTCTCAAAATAGAGGCTTATACCCAGTTCACACTCTAATGGTATTACTGAAAATGTAGTTGTAGAATTTTGTGACTTTTGTGATAACAAAAAGTTCTGCTATAAACAGAACAGAAAAACTCATCTCATGAAAGTCACACAGATATCATGAAGTCTGATTCAGACTGTCAAGTCAGACCCTAGACACATTCTCTTAACCACCAATACTTCTCTAATGATAGCTACTAATTACCTTAGTACCTTGCAGCAGTTTAAATGATAATGATTGAAAAGACCCTACATGTCCATCAATACTGGTTTGATTATATAAACAATGGTACTTCTATGTAATGGAATACTATGTTATGGTTAAAAAAAACAGAGGCAGCTCTTAATGTACTGATAGGAGATGGCTGCCAGGATATACGCAGAACAGCAAGTATAGTATGCCACCATTTGTGTAAGAAGAAAAGCAACGTATTACCCCGTATGACTGTAATTGCACAGAAGATCTCTGAGAAGACACATAAGAACTCTAAGGTGGCTGAGTCAGCACAGGTTACTGGGGGCTGGGGGACAGCTGAAGGAGGAAGATTCACTTTTCAAACTACCGTTTTTGACTTTTTGAATTTTGTACCATGTTTACGTACTACTTAGCAAAAACATTTTTTAATTTAATAAAATAAAAGCAAAAGAACAACCTAAATAAAAGGACAAGTACCTGCTATGTCTACCACAAGTATAGCAATGACAACATAGTTGAAGTCTCTTCTCAGTGTCAATATGAAAGTACCTGCACAATGAGTATAGCCTGAAGGATAAGACTAGGAATAAAATAAAATATTCTTACAATATACAAAAGTAGCTTAATACAATATTCTATTTTACTCCATTATAATGACCACCAAATGTCTGAAAGACATTTAGGTACAGATGTAGTTGGCTTTCCTTTGTAACTCTTATTTTCTGTAACTCTTCTAGGTAAAGATGTAGTTGCTTTTCCTTTACATGTTTTCATACAGATGTAGTTGGTTTTCCTTTGTATGTTTTCTGTTAAATGTCAGACATTCAACAGAAAACATACAAAGGAAAACCAACTACATCTGTACCTAGAAGAGTTGTTAATTTCCAATAAAATAAGTATATACAAAAATAGCATATCAGGAAAATATAAATAATTCAGAAGAGTGGTAGTCTTATTTTTAGAAGCATTCTTTAAATGGTTGTCTTACTATTATTGCTGCAAAATATTAGTGAATTAAATTTATGCAATTTACCTTCAGTCTAAGAAATTCCTAACTCTAGGAATTTGTAAAATTAATTTTCTGCCAAAATTTTTTTGTCTAGATTAGTGGTTCCTCAAATGTGTTCTGAGGGACCCTGGGGTTCCCCAAAACCCTTTCAAGGAGTCTCAAAGATTCTCCATAATTTTTTCTAGGACCTTTTTAAGGAACAACAAAATCGGTCAAAGTAAATGTAGCTCACTACAAAGATTTCTCATATCCAGAGAAGCTTCCTGCACTCAGCTCTTACTGTAACTTCACTTGAGCAGTTTGACCACTATTCGCCACAACCCTTTTTTTTTTTTTTTTTGAGACGTCACTCAGGCTGGAGTGCAGTGACATGATCTTAGTCCACTGCAACCCCTGCCTCCTGGGTTCAAGTGATTCTCATGCCTCAACCTCTCTAGTAGCTGGGAATACTGGCATGCACCACCAGGCCCAGCTAATTTTCATATTTTTAGTAGTTCGCTATGTTGGCCAGGCTGGTCTTGAACTTATAAGCTCAAGTGATCTGCCCGCCTCAGCCTCCCAAAGTGCTGGGATTACAGGCATGTGCCACTGTACCCGGCTACACCACAGTCTTAATTTTGCTTTTCTAATGAGATTGTTTTTCTACTTCTACAAAATCTTTTCTTTTAGACTAAGATTTCTTCTGAAAACTAAAGATCCTTATGTACCTGTAAATAAGTTTCTTAAACTTGCTTTTTTAAATACTGCAGTCATTAACAGCATATCTAACTGCTTTGAAGCCTTTGTTTCGTCCCAAGCATCATCTTGTGAAATTCTGACAAGAGATTGGTTACCCCTGAATAAGGCAGTACTGTATCTCACTCAACAAAGAGTACAGGCTCAATCTCTCTCCCTTGTACATAGAGCAACATACACCGTAGCACACACACATACACATGTAAGACTAGCTCTGCATACAGATGTAAATAGTAATCAATAGTTGTTGCTTTTTCAGAGACCCTACAACAGAAAAAGCCCCATGTCACTTACAATTAGCAAAGGGTAATGGAGGCTCTAATTTCTACTTGGAAGTCCAGAATTTAGGCTCACCATGCTGTATTTCCAAGAAATAAAAGTAAAAGCTGAAACAACTTATATTGAGCAACTCCTCTGCCACAGCAGAAATGGCTTATTGACTAGATGGCTGCCACCCCTCCAAGCAGAGAGGCTGCCTCTATGGGGAAGAAATTATTAATTTATCTATAAGCCTCCAGAAGCAAGTGGGTAGATCACAACTCTCCCATATACTGCTTCAATTCACCTACACTTGCCTCTAGAGTGACTGGCACAGACTTGAATGGTTTCAGGCTATCTATGCTTCTTTAATTAAAAGTCTTCTCCACTACATTAGCATGTGTGTATCAATGTCTTTTGTACAGGGGGATAAAAGAGAAAGAAAAAGCAAGAAAAGAAAAATCAAAGACTATTCTAAATTAAGTTTTGCTTCAGATAGATTTTGCATTTGGCACTATTTCTCCCTAGAGTTGGTGCTTCAGGTAGAAAACAGTGAGCAAGAATAGGCAAGGTTCCTACTTCTCCCTTGAAAGCATCTTGCACTTTGGAGTTAATTAACTTTTAAAATCAAAGGAGTTGTGAAGAGGGTATGGAAGCAAAAGAGGAACCTAGGTAGTTTCTTTATTGTAAAAATAATTTTATATATCATTAACACACATATTCACAATAATTCACTTCCATTCTATGCCTTAGGGAATCACCAAAAAATTGATTATCTGATCCAATACTATTAGAGTGAAACTGCAACATCTGGGGAGTAGGTTCTGATGTTACTGCATAAGGCAAAACATGAAAATATCACAAATTACCACCAAACATCCCTTAGCAAGGCATTTGCTGGAAACCAACACATTTTTTTTCTCATTAAGTTGGAGAAACAGCTGAATATCCAACAAAGCAGTAGGCATTTGGGGCCAGGCTGTACAAAAAATAATGTGTGTCTTCAAATGCAAGAACTACTTTCAGCACAGTGAGGCACCCACACTATGAGAGGCTGGTGGAAACTGGAACCAAGCAAGGAAACAGCAGGTATACATCTACAATTCCTGAAGAATAAACTTCCCAACCTTGTAAATGATTGTCCTCCCTCTCTTCATCTCTTCCTTTCAATCTCTGGTTTTAAGGGGCAGATAATGCCAAGAACATATACAATGGATGAAATGACTATACAAAACTGGAGCTCTCTTCAGAATAACTGCCCTGGAGGGGCTTCACAAATGTTACTAATTATACGCCGAAATCTGCACAAAGTTCCAAGTAAATTATATTTACTGCTTTCATAGAAAAGGAATGAAATACAGGTAAGCCATCCAAGAGACAACTCAAGTAAAATTAAAGACAGATTTCTCCATTAAGTAAACATGTCTGTGTTTCTAAAATGTTTTTAATTTATACCCACAAATATAGCACACAAACACTGCTAATCAGAATTCAATAATAAACATCATCCTCTGTAGAAAGCATTTTCATAAGTGAGGGAAAGAATGATGACAGAATAGAAACCAAACAAATATAACCACTTGGATTTTAGGTAGACCTAATCATACTAATATTAGTAGTTATATAATGAACTAGTAAGGAAATTAGCAGCAGTAACTTCCAGTTCTCCCATATAAGTTGCTCCTTTCTAGCTTCTTTCTATGAGAAATGTAAAGAGAACTTTCAGCTTTAAAAATCTGATCATATTTAGTCCTGAGGGCTCCCAAAAATATGCATATTATAATTAAAGTACACTTAAAATATAAGAGTATTTACCTTAGCACCAGAGAATCGTTTGCATTTACACATTGTTTATTGAGAGAATAAAATGATTTTCTCCAAAAAGTTGTCAGAACCTTTTCTATCATTTGTTCTGAGAATATAAACCTTAGAGTAAGAAAAAGATAAAAGGAACACTATGGTGCTTGAATTAAATATTTTATATGATTATATCACAATGATATCTACTTTGTCTAACATAATCAGTATTCTATATTTGTTGCTTGCATAAAACCATAATTACTCGTTGATTTAATCAAAATTACTAGCTGACTTGAGCAATTCAGTCAGCCAGCCACGCTTCAGGGTAATTGGTCAAATCAACAGTCTATCAAAGTGACTAATACATCTCTGAATCATAGATTAGACTATTTACAACATCAAGGCAATTCTTAGATTTGTTCTAAAACCTCAGTTCATCTTGTTTAACTCCAAAGGTTATTTTTCTCATAATTTAATTTGCCCTGTACACAGTTGAGTTTTTCCTCCCCTTCAAGGGAGAAAATAAAAGTGACAATAAAAGCCTTTTAAGAACTTTTTATTTCAAAAAAGTAAAATAAAAAAGTACAGAATTCAAAGAAATCAGATACTCTTGTTTCAAACAATAAGAAAAGGAGGAGAAGAGTTGTTTTTGTTATTGTGTAAGAGGGGGGACATAGTCAAGGAAAAAGAAACAAAAATGGATTCTTACCAATCAAACCACTTCACAGTGCCTCAAATTCCATTAAAGGCCACAATTCTGTTGATTTGATGCCAGATGCCTCTAAAATGTTCTTACCCAAGAAAAGTAAGTTTTTTGAAAGAACAAGGAAAGCAATACATTTAAAGGCTAGAGAAAATTTTCTTCCATTTACTTGGGTCAGTGAAACATCCATCATACAGAGACACAAACACCTTACAGAATAAAAGATCAGAGGAGCTACACTAGTAGAAGATCAAAAAGCCAGTGCCTCTGGGGGAATCAAACAAGCAACTGTCTGAACAGAGCCCCCTGTGATTTCTCTCGTAAATCTAGCTTACGAGATTGCGGGGAGAACCACAAAGCAGAACATGCTATCCCAAAAAGTGATTAAAAAATAATTAATTCTAGTTTGGCTATCTCTCTCTGGAGAAATAATCTTTTCAAAGTCATCAAGTAGAATAACTATATAATGGAAGTTTTTAAAAACAAAAATGTTCAAATTATCTATACACACTGACTACAACCAGGCATATGAAATTATCATATATATTCAGTTCTAACAGCAAACCAGAAGAAATGAAAACAGATTTAGTAAATGGTTGCAAAAGTATAAAAAGAAACTAGATGCTTTTAACAGATGCCCTCAAATCTAATTCCACCTATGTGGGTTAAAAGGGAGTACTCTGTCCATCCCTGTCACATGTGCAGTTAAAAGAACAAGTTGTCATTAAAATTGAAGGGTACAAAATACAGAGTAGAAATAGAACATGTACAAAAATTTTCAGCATCCCAAAACCTTTGGCTACCAACATCAAAACAGTACTGGTGTTCGTGTCTCTGTATGCTGAACAAAACGCCTACTAGGTACCTGCCTTAAACCTGCCTATTAATATCTTTCTCCTCTAAACCTCTTAGTTTAACTACACCTCCCTATGGTGATGTAGTTTCTGCTTTGTGCTGTGATTATTTCAGAACCAGAGTCTGGTCTCCTTGAACACAGGGGTCACATTTTATGTTATTCATGGGTTGATTCAGTGAGCATTTAATCTAAGAGCTTGAGATGTGCAGTGTGGGGATGTGAATAAAATCCAGTCCCAGGCGTCAGGAAACAAGTACTATGGGGAGGTGTTTGCATCAGCAAATAACAGTAATAGCCACCAGTGAGAAAAGCCACCACTTACAGGGCACTTACTGTGTGCCAGGCACCACACTAAATTGTCTATTCAATTCTTACAACCACCCACTGAGGCGGGGGGTCATCCCCATTTACAGATGAAGAAACTGAAGCCTAGAGAAAAGTGACTGTTCACATGGGTAGTTAAGAAGCAAAGGCAGAGGACTGGGAGGACTGGATGGGAGGCAAGAGTTAATAGGCAGCTGTGATCAGAAGAGGGGGTTAGAAATGGCTTTATCAGGAAGGAGCTTCTGCATAAATACCTTGTTTGCATAGGAATAGACTGAGGGTGATCCAAGGAAGCAATTCACCTAAGCAAATAAGCAGAGTGTTCATAAAAACATTATGTGATTTCCTGGAGTTGGCCCCTAAGAAACCTCTACATTTGTTTTGTTTGTTTGTTTACCCGCTTGCTTGCTTGCTTGTTTGGCCATTAGGTCAACAGAACAGTGTTGTGGCACTTTCACCTATCATGAATCCCACTTTTAGAGAGATTAAAAGATTGGAAATAGGCAAAACAATGACTTGAAGAAGTTGTAACTACTGGTTTACTAGTCATTGCTACCACCACAAAGTACCACTCAAACAGTCTAGAAACCTGGCATTTCAGCCACTATGGATACTTCATTTCCCTGGTTAAGTAAAGTCTAGCTATACAAATCAAGTCCAGCTGGTTAGTATTTCCAATACATGTTAGAAACATAAACAAAACTGATTATCCTGCTAGCAAACACACACACACACACACACACACACACACACACACACACACACACAAAATAGTAATCATTT
This sequence comes from Aotus nancymaae, assembly GCF_030222135.1. Taxonomy (NCBI): domain Eukaryota; kingdom Metazoa; phylum Chordata; class Mammalia; order Primates; family Aotidae; genus Aotus; species Aotus nancymaae. The sequence continues at coordinate 15,998,056 of NW_026988447.1, forward strand.
AATGTATCTCAATTAATTACTTTATTCTAAAAGAAAGGATATATTAAGTGTATTGATAGATAAATTAACCAAAATGCTGACTCAAAACATTTTAGTTTCTTACCTTTCATTTGGCTGATGATGATCAATAATACAAGGAATAGCCCATAAATTCAGTTGTATATATTCCCTATGTTTTTAATACAATTTAAATTAGCAAATTAAGATGTAATTATATGTGCTTTTCCTATAATTGTTTATGATATATAAAACCATGTGATATTATAAATAAAAATTCAGGTCATTAATCACATTGATCTTCATATGAAATCCCCCACTGTGGATCAGATTCTGCAATTTGACTCCTGGTTTTATAAAATTTCTGTAGATCATGTTCAACTTCTCCATGCAGCACAGTCCCAGATTTTTCCTCAAATAATTGTAATACAAAGCACGTTCCTTTATGTGCAATTTAAAGATCTGCGTCTTAGCCAGGTTTGGAAATTTAACACTAGAACAAATCACACCATGAATCAAATAAATTGTATAAGAAAGGTAGTTCTATTTTTACAGGGTTATGTGCCAAACCTCCTTAACATAAACATACACACACACACACACACACACACACACACAAACTTTTTAAAGATTTTTCAAGTCTTCTGATTAGAAAAAGTAGAGAGTAAGGCAGAAGAGAGAAGGAAGGCAAGATTTCCCCCTCTACTTTAACACATACTTATCTCTCTTTCAATGACTACTGGTTAGTCTTTTGTAAGCTACATTAAAAAAAAAAAAAAAATGTGTCCTATACTACATTTTTTTAAGGAAACTTACAGGAAAGGAGTCCCAGTCCAGACTCCAAAAGAGGGTTCTTGGATCTCATGCAAGAATTCAAGGTGAGCCCATAAAGCGAAAGGAAGTTTATTAAGAAAGTAAAGGAGTAGGCCAGGTGTGGTGGCTCACGCCTATAATCCCAGCACTTTGGGAGGCCAAGGTGGGTAGACCACGAGGTCAAGAGATCAAGACCATCCTGGTCAACATGGTGGAACCCCGTCTCTACTAAAAATACAAAAATTAGCTGGGCATGGTGGCGCACGCCTGTACCAGCTACTCGGGAGGCTGAGGCAGGAGAATTGCTTGAACCCAGGAGGCGGAGGTTGCGGTGAGCCGAGATCGCGCCATTGCGCTCCAGCCTGGGTAACAAGAGTGAAATTCAGTCTCCAAAAAAAAAGAAAGTAAAGGAGTAAAGAATGGTTACTCCATAGGCAGAAGAGCCCTGAGGACAGCTGGTTGACCATTTTTATGCTTATTTTTTGATTATATACTAAACAAAAGGTGGATTATTCATGAATTTCCTGGGAAAGGCATGGGCGATTCCCAGAGCTGAGGGTTCCTCCCCTTTTTAGACCATTTTTTTCCTCACCCCTCCAAAGGGAGTCTCGCTCTGTCACCCAGACTGGAGTGCAGTGGCGCGATCTCGGCTCACTGCAATCTCCACCTCTCTGGTTCAAGTGATTCTCCTGCCTCAGCCTCCTTAGTAGCTGGGATTACAGGCACGCACCACCAAGCCCAGCTGATTTTTGTATTTTTTAGTAGAGATGGGGTTTCGCCACGTTGGCCAGACTGGTCTTAAACTCCTGACCTCAGGTGATCTACTCGACTCAGCCTCCCCAAGTGCTGGGATTACAGGCATGAGCCACTGCGCCCAGCAATATGGGGTAACTTTCTGACGTTGCCATGGCATTTGTAAACTGTCATTGTGCTGATGAGAATGTAGCAGTGAGGATGACCAGAGGTCACTTTCATTGCCATCTTGGTTTTGGTCTTGGTTTTGGTGGGTTTTAGCTGGCTTTTTCACTGTAACCTGTTTTATAAGCAAGGTCTTTATGACCTGTATCTTGTGCTGAACTCCTATTTTATCCTGTGACTTAGAATGCCTAACTTACTAGGAATGCAGCCCAGCAGGTCTCAGCCTTATTTTACCCAGCCCCAATTCAGAATGGAGTTACTCTGGTTCAAAGGTCTCTGACAAAACTATTTTCATGGAACTAGCTCACTTATTAAATATTACTCTGATATTTCCAAAGCAGTTGTCTATTTGTGTAGCACAAGGAACATGAGACCAGGGATATGAATTCCTGGGTCCCAATGCTGGTGCTAGCATGAACCTATGGCATCTAGTGATAAGAGTCCACTAGATTATTAATTAAAGACATTGACTGGTTAGTCAGGGAGACCAAGATTCGAGTACAAGCTCTATCACTTACTAGCCATGTAACCTTTAGCAGGACATTAAATCACTCTAAGCTTAATGCCTCATCTGTAAAATAGAGATGATTATAATGGTGCCCATCTCATGGGACTGCAGGGGAGATTAAATGTCACACTGTGGGTAAGTGCTCAGCACAGTCTTCTTGTTTTTTTGTTTTGGTTTGTTTATTTGTTTTTTGAGAGGGTGTCTCAATCTACGGCCCAGGCTGGAGTGCAGTGGTACGATCTCGGCTCACTGCAACCTCTGCCTCCCAGGTTCAAGCGATTCTCCTGTCTCAGCCTCCCAAGTAGCTGGGATTATATTACAGGTGCCCACCACCATGCCCAGCTAATTTTTGTGTTTTTAGTAGAGATGGGGTTTTACCATGTTGGCCAGTCTGGTCTGGAACTCCTGAACTCAGGTGATCTGCCCACCTTGGCCTTCCAAAGTTAGGATTACAGGCATTAGCCACAGCGCCTGGCACAGCATAGTCTTTCTTACTGCAAGTACTAATAAAAGTGAGCCATTACTATGAGCTATTTTTCCATCTGTGCCTGCCAGAATCCAAGAGCTTTGGGAAGGAGCAGTGCTTCACATATTTTAAAAAATAGTGAATATCAAAACTCTCTAAGGTGTGAATTCACTGCTTTTTATCAAATTTATATTGTGGATTTTCACTGAAAGTTTTGTTGAGGGGAAAAAAAGAATGTTTAAGAAAGTTCTAAGAACATTAGACTAGATGATCTTATAGCTTAAGCCTTACCTTTCTATGAGCCTATGGCTTCTCTACAGGGTAGCTTTTCTCTTGGAGCTATCACTTACACACTAAAACAGAGAAGTGTCTGTTGACTGTTTCAGACATACCTTCTTTCTAACATATCACCAGCACTGTATCTGCAGGTACTTCTGCCACTTCTCACACATACAAGATGCGATTGATGGCCTATAGCCCTTTATGACAACTCTTCAGGAGACAAGATACAGCCAATCAAGGATACCACTGCACAAAAGCATGTCACACTACTCTCTCCTGATTTCTGAGTAGCAGTGATCACTCTAATCAGAACTGATAACCTAGAGAAAAAACTGCCATGCAGTTTTCAAACCAAAGAACAAGTAACAAGGCAGGGAGTGGTGGGTGCTGCTGGAATGGATGAAGTGGAGACCAAGGAGAATGTCTTTGTGATTGGCACCTGAGACCTTCAATCTCCTCCTGCCTCTTGAGGCCAGCCCACCTGAAGAAACAAGATTTAGGCTCCAAAATAGCAGAAAACATTTTTGGAGATGAAGAGTCTATTATTAAACCTAAATATTCTCATGGTTCTTCTTTAACATGTAGTGTGTGTACATCCAAATTAACAGTCAAGCCAAGTTGACTCTGGGTTTCCCATTTCCAGATCCAATTATGGTAGGCATATTCTTCAGTCCTGGGTAACTGAGATTTCTTATTCCTCAGATCTCAGCCTAAATGTCTCCACTACTAGGAAGAATTCCCAGAAGAACTTGTCTTTTTGCTCCACAAGACTACAAACTGTAAAAGCAAGGTTTACATTTTGTTCACTGCTATATCCCCAATGCTTTACACAATGAATATTACATAATAAGTTGTATCAGTAAGGGCTCTCCAGACAGACAGATAGCTAGATAGACAGAAGAGAGAGTATTTCCTAGGGGAATTAGCTCACGCAATTATGGAGGCCAAGAAGTCCCACAGCAGCCCATCTGCAAGCTGGAGATGTTGGATGCTAGCAGTGTGGCTCAGTCCAGGTCCGAAAGCCTCAGAACCAGGAAAACCAATGTTACAATTCTTAGTCTAAATACAAAGGCCTGAGAACCTGAGAGCGAGGTAGCAGGGGCTGCTGGTATGGTATCAATCCTGTAGTCCAAAGGCTGGAGAGCCTGGAGTTTGATGTCCAAGGAAAAGAAGAGTGTCTCAGCTTCAGAAGAGAGAGAGAGGAAATCACCTTTTCTCGGCCTTTTGTGTCTATCGGGGCCTCCAGCAGACTGGATGTTCCACACCCACACTAAGGGCGGATCTACCCCACTGGTCTGTCCACCCACCCACATACTGATCTTCTCTGGGAACACCACACAGACACACCTAGAAGTGACACTTTACTATCTAGGTATCTCTTAATCCAGTCAAGTTGACACTTATAATTAACCATCACATAGGCCCTTAAGAAATATTTGTTGAGTGAATAAAGTTTCTCATCCAAAGCATAATAAATAGCATTAAGGCATTCACCTTTCCCTGAAGGTGAGACATTTTTCAAAGCAGGTTTTTTTTTTTCAATTTTTTTTTAATAGGGAAATTTTAATTCAAGGTAATTCCTATAATCAACCAGTTACATCCTTTGTTCTTTGTTAAGGACAGGAGGAGTGACATAGGTAGGTTATCCTGAAAACTAAGAAGGATAAGGAAATATTTTGCCTTGGAAATTTCAGTCAATCTTATTAGTAATATGGGTGGACATGAATTTAACATATATCTTCTGCCTTGAAACTACTAACCTTTTTATGGCTTAATCATTGCTATAGCAAAGAAAGATTAAACTATGAAAAGTCATTGCATTTACTTCTCATTCCACGTTATCAATGTACAGAAATATTAATCCATGCTACCTAGACGTTTCTGGGAAAACAACTGCTCTTTGGGGAAATGTAAAAATAGTGAGGGCAGTGATGATTTCCACACTTTTCTTTTTAGATAGAGTTCCACTGTGTGGCCCAGGTTGGAGTGCAGTGGCACGATCACAGCTCACTGCAGCTTTGCCCTCCAGGACTCAAGTGGTCCTCCCACCTCAGCCTCCCCAAGTAGCTTTACAGGGGCACACCACCACACCTGGCTAATTTTTGTATTTTTTGTAGATACGGGGTCTCCCTATGTTACCCAGGCTGGTCTCAAACTCCTGGGCTCAAGCCAAATTCCAACCCTAGCCTCCCAACTTCCACACCTCTGAACCTGCAGAGCAAGGCTGTATTAAGATGATGGCTCAGAGAACTGGTTCCAGGAGCAAGATTAAGTCAAGCTGAGCCAGCTTCTATGGATTTCCTTTTCTCAATACCATGGTAGAAGAGGGGAAAGGCCACACAGCCAGACACTGCAACTACCACCTAAACCCATAACTCCTAAGGAAGCCTATTTTCAAGCACAAAGCACCGAACAGCATCACAGACTTTGAGGTCTCTGTCTGTAAAGGACAGGCCATATTTCAGGTCTCCATCTTCACATTCCCTCCATTTAATCTTAAACATTGGCACTTGGGAAGCTCTTAGCAGGAAAAGGAGAAATTAAATAATGACCAAGTTGGACTGTCTGGTGAGGTTAATCAGAATCCCTGTATCTTAGACTCAACATGTTGAAAACATTGATTATTTTGATCTGTGGTCATAAGCTGCACCTCCAAGTTTGGGCAGCTATGTCTCACTGTAAGTGAACCAGATGGGGGAATGTGAATGGATTAAGGAAAGCGAAAAACAATGTGACATAGTGAAAACAATCAGAGCTTGAAAACTAGAAACATCATACTTATTCTGCTCCCAAACAGCTATACAAACTTGGACAAGTTACTTCACTATTCTGTGTCTCACTCTATCTTCAAACCATGGAGCTATAGTAAATGATTTTGTTCAGTCTCCTCCAGTTTCTAAATCTTGGAATTCTACATACCTCACCACATTACTACTGAAAATTAACCAAATAAGTATTCATGGAGTACTATGTGCTCATTATCCTAAGCACTTTGGTTCAATGCAATTTGAGCCATGACACTTGCCCTAGATCATCTATCACATTAGCAAAGATGCATCAAAATTTTCACAATCAATGAGTGCCTTGAAACACCCGAGTTTTCCACTATAGAAGTAATAAATAGATATAATCTGTTGAAAGGCAATTTTGCAAACATACTGGAAGTCTTTTTTAAGCCACAATCTTTGATCCATTTAATTGTAGAAATGTTTCTAGTTATAAAAAAAATTGGAAGGAAACAATATGTCCACTACAGACAGACTACATAACGAATTAAACTGTTTACATTCATTATAATGGTGACTTAGAATATTTAATGATAGGCAAATGCTCACACTATAATATTCAGCAAAAAAAAAAAAGCAAGATGCAAAATTATACACATGGCATGACCATAATTACATATAATGTGTGTATGTATAATGCCCTATATTGTGAAGTGTATATAATATTTACAAATAAATTTAGGAACAAGATAACCTGTGAACAGTAGTTATCTCCAGGTGTACTGTATTTTCTTCTTTGGTGTCTCCATATTCCAAATTCTCTATTATAGCATGCAATAATTATAATCAAAGAATTTTTTTGTATAGCAGTTCAGAGAACCATCACTATGGGCTGGGGTGGCTAAGCATAGAGGTTTGGAGGGGGTTCACTTAACAGGATGTTTATCACACAAGAAGAATTTAGATTTATACTACAGTGCTTAAGAGTACAGACTCTAGAGCTGGATTTTTAGGTTCAAATCTTAGCCCTGCCACTTACCTGATAGATAAGATTAGGCAAGTCACTCCAACTCTGTGCCTCAATTTTAGTTCTTTCCTCAAGGAGTTCTTGTAGGAGCTAAGCAAATTCATATAGGAAAGAGTTTCAGGACAGTGCCTATCTGGCACATAGTAGCAATACATAAGTGCTAACAAAATTATTAGAAGGGCATTTTAGGCAACATAATAACAATAGTAGTTCATCCTTTTGCTAAATTCTTACTATGTCTCAGATACATTATGCAACTCAGACCTCAGAAGTGTATGAAAGAGTGACTAGCATTATGCTCAATTCATAGATGCGAAATATAAGGCACAGAGAGGTCAACTTCCTAAGGTAAGCGGTTGAACCAGCATTTGATCTCCAGCAAATCTGCCCCAGTGTCCATGCTCTTAACCATGGTCCCATGCTCTTAACCACAGTGCCATGCTGTAGGGGGTGGAAAACAAGCATATTGGCCCTGGGGCAGACAATTGACTTTTGAGGAGCAGGAACTGCCACTGACAGAGTGCATGGAACTGGGTGATGACAGCCATTAGGCAATTGGGAGCTCATAAAGAATTCTAAGCAAAGTCATTATAGGACAAAAGAGGGATGTAAGGAAATGAGTATGGCAGATAAACACGGGATAAGGTGGCATGAGGCAAAAGAGGCTGTTGAGAGAGAGAGAGAGAATATTACAGGTAAAGCAGATAGTACGGTGATGAGGAACTAAGCCAGGTGGTAGCAAAGAGAATACAGAGTTGGACAAATCAAAGCCACTTTGAAGGGAAAATTAAGAGAATGTATAAATAATACTGAGAGTAAAAAAAGGTGAGGGATGTGGAAGGGACAAGTCACATCTCACCAAAGACTGGACAAAAAAAAAAAAATGTTTCCATGTATTTTGATTTCCTTAAATGTTATTTTGCACAATTACTTATTTTTAAAGCATTGCTTAAAAACCTAACCAAGAGCAGCACAAAACAAAGCACCACACACACTGTGCTGTAAAAAAAAAAAAAAAAAAAAAACTGGGTTCTTGTCATACAACCAGGAAAAGTTAGCCACACAGATACTTTGAAGGGGGAAGGGAAATGGAATTTATTAGACGAAAAGAGAAAAAAAAAACCTCTCAACAAAGTGAGATGGGTTCCTCTTAACAGGTCCCCATCTCACAGATTGAATCCCAGGTCACCACTCAGAACAGGAGAGGCCAGACTCCTCCCCACTGCAAACGGTGTGAACTTCCCAAGGCTCCACCCCATCCTCCCAGTGCACAGGCCTGTCAGAGATTCTCCCGGGACCCCTTTCTACTTGGCTGTCTCAATTGTACTCTGTATAAGCAATGCTTGGTGACCAAAAAGGTGTACTGTAGTAAGTGACAAAAGTAATTAGCAAGGAATCATGGAGCATAAACATCTATTTTGTAAAGGAGCAGCTATTTACAAAATCAAGATAAAAGAACTCACTAATGGCTACTACCAAGTCCAGGTCTGATAACATCTCCCAGCATAAAGGCAAGCTGATTTACCCCTTGTTTTAAAGAGGCAGCCAGAGCTTGCCAACAAAAACATGTGATTGATCTAATTAGCTCACTGAATTGAGGAAAACAGTGTGCCAAAATCATGTGTACTCACGGATTACTCCTTCCAGGACAAAGCACTGTGGCATAATAGCCTATCCTTCAACTTAAACATTCATACTCATTAAAAGGGAAGAAACCCAGCAGTACTCAGCATGCAGGAACTTAATGAATATTATTGGATGGTGATGACACAGACATGAGTCTCAAAAGAATGAGCTCTCATGATGGAAAAGAGAAAGAAGCATAAAGGACTGTAAAAATGTACATGCAGTGGCTAAACTCCAGTTATCAGCTCAGGCCAGGCAATTTTACTACATTATGCCTGCATTAACATTCCCACTCTCAACTTAATGCTTTATTAACCTAACTGATAATGTCCCTCTTCACTCAGGGTTATTAGCAAATAGAAGTCTGTTGAGATTGGCAAACCAATTCATTCAACAAATATTCCTGGGTACTTACCATCACAGGTAACAAATAATGATCTCTATCTAGTCTTTTTTGTTACTAATGCAAGAAAGGGTCTAAAAACCAGTGTAGCGTATCTTTAAAAAAAAATCCTTAATGGGAAGAGATGAACACCCTAAAGAAAAGTAACAACAACACTAGCTTCAAGTAGTCTGCTGATCACAAATGGCAGCTGACTCACTGGTTAGCTTTAGATGGTATGTACACACTCAAAAAGCACGAGGATATTATTCTACTGTGTCTCTCTCGTGGACTGGAGCCAAAGTCAAGATAAGGAAAATTTTTATGTAGTTGTTTATCCAAATTGTCTTGTCTGTTGTACCTTCAACATCACTGCCTGGGGGGAACATAATAACCTAAGCAGCAAAGCAGCCTGCCTGACTCAGGAGAGCAAAACACACCCAGAAAATACAGTGGGAGGAGAACAGAGACCTGGCCATATCAGCAGACTCTTAATATTTTTTATCTTCTAAACTTATTTTTACCACTAAGATCTTATATTTAAAAAACTCTTTATCAGTTCATGTCTGAAGTAGTTTATTATACCCAATTTTACTGCTGTAGTGTAGTTTGAACACCCTTGAGCTTAAAAAATGAATCACTTTATATTGAATAATAACCACCATTTAATGAGAAATTTTCCACAGGAAGTTAAAATGTTGATTTTACCATTTTATGAAATGTATACTTACTTATATTTAAGTATTTGAAAAGCTAAAACCAGATAGAACTAAGGGATCAAACTTAAAAGAATTTTTTAAGGTATTCGTGAATACTTTGCCTTTAAAGCACTGTTTTATCTCAAAAGAGATGCTCTTCCCAACTTGGCTGCAGGATAGTCTTGGTTAACTACTCTATTTTATTAGCATATAGCTCTGTGGGATGGAGCTACAGAACTCCTATTGCAATTGGGATGATGGTTTGTAGATTAAGAGAAAATACCATTTAAGGCACATAATCATTTTAAAAAATAATACATATGTTCATATCTTAAATATTTAATTATGAAACTTGAAAAAGCAAATTTATTTGCCAATGTTTTCACATAGGCCAAGGCTATTTCTTCAAGTACAGGTCTACTGATTCAAGTTCAAAGTTGTCTTTCTTGCATAAACCATACTCATAATATATAATCTATAATTTCCCATTTAGGTTAAAGTTGAGAAAAACCTCAGTATAAATCAATTCAGTGTAGAATCTTTCCATATTTTAAACATCTTTCCCAATCATTTAGAGTTCTCTCTTCCATATCTAATTTGACACCAATATCTTATGGCAATTTGCCTTTAGTCTTTCAAAGAATTCAATTTCATCAAAATAAACAATTTCCTTTTCACATACATATTTCATCAGTTTATATGTTATTTAATGAAATATGTAATTACCGTTAACAATGCATACAACTCAGCAGTGAGAGGAAAGGTTTGAAACCTTGAGCATGCACCGGAAGTAGCCAACCAGACAGGGCACTCAGCACGGAGCGGGCATGAGTCCATGCACTTTCCAGAGAGAACGGAAAGCACTGGTAAACCAGGGATTCACATAGATTGGTTAAGAGAACGGTCCACTGTATTTTTTTTTTTTTTTTAAGACCGAGTCTCCCGTCGCCCAGGCTGGAGTACAACGGTGCAACCTCGGCTCACCGCAACCTCCGCCTCCTGGGTTCAAGCAATTCTCCTGCCTCAGCCTTCCGAGTAGCTGGGATTACAGGCACCCACCATCATGTCATTAGGCTAATTTTGTATTTTCACCATGTTGGCCAGGCTAGTCTTAAACTCCTGACCTCAGATGATCCGCCTGCCTTGGCATCCCAAAATGCTGGGATTACAGGCGTGAGTCATTGCACCCTGCCACATCCACTGTATTATGAAAAGAAGTCAGCTGTATTCTCAAAAGCTAGCCTCTAACTTAAAATCGGAGCTTTAATCAAGGTTATTCTGGCTTAAAGAAAGTATCAGTTAAGTCTCTCACAGAGGGAATATCTGTGGCTTTCTGCCACATCCTTTGTGGGAGAAGGGCTACAGAGTCACTGTTTTTGAAATAGGAAGCATGCACTGCTCTCTATATAGCCTAAGGTTATCCCTAGAGTTTAATTTGCAGTATTTACACTGGACAATAATCCCTAATACAAAGACTGGTAGAAAAAATACTGGCCTTGAGCAGCCCATTGAAAAGGAGATTTGCAAATTTATATTCTCCCTCCCAACATCACCTAAAGATACTGCTCCATACCTATGTAAAACCATTACAAATTGGTAGCCAAAATACTGAATCCAGCCCACAGGCTTATGTTTTATTTTCATTTGGAGACCTCTGAGTACAATACTCATGCTCTAGTTCGTCATAGAACCCATCACTTCCTATGGCCTCACATCTGCCTGACCCCAGTAGGCATGCCACTGAGCCAGCCACATACACAGTTCTGCCATAACTTCACTCTGTATAGAAAGTTTGGTTAGTTTCTGGCAACACCAGAAGTGTTTTTAGAGAAGAGGTGTGTGCTTTGGCAGAAACACCCAACCACATCTCTAAAGAAAGACCAAAGAGTTCACTTACCATGAAGAAATAGAAATGGCTCAAGGTAACTATTCGAAAACTTTAGCATTCCTAAGAACCATGTGGGAATCTTTCTGAAATGCAATTCCTAGGGTCCTATCCCTTCAGATTATGACTTGGTAGGTCTGGGAATGGAAATCCAGGAATCCGCATTTTAAAAAGCACTTTAGGTGACAGGACAGATGCAAGAGGTGAAATAATAAAAATGTTAACAACAATCACAAGCAGTTACCAGGCCCTATACCAAGCACTTTACCAGTAACAACTTAATCCTGGAACAACCCTATGAGGTAGGTACTGTTATTATCCCCATTTTACAAATGAAGAAATTGATTAAAGGAGAGATTAAGAAACATGGCTGTGCTTACACAACTAGTAAGGGGAAGAGCCAGGATGAAAAACCAGGCCATCAGGTTAAAGAGTTCACCCTCAACCATCTCCTTAGACTCAACTACTACTATGGTCTAAGGAAATGTGTTCAACATAAAATACAAACTCCTCAAAGTTTGCTGCTTCTGACTCAATTAAAGCCATTTATCCTTTAACCATGAATCCCCATTGTCACATTTACCACCATCGTTCCCCGTCAGGATAAAGAATTCTTTTACATGTTACAATTACAGAAATTGTGGAAGAACTGGCAAAAGAGGCTATGACTGGGATGAATGCCAAGACTCAGATGCCCCCATTCTGAAGCAGGATTGCAACATTTCAGAAAAGCTCTGACAGCCTGAAAAAAAAGAGAGCCGTACCATTCTCCAACTAAAGATATGAGAAAGGAAAAAACAATAGTCTAGTTGTTAACAAAGCAAAGGATATTCCAATCCAATTCCTAACACAGTTACCTCAAGTTGCAAAATTATTACCAATGTTAGAGGATCTCTAAGGGATGAGTCAAAAGTCCATACCAGCTAGGAAAAGAGTGCTTAGACTTGACACCAAAAGCACAATCCATAAAAGGAAAAACTGATGACTTGAACATCATCAAAATTTAAAACTTTTGTTCTATGAAAGCCCATGTGAACAAGATGAAAAAGTAAACTACAGAATGGCAGAAAATATCTGCAAACCACATACTTGAAAAAAGACTAGTGTCTAAAATATTAAACTCTCAAAACTCAACAGTAAAAAATTAGAAAAGGGGGGCAAAAGACATGAATAGAGATTATTCTGAGGAAATACAGAAGGCAAATAAGTACATGAAAAATGTTCAACCTTACTAGCTACTAGGGAAATACAAATTAAAACTGCAAAGATATATTACTGCATTATCAGAATAGCTTAAATTAAAAACAGTGACAACCCTAAATGTCAGTAAGGACGCAGAGATACTGGATTATTTGCTGGTAAGAATATAAAATGGTACAGTCACTCTGGAAAACATTTGACAGTTTCTTAACTGAATATGGGCCAGGGACAATGGCTCACACCTGTGATCCCAGCACTCTGGGAGGCTGAGGAGGGAGGATCACATAAGCCCAGGAGTTCAAGGCCAGCCTGGGCAAAATGGTGAAAACCCATCTCTACAAAAAATAAAATAAAAATAATTAGTTGGGTCTGGTGGTGACTACCTGACCCAGCTAATCAGAAGGCTGAAGTAAGAGGATCATTTGAGACTGGGAAGTCAAGGCTGCAGTGAGCCATGTTCATGCCACTGTACTCTAGCCTGGGCGACAGAGTAAGACCCTGTCAAAAAATAAAAAATAAAAGAACCAAACATGTAACTACCATTCAACCCAGCAACTGACCTGCTGGGTATTAATTCCAGAGAAATAAAAACTTACATTAACACAAAAACCCATACACAAATGTTCATAGTAGTTTTACTTCTAAGAGCCAAAAACTAGAATCAGCCCCAGATGTCATTTAATAGGTAAATGTTAAAAAAAACTGTGGTACATCTATACCATAGAATACCACTCAGCAATAAAAATGAATGAACTATTGATACCAACAACAATTTGAATGAATCTCCAGGGAATTATGTTGAGCAAAAAAAGCCAATCTCAAATAGGTGCATGTTGTATGATTCCACCTATGTAACTTTTTTAATGATAAAATTTTAGAAATGGAGGATAGATTCGTGGTTGCTAGGAATGATATATGCGAAGATGGGGGCAGGGAGGGCAGGAGGGAAGTGGTATGATTATAAGAGGGCAATAGAGGCCGGGCGCGGTGGCTCACACCTGTAATCCCAGCACTTTGGGAGGCCGAGGAGGGTGGATCACAAGGTCAAGAGATCAAGACCATCCTGGTCAACATGGTGAAACCCCGTCTCTACTAAAAATAAAAAACCTTAGCTGGGCATGGTGGCGCGTGCCTGTAATCCCAGCTACTCAGGAGGCTGAGGCAGGAGAATTGCCTGAACCCAGGAGGCGGAGGTTGCGGTGAGCTGAGATCGCACCATTGCACTCCAGCCTGGGTAACAAGAGCGAAACTCCGACTCAAAAAAAAAAGAAAAAAAAAAGAAGGCAATAGAAGGGATCCACATAGTGTTGGAATAGTGTTGGAACTATTCAGTATGTTGACTATTGTGGTAGATACACAAACCTACACAGGCGGCAAACTTTATAGAACATAAGGCAGGCACACACAAAGAGTACAAGTAAAACTAAGGAAGATGTGTGAACTGTATCAATGTCAATAGCCTGGTTATGATGCTATACTATAGTTTTGTGAAATGTTACTATTGCAGGAAACTGGGCAAAGTATACAAAGGATCTCTCTGTATTATTATTACAACAGCATGTGAATCTACAATTACCTCAATAAAAATTTTAATTGGGAAAAAAAAGTTCATGGTCTTAAGTGTGAACTCAGACAGTGCATTCTTGCACTGGAAATATAAAATGGCCCACTCTTTCCAGAAGGCATTTGGCAATGCTACCAAAAGTGAGAAACTCAACCTTTTATCCAACAATTCCATTTTTAGGGTATTAATTGTAACGAATAAACTATAATGTGTTGAAAATTTAGGGACAAAAGCATTTATTTTAGCAATGATTTTTATACTTAAAGATGAGAAACAACTAAATGTGGTACATCCACACTATGAAGTTCTATCTAGTCATCAAAATAACCTTTTGGAATTAAACAGTTAACCTTGAACGATGGTCAAGATATATTCATTTGTTCCACAAATATTTATTTAATTCCTTCTACATGCCAGGCACTGTTCTTGCACTGGGAACTTTAACAAATGTCAAATAAAGTATGATCCCAATGTTTCTGTACAGTTCGGATGATTATTGGTAAGTAAATCGGTGAGAAAGGACTAAACACATATCTCTGTGTATGATTACAAATACACATATAAATATGGACACACACATACACATATGCACATAGATATGTATATATAGTGTAAATTCCAGAAGGATATAACTGGAAATGTCAATAATGGTTACTTCTGGAAAGTGGGATTATGTGTGTTTAGTTTTGTTTATCTGTATATTCTAAATTTCTATAATTAACAAGTATAACTAGATTAATTTTTTTAATTATTGGAGGAAAAAAGGCTGGTTCCCAGAGAGTGCCATTTTATGAAGTATTTAGCATTAAATAGGTTTATTTAACCAATGTGCTCATGGCTGGATATTTAGTTTGCTTCTAGGTTTTCGATGTCATCAATACAGTGCAAGGAACTTCTTTTTTTTTCCTTTGAGACAGGGCCTTGCTCTATCTCCCAGCCTGGAGCACAGTGGTGTAATCACAGCTCACTGCAGCCTCAACTTCTGGGGTTCAAGCAATCCTCTCTACCTCAGCCTCCCACAAAGCTGAGACTACAGGTATGCACCACTACAGCCAGCTGATTTTTTTATTTTTTATAGAGACAGAGTCTCCTTATGCTGCCCAGGCTGGTCTTGAACTCCTAACCTCATGATACGTAAACCTTGGCCTCCCAAAGGGCTAGGATTACAGGTGTGAGCCAGGCCGAAAAAATTCTTTTAACAGCAGATAAACATACAATAATTACTTGGTTGTCAGTTAAATTTGAAAATATAATCCATCCATTTTACTTTAATTACAGAATTTTGATAGACCCACTCAGATAAACAAAAAATTATCTCTGTAGGACTCTATATTAATTCAATGATCTTTATTCAGATAATCATTGTGGATTCATATCTGACATCTCCAAATCTTTAGCTCACAGAGATGAGCCTCCCCAACAAGAACTCCCAAGCTAAGGACAGAGGTGGCCTTTTTATAGTAACTACCTCATAGGGGCAATGAGAGGAAAAATGACACAATACAATCTCCAAGTGCCTTCATGGACATATTAAATGGTTCCCAAATGTTGTTTACTATTAGTGTTTCTATTAGAAGTAACATACCTTTAACAAAACATAATGAAAACTTAAATAGCAGCTATTTCAATCCTCTTTTCATTTTACAGATGAGGAAAACTGGAGTTTGCAAAGGTGGGCCACAAATTCAGGTTTCCTTAATGTCAGTCTGATACTCTTTCTCTAACATTATTTTGTCTTTTGGTAGGTTTTCTATGGACAGACTGAAAGCTAGAGGCACCCTAATTCTCACAATTACACTTAATCAGAGCAATCTGCAATTTGAGATTTAAGTCTACATGCTCAAAGTATACTTCGTTTATAGATATCTGCCTGGTTTAATAATAAAGCAGGTATTTTAAGCTGCAGGCTAAAAGCAAATGGGTTTATATCTGCCTCAGAAGATGATGAATGATTGATTACAAATCTCTACTTTGATATAGGGTTTCTGATTGCATTAGACACAGGGCATGAAGACTAATTAAAAATGCTCATACATTCATCACCGTTGATTGTGCATAATCCACTGCTGAAAGTACAAGTGCAGCACTTTCTCTAAAATGACAGAGGAAACAGATGAATTTCCACTCAGAACTCCCAGAGGCTATCTGTCTTGATTTCAAGGTAAATGGGCTTTCCCTAATAGCCTAAATCACAAACAGAATGACAGTTAAAAAAAAAAACTACACCAAATTTTACTATCCTATCTGAGAAGGGGCTGGCTAGGCCTGGTCACATGTTATGTGATCAATAAATAATTACAGATGGATTGGTAAACAGGTCTATAGGCATACTGTACAAATTTCCAAAACTAGTTTTTCCAGATGCCTACATAATTGGAAGTCACAATTACGTGTTACAATGAACCAAATGAAATACATCCTTTTTTCTTTTCTTTCTTTCTTTCTTTTTTTTTTTTGAGACAGAGCCTCACTCCGTTTCCCAGGTTAGAGTGCAGTGACTACAACTCACTGCAGCCTCAACCTCCTGGGCTCAAGTAATCCTCCCACCTAGATGCCCCCCACCCCCCACTGCCACCACCACCCCAATAGCTGGGACTACAGGCATGCACAACCATGCCCAGCTAATTTTCTAAAATTTTTATAAAGACAGGGTCTTGCCATGTCACCCAGGCTGGGGAAATAAATCCTATATACCACCAAAAACATTCCTTGAACTGACTCCCTTACATACATGCTCCAGCCCTACAGTGAGTGGCTAGTACAGATCTCTCTCCACTACTAAAGAGCTACAATTATTATCTGACAGTTAAGTGTTACACTCACTTACAAAAACATCAACAAGATTGATATGATTTGGCCATGCCCTCACCCAAATTTCAACTTGAATTGTATCTCCCAGAATTCCCATGTGCTGTGGGAGGGGCCTGGGGGAGGTAACTGAATCATGGGGGCCAGGCTTTCCCACGTTATTCTCGTGATAGTGAATAAGTCTCACGAGATCTGATGGGTTTATCAGGGGTTTCTGCTTTTGCTTCTTCTTCATTTTCTCTTGCTGCTGCCATGTAAGAAGTACCTTTCACCTCCTGCCATGATTCTGAGGCCTCACCACCCATGTGGAACTAAGTTCAATTAAACCGCTTTTTCTTCCCAGTCTCAGGTAAGTCTTCTCCTATTATCTGTGTTCTCCTATTCCTCAAGGAAATGTCTGTTCTCCCCCTGACTCCATCACTATTCCAGAAAGTCCCCACCACCAAGTTCCTCTTTGATCTGATTCAGGAGTTAGAATCCTTATCTAGCTTTAGAACACAAGGATGGCACCCACTGTGTTGCCTGAAAGTGCCCCAGTACTAAAGGAGCATATACTAATCTTCCACCAGGAGGCCCTTGTGGCACCTCTGGATGTCTGTAATGGGAGTGGCCATGAGGGTGGAAAAGGAAATCGAGTATCTTGTCTATGAAAACTGCACAACAGAGTGTGTGTTTGGAGGACTGGGTTAAAACTCAAAATCCTGTTGAATGAAGATACTTGAGGTACTAGTTTTTGACCCACTTATTGTATAAGGCTCTGACAAATGAAAATGGATTTGAAATTACATAATCTGTATTAATAACAAGAAAAAGATTTATGAAGTTCAACACAGCAATTATAAACCGAAGGTGGAAAGGAGAAAAAATAATGAAGACTCTGAGCTTGAAAATCATCCCAGTTTAGCAATGACAAAACCGAAAAACAATATAGACCAAACAATAGGAGAGTTGTCATGTAGCTACTCAACTTCTACTTTAAAAAGAAAAACGAAATAGCAGCATTGAAATATGTGGTGCCACATATCCACATACTCTACATTTCTTCCATATAAATTGCCAGTGAGTAAAATTTACTTTTTCTATTTTGTAACTCTCTTTTACATTCCTTATATATTCCTGTGTTGATTTTTTAAATTCTTGCCTTCTTTACCACATTCTCTTCTTTATATACTTCTTTTTTTTTTTTTTTTTTAATTGCATTTAAGGTTTTGGGGTACATGTGAAAAACATGCAAAGTTGTTGCATAGGTGCATTCATGGCAGTGTGATTTGCTGCCTCCCTCCCCCTCACCCATATCTGGCATTTCTCCCCATGCTATCCCTCCCCAACTCCCCACCCCGCTGTCCCCCCAACTCCCCCGCAACAGACCCCCGTGTATAGTGCTCCCCTCCCTGTGTCCATGTGTTCTCCTTGTTCAACACCCTCCTATGAGTGAGAACATGTGGTGTTTGGTTTTGTGATCTTGTGTCAGTTTGCTGAGAATGATGGTTTCCAGGTTCATCCATGTCCCTACAAAGGACGCGAACTCCTCCTTTTTAATGGCTGCATAATATTCCATGGTGTATATGTGCCACATTTTTCCTGTCCAGTCTATCATCGATGGGCATTTGGGTTGGTTCCAGGTCTTTGCTATTGTAAACTGTGCTGCAATGAACATTCGTGTGCATGTGTCCTTATAGTAGAACGATTTATAATCCTTTGGATATATGCCCAGTAATGGGATTGCTGGGTCAAATGGAATTTCTATTTCTAGGTCCTTGAGGAATCGCCACACTGTTTTCCACAGTGGTTGAACTAATTTACACTCCCACCAACAGTGTAAAAGTGTTCCTATTTCTCCACATCCTCTCCAGCATCTATTTTCTCCAGATTTTTTAATGATCGCCATTCTAACTGGCGTGAGATGGTATCTCAATGTAGTTTTGATTTGCATTTCTCTAATGACCAGTGATGATGAGCATTTTTTCATATGTTTGTTGGCCTCTTCTATGTCTTCTTTTGAAAAGTATCTGTTCATATCCTTCGCCCATTTTTGAATGGGCTTGTTTGTTTTTTTCTTGTAAATCTTTTTTAGCTCGTTGTAAATTCTGGATATCAGCCCTTTGTCAGATGGGTAGGCTGCAAAAATTTTTTCCCATTCTGTTGGTTGCCGATTCACTCTATTGACTGTTTCTTTTGCCGTGCAGAAGCTGTGGAGTTTGATTAGGTCCCATTTGTCTATTTTGGCTTTTGTTGCCAATGCTTTTGGTGTTTTGGTCATAAAGTCCTTGCCTACGCCTATGTCCTGAATGGTTTTGCCTAGGTTTCCTTCTAGTGTTTTTATGGTGTTAGGCCTTATGTTTAAGCCTTTAATCCATCTGGAGTCAATTTTAGTGTAAGGTGTCAGGAAGGGGTCGAATTTCTGCTTTCTGTATATGGTTAGCCAGTTTTCCCAACACCACTTATTGAACAGGGAATCCTTTCCCCATTGCTTGTTTTTATCAGGTTTGTCAAAGATCGGGTGGTTGTAGATATGTTGTGTCGCCTCCGACGCCTCTGTTCTGTTCCATTGGTCTATATCTCTGTTTTGGTACCAGTACCATGCTGTTTTGATTACCGTAGCCTTGTAGTAGAGTTTGAAGTCCGGTAGTGTGATGCCTCCTGCTTTGTTCTTTTTGCTTAGAATTGACTTGGCTATGCGGGCTCTCTTTTGGTTCCATATGAAGTTTAAGGTGGTTTTTTCCAGTTCTGTGAAAAAGGTCATTGGTAGCTTGATGGGGATAGCGTTGAATCTGTAAATTACTTTGGGTAGTATGGCCATTTTCACAATATTAATTCTTCCTAACCATGAACATGGAATGTTTCTCCATCTGTTTGTGTCCTCTCTTATTTCGTTGAGCAGTGGTTTGTAGTTCTCCTTGAAGAGGTCCTTTACGTTCCTTGTTAGTTGTATTCCTAGGTATTTTATTCTCTTTGTAGCAATTGTGAATGGCAGTTCGTTCTTGATTTGGCTCTCTTTAAGTCTGTTATTGGTGTATAGGAATGCTTGTGATTTTTGCACATTGATTTTGTATCCTGAGACTTTGCTGAAGTTGCTTATCAGTTTCAGGAGATTTTGGGCTGAGATGATAGGGTCTTCTAGATATACAATCATGTCATCTGCAAATAGAGACAATTTGACTTCCTCCTTTCCTAATTGAATATCCTTTATTTCTTTTTCTTGTCTGATTGCTCTGGCTAGAACTTCCAGTACTATATTGAACAGGAGTGGTGAGAGAGGGCATCCTTGTCTAGTGCCCGATTTCAAAGGGAATGCTTCCAGTTTTTGCCCATTCAGTATGATATTGGCTGTCGGTTTGTCATAAATAGCTTTTATTATTTTGAGGTACGTTCCGTCGATACCTAGTTTATTGAGAGTTTTTAGCATAAAGGGCTGTTGAATTTTGTCGAAGGCCTTCTCTGCATCAATTGAGATAATCATGTGGTTTTTGTCTTTGGTTCTGTTTATGTGGTGAATTACATTTATAGACTTGCGTATATTGAACCAGCCTTGCATCCCCGGGATGAATCCTACTTGATCATGGTGGATAAGCTTTTTGATGTGCTGTTGCAATCGGCTTGCCAGTATTTTATTGAAGATTTTTGCATCTATGTTCATCATGGATATTGGCCTGTAGTTTTCTTTTCTTGTTGAGTCTCTGCCGGGTTTTGGTATCAGGATGATGTTGGTCTCATAAAATGATTTGGGAAGGATTCCCTCTTTTTGGATTATTTGGAATAGTTTCAGTAGGAATGGTACCAGTTCCTCTTTGTATGTCTGGTAGAATTCGGCTGTGAACCCATCTGGACCTGGGCTTTTTTTGGGTGGTAGGCTCTTAATTGCTGCCTCGACTTCAGACCTTGTTATTGGTCTATTCAGGGTTTCGACTTCTTCCTGGTTTAGGCTTGGGAGGAGGCAACTGTCCAGGAATTTATCCATTTCTTCCAGGTTTTCTAGTTTATGTGCATAGAGTTGTTTGTAATAATCTCTGATGATGGTTTGAATTTCTGTGGCATCTGTGGTGATATCCCCTTTATCATTTTTTACTGCATCTATTTGGTTATTCTCTCTTTTCTTTTTTATTAGTCTGGCTAGTGGTCTGTCTATTTTGTTGATCTTTTCAAAAAACCAGCTCCTGGATTTACTGATTTTTTGAAGGGTTTTTCGTGTCTCTATCTCCTTCAATTCTGCTTTGATCTTAGTTATTTCTTGTCTTCTGCTAGGTTTTGAGTTTTTTTGATCTTGCTCCTCTAGCTCTTTCAATGTTGACGATAGAGTGTCAATTTTAGATCTCTCCTTTCTTCTCATGTGGGCACCCATTGCTATATATTTTCCTCTAGAGACTGCTTTAAATGTGTCCCAGAGATTCTGGTATGTGGTGTCTTCGTTCTCGTTGGTTTCGAAGAACATCTTTATTTCTGCCTTCATTTCAGTGTTTATCCAGTCAACATTCAGGAGAAAGTTGTTCAATTTCCATGAGGCTGTGCGGTTCTGGGTTGGCTTCTGAATTCTGAGTTCTAACTTGATTGCACTGTGGTCTGAGAGACTGTTTGTTATGGTTTCCGTTCTTTTGCATTTGCTGAGGAGTGATTTACTTCCAATTATGTGGTCAATTTTAGAGTAGGTGTGATGTGGTGCTGAGAAGAATGTATATTCTGTGGATTTGGGGTAGAGAGTTCTGCAGATGTCTATTAGGTTTGCTTGGTCCAGGTCTGAGTTCAAGTCCTGGATATCCTTGTTAATTTTCTGTCTCGTTGATCTGTCTAATATTGACAATGGTGTGTTGAAGTCTCCCACTATTATTGTGTGGGAGTCTAGGTCTCTTTGTAAGTCTTTAAGAACTTGCCTTATGTATCTAGGTGCTCCTGTATTAGGTGCATATATATTTAGGATCGTTAGCTCTTCTTGTTGCATTGATCCTTTTACCATTATGTAATGTCCTTCTTTGTCTCTTTTGATCTTTGTTGCTTTAAAGTCTATTTTATCAGAGATGAGAATTGCAACTCCTGCTTTTTTTTGTTCTCCATTTGCTTGGTATATCTTCCTCCATCCCTTTATTTTGAGCCTTTGTGTATCCTTGCTTGTGAGGTGGGTTTCCTGGATACAGCACACTGATGGGTTTTGGCTTTTTATCCAATTTGCCAATCTGTGTCTTTTGATTGGGGCATTTAGTCCATTTACATTTAGGGTTAATATTGTTATGTGTGAATTTGATCCTGTCATTTTGATGCTAGCTGGCTGTTTTTCCCATTGGTTGATGCAGATTCTTCATTGTGTTGATGCTCTTTACCATTTCGTGCATTTTTGGAGTGGCTGGTACTGGTTGTTTTTTTCTATGTGTAGTGCCTCCTTCAGGAGCTCTTGTAAAGCTGGTCTGGTGGTGATGAAATCTCTGAGTGCTTGCTTGTTCTCAAAGGATTTTATTTTTCCTTCACTTATGAAGCTTAGTTTGGCTGGATATGAAATTCTGGGTTGAAAGTTCTTTTCTTTAAGGATGTTGAATATCGGCCCCCACTCCCTTCTGGCCTGTAGGGTTTCTGCTGAGAGATCTGCTGTAAGTCTGATGGGCTTCCCTTTGTGGGTAACCCGACCTTTCTCTCTGGCTGCCCTTAGTATTTTCTCCTTCATTTCAACCCTGGCGAATCTGATGATTATGTGCCTTGGGGTTGCTCTTCTAGAGGAATATCTTTGTGGTGTTCTCTGTATTTCCTGGACTTGAATATTGGCCTGCCTTGCTAGGTTGGGGAAGTTTTCCTGGATAATATCCTGAAGAGTATTTTCCAGCTTGGATGCATTCTCTTCGTCACATTCAGGTACACCTATCAAACGTAGATTAGGTCTTTTCACATAGTCCCATATTTCTTGCTGACTCTGTTCATTCCTTTTTACCCTGTTTTCTCTAATCTTGCCTTCTCGTTTTATTTCATTGAGTTGATCTTCGACCTCTGATATCCTTTCTTCTGCTTGGTCAATTCGGCTGTTGAAACTTGTGCATGCTTCGCGAAGTTCTCGTGTTGTGTTTTTCAGCTCCATCAATTCGTTCATATTCCTCTCTAAGTTGTCCATTCTCGTTAACATTTCGTCAAGTCTTTTTTCCAGGTTCTTAGTTTCTTTGCATTGGGTTAGAACATGTTCTTTTAGCTCACGGAAGTTTCTTATTATCCACTTTCTGAAAGCTGATTCTGTCATTTCATCACGCTCATTCTCCATCCAGTCTTGTTCCCTTGCTGGTGAGGAGTTGTGCTCCCTTGTAGGAGGAGAGGTGTTCTGGTTTTGGGTGTTTTCATCCTTTTTGCGCTGGTTTCTTCCCATCTTTGTGGATTTATCCACCTATCGACTTTGTAGTTGCTGTCTTTCTGATTTTGGTAATTTTAAGTCTGTAGTAGCTGAACTCATAAACCCCCTTTTCTTCCCCCTAGGTGGTCTGTCGCAGGGAATTAGGGCGTTATGATTTTCCGCTGTTGCAATGGTTTTCCCTGCCCACAAGGTGGCAGCCTAGTCACACTCAGCCTGCAGAGGCTTCGTTGAGCTGCTGTGGGCAAATTGTCCTGGGAACTGCAGGGTGTTTCCCAGTGGGTGACGCCCCTCCTCCACAGAGCTGGACCGTCCCGTGTTCAGCCGTGTTTCCGGAGGCGTCCTCTTTGCCCAGGAAACTCTTGGGTTGAGTCCCTGCCTCAGCTCCCCTTGCTGGCCCAGAGGGGATCCGGTCTCGCTCACTCTGCACAAGGGGCCGCTGCTCCCTGCCTCGGGTGCAGGCAGAGCAGCCGCGCCAGTTCAACCAGCGGAGCTGGCAACCCGTGGAGCTTCACCACCTGTGAATATCCTGGTCTGTGGGCAGTAAAAATCCGCTGCCCTGTGAGCCGCTGCATCAGCCGAAGCAGCGGCTCTGAGATTCGTGGCGCGCCCTTGCCCGGGAGTGTCCTGGCTTGAATCCCTGCTTCAGCTCCCCTTGCTGGCTCAGAGGGGATTCAGTCTCTCTCGCTCTGTACGTGGATCCGCCGCCCCCCACCTCAGGGCGTAGGCCGAGCGGCGCGCCGCTCTGCTCAAACCAGCGGCGCTGGTGACCCGTGCGGCTCCTCCTCCTGTTAATCCCCTGGTCTGTGGTCAGTAAAAATCTGTCTGGAAATGCGACGTCCACTCACCCTCTGTGCCTTCTTTTGGAGCTGCAATCCCGACTTCCTCCTAATCGGCCATCTTGAAAACCCGAGACCCTTTATATACTTCTTTTGGGGCCCTAGAGATCCAGATTCTGGCCTAGGCTTTGTCCTTGTAGATATCAATGTAATTTGCGTAAGTACCAGTGGGCATGCATTGCACATCAATTTATTCAATAAATTCAGACAACAGTAACAAGTCAAACATGGTTCCTTTCTTTATGGAGCCTAGTCTATAAATATGAGGAGTTAGATGTGAAAACAACAGTCTCTTTCAGTTCTCAAAGAAGTACTCTTTTTCTCCCTTCCTCATGGAATGAACTTCATCTTTTTCATTTCCATTATTAATCACCTTTAACATTCCCAAAACAGTCTGTGCCATATGAAAACTTCACTTTCTAACAGAGATTCAGCCAGACTAGTTCATAAGGCAAAAAAGAAGAAAGAAGGAAGAAGGAAGAAGGAGGAAGAGAAGGAGGAGGAGGAGAAGGAGAACAAAGAAGAAAGAAGAAGAAGAAGAAGAAAGAAGAAGAAGGAGGAGGAGGAGAAGAATGCAGCACAGGGATTCTACAAAAATCAAGGCATTGAAAAAATACGCACAACAGTGTTGTTTTAGATGAACACAGAATGTGAGTAAATGTTATAGGAAAAACTGGGCAGGGGAGAAAAGGAGAAAGCACAGAAGGCTCCTCCGCCTCAACAATTGGAACCTGATCCAATGAACGTGTGGTCACTGGGTCATTCAGTTCCAATTGCTTAATGAAAGTGTGCAAATCAGCAGATATTATGCCTGAGCATTCCAAATGTCCCTAATTATGACCAAGCAGATGAAGGCCTTAAAAATCACACTTCACCCTATTTGAAAGGGTTGCTGGTATATCATTAATTAAAATACCTCAGCTCCCAAATACATTAGAAGCGTAATTATCTTCATACAAAATTTGCTTTAAAACACTTGAAATGCTTCAAACCCTAGGGTGACAACAGAATATAATAAATAAAAAGACTGTGCATTAAGACCCCTGTCCATTACCATGTTGCTGCAGACCAAAGTTAAGAGCTCCCCCCTTTGGGAATAAGAAGCGTTGACAACCCTGAGAAATGAATGCGACAATTATCCTAATTATTATTATTATTACATTAACAGCATTAGCGGCACCTAACTTTTCTTGAGATATTACCATATGCCACTCACTATGCTGTTTTTGTACATGCCACAAGCTCACAGAGACTGAGTAACTTGCCAAAGGTCATCCAGCCAGAATGTTTCAGAACAGAGAATTAAATTCAGGTCTGTCTGGCTGCTCTGAAATCTAAACTGTTAGTCACTACAACGCCACCAAAGAGGCAATGTCAAAAGAGGGGAGGAGGCAGGAAGAGAAGGAGTTGACAATTGCAAACATTTTCCTGGAGTTCATTTACAAGATTAAAAATGGTCAAAACCACAGAAGTTGAATGTTGAACCACTAGAGAAGCCTGAACAGAATTCCAAAGATTCCCTAAACAGGGTACTGGAAAACTTGCCTTCTCTTCCAAGACTGGTAAAATTTGAACAAAGAGAAATGGTAAGTCTGTAGCATGATGAAAGAGTCATTCATCAGGAAGGTGCCAATCTGAGGCAAAGCAGTGGAGCCTCATGGGTGCCCATTTTCATCCAGTTACCCAACCAATATGTACTATATGCCCACCATGTCCCAGGTGCCCATCTACTGCCCTGGTCTCTGACCTCCACATGCTAGAGGGTAACCATAAAACCCTAAAAGAGGAAAAGAACCTATGTACAGAACCTGTGAAGGGGAAATGAGCAGGACTGACAGAATCTAATTCAGGAACGCTCGGCTCTAGTGTTCTCCAACTCAGGAGGAGACTTTTCAATTGAAGAACCACCCCCACTCCAATCCCACATTTAGTTGTACTATAGTGAGAACAGTATTGATGCTAAAGCATTGAGTTCTAACTACTTATTTTCAATAAAGGAAAACTCAAAATCTTTCTTAGAAGGCATTGTCATAAAGATGAAAACATAGGAATCTACTCTGGTTGTGTGACACTAGGGAAAACAGTTCTGAAACCTTACAGTCTCTCCAAGAATAAGAAAGGGTCAGCATTGTTCATGAAGTTTCAATATGGCCCCACCTCATCTTTGAAAAACTCAAAATTGAAAAACATGTCATGGCCTAGTGTAGTCAAATAAATCTGGCTTCAAATTCCAGTTCTGCTACCTACTAAGTCTGTAACTTTAAGCAAAGTACTTAATCTCTTTTGGCTCTAATTTCCTCAGTTTCAAAATGGGTATAAGAACTTCCACCCTCCTGGAATCTTATGGACACAAGTGTACTCTTCACCCCAGCTGTGATGCATTCCCTGCCCACAGCCCCCACAAAGGGCACTGGTTATATTGCCAACCACTGCTTGGGGGCAACCTTAGACAGTGATTTTCTGTACCAAAACATAGACACACCATCAACCTGCTAGTCACAGGGAATGGAACCTGACAGAATAAGGGATGGGAACCTGATTTAAAAGCAACCAATCCCTAGACTGGCCTTTAACCTATGATGTGCTCTAATATCAGAGATGATATTAGCTCAGTCATTCAAATTATCCTGGGGATTTGAACTAGGAGGTAAAGCTAGATGGCAGCAGGCAAAGAAGCAGGTAACTTAGAGAAGAGCGAGTTACAATGATGGTGGACTTCCAGAATGACAGTCCACAATCCCTCAGCCTTTTGATTCCACCTAGAGGTGACTAGCTCTCCTCAGCCCTTTCCTTTCCTTTTTCCTAGGAGCTAACAGTAAGCTTCCTACTACCTGAGGTCACAGGAGGGTATCTCTATTCTTTGCAACCAGAGATAAAGCAGGTGGGGAACCTACACCCACCTGTGAAATAGGCCATGAGAAGGCAGAAAACCATTCGCCAAGCTGCTTTGTTGGACTTCACCAAACAGATTGGGAGGCAGAAATGACATGACCCATCTAACTGAGAAGAACTCAAGATGCCTCTTACAGAGACAGGCCACCAGAGGAAGCAACCAGAGTGTAGTTGGAGGGGGTGGAACACTCCAGTTATGATAAGTATAGGATAACTTTAAGAAGTTCCATGAAGTGAAACACCAAATAAAGTCCAGAAGCCTCATACTTTTGCCACAATTTGTAGCCTCAGCTGAGGAGGCAGGGAATATTACTCTAACACTTCTTGAGACTAAAACAAAGCCAAATGTTACTGGTTTTCTCCTTGAGATAGGGTTTTGTTAAGGAATGAAAAAACAAAGATTATTCAACACCCTCCAAACAAAAACCAAATGACAACAGTGAAAAAACCTAAAGCAAAGTTTCCTTCTGCTCTCCCCGCCAAATACGTAATTTTTTAAATGATAGTAAAAATAACAAGCTGTATCAATCACGCAGGAGCCATTAAATGAAGCCTTACCCAACACTCACCTTTTCCTAGCCTGGCCTCCAATCCTACACCAGCTTCCCTAGAGCACCTTTGAGGTCCCTTTCCATGTATCATTTATTTTATTACCTAGCTTCCAACTAAAATTTGTTCCACTTCATGTTTTCTGGTTTAAATATATGAGTTCTATATTTTGACAGAACGGACAATGGGTTTCAGCAAATACCCTTGATGTACATTTCATAGCTATCTACTTCAGCGCCTTTCTCAAATTTGCATATAACAGAATATTTGTTTATCATAGATTTTAAAGGCAGTAGAGAAGCACTATTGCATAAATCAAAGCTGGGAGTGAAGCATGGGTACTCTAACAGGCCAAGGCATAATTTATCCAAATTTATTTTTCATCAGACCACTACTCAACTGGGCATGAAAATTATTGTTCCTATTAGCTTTTCCTTCAGTCACCAAAAGATCCAAGCAGCTACTGTATTGACAAAGTATTCACTTCTCACAGAGGTGGGGAGGAGCAGAAAAAAAATCAGATCTGAAGCCGCTGGCCTGGGTCCATTCAATACGTTATAAGAAATACCTGAGATAACGCTTGAGCTTCTATTTGGAGCTACACGGTTTGTATTCTACTCTCTCACTGTACAAAATTCAATACTTTCCTGGCATTGAGTAGCAATAGCCCAAGGTGATAAGCAATGAATCACAACCAACTTCATTGAGTGGTTTTCTGCAGACTATAAATAAAATCAGAATCTTTGAAGATAGTAAACCTTGTGAGGTCTGCACATCTCAAGGTTATTCATTTCTGAACCTCTCTGGAAAGAGTCTAAACACAATCAAAAGAAATATGGTTTACGATTCACAGAATTTCTTCATATACAAAAATTCACATTTTAATTATCAGAGCATTATACCAAAGCATTGCAGACCTTTAACTTCTCAGCCCCTAGGTTACCAATGAAAACAATAATAATAATAATAATAATGAAGTTGATTTTCCAGCAGTTAAGAACTGCAGAGGTAAGTGGCAAAACACTAGCTTCAG
This sequence comes from Aotus nancymaae, assembly GCF_030222135.1. Classification (NCBI taxonomy): domain Eukaryota; kingdom Metazoa; phylum Chordata; class Mammalia; order Primates; family Aotidae; genus Aotus; species Aotus nancymaae. Next base: position 16,026,582 of record NW_026988447.1, read on the forward strand.
CAAAACACTGCAGATCTAAATTGTTTTTATATGATGAAATTGATTAAATGAACAATAAATGTAATTCCTCCTTATGCCACAATGAAATTTGAAAACAGTTATGCAATAAATGGCAAACACCTTTTTAGAAATTTGGGTAACGTGAAGTGGGAATTTTCCATTTGTTGGGGACATCTGCCAAGGCCCCCTTCCCTGTCCCCCCATACTTCCAACTGGGATCCAGCACTGCCATTTTGGCACTATATGAGCCTGGCTGCTCCACCTCTGCAAAAAATGGGCTGAGCCAATCAGATTTTTCCTCTCAGGAACTGAAAATACAATTGGAAAATGCTAAGTGTGTTTCTCCAGCTGCTTCAATAACTGAGACGTAAACTCAGAAGCTATAGAGCAGGCTGATTTAGCCATGTGGAGTGAAAGCCAGTTTAGTAAGAGAAAGAAAGAAAACAGAGTAGGGCACTGAGCTGGCATTCTAATTCCTGATGTGAGTCCTTCCCTAGGTCCAGCTGAGCCTGAGTTCCATAAGCTATCAGAGAATTCTTTTAGTAAATTTCCCTTTTTGTTTAATCTAGAAGGTTTCTCTTAATTTCACTCTATTTTCATCAGGGCTGGAGTCATGTAAGTATGAGATGAGAGGTAAGCAATGCTACAATGATCTTTCTGAAAGTGAAAATAAAATACGATAATCATCAAAATTCAGAGCCAGAAAGCCCACTTTGATCAAAAGAGACAGAGCTGACACACCATTTGAGAATCTGATTCCTATTTCTGCCATGTATTGATTATAGTATCTTAGTTCAAAACCAAAGAGCCTCAAGTTTCTACATGTCAAATAAGCAACACTTCCCTTCCAAAGGCCGTTTCCTGCTATCCTCCCTGTCCCCAACCATACTGATACTCAGCAAGTGTCTCTTGCATCCTCCTTCAAGTGTTAATTTGCTCATGTTTAGCTTCTTCTCAGAAGCCTACAATGGTTTCCAACTGCTTGATGTGTCAAATTAAAACTCCTAATAAAGTGCTGCATCCTTTAGTTCTGCATTATCTAAGCACTGTTGTAACCCATTATGCCTAAGTCAGTCCTAGCATCAGCTCTCTTGTTCACCATCCATGCCTACAAGACTCCCACTTGAAGTTGAGAGCATGGCAGTTGCTGGTGCCTCCTCTCAGAAATGGCCCACAAAGAGTAAAGATGAGGAATCTTGGAGTCTAGACATTTGGATACCAGTCCTGATTCTTTTATTAACCTGTCATCATTTAATTTCTACAGGCCTGACTTCTCTATAAAATGAAGATGCTGAGGTTTGACCACTGAATTTCAACTTTTTCCCTGCCCCAAATCACCTAAGAGCGATGGCAAGAACACATGAAAGATTAAGTAATAACATTTTTAAAAGACAGAACAAAATATGTCACATCAACTGAGTAAAAATATAGCCAGGAAGAGATCACTGTTGGCTTGGATGGCATCACAGTAGAGGTAGAACTTGGCTAAACGATGAAAGACAAGGACATGAATCAGTGGAAGGGCTGTGCTTATGTCAATTAAGCTTTCATTTACTTTTGTGTTGGTTGTTCACAAATAGTATTAATAAATCATTGGAATAAACATACATTAAGAGACTGGACTGGAAAGGGAGAAACTGTTCTAAACACAACAAACACATATTGAGAAGGTTCTTGATAAGGCTAAGGATAGGGCTAAAGGAGAAACCCAAAGACAAACAAACATAATCCACCACAGTCTAACCTCTATGAGGGCAGGAACCATAGCTGCTTTGCTCACACTGTGCTGCCAACCCCTAAGAGCACCTGGCAACAAATATTTGTTGAAAGAATACATAAACATAGCCCCTACCTTTAAAAACTTGTGATTGTTTAAAAAAAAAAAAAAAAAACAGAGAACAAAAGGAGAGAATATGTTGTCCTTTCCCTTCAGGATCCCTAATAAACACGGCATCAATTTCACTTATAGGGAGCCCTCCAGGGGATAATAGAGGGAGGAATGTAAACTTCACACAATAACCATTTTATACAATAAATGAACAAATCCCACTGTATCAACAAGTAAACAAATCTGTCACTTGACTCATTCTCTATGCTTACCATTAGCTGAGAACGAGCCTTTTAATAGAAAAGAATAAGTCACTCCACAATGGTAAGCCCAAGAAAAACCCTGAAATATATATTAATTTACTTCAAAATGCCATGTCTTCTTAAGTTGATTTTCTCCTGCAACCACCTCAACCACAGGCAATTATGTCACATGTGCCAGATCCATGTGGTCCAAATGACAAACAGCCCCCCAACCAAATGTATTACCATAGCAACAAAGGGACTGCATTTGCTGTTCTCTACCTGCCAGGGCCTGATCAATTATTTAACATGCCTATACTACAGTGACACTGTATAAATGATTATGTTCATTAGCAGCAAGAGTTAGCTCTCAGAAAATCACAAACCCCTGACAGCTAAATTGATCACAAAACCAAACACACTCTCCTTGACAGTGATGTTAAGGATCACAGTATAAAGGGACGGAAGGAGAACAAACTGTTCTTAGTTTTAAGCTTCCACTTTAGAACTGCATGAGCATACACTCTCCCAAGCTCTTATTGTGAAAAAAAGAAAGAATGAAAGAAAAAAGACACACAAATTGATTTTATACAAATAACATACATTATCAAAAGTTGCTGAAAATGATTTGATTAGATGAGAAGATTGGAGAGCCAAAGGTTTAAATTTGTCTTAAGCTTGTTTGATGGTTTTTGTTTTTGTTTTTCTTCTGTTCCACTTTCTGGGTTATTTCTCAATAGAAGAATTGGCAGGGAAGTGAAAAATTGGATACTGAAGGGAATTTATAGTAGTCAGCAGCCAGTGGTGACTATCCTCTCTCCCAACCTAGCTAAATCTCCACTGACTTTCCAAAGGGAGATTCCTGAACAGAGAACAACTGAGGATATCCATTTGGTTCTGTGAAAAAGGAGGAATCTTTTCATCAAAAATTAACCAGAGATTGAGTTCAGTCCAGGACTCCGACAATTCATTCTACAAAACTTTAAAGCCAATACAACTAAAACCAACAATTCTATTTCAAACCATTTCACGAGTTGAATCCAGGTAGGGGATTAAAGTGGGTTAGAGTGGCCCCCATACTCTATATCCACAGTGACCCAGAAACTGGATCAGCACTGAAGGTTGGACTTAGCACTGGGGCTAGAAGGAAGGATAAATAAATGGCTTTTTAACTCACATCATTGTGTTCTTTCATGGAGGAAAGAGAGAAAAAGGGGACAACCTGCCAAAAGATTCTCACTAATTTAAAATAGATCGTAGTGTGACAGTGAAAGTTTCAGACAGATAAGTTTTTATTTCACTAAAAAATAACCAACATTAGCCAGGCATGGTAGCTCACACCTGTAATCCCAGCACTTTGGGAGGCCAAGGTGGGAGGGTCACTTGAGCCTAGGAGTTTGAGACAAGCCTGGGCAACATGAGGAGATTCCATCTCCACAAAATTTTTTAAAAATTAGCCGGGCATGGTGGCACATGTGTGTGGTCCCAGCTACTTGGGAGGCTGAGGTGGAAGGATCACTTGAACCTTGGAGGTCAAGGCTGCAGTGAGCTGTGATCATGCCACAGCCTACGTGACAGAGCAAGACCCTGTATAGAAAAAATTAAAAAATAATAAAATAAATAACTAACGTACCCAGAAAGGAAGCCTCTAATTTACTGACAAATTAGAAGCCATATATAAAAGTCTGAATAACCCTTTCTTATATAAGGTTCCTATGATACTGTTCTAGGTATAGTCCTTGGTCTTTGTGCTTTACCAAAATCTAGCTTCCTACAAGCTACAGCTATCAGACCCTAATTAGACCATAGAGATGATTAAATAATTTATGAAAAATGTAGTTTTCCAGTACAGTAGTCCTTCCATCACAGATATTATTACAATAAACACAAGAAAACCTCTTAAAATATTATGATGTACAATTATTTCATTGTTCAGATGGATAAGAATATGAAAAAATTATTAAATATTCATCCAAAATGACTGTTTCTTCCTTAAAATCCATCTTCCCCAAGAAAAGAATCACAAATACTTAAAATCTAGGGTGGCCTATATACCACAAATTGCTCCTCTAAGTGGATAAATTGTCACATAAAGAAGCTAAGCATTTACAAACACTTCAAGCAGTGGTATAATTTTATTTATACACACATAAAATAAAAACATGCAGCTCGGGGATCATTTACACAACTAAATGCCTTTCTGATTACCATATTAAAAAGCTCAAGACAGATAACCTCTCACATCTGACAATACATAGGACATGAGTTATGACCACTCTTCTGTTTCCATAATTGAGTACCTTTAAACAATTGGTCAAATATCTGCCTCCCATTTTCAATCATGTGACATGCATGCAAATACATGTTTACAATATATTATGGGACCCATGGAGAACAGTGAGTTCTAAGCAAGTCTTTTTGAAGTTTTTGTTCTTTATACTTCTCTACTCTAATGATTTTAGTTGCCAGTATAATAACAACAATCTATAAATGACATTTAGAAGCAAAGTGAATTTTCTTCTGCCAGCTGACAAGGACTTCATGGCTGCTGGTCACAGTACTCACTCTACCTTCTGGTCAATAGCAGGCACTATCATTTGTTACCGAACTAAAAATTAGAATATATTATGTAAAGCTAAAAATGTTATACTTGTACATATTTGTCTTGAATTTTGTTTATAAATTATTTCTACCACCTGCACTCAAGTGAAGACTAAACAACAGGAGTAATATACATCACAGTACAGTTTTTAATAACAAAAAATTATAAACTTAAAAATGTCCAACAATGGCAAAGTGATTCCATATGATTTATGGAACATTCATACAATATACCACTACTAGAAATGGTACAAGACCAAAGTAATCAGAGTAGACCAGTAGAACAGAAAGAGTCACAGAAATAGACTCCCACATACATAATCAGGATTTTCAATAACGATACCAACACAATACAATAAGAAAAATCTTCTCAACAAATGGAGCTGGAATAACTGGATATCCATATGGAGTAATATTAATCTTGACTTCTAGCTAGAATCAGTCAAAAAAACTGACTTGAGATATAATACAGATAAAAATGTAAAAGCTAAAACCATAATGCTTTTAGAGGAAAACACAGGAGAATATCATCTTGACATGTGGGAACAGGCCATAGAAAGCAAGAATATTTAAAAAAACAGTAAAGATTACTTTATCAAAATTTAAAAATTCTCATTAAAGACATGGTTAGTAAAGAGAATAGGCAAGTCACAAAATGGGAATAAAGATCCACAAAACATACATCTGACAAAGGACTGGTATCTGAATTTAGAACTCCAACAACTCAACCCAATTTAATAAATAGAAAAAAGACTTAACTAGACACTTCACAAAAGAAGATACACAAATGGCCAGTAAGTGCTTAAATTGGCTCAGTATCACTATTCCACTATCCACCAACCAAAATGACCAAAGTTTACAACTGACAACCCAAGGATGTGGAGCAACAAAATTCTCATATATTATGAGTGAAAATGTAAAATAACACAACCACTTTGGAAACAGGACTGCCAGTTTCTTACAAAGGCAAACATAAACCTCCTCTCTGATCAAGCCATTCCACTCCTGAGTATTTATCCAAAAGAAACAGATATAAACATACATATATGAATGTGGATCTGTATATATACACATATTCATGTTTATACTTACTATACACACATAGATATATGTATCCACAAAAAGATTTGTAGAAGAATGTTCATAGAAGCTTTTTTCATAATAGCTAAAAGATGAAAATACCCCTAGTTGTCTAGCAATAAAATAAGGAAACTGTGATTCACACAATGAAATACTACTCAGAAATATAAAACAAGCTACTAAAACACAACAACCTGAACAAATCTCAAAAACTACCACATAAAAAAGTACATATTGTATGATTTCAATTACATAAAATCACAGAACAAGCAAAACTAACCTATGGTGGAAAAAATTAGAATAGAAGTTGTCTTTGGAAGGGTAGGAGGTAGGGATTGACTGGGAAGGGTCAGAAGGGAACCTTTCAGGGTGATGATGATGTTATATACTCTATATCATGACAGATTTTGGGTTATGCAGGTATATGTGTTTATTAAAACTCAGCAAATATACTATTAAAATGTATGCATTTCATTTGAGTACAAATGTATCAAAAAAATTAATAAATATTGAGTTCATGTTAATGACAGACATGCTGAAGCACTTAGAAAATATTTGCTGAAATCTGCAATTTACTTTAAATGGTATAAAAAAATTAAGATGCAGCTGGATGCAGTGGCTCCAGCCTTTGGGAGGATAAAGTGGGAGAACTACTTGAGGCCAGGAGTTTGAGACCTCCAGACCAGCCTGGACAACATATCGATGTTTTGTAGATTAACAATTTTTTGTCATAATAAAAAAAGTTTTAAAATATTAGCTGTGCATGGTGCTGCATGCCTGTAGTCCAAGGTTTTGGGAGGTTAAGGTGGGAGGATCACTTGAGCTCAGGAGTTCAAGGTGGCAGTGAGCTATGATTGCACCACTGCATTCAAAAGAAAGAAAAGGGAAGAGTGGGGAGAGGAGGGGAGAGAAATGAGAGGGAGGGGAGGGGAGAAGGGAGGGAGAGAGGGAGGAAGGCAGGGAGGGAGAGAGGGAGGAAAGTAGGGAGGGAGAGAGGGAGGAAGGTAGGGAGGGAGGGAGAAAAAGAAAGAAAAAAGAAAAAGAGGAAAGAGGAGAGGAGAGGAAGGATAAATAAACAGTTACGTGATAAAGCAAGTATAGAACAATGTTAATGGTAGAATTTGGATGATGGGTTAGGTCCTTCTTTACTATAAAATTCCTTCAATTATGCTCTATGTTTGAAATTTTTCATGATAAAATGTTGAAAAACATAGTATGAGAAGAATATTTGCTGAAATATGAAGAGTATATGAAAACATATACAGTCATATGTTGCTTAACAATAGGGATACTTTCTGAGAAATGCATCCTTAGATGATTTTCTCATTATGCAAACATCATAGAGTACACTTTCACAAACCTAGATAGTACAGCCTACCACATACCTAGGCTATGTGGTATAGCCTATTGCTCCTAGGCTACAAACTTGTACAGCATGGTAGTAATGAACATTGTAGGCAACTGTAACATAATGGTAAGTATTTGTGTATCTAAACCTATCTAAACATAGAAAAGGTACAAACACAGTATGAAAAATAAAAAGTCGTACACCTGCTTAGGGCACTTACCATGAATAGTGCTTGCAGGACGGGAAGTTGCTCTGGGTGAGTCAGTGAGTGAGTGGTGAGTGAATGTGAAGGCCTAGGACATGATGTACACTGCTGTGGACTTTATAAATGCTGTACACCTATGCTACACTAAATTTATTCTTAAGATATTTTCTTTCTTCAATCATAAAATAACCTTAACTTACTATAACTTTTTTACTGTATAAACTTTTCAATTTTTTTTAACTTTTTGACTCTCTGTATTAACACTTTGCCTAAAATACAAACTGTACAGTTATACAAAAATATTTTATTTATATACTCATTCTATAAGCTTTTTTGGATTTTTAAATTTTTAAATTTATTTTAATTTCTCAACTTTTTTCTTAAAAGCTAAGTCACACATTAACCTAGGCCTGCACATGGTTAGAATCATCAGGACATCACTAGAAGGTAGGAGTTTTTCAGGTGCATTGTAATCTTAGGGGACCACAGTTCTATGTTCCGTCTACCATTGACCTAGGCGTCATTACGCAGTGCACGAACATATATACGGCAGGATATAAAACAGCATCTACAAAGTAACCACATTTAAGTTTTATAAATGTAAAAGTATGCACAGAAAAAGAGATAGGAAGACAACCAAAATTATCATATTGGTGCATTTAATGACTATTTTACTCTACCCCACAGAGGAATAATATATTACCCATTTGTAAAATACCAAAGGACTGACAGTTCCCTGAATTTACCTAGGCCATCTTAATTACTATTTTAGTAATAAGTAATAGTACTATTTAAGCACTATTACGTATTATTTCACAGTCTCCAAAGAGCTCTCTATCTAGCTGGAGCAACCTAATGGGGATTTGTCATATCAGGCTGGGTTTCAGGGTCTCCTTCCATGTTTTTCCACAGCAGCCTGTAACTACCTCTACACCACATTTCCATATCGTTTTGCAATTGTTATTTCCCCAAAAGATGATAAGGTCTTTAAAAACAAGAGCTACATCTTGAAATTCAACTTAGTATCTCTAGAGATTAGTATAGTATCTGTCACATATGGGACAGTCAATAAATGCTAAATGAATAGAAAAATCAATACATAGCCATTTCAAGAGTCCCAGCAAAGACTCTCAATTCAAAATTTCTCCTTCATCCAGATTCCACTGTAGCTGAAATTTGATCACTAGAAACTATTACCTTTAGATTCCTTACTGCTGTTACCAGAAAAACATTTTAAAACGTAAAAGTTATTATAAGAAGATAACACATTAAGTCACTAACACCCACTACTAGATTGCTAGCTCCTTGAAGGCCAGAGAAAGGAACCACATCAATGCTGAATCCTGAGTACAGTAAGATCTCTAGGACAGACGAGGTTCAAAAACTGCACTCAGTAGAAATCATATATCAAACTGATAACAGGTTAAATAAGAGGTTAACATTAAGGGAAGCTGGTGAAGCATATACAAAAACTCTCCATACTATTTTTCCTTCCTGTAAATCTAAATTATTTCAAAATAAAAAAAATCTCTTTTAAAATGCTGACAGGGCCAGGCATGGTGGCTCATGCTTATAAATTCCAGCACTTTGGGAGGCCAAGCTGGGAGGACAGCTTGAGGCCAGGAGTTTGAGACCAGCTTGGTCTGTAAGATCCCCATCTCTACAAAAAATTTAAAAAATATTAGCAGGGCACAGTAGCATGCACCTGTAGTACCAGCTACTCAGGAAGCTGAAGTGGAAGGATCACTTGAGCCCAGGAGCTCAAGGATGCAGTGATCCATGATTGCACCACTGCACTCCAGCCTGGATGACAGAGTGAGACTCTGACTCCAAAAAAAAAAAAAAAAAAAGCTGGCAGGGAGGGTCCAAGGACATGTGTAAAGCAAGGGAGCTAAAAGGAGTGTGGAAAAAGAAAGGGCCTGAGTAGGGAGAGCAATCTCTCCTCCCAGTTCCCAACCCTGTCCAGGACCTGCCATGTTTTAATGATACTTTAGATAGTAAGAAAATTATTAGACCTCCCAAAAGGTTCCTGCCCAACAAAGAAAGATAAATCATTCCTTGACCAAGCTGATGTTTCCAATCCAGATCATAATATTTCAGGGAGATATATAGTGGGGGGGGGGGAATTAATTTCTTTAAATGTATATATACCTGCACAAAACATAAAGACAGTATTTTTAAAGTACTTCCAGCAGCTCAAAGGGAAAGGAATGTGGAATGAACAAAGGAGGCACCTGAGGTGCAGTCTAACTGAATGCTAGCCTTCTACTTGCCACCATTATTCCCTGCCCCAACCACTATTTGTTTTTCAACTACGAATGACAACAGAGGTACATTTCACACAAAAATGGGCTCACAAATGGTGCCCTCTGTCTCCAAGGGCAGAAGTCATATCTGCTAATATAGTTTGTAGAATCCCTGGCTCAGTGCCCTATGAAGGTGAAGAACTTAATAAATGCTTCCAGTGATGCCAGTGACTGAAAGAATCAGTTTGCTTCCCAGCTCATGTACTCTCCTCGAGTAATATTTATTTAGTATTCATTTGTACATGGGAAGCCCCATCCTAGCACTGTTTATATTCTTCCTTAAGAATGTCTAACACCTGCCCAAAGAGAGAAATTTCATCTAAAATGAAATGTAGGAAAAACTGTTGTTTTAAGGGTTTCCTAGATTTATTTTGGGACAGAAGTTTTAAGAGGAATGTTATTTCAACATTGTGGGTAATTTTTAGGGAGGGCTGGCTGGGGAGAATGAGAGTATGTAAGAGCTGACTAGTAGAAAAATAGACTTTCCCAATATTTGAGCAGGCTGTTTGCTCTGCTCTGTGTCTGACAGGGTCAAACCAATCCCAAGAAACCAGCTTCACCTGGTTCCAAGACTTAGTGGGTTCCAAATCCAAGTTATCTATTTTTGGTAAGCCTATGATTCTAAGCTTTACAAGAGTAAAAGTGTCAAAACTTGATTCTGACAGCCTTTCTATGCAAGGATATTGCTGAATTTTTTGGTTTAACCAATGATTATGAATGGAGAGTGTGCTACTGTTGACCTACAGGGTAAGAAGAAGGCAGCCTGTTCTTTCTCACTCCTCATGATTTACCTATAGCTTCAGCCTGGGGCAGCCACATATTCCTAGCTCCTGTGTTCTGATGGAAAACTTCTAGATGGGCCAGATCCCAGTTCAGGGAAAGAGACTAACAATCCCAGAACCAGCAACCAAAAGAGAACTCACTACGCCTAACATTACTAGGCTGCACACAAAGGCAAGTCCCAGGAATCTTTCTCCCCAAATTAGTGTGCCTGCTTTGTTCTTTCCCAGATATTAGGTTCTAAAAGTGGTTGTTTTCCATTGGTAAATACTGCATCTCTCTGAGATATTCTAAGATTAAATAAAAATTGAGTTACTCAAAAGCACAGAGACACGTAAAATTCTGCAATCCTGTTATGTAAGTCCTACTTTATCTACTAGTTCCATCGCTGTGCCTCTTCCAAACCTTCCATCAACCTGCTGGGTAAGGCCTGCCTGATTGCTCAATCTTTCTGTACCACCTCCTCCAGTCTTTACCTCAAAATAGCCTCTTCAGTTTTCATTTGATATTCTATCTTCTTCTTCTGAATCCTTCAGACTCAAAATGCCTCAGGAAAGAGACTCTAAGTTCAGTACTACTCCTGCTTACAGGATCAGCAACATTTACCTCCCCTGTTCAAGTAATATATAACACAATCTCTCTGGTAAGCACTAGCCTTTACCATTCTTTTCAGTTCCTGATCCCCTCTATCCCTGTAAATATTTCTATGTCTCTCTCAGAGGACAGAACTGTGGTTCTTAATGTGTTTAAAGTATGAGGAGGTGGGGGATGAAGACAGCAGTGGGGTTTTTCTATGGGTCATTACAATTTTGAAAATAAATATCAAAAACATCATAGATGCCCTTGTTCATTTAACAGCCAAGAAAGCATATCTTACAAAATACAGTATGCATCTAAGATCATCTGCCACACGACTTGACAACATATAATGATATGAAAATAAAATCTACTAGATAATACTTAATTATCAAATACTAATAAATACACATATTAAGTGGAAGGAGGGAAAAAAATAAACTAGGTTAATAATAAAAAAAAATCTAGGTTAAAAATAATCTAGGTTAAAAAAAGTTCCTTTTAAACTTTTTTCTTATTTTCTCTTTCTCACTCATTCCTTATTATTTTCTCTTTAAAAATTAAATATAGCTTTCGCAGCAAATGGTCAGGCCTGGTGGCTCATGCCTGTAATCCTAGCACTTGGGAGGCCGAGGCAGGAGGACTGTTAGAGCCCAGGAATTTGAGACTAGCCTGGGCAACATAGCAAGACCGTTTCTCTAAAAACAAAATTAACAATTAGCCAGGTATGGTGGTGCAACCCTGTGGTCCTTGATACTTAGGACGCTGAGCTGAAAGGATCACTTGAGCCCAGGAGATCAAGGCTGCAGTGAGCTGTGGTCATGCCACTGACTCCAGACTGAGTGACAGAGTGAGACTCTGGCTCAAAAAAAAAAAGTGGGGGGAAAAGGCTTTCACAGCATATTAGAGGTAGTAGAATGCATGACTGAATGAAGCAGTGCTACTCTGTATAGGAAATCTCAACCAGAAACAACTACCTTGTGTTCAAGATTATGGACGATTATGGAAGTCTCATTTTTGCCTTACATGCTAATAGAATGTCAAATTTGATTTATTTTTTGTTGAAGTGAGAAGATTTGTCCTCTGTCCCAGGAAGTAAAGATGTTTGTAAATAAATTTAAGAAATAATTACCACAATTCTAAATCTCTTCCCATATTACATAACTGGTTTCATATTTTTATGTTCAAAATTGAGCACTCTTTGAAGGTATGTGATACAGTTTACATATGTGTCCCCTCCAAGTCTCATGTTGAAATCTGATTCCCAATATTGGAGGTGGGGCCTGGTGGGAGGTAGGTGTTTGGATCATGAGGCTGGATCCCTGATGAAGGGCTTGGTGCCATTTTCTCAGGAGTGAATAACTTCTCACACTTAATTCCCACAAGAACTGATTGTTAAAAAGAGACTGGTACTCCCTCCCCTCTCTCTCTTGCTTCTGCTCTCTCACCATGTGTTCTCCACATATACCGGCTTCCCTTTCACCTTCCACAATGAGTAGAAGCTTCCCAAGGCCCTCACCAGAAGCAGATGCTGGTGCCATGTTCTTCTATAGCCTACAGAACCATGAGCCAAATAAACCCCTTTTCTTTATAAATAACCCAGTTTCAGGTATTTCTTTATAGTAACATAAATAGACTGTCTTAGTATACTGCAATATACTTTTTTTATATTTAGTGAAAATACTTCCTTAACAAAGTTTAGAAAACTCAGTGTAGCCTTGCAGTCATTGTAAATACTATATTAACTATCCTGTTCAAAAAATAGTCCCTCTCTACCTACTCACCACCTAGGTCAATTTATTTCTCCCATTTAGGCCAGGCACAGTGGCTAACACTATAATCCTAGCACTTTGAGAGGCTAAGACAGGAGGAATGCTTGAGGTCAGAAGTAGAGGCCAGCCTGGGCAACACAGTGAGACACCCATTTCTACAAAAATGAAAAAATTAGCCATGCATGGTGGCATGTGCTATAGACCCAGCTACTCAGGAGGCTGAGGTGGGAGGATCACTTGAGCTCAGGAGTTCAAGGCTACAGTGAGCCTTGATCACACCACTGTACTCCAGCCTAGGTGACAGAGTGAGACTCTAACTCAAGAAAAAAATTCCTTTCCCCTATTTCCCACAACCTCATTCAACAAATAAAGAAGGGTAAACTGGCTGTTGGAAAGTAACCAGTAGTTATAGATTGACAGCAAATCCTTTGTGTAATCTTCCTTTAATTTTTAAAAAATTTTCACTATGTTGCCAAGGCTGATCTTGAATTCCTGGTCTCAAGTGATCCTTTCTTCTCAGCCTCCTGAGTAGCTGGGACCATAGGCTCACACCATGCCCACCTGAATGTTATTTCTTAAAACTAAGCTTTTGATGAAGACTAAACAGTAGAGAATTAAAGATTTTTCTTTTTTGTGAACATTCAGAGTTTATTCAGAATGACTGATCAAGAATATATTCATATGCTTCACAATGGTCATCTGAGTGGCAGATTGCTGTCCCCTTCCTAAAAATTTTAAGAAGTCTAGCAATGACACCTGAATAAGTGACCACCTCACCTCTGCACAGAAGGGGTCGATGGTAGACTGTAATAGGCAATGATTACAGCTGTCCTGAATGTTTTTCTCTCATTGCCATTTGGTAATAGCAGTCCCTTCCATTTGGGGACTCCTTTCTTATTTCATGTAGTTTTGTAAGGATAATAATCATGTTTGTCTATGGCCTCCCCAATTCCTATATTCCATTCCTAGTCATAAAAGTAGGCAATGTGACTCAGGTCTAGCTAATCAGAGATCCCCATTTTCCAGGCTATGGTGATGTGTTCAGGGAAAAGCAAATGATCTCATTAGACAAGTGAGAACCCTCCCTAGAACTTCTGTGATACAATCTAGTGGATGGAAGTACAGGACAAATTGTAGCCTGGAGCTTACTTCCTGGATCACATGGAGGACATACATGGAGTAGAAGAGAGGGAAGCTGTTCGGCAAGGAGACACAGAGACAAACAGAGACTGGATGGGTGGGTAATGGGGGAGAGCAAAGGAATTTTTTTGAAAGTAGAGTCCTGACAGTTTTCTTCTGTTTTATGGATTAAAATTTCTTCCCAGCCCAGGTGCAGTGGCTCCCGCCTATAGTCCTAGCACTTTGGGAGGCCAAGGTGGGTGGATCACCTGCAGTCAGGAGTTCAAGACCAGCCTGGCCAACATGGTGAAACCCCGTCTCTACTAAAAACACAAAAATTAGCCAGTGCATGCCTGTAATCCCAGCTACCCAGGAGGCTGAGGCAGGAGAATCTAGAACCCAGGAGGTGGAGGTTGCAGTGAGCCGAGATGGTGCCACTGCACTCCAGCTAAAGGCAACAGAGCAAGACATTGTCTCAAATAAAATAAAATTTCTTCCTAGCTAGATAAGCTAATAAATTTCTTGTTTTCCTTAAACATGTTTGAGTTGGATTTCTATCGTGTATAACTTCAAACATGCTGATTAATATACTGTCTGAGGGGTATCCAGGGATACAGTCCTGATTTTCTTTTCTATTCACTTAAATACCTAGCTTAATAAACCACTGAGGCTCCAGTGTTCCATGCTGGGGGGCATACTCATGTTAAGTCTAACCCAGAATTTTTCCAAAACTGTTATTATTAAATAACCCATCATGGCCAGAGGAAAAAAAAAATCTCAGTGTGGAAATGATCAGTGGCCAACTGTACAAGCATTGTAGCTTGTTCCTGATAAATGTTTGAGGATAAGTGAGTTGTTAACATTTTCCCTGAGAGATGCTATTCCAGTTAAATGTAGGGAGATATATACTTTAAAATGTAATTGAGGAGAATCACCAGACTAAAGGGAATAGGTTTAGAATAGTTGATCTTGAGTTACTGTTGGTAAGGCTAATTTGGTATGGAAGTTTTCTCTTTGGGCTATCGTTTGTAAAAATATGACCATATAACAAGTTGGAGAACATTTACCTTTAGGTTTTCTATAGCTGGGATTCATGCACCCAGGGGACATTCTATTGTTCTGCATTCAAAGCAAATCTGAGTAGAATTCTGATTCCTAAGGAAGGGAACATAATTGATGGAGGATCTAAGAACAAAGGGTTTGAGGTTAAGATCTGCTCACAGGCAGTCTATGCTATATAGAAAGTCTGGTGTTGTTACAATAAAGTAGGCCTTTGGAACCTAGTATGTCCTAATACACTTGGGGAGAAGTAATGAACTAAGTAATGAAGTAAATAAACGTGCTTATCTTGAAAGGAATAAGCAGGCCAGAAGAATTCAGCATTTTTCCATTTGTGGGATTGTAACCAAGTATCCCTGTTTTTAAGAGAAAGAGAATGAGGTTATTTTTTTAATTTTTTTTCTTCTTTTCTCTTTCCTCCTTTCTCCCATTTCCTACTTCCTACTCAGCTCTTTATAAAGGAAATTAGACTCTCTACCTTCCCCTCACCAGACTTCCTACGGAGCAAGCTTATCTAACTATGTGCTTGGAAGCTCCAGAGCCAGAAACCTCTACCACCAGGAGATTGCCTCAAGAGTTGACAGTCAGTTTACAACCTAAAGTATGCCCCCTACAAAACTCTTTCCTACCTGGAGAGTATCTTTATATATATATATATATATTTAATTGCATTTTAGGTTCTGGGGTACATGTGAAGAACATGCAGGATTGTTGCATAGGTACATACATAGCAATGTGGTTTGCTGCCTTCATCCCCATCACCTATATCTGGCATTTCTCTTCATGTTATCCCTCTCCAACTCCCTACCTGCCACTGTCCCTTCCCTAGTCCTCCCCTACAGACCTCAGTGCGTGATGCTCCCCTCTCTGTGTCCATGTGTTCTCATTGGTCAACACCCACCTATGAGTGAGAACATTCGGTGTTTGGTTTTCTGTTCTTGTGTTAGTTTGCTGAGAATGACGGTTTCCAGCTTCATCCATGTCCCTACAAAGGACAGGAATTCACCATTTTTTATGGCTGCATAGTATTCCATGGTGTATATGTACCACATTTTCCCTGTCCAGTCTATCATCGATGGACATTTGGGTTAGTTCCAAGTCTTTGTTATTGTAAACAGTGCTGCAATGAACATAAGCGTGCATGTGTCCTTATAATAGAAAAATTTATAGTCCTTTGGGTATATACCCAGTAATGGGATTGCTGGGTCAAATGGAATTTCTATTTCTAGATCCTTGAGGAATCACCACACTGTCTTCCACAAAATTTACACGCCCACCAACAGTGTAAAAGTGTTCCTATTTCTCCACATCCTCCCTGGAGAGTATCTTGAGACATGACCACTTTAACAAACTAGTTCTGCCCATGATGGCACCAGCTCAACCCCTGGTAGATAAGGTACCAAAGCGAGTCATACAGACCCTCACTTGCTCACTCCCTCCCCTGTATGCCATTCATGCCAAGTCTACCCTTTAAAAGCCCCTGCTTTCTGCTCCAAAAGCAGAGCAGTATCCGTAATGCAGAGGCCTGTACTTCTTCCCCCAAACTAGCTTTGGAACAAAAGTCATTTTCTTTATACTCGATCACACTCTTGTTAATTGGACTCTGCAAGTGGTCAGCAACTGAACTTGGAATTTTGTTACAGAATTTCAGTGGAACTTTTATTTGTTTTCTCAAAGACAAATAAGGGGCAGATGTGGAGAAACGTACGGAGCCCATTCCAATTTCAGAAGAATATGAAGTTAATGTAGTAAACCAGATGTTTCAGTGTAACAGTCATTTAATTTCTTTACCTGTATTGAAAATACTGGCCAACACCAACCATGTAAGGACTGCATGAAGACAGAGAAATGATACCTCTCTAGCACTCTCTGGTCTGCACCCAGAAGAATGTTTTTAGTTGTCCTTGCATGCTATGAATTGAAAACAAAATTGTGTATTGTTCAAGAGCATCTGCAATAAACTGAACGGCCACAAATGAAACTCTCCTTCTGTACTCAATGTCTAGCACATTGCCCCTTTCTCCTCTTCCTTTAGGATTCCCATAATGCATATGTTTTAAGTTTGATGGTATCTGATAGGTCCCTTAGGCTCTGCTCATTTTTCTTTGTTCTTTTTACTTTCTACTCCTCAGATTGGGTGATTCCTGTTGCCCTAACTAAAAGTTTCCTGAATTTTTATGTGGGTTTACTTTATAATTTCTATCTTTTTACTGATATTATCTACTTGGTCATGCATTGTTCTGATTTTCTTTAGTTCTTTTTTTTTTTTTTTGAGATGGGGTCTTGTTCTATCACTCAGGCTAGAGCACAGTGGCACAATCATAGCTCACTGCAGCCTCAAGCAATCCTCCCACCTCAGCAATCCTCCCCAGTAGTTGGGACTACAGACATGTGCCACTGCATCTGGCCAATTTTTTTTTTTTTTTTTGAGAGAGAGATTCTCCCTATGTTGCCCAGACTGGTCTCGAATTCCTGGGCTCAAGAGATCCTCCCACATTGATCTACCAAAGTGCTGGGATTACAGGCATAAGCCATTGTCCCTGGACTCTTTAGTTCTTTATCCATGGTTTCTTTCAACTCTCTCAGCATACACAATTTAAAGTCTTTGTCAAGTAAGTCTAATATTTGGACTTTCTCATAGATGGTTTCCATCCATTTCTATTTTTCCTATGAATGGCCCATACTTCTGTGTTTCTTTGTAGACTTTGTAGTTTTTGTTGAGAACCAGTTGTTCTAATAAAGGTTTAGTATCCAGAATATATTTTTTAAAACTCTGACAACTCAACAACAAAATGACCAACAATTTAATTCAAAAATAAGCAAAGGACCTTGAGTAGCCATTTCCCCACAGTAGATATACAAATGACCAACATAAAATACATGAAAAAATGTACAATATCTTTGATTATCAAAGAAATACAAATGGAAACATGAGATAACACTTTTTACCCACTACAATGGCCATAATTTAAAAATTAAAATTTTAAATTAAAGAAAATAGAAAATAACAAGTGTTGGTGAGGATATGGAGAAATAGAAACACTTGCACACCAGTGATGGGAATAAAATAGTGTAGCCACTGTGAAAAAGTTTGGTGGTTCCTCAAAAAGCTAAATATAGAATTACCACATAATCCAGCAATTCTAGTCCTAGCTATGTATCCAAAAGACAAATACTTGTTTGTGAATGTTCATAGCAGCATGATTCATAAATAACCAAAAAGTAGAAACAATCAACAGATGAATGGATAAACAAATTATGTCCATCAACAGATGAATGGATAAACAAATTATTATATATAAACTCAGAATCTAACTTCAGCCTCAGTGAGTCTTAGCCTCCTCAAGATACCTGCTGTTACATCAATGTGAGGTTTCAATTTGTGTCACCTTTTATTTGATCCAGCTGTTCCTATAAAACTTAGATACAAATTTATGATCCATAACCAGAAACAGGGGCAGACCTTATTAAAGCATTTCCATGGGTTTTAGCTTATGATATTCCCTTATTTTCACCTTGACAGTTTTATCTTTCTTATCTTACATTTATATTCACTACCTCAATTTTGGGGGAGGACAAGATGGAATATAAATAGCAGGAAAATAAAAGTGAATGTCATATTACTAATCTATATGGTAAGTAAGCAACCTGCCTACAGATGTAACTGCAGCCCATCTCTGTAAAATGGTGAGATAATCCACCATTGGGGTAATAATACTTAACATAAATTCTTTAACTTTCCTTATATAGTATCAGCTTGCTTTCAATCAATTATATTAAATTACAGCACTTGTCAGAAATCTTAATCTAAAATGATATCCTACCCAGTTGCTTTCTTAGACCAGGGGAATTACTAATACTTGACAGAACTAGCCTTCTAATACAACTGTTTTCTCCATTTTAACACATAATTTCATCCTTGTAATAATAGTTCAATTGCATTTTTGTGTTTTATTGTCAGCTTCAAATCTATTTTGAAAATGAGCAAAGTTAACCAAAGAATGCAAGAATAACTCAACAGCCAATGCTTAATTCTTTTTTCACTTTCCACCCTCCTTTACCATTAGAAGCCCACTGTATATCATTTTTATCCGTAGGAACAAGAATCCTCTCCAGCTGGATCTTGGAAAATGTACAACTGTGCTAATGTACAAAAAACCATGTGATCGATGCAATTTGATGCCATCAAAAACAGAAAATCAATAGAGAAAATCAACTAAACCAAAAGCTGATTATTTGAAAATATCAATAAAAATGTTAATCTTTTAGCCAGGTTAACTAAGAAAAAAAACACAGAAAATATAAAGTATTAATATTGTAAATGAAAGTTGGACCATCACTACTAATTCCTTAGACACTGAAAGAATAATTAAGGAGTATTATGAACAACTCTATGCCCAAAATTTGATAATCTGAAATGGACCAATTCCTTGAAAAACATAATCTACCAAAACTCATATCAGGTGAAGCAGGTCATCTTAAGAGGCCTACATGTATATTAAAGAAATTACATTAATAAAAAGTAGCCTTCCAAAACAGAAAGCACCAGGCCAAGATACATTCAACTGGTAAATTCTACCAAACACTGAAGAAGGAAATTGTATCAATTCCCTACAATCTCTTCCTCAAAATAGAAGCAGAGGAATTTCTTCCTATCTTGTTCTATGAGGCCAGCATTATCCTAAAACCAAAAGCAGATGAAGACATTATAAGAAAGTAAAACTATAGACCAATAACTCTTATAAAAATAGATGCAAAATCCTCAACAAAATATTAGCAAATCAAATCCAACAATGTATTTTTAAAAATATGGTTTGAAGGGATAAGAAGGACTGGGTTTGAGATTCTGTTGTGTCACATAATATTTAATGGCCTTGGTCAAGTCATTTAACCTTATTCTATCACAATCGATACCCGCCTACCTAATGTATAGCTTTCTTTCTTCTTTCTTTCTTTTCTTTTCTTTCTTCTTTCTTTCTCTCTCCTTTCTTTCTCTCTTTCTTGCTCTCTCCCTTTCTTTCTTAGATCGAGTTTCACTCTTCTCTCCCAGGCTGGAATGCAATGGCACAATCACAGCTCACTGTAACCTCCACTTCCTGGGTTCAAGTGATTCTCCTGCCTCAGCCTCCCAAGTAGCTCTCCTGCCTCAGCCTCCCGAGTGGGTGAGATTACAGGTGCCTGCCACCACATCCAGATTATTTTTGTATTTTCAGTAGAGACAGGGTTTCACCATGTTGGCCAGGCTGGTGTCGAACTCCCGAACTCAGGAGATGTGCCTGCCTCGGCCTCCCAAAATACTGAAATTACAGGTATGAGCCTCTGCACCCAGCCACGTATAGCACTTTAAAAAATCAAGTAAAAAAAAAGTGTGCAAAAGCACATCAAGTTATATTTTTACCCCAATTTATAGGAAGCATTAATCTAATAAACAGCAACAATGATGCCCTGAGTGACCAGACAGCCAAGAGCAGGGGTTACCAAAATAAAAGGAATTTAATCTTGGATTGGCTTCATATGCACACTAGTATTAGTGGCAACAGAGTAAAGCTCTAAGCCTAAGTAAACACCTTGATGGTGTACAGGCACCACCAGGAGCTAACACAAGCTTCCCACAAAAGACAACTTAAGAGACTCAGATCCTACAGACAGTGGCAGACTACTACATCTCTGAGTACCACCTAAGTACTTGACAACACTGCCATCCTATGCTTTTATAGAAAATGCATTTATTTTCCACTAAGTGTTCCAGCATACGATTTTACTGAAACCTCTGTTTACAAAGCCACTAATTTATTCAAAAAAAGAAGAAAATAAATACACACAAAAAAATTTCACTACCTACAGGATATGTCACAGTTAATGGTAATTAATCAAATGGTTCCCCCTCAAGTAGAAAACTAGCCACAGAAATAACCACATCAAGGATCAATGAAGCATCTGTTTCATCCTTTAAAAAAAATCAACTGGCAGAATGCTGTTCAGATTTTCTGCTGTATTTAAAGAAAAACATTTTTAGAGAAAGGAGCTATATTTTTATTTAAAAAATAAAAAGAAATCCATAATCTCTTTCCTAACTTTGTTTTCTACCACAATTACTTTCTTTCATATATGAACACACACATATTAAAAAACAGGCGCACTTGATTATAAACACACATTACAAAATACAGGTCATTTTGAAGATAAACGTGAAGATGGAGTTTTAGGAATTTCTGTTGCTATTTTAGGAAAGCAAATTTCATTTGAGATTTCTGTACATCTGTTTCTACACATCTAAATAGTATAAGTATGTTTATTTAAAATGCCCCATCTTCTGAACTCATGTCTACCTAACAAAATGATGGAAAATTGCCTCCCCTATATATGGCAAGTTTATTTTATAAAATAACCTAAATGTGGGTGTTTATATTGCCTTTATTACTGCTGATATCACCAAAATTCAAACTCTATATTTTGTTATCTATGCCCAATCGAAATCCCACAGGGAGCTTCACTCCTATGCTCTTTAGCAAATCAATATTTGTACAGTGAAACTTGAATTTAAGCGAATGCCATTTTAACCAACACAGCAGTACTTTTCAGTGCATCGGCAATTTTTGTCAGCTAAAAATACTTTAAACATAAAAGCATATGCTAGTGTGTCCATTTAACACCTCCAACAATTTTATTTATCTTTCTGATTTAAGAATTAGGTTTTTTTTAAGATTTCTTTCCTGGAAATATCTGAACATATTTCCTGGAATGATCTAAAAATATCTTTGGCTAGATTAGGGCCTTAACGCTAAGACCACAATGAATACTATTAATAATACCTTAAGCTTCAATAGCAGTTACAATGTGGCCTGCACTGCTTAATTTACTTGACATATAAACAAATGTAGTCCTCACAACAACCCTATGAGGTACGTATACTATTATTTTTCTCACTTTATCACTGAGGAAACTGAGGCAGGGAGAAGATAAGTAACTTTCCCCAAGTGACATGGGGTAGAGTCAGGATTCAAATCCAGGCAGGCTGTCCAAAATCAGTTTTTTTGTTGTTGTTGTTTTGTTTTTGAGAATGGCTGATCTCAATACAATCCAAGAATAAAAAAGATAATTCTCTTTAGCTATGAACTTAATAACAAATAGTAAATTAGTAGATTATACCTAGTTACTTAACAGATAGTTGCCTTCTTTTATTGAGTTGCCAGGATACCTAACTGGTCCTGCTCAGGCCTAGAAAATTAAATAGTGACCATAAAGTCCCCTATTCTGCTAAGTACAAATCTCCTTCCTTTCTCTGCCTAAATTTTAAAATTTCCCCACTTCCTCTGAACATTTCCTATGTTGTCAATTACAAGTCATCAAAACAGTCTCTAATAAAGGCCTGATAGTGGCCATAATATCTCTATGCAAATATTCTACCTGACAACAATCAAAGACCTATAAATAGTAGCAGGGTCTGCTCTAATGACTTCTAATTATTAAAATGAAAGACTTCCAAAAGAAAATGAGAAAAAAAGTAGAATCTATGTGGAGAATGGAGGGGAATATGGTTTGGCTGTGTTGCCATCCAAATCTTATCTTGAATTACAGTTCCTATAATCTCCACATGTCATTGGAGGGACCTGGTGAAAGGTAATTTAATCTTAGGTTACCCTCATGCTATTCTCATGATAGTGAGTGAGTTCTCATGAGATCAGATGGTTTTATAAAAGGCTTTTTCCCCTTCTGCACTTCTCCTTCCTGCCATCATGTGAAGAAGGACGTGTTTGCTTCCCCTTCCACCATGATTGTAAGTTTCCTGAGGCCTCCCCAGCCATGCTGAACTGTAAGTTAATTAAATCTTTTTCCTTTACAAATTACCCAGTCTCAGGTATGTCTTTATTAGCAACATGAGAATGAACTAATATAGGGATGCAGATGTAAGTTCAACTGGCATGCACAAGGACTTCATAGCCAGTGTGTAACTATGCTTACTTTACGAAATCATATTTCAGAATCTGGTCAGGAATAACATGGTCAAGGAAAGTTCAAGATATAGAACAATTGGAATCATCAAGTAGAGTGGTTCAGTTAACCAAGCTGAACTTGTACTGGGCAGATCTGGCTTCACATAAAAATAAGATAGAGAAATTAAGACCAATAGATAGGGCACAGGATCTAGTTTTTAGCCCAGAGAAGAAAGCGTTAGTTAATTTCAAAGCCACATAGATAGAATAGGCTTCAGGGCTTCAATTATTAGGAAACAAGTAGGCAAAAAAAAGAGGTTCTGGGACTCAGATATATAAGAAGTATGAGCCAAGTCACAGTTCTGAAATTTTTCCTTTGTCTTTAGCTTTCTCTTGCCTCTCACCCACGAATAAAGATCTCTAACCTCCCTAATTTTTAGCTTAAAATAAAGACACATATGTTCAGACCCCATGTACTCTCTTATTCTCTTCAACCACACCTCTAAATAAGAACCAGGGTAGATATAATCACTTCTATTCGTTGCTTAATAACTGTTTAAATCTGTTTTAACAAGCTCACATATTTGTCTTTCTGTATTTTACCTTAAAATGAAGACTTCAAGGCTTCATCTTCTAATGAAGATACCAACAGGGAGAAAAACAGTAAGAAAGAATTAAGGTTGATGATGAAATCCCCCTAGACAGAAAATCAACCTTGTTTCATTTTTACAGATACCCAGGGAGTAGAGTTAGGGCCAAATACAACACAGCTATCCCTATCCAAACCACCCTCCCCTACCCTGGAGATCTTGGGGTAAAATATCCTTACAACTAGCCTCTTCCAAGGCCTCAAGACAACTGTTCTCTAGTACATGTTTGTGTTGGTCAGTTCCCCTTCCCTAAAACTGGAATCCCAGAGGGGAAGGAAGTTGCTGCGGTCATTTGTAGAGGTAGTCCCTGAATTCATACAGGTACCAAACAATACTTTAGCCCAGAGTTCCTCAATCTCTGCACTGATGACATTCCTAAAGAAAAAATTATTCTGACAATCGTTAAAACAGTTTTATTCAGGACTACCAAAACAAGTATCAAGATTACCACAATAGATCAGAGAGATCAGGGACTCAACTCTGAATACAAAAAAGATAGATGGAAATTACAGCCAGTGAGCACAGAGAGGGAGTCAGTGGATGGAATATTACTAAGAGGAGACATTGAGGATAGGGGGATTCTTGATAAACTGACCAAACAGGATTCTTGCTGAAGGCGGGCCAGAGTGATCAGATATTAACGTTGGGGGATGAAGAATTTGATCTGATATCAACAGTGATCAGCTATCAACATGGGAGAATTCTCACTAACCTGATTTAGCAGGATTCTTGCTAAAACTTGGTTAGACAGAGTAAAGAAAGGATGGGGGTCACAGTCAAGGCTGAGTCGAGAAGAGGGCTCCGAGGAGTCTAAATAAAGCATGATCAAGGACAGTACTTGTGAATATTTTCGCTCAGATGATTCTTTGTTGTGGGGGGTCTTTCTGTGTATGTTCAGCAGCATCTCTAGCTTCTACCTACTGACTGACACTAGCACATGTGTGTATGCACGCACGCACATGCAGACACACACACACACACACAAGTTGTGGCAATCAAAAATATCTCAACACATTGCTAAATATCCACTGGAGGCAAAAATCATCCCTGGTTGTGAACAACTGCTTGAGACTACAAGTTGATAAACTTTTCCTGTAAGAGGACAGAGAGTAAATATTTTAAGCTTTGCAAGATACATACATTCAATATGCTTATTCTTTGTCTTTTTTCCCAACATTTAAAAATGTAAAAACTATTCTTAGCTAGTGGGACACAAAAAACAGGTGGCTGGACATATTTGGTTCATGGGCCATAGTTTGGGGAAATCTACGTTAGACTAATTTCCACTCTTCAGATAGATATAGATGGCATATAGATAATATCATATTTAGTAAAATATGGATTTGTTTAAAAGTATGATTAGAGTTTAAGTAACTTAACAGAGTTGAGAGATAACAGAATTACAGGCAGAATCTTGTAGCATTCCAAAGTATGTTTTTACATTAGAAAACATACTCATTTTCAAACAGCCTAAGGAAGACCACTCTAAAATGTTTACATGAATCTGCCCTTTTCCCACTAAACGTAATCTAAACCTTTCACTCCCATCCATATATCCCAAAATTCCCAGCTATATATTGTTGCGTTCAGGGGTTGTTAATTTTTATTGTTTCTTTTTTAACTGACACTATTTTAGTTTATATTTAACATGTTTTTCATACTTCCTCTCTTTATCTAGCATTCTGGAATACAGCTCTATAATTAATCTATTCCTGGCCAAGTTCTGTGGCTCATGCCTATAATCCCAGCACTTTGGGAGGCCAAAGTGGGCGGACAGCTCGAGCTCAGGAGTTCAAAACCAGCCTGGGCAACATGGCGAGATTTCATCTCTACCAAAAATACAAAAAAAAAAAAAAAAAAATAGCTGGACGTGGTGGTATGTTCCTGTGATCCCAGCTACTAGGGTGACTGAGATGAGAGAATCGACCACTTGAGCCAGAGGAACAAAGAATGCAGTAAGCTGAGATTGTGCCACTGGACTCTAGTCTGAGTGATAGAGTAAGATCCTATCTCAAATAAGTAAATAAATAAATAATCTATTCCTGACTATAGGGTCTGTGAATATGAAATAGGGCAGTAGGATACTTTATATTTCTTAGTGTCAACTACATCAGAGCACAAATGTGCCATAATCTTTTCAGCTTCTCCCTCCAAAAGCAAATATATATTCTTATCAGGATTGCCCTGGAAATAGTGACACTAGAAACAGCCACAGGACTACAAAGGGTATACCACAATCCAGCTAATGAATATGAGAATTTAAGCTTTTAAGCTTTATGGTGCTTTTGTTTTTAACAGCTACAACAAATGCCACAGCAAAAAAAAAATAATAATATATGTATATATATATACACATACACACACACACACATATATTATCTTTTGTTTATTTTAATTTACTAGATTCCATTAGGCAAGATCTAAATTACTAGAATAAAAAGAAAGAAATATCTCTAAACAAATGGAGGAAAACATTTCCAATATGCAAATCATAAATCCTATAGGATAGATTTGTCATGGGCTTATTCTTCCTTGATTAAAACATCAATATTAAAATTTCAGCTTTGATACTGAGATCCTATATAGCAAAGCAGCAGTTGATCATCAAAATAGTAAATATATTCTTTATTTTTAACAGAATTTATTTTTAAATCATAAAACAATATATAATCATTATAAGAAAAGAATATATTGGTCAGGCATGGTGGCTCATGCCTGTAATCCCAGCCCTTTGGGTGGCCAAGGCAGGCAGATCACCAGAGGTCAAGAGTTCAACACCAGCCTGGCCAACATGGCAAAATGCTGTCTCTACTAAAAATACAAAAATGTGCCACCATGCCTGTAATCCCTGCTACTTGAAAGGCTGAGGCAGGACAATTGCTGGAACCCAGGAGGTGGAGGCTGCAGTGAGCCAAGATCGCACCACCACACTCCAGCCTGAGCAACAAGAGAGAAAATCCATCTAAAAAAAATTTATATGTATATATATATATATATATATATATATATATATATATATATCTCTCAAACAAAAATGTAATTAAAATCACTCATAGCACCAACATGAGAGACAAACCATTTTTAAAGCTTTAATAACTTTCTTTCCAGTCTTTTTTCTGTACTAATAATTTGATCAATTTTATAAAATCAGGAGCATAATCCAAACAGGAGAGAGGAAGTCAAATTATCTCTGTTTGCACACAATATGATTCTATACCTAGGGAATCCCATAGTCTTTGCCCAAAAGCTCCTAAATCTGATAATTTCAGCTAAGTTTCAGAATATAAAATTAATGTGCAAAAAACAGTAGCAGTTCCACACACCAATAACATCCAAGTTGAAAGCCAAAGCAAGAATACAATCCCATTCAGAATAGCCACAAAAAGAAAAATACCTAGGAATACAGCTAATCAGGGAGGTGAAAGATCTCTACAATGAGAATTCAGATATCATCATTGTAAATTTCTAGAAAAATCAGAGATGACACAAACAAATGGAAAAACATTCCATGCTCATGGAGAAGAATCAATATTGTTAAAATGGCCATATTGCCCAAGCAATTTACATATTCAATGCTATTCCTGTCAAACTACCAATGACATTCTTCATAAAATTAGAAAAAAAGTATTTCAAAATTCATAAAACCCCAAAAAAGCCCAAATGGCCAAGGAAATTCTAAGCAAAAAGAACAAAGTTGGAGCATCACATTACCAGACTTTAAACTATACTACAAGGCTACAATAACCAAAACAGCATGGTACTGGTACAAAAACAGACCACAGACCAACATAACAGAATAGGAAGCCTAGAAATAAAGCCACACATCTACAACCGTCTGATCTTCAACAAAGCTGACAAAAACAAGCAATGAGGAAAGGACTCTCTATTCTTTTGAAAAGTGTTCATATCCTTTGCCCACTTTTTGATGCAGTTGTTTGTTTGTTTCTTGTAAATTTGTTTTAGTTCTTTGTAGATTCTGGATATTAGCCCTTTGTCAGATGGGTAGATTGCAAAAATCTTTTCCCATTCTGTTGGTTGCCAGTTCACTCTAATGACTGTTTCTTTTGCTGTGCAGAAGCTCTTAAGTTTATTTAGATCCCATTTGTCTATTTTGGTTTTTGTTGCCATCGCTTTTGGTGTTTTAGTCATGAAGTCCTTGCCTATGCCTATGTCCTGAATGGTACTGCCTAGGTTTTCTTCTAGGCTTTTTATGGTGTTAGGTCTTATGTTTAAATCTTTAATCCATTTGGAGTTAATTTTTGTATAAGGTGTAAGGAAGGGGTCCAGCTTCTGCTTTCTGCACATAGCTAGCCAGTTTTCTCAAACACCATTTATTAAACAGGGAATCCTTTCCCCATTCCTTGTTTTTGTCAGGTTTGTCAAACATCAGATGGTTATAGATGTGTGGCATTAACTTCCAAAGCCTCTGTTCTGTTCCATCAATCAAGTATGCTTCATCCTGGGGATGCAAGGCTGGTTCAACATATGCAAATCTATAAATATAATCCACCACATAAACAGAACCAAAGACAAAAACCACATGATTATCTCAATTGATGCAGAGAAGGCCTTTGACAAAATTCAGCAGCCTTTATGCTAAAAACTCTCAATAAACTAGGTATTAATGGAATGTATCTCAAAATAATAGAAGCTATTTGTGACAAACCCACAGCCAATATCATACTGAATGGGCAAAAACTGGAAGCATTCCCTTTAAAAACTGGCACCAGCCAAAGGTGCCCTCTCTGACCACTCCTATTCAACATAGTATTGGAAGTTCTAGCCAGAGCACTCAGGTAAGTAAAAGAAGTAAAGGGTATTCAATTAGGAAAAGAGGAAGTCAAATTGTCTCTATTTGCAGAAGACCCATATTCAGTAAATGGTGCCAGCATAACTGGCTAGCCATATGCAGAAGATTGAAGCTGGACTCCTTTTTTACACCATATACAAAAATCAAGTCAAGGTGAATTAAAGACTTAAATGTAAAACCTAAAACTATAAAAACCTTGAAACATAACCTAGGAAACACCATTCTGGATATAGGCCCTGGCAAAGATTTCATGGCAAAGGCACCAAAAGCAATTGCAACAAAAACAAAAATTGACAAATGAGACCTAATTTCTGCACAGCAAAAGAAACCATCAACAGAGTAAATAGACAAGCTACAGAATGGAAGAAAATATTCACAAACTACGCATCCCAGAAAGACCTAAAATCTAGAATCTATAAAGAGCTTTTTGGGTGAGTTTTTAGCGTTTTCTACGTATTGGATCATATCATCAGCAAACAGTGACAGTTTGACTTCCTCTTTACCAATTTGGATGCCCTTTATTTCTTTCTCTTGTCTAACTGGTCTGGTTAAGACTTCCAGTACTATGTTGAATAGAAGTGGTGAAAGTGGGCTTCCTTGTCTTGTTCTGGTTCTCAGGAGGAATGCTTTCAACTATTCCCCATTCAGTATAATGTTGGTGGTGGGTTTGTTATAGACGGCTTTTATTATCTTAAAGTATGTCCATTCAATGCTGATTTTGCTGAGGGTTTTAATCATAAAGCAATGCCGGATTTTGTCAAATACATTTTCCGCATCTATTGAGATGATCATATAATTTTTGTTTTTAATTCTTTCTATGTGGTGTATCACATTTATTAACTTTTGTATGTTAAACCAATTCTGCATTACTGGTATGAAATCCATTTGATCATGATGTATTATCTTTTGGTATGCTGTTGGATTTGGTTAGGTAGTATTTTGTTGAGGATTTTTGCATCTATATTAATCAGGAATATTGGTCTGCAGTTTTCTTTTTTTTTTTTTTCTTTTTTGGTTGTTGTTGTTGTTGTTGTTGTGTCCTTTCCTGATTTTGCTATTAGGGAATATTGGCTTCACAGAATGATTTAGGGAGGATTCCCTGTTTCTCTGTTGGAATCATTTCAGTAGGATTGGTAGCAATTCTTCTTTGAATGTCTAATAGAATTCTGCTATAAATCCATCTGTTCCTGGACTTCTTTCATTGGCAATTTTTTTATTACTGATTCAATCTCACTACTCCTTATTGGTCTGTTCAGAGTTTCTATTTCTTCCTGGTTGAATATAGGAGGATTGTGTATTTCCAGGAATTTATCCATCTCCTCTAGGTTTTCTAGTCTGTAGCCATAAAGGTGTTCATAGCAGCCTTGAATAATCTGTATTTCTGTGGTATCAGTTGTAATATCTCCCATTTTGTTTTATATTGAGCTTATCTGGATCTTCTTTCTTCTTTTCTTGGTTAATCTAACTAATGATCTATCAATTTTGTTTATCTTTTCAAATAACCAATTTTTGTTTCATTTATCTTTTGCCTTTTTGAGTTTGATCAGTTTCATTTAGTTCTGCTCTGATCTTTGTTATTTCTTTTCTTCTGCTGGGTTTGGGTTTGGTTTGTTCTTATTTCTCTAGTTCCTTATGGGGACCTTAAATTATCTATTTGTGCTCTTTCAGACTTCTTGATGTAGACATTTAGTGCTATGAACTTTCCTCTTAGCATTGCTTTTGCTGCATCCCAGAGGTTTTGATCCTTTGTGTCACTATTATCATTCAGTTCAAAGAATTTGTTAATGTCCATGTTGATTTCATTGTTGACCCAAAGATCATTCAGGAGCAGATTATTTAATTTCCGTGTATTTGTATAGTGTTGAGGGTTCCTTTTGGAATTACTTTCCAATTTTATTCCACTGTGGTCTGAGAGAGGAGTACTTCATATAACTTCAATTTTCTTTTTTTTCTTTTTTTTTTTTTTTTTTGAGACGATGTCTTGCTCTGTAGCCCAGGCTGGAATGCAATGGTATGATCTTGGCTCATTGCAACCTCCACTTCCCAGATTCAAGCAATTCTCCTGCCTCAGCCTCCAGCGCAAGTGGGATTACAGGTATACACCACCACGCCTGGCTAATTTTTGTATCTTTAGTAGAGACGGGATTTTACCATGTTGGTCAGGTTGGTCTTGAATTCTTGACCTCGTGAGCCACCCACCTTGATCTCCCAAAGTGCTGGGATAACAGGCGTGAACCACCGTACCCACCCTTTTTGTTTTGTTTTTGAGACGGAATCTAGCTCTGTCACCCAGGTTGGAGGGCAAAGGCATCATCTAGGCTCACTGTAACCTCCACCACCCAGGTTCAAACAATTCTCCTGTCTCAACCTCCTGAGTAGCTGGGACTACAGGTGCACACCACCACGCTCAGCTAATTTTTATATTTTTAGTAGAGATGGGCTTCACCATATTGGTCAGGCTGCTCTCATATTTCTGACCTCAGGTGATCCACCCACCTCGGCCTCCCAGCACAGCCTCCCAAAGTGCTGGGATTACAGGCATGAGCCACCATGCCCAGCTCAATTTTCTTAAATTTACTGAGACTTGTTTTGTGGCCTATCCTATGGTCTATCTTGGAGAATGTTCCATGGGCTGATGAAAAGAATGTGTATTCTGCAGTTGTTGGATGGAATGTTCTGTAAATATCTGTTAAGTCCATTTGTTCTAGGGTATAGTTTAAGACCATTGTTTTTCTGTTGATTTTCTCTCTTGACGACCTGTCTAGTACTGTCAGTGGAATACTGAAGTCCCTCACTATTATTTTGTTGCCAGCTATCTCATTTCCTAGGTCTAGTAGTAATTGTTTTATACATTTGAGAGCTCTAGTGTTAGTTGCATGTATATTTAAGATAGTGATCTTTTCATGCTGGACTAATTCTTTTATCATTATATAATGCTTCCCTTTGTCTTTTTAAATTGCTGTTCCTTTAAAGTCTGCTTTGTCTGATATAAGGATAGCTACTTCTGCTTGCTTTTGGTTTCTCTGTTTCTATTTGCATGGAATATCTTTTTCTCCCCCTTTACCTTAAATTTATGTGAGTTCTTATGTGTTAGGTGAGTCTCTTGACAGCAGATACTTGCTTGGTGCTTTTTGTTGTTGTTGTTGAGAGAGAGTCTTGCTCTGTCACCCAGGCTGGAGTGCAGTGGCGTGATCTCAGCTTTCTGAGTAGTTGGGTTTACAGGTTTGCACCATCATACCTGGCTAATTTTTGTATTTTTAGAAGAGACAGGGTTTCACCATGTTGGTCAGGCTGGTCTTGAACTCCTGACCTCGTGATCCACCCACCTCGGCCTCCCAGAGTGCTAGATGCTGGGATTACAGGCATGAGCCACTGCACCCAGTCAGTGGATTTTTAGCCATTCTGCCATTCTGCATCTTTTAAGTGGAGCATTTAGGCCATTTACAATCAACGTTAGTATTGAGATATGAGGTGCTGTTCTACTCATTATGCTAGTTGTTGCCTAAATACTTGTTTTTTTTTTCATTGTGTTATTGTTTTATAGGTCCTGTGAGATTTATGCTTTAAGGAGGTTCTATTTTGGTGTATTTTGAGGTTTTGCTTCAAGATTTAGAACTCCTTTTAGCATTTTTTGTAGTGCTGGCTTGGCAGTGGGGAGTTCTCTCAACATTTGTCTGAAAAAGACTTTATCTCTCCTTCATTTATGAAGCTTATTTTCACTGGATACAAAATTCTTGGCTGATAATTATTCTGTTTAAGGAAGTCAAAGATAGAACCCCAATCCCTTCTGGCTTGTAGGGTTTCTGCTGAGAAATCTGTTAATCTGATAGGTTTGCCTTTATAGGTTAGCTGATGCTTTTGCCTCACAGCTCTTAAGATTCTTTCCTTTGACTTGACTTTAGATAATCTAGTGACTATGTGCCTAGGTGATGATCTTTCTGCAATGAATTTCCCAGATGTTCTTTGAGCTTCTTGTATTTGGATGTCTGGATCTCTAACAAGACCAGGGAAGTTTTCCTTGATTATTCCCTCAAATAAGTTTTCCAAACTTTCAGATTTCTCTTCTTCCTTAGGAATACCAATTATTATGTTTGGTCATTTAACATAATCTCAAATTTCTTGGAAACTCTGTTCATTTTTAAAAGTTTTCTTTTCTTAGTCTTTGTCAGATGGTTAATTCAAAAGCCCTAACTTCAAGCTCTGGAGCTCTTTCTTCTATTTGTTAGATTCTATTATTGACACTTTCCAGTGTATTTTGCATTTCTCTAAGTGTGTCTTTCACTTCCAGAAGTTGTGATTGTCTTTTCTTTATGATATCTATTTCTCTGGAGACTTCATATCCTGCATTATTTCTTTAAGTTGGTTTTCACCTTTCTCTGGTGCCTCCCTGAGTAGCTTAATAATCAACCTTCTGAATTCTTTATGTAGCAATTCAAAGATTTCTTCTTGGTTTGGATCCATTGCTGGAGAGCTTGCGATCTTTTGGGGACATAACAGAACCTTGTTCTGTCATATAACCAGAATTATTTTTCTGGTTCCTTCTCATTTAGGTAATGTTTCAGTGGAAAGATTTGGAACTCAAGAGCTGCCATTCAGATGTTTTTTGTCCCACAGAGTGATCCCTTGATGTGGTATTCTCCCCCTTCCCCTAGGTGTGAGGCTTCCTGAGAGCCAGACTACAGTGATTATTATTGCTTTTCTGGGTCTAGCCACCCAGTAGGGCTACCAGGTTCTGGGCTGGTGCTGGGGAATGTCTGCAAAGAATCCTGTGATGTGATCTATCTTCAGCTCTCCAGCACCTGCTCTGGTGGAAGTGGGAGGGAAGTGAAGTGAACTCTGGGAGTCCTTGGTTTTAGTTTTGTTTAGTGCACTGGTTTTCTCAAATGCTGTATGTGCTAGCTGTAAAGCTGTCACATAAACAGACTCAGGACCTCTGGTTAGCCAGGGTGCTGCAGGTGGTAGAATTAACTGTGGTTTTCTCCTTCTTTGGAGCAGGGTTCTGTTATGAGTTGCTGTAATAACTTCAGGTGGTTGGCCTCCAGTCAGGAGGTGGCACTTTCAAGAGAGCACCTGCTGCAGTAGTAGAATGGGGATACAATCTTGCCCTTCATAGGACAGGATAAATACTAGAGTTTCTCAGGTGATGGGTGAGACATAGAACTCCCAAGAGTTTATGTCTTTTGGTTTTGGCTACCAAGGTGGGTAGAGAAAAACCATCAGGTGGGGACAGGGTTAGGGGGGTCTGAACTCAGACTCTCCTTGGGTGGAACTTACTGCGGCCACTGTGGGGGATGGAGGGTGGTTCTCAGGCTAATGGAGTTATGTTCCCAGGGGGATTATGACTGCCTCGGCTACACCATACAGGTCATCGGGGAAGAGGGGAAAAAGTCAGCAGTGACAAGTCTCACCCAGCTCCCAGCAAGCCCAGTCTCACTCCTGTCATGCCCCCATAACAGCACTAAGTTTATATCCAGTAGCTGGTAAGCACAGCTGAGGTATTACCCCAGGCTATAAGCCTCCCTGCTGAGAAAGCAAGCAGGGCTCTCAGGCCTCACCCCTCCCCACCTGCCCACCCCTTTGGCTGCAGCTTCTGCACTCGTATTTGTAGTTCCTGTTCACCCCCCAACCCTAGATTCTACTCAGGAAAATTTGTGCTCAGTTAAAATTATTACAAAGTTCAGCTAGGAGTTTCGTTCACTCTGTGGTCCCTCCCCAGTTCTGCTGGCTGCCTTCCCTTCCCCAAAGATCCCTGTGAGATAAGGCCAGGAATGGCTTCCCTGAACTTGAGCTGGGGACCTGGAGTGCCTACAGGGCTCTTTCCACTGCTGCTTCTACTTTTATATTTCACTCAGCCCCCTAAATCCATTTCAGTTATAGGTAAGGTTAAATCCTCCTCCTGTGACCTGGATTTTCAGGATTTTCAGGTTCCCAGTGGGATGTGGATTCAGAGGCAGACTTTTCCTCCTCTCATACCTTGGGAACTCAGTTTTTCAGCTGTCACACAGAGTTTGCAGTGGTAAGCTGCTCCTTTCAAAGGGTATGTGAATTCTTTTGGTTTCCCTGGTATGTTCCTGTGGTGGTTCTTAGAGCAAAAGTTCACAGTGTGAGTCTCTACATGCTGTTCTGTCTAAATGAGAGCTGTCTGTTAATACTGTCTCTTATCTGCCATTTCCCACTCTCTCTCCACTAGCTAGAGTTATTTTACAAAGACAGGAAACATGTAGAATTGGTAGAAATCAGCTGGCTCATTTAAATATTAATTCGTCCTTTCATATAATCAATATTAAATACTTATGTTGGGTGACAGACACACAGAAATAAATAAGATGCAGCTCACAGTCTAAAAGAGGTAACTGAACAAACAACTAAAACAGTTTGATGAGTCAGATGAAAGGAAAAGAATGGGATACTATGGCAGCATTTGCAATCCCATTATTGGGTATATACCTAAAGGAAATTAAGTTGTTCTGCCAAAAAGACACATGCACTCACATGCTAATCTCAGCACTATTCACAATACTAAAGACGGAATCACCCTAGGTGCTCACCAACAGTGGATTGGATAAAGAAAATGTGGTATATGTACATGATGGAATATTATGCAGCCATTTAAAAAGAATGAAATTACATCCTTTGCAACAACATGGATGCAGCTGGAGGTCATTATCCTAAGAGAATTAATGCAAGAACACAAAACCGAATACCATATGTTGTCATTTATAAGTGGGAGCTAAATATTGTATACGCAGGGACAAAAAGATGGAAACAACAGACACTGGAGACTCTTACAGTAGAGACAGAAGGGGGGGGGAAGAGCTCAAAAATTACCTACTGGGTACTATGCTAACTACCTAGGTGAGGGGATCATTCATACCCCAAACCTCAGCATCATACAGTATACCCATGTAACAAACCTGCACATGTGGATAAATGAGAAGCATTGCCCACAATGGATGACTAACTGTGGAGGAGCTACACTGGTGAACGCAGAGGAGTGGCATGATCAGAATACACTGGGCATAATATAAAGAAATGAATGGAAATAAGACACTAATTACAGTAGTTGAGAAGAGAGATGATGAAGGCCTGGACCAGAACACTTACAATGGAATGCAGAGAAGTAGAAGTGTAGTTTTAAGAGAGATTGAATATGTGAACTCAAGAGTCTCAAGCAGATATGCAGAGGGGAAAAGAATGAAGTAAAGGATAATCCTAGATTTTTGGCTTAAGCTACTGAAAAAGAAAGGCATGAAAGCACAGTAATTAGAACTACATGCTGTAGAACCAGAGAGTCTGGCTTGAATTCCATCTCTACTAATTAACACTTTTGTGACCTTGAGATAATTTCTTAAATTCTATGTGGTTCAGTTTCCTTATCTGTACAACGAGAAAAATAATAGAATCTATCTCAAAGGATTTTGTAAGGAATTACATGAAAGCTTTTAGTGCCTGGCACACAGGAAGCACCTGATAAATGTTAGCTACATTTGGTTGATGGCTGATGGTGATGCCATTCACCAATACAGGGAATATGAAAGAAGGCACAGATTTCAGGTGTGAAGAACAATGAATTCAATGCCAGACATGATAACCTGACCTGACTGTGGGACACTGAGTAGGCAGCTGATATGAGGCTAAAGCTTAGGAGAGAGTTGTGGGATCAGATGCTACTTTATAAGGAGGATGCTAAAGTGATATCTGAGGAAGTTCCTAGACAACATGAAAAAGCAGGCCCTGAGGGAAGAACATGTGGGTGAGATGTGGAAGGAAGAAAAAACCTTAGAAATTTCCTAAATCCAAGGTATAGACAGAGGAAAAAATGATTGAAAAGAAGAGGAAGACTCACAAACAATACTTCTAATAAAGATGAGTTAGCGTCTTTAAAAAGACGCTAAAAACTAAAGAAAAAAACAAAAATATGAATGACATTGAAATGAGGAAAATATACCATCATCCACAGGGAACAGGCTTAGAGACAAGAAATAAAGGGCAGGGACAAAAAGATACATCTCAATAAAAAGCGGCATGCCCTACAATACTGCCTTAAAGTTTACTATTTGAAAGAATTACCTAGAAGAACTACATAATGAAATCTCCAAGTTTATAAGGGCCAAAGGCTCTTTTCCTTACCAAGGAGGAGAAGTCCCAGAAAAATAAGTACATAGTAGGCAAGAAAACATTGGAGGTTTTTTGTTTTGTTTTGTTTGAAATGGAGTTTCGCTCTTGTTGTCCAGGCTGGAGTGCAGTGGTGTGGGCTTGGCTCACTGCAACCTCCGTCTCTGAGGTTCAAGTGATTTTCCTGCCTCAGCCTCCAGAGTAGCTGGGATTGCAGGTGCCTGGACCATGCCCATCTAATTTTTGTATTTTTAGTAAAGATGGGGTTTCACCATGTTGGCCAGGCTGGTCTCAGACTCCTGACCTTAAGTGATCCACCCGCCTCGGCCTCCCAAAGTGCTGGGATTACAGGCTTGAGCCACCATGCCTGGCAAGAAAATATTTTTCAAGGCAAGAAATCAGAACATAATCTGGCTTCAGCAAAAAATAATCCAAACTGCATTTTGCAAATAAATTTCTGGCCCCAAGTTTTCAGTTACTAAACCCAAAGAGCCATTTTAAATCACATCAATTTTGGGCTTGAAGAAAGTGAGAGACAACCGTTTAATCCATATTATAGATATGAGAACTATTTTGGAGAGCTTGTTGAGATGCATATAAACTGAGTTATCCAAGACCTCCTGAATCAAAATCTCTTGGTATGAAGTCAGGAAAAATCGTCTGCTTCTTGAGATGTTTAAAACAAGCTCACCAGGTGATTCATGTGCACACAGTTTGAGAACCCCTAATCTATCTGCTCAAGAGACCAAGGACAAGAGATAATAAATGGCTTGCACAACAGCACATACCAGAATCATCTAGAGCAGGGGTCCCCAACCTCCAGGACCTGGATTGGTACCAGTCTGTGCCCTCTTAGGAACCAAGCCACCAAGCAGGAGGTGAGCAACAGGTGAGCATTACTTCCTGAGCTCCACCTCCTGTCAGATCAGCGGTGGCATTAGATTCTCATAGGATCTCAAACCTTATCGTGAAGTGCACATGTGAGGATCTAGGTTGCACACTCCTTACAAGAATATAATTGACACCTGATGATCTGAGGTATTTCATTCTCAAGCCACCCCATCCCCATCACTTATGGAAAAATTGTCTTCCACAAAACCAGTCCCTGGTACCAATAAAGTTGGAGACCGCTGACCTAC
Organism: Aotus nancymaae; assembly: GCF_030222135.1. Classification (NCBI taxonomy): domain Eukaryota; kingdom Metazoa; phylum Chordata; class Mammalia; order Primates; family Aotidae; genus Aotus; species Aotus nancymaae. Next base: position 16,064,146 of record NW_026988447.1, read on the forward strand.
AGGGTTTGTTAAATATAAATTTCAGTCAGGCACTGTGGCCCACGCGTGTTATCCCAACACTTTGGGAGGCTAAAACAGGCAGATTGCTTGAACCCAGGAGTTCAAGAAGGCAGGGCAACATGATAAAACCTATCTCTACAAAAAATACAAAAATTAGCCAGGTATAGTAGTATGTGCCTGTCATCCCAGCTACTCAGGAAGCTGAGGTGGGAGGATCGTTCAGTGAGCCAAGAACATACCACTGCACTCTAGTCTGGGCAATCAGAGTGAAAAAAACAACTCTGAGCTCCACCCTCCGAGTTTCTGATTCGGCCCAAGAATTTACATCTCCTACAAGTTCCCAGGTGAAGTCTGCACTGTTCATCTGAGGACCACACTTTGAGAACCTCTAGTCTCGACTAGAGTTGTTAGAGACTTCTCTCTGAGTTCATCAGTTCAGTGTGGCGCTACATACATACTTAAAGACCAAGACAAGGGTACTTCAGAAAATGATGTTAAAAATGAAATGGCAGTGGCTCACGCCTGTAATCCCAGCACTTTGGAGGCCAAGGGGGGTGGATCACGAGGTCAAGAGATCGAGACCATCCTGGTCAACATGGTGAAACCCCGTCTCTACTAAAAATACAAAAAATTAGCTGGGCATGGTGGCGAGTGCCTGTAATCCCAGCTACTCAGGAGGCTGAGGCAGGAGAATTGCCTGAACCCAGGAGGCGGAGGTTGCAGTGAGCCGAAATCGTGCCATTGCACTCCAGCCTGGGTAACAAGAGCGAAACTCCGTCTCAAAAAAAAAAAGAAAGAAAGAAAAATGAAATGGAAAACATGACCAAACTTAAATTATATATATTTATTTTAGGCCATTCTGGTCAATTAGAACAGATTAAAAAAAAAAAACTGGAAAAGATCCAAACTATGCTAGAAAGAAATTATAAGGGCCATAGAATATGTGAAGAGACAAAAATAGATGAATAAATTTAAAAGACTAAATTTACAAAAGAAGGTAGAAATAGATTATAACTTAAAAATCAATAAAAAAATGTGCAAAATGAACAAATTTCAGATTTAGCATTATATGGGTGGTTTGATTATTTGACTCTTAAGTCACTTTTTAGGTATCTTTTTGTGTTATTTACTAAAACAGTTTTGAGGCTAGATTTTTATTCAAAACCATTTTTGAAAATGGCTTCCCACCGGCTCCACACAAAGCCAGGAAAGCCACAGGGAAACATTCTTTACTCACCATTCCAATTCTGCATGACTCAGACATTCCCAGCATTACATTAGAAAGGACAGCCTTCTAATGCTGTCATAACTGCTATTCTTTTCTCATGTAGACGATTCTTAACCCTGAAATAGCATATTCAAATAACAATTCTCTCAAAACAGCTCAGAATATCTGTAATTGTCTCTATCTACCTGCTATTTGTCTCACTGTTCTGAGAACGCATCCAAAATTCATAACAGATGAATTCTACTGACAGCCACTCCTCAGGACTATCATACACATTTTGCATCATACTGTCTTCAAGCTTTCAAAGTCCATCATCAAACCCATTTTCCACTTGTGCTCCTTGTTATGCTACCTTTAGTATCCACCATCATTTCCTCAGAAGAAAACAATACACCCAAGTGTTAGATCCTTTCATTATCCAAGCTCCTACAACCAACTTAGCTGCTCCCTCTACCTTCTTAGTATCCTTGCCAGGCCTTTCCCTTCACACATATTTGCTTTCATACTCTTCACACCCCACTCCCAACAGTCTCCTGCACAACCCAAAATAACCTCACATCTAAGGCAAAAATATTTGGTTTCTGAGCTTTTCAAAACCAGTATAAATATCATTCTATCACACATGCCACTTTCTAGAGCTAAGAGGCAAGAACATGTTCCAAACAACTTCTGTTGCACAGACAGGTGAAAGGTTGTAAATAACTATAGATTTTTCCCAGGATTCATGAGTGGCTAATTCTTTATCATAAGAATGTTGATTCTGCTTAGGACCTTGAAATTAAAGCTCCCTAAAACATTAGAGGATCTCTCATTGGTTGGAGTTAACTGGGAAAAGCCCTGTAACAGGGTCATACACACACATTCCAACCTTAAGACCAAAACTCAGAGTTCATCAGAGTCAAATCTCAAATTTAAGAAGTCATTATCCAACAAATGACTAACACAAAACTTAAACACAGACTCAATGCCTATTAACAATTATTAAATCTTAGCCTAAAATGAGCTCCAAATTTATGCAATAACACTTTGTTCCTGAAATACCTTAATTAGAAACAGGACTTCATGGGAATTCCTACATGGACATAAAACAGCTATTTATGATTATCAGCTTTTCTTTTCCTTATTCTAAACTGTGTCTAAAATGACAGGTCTTGGAAGAGTAGAGGAAAGGGGAGGTTAGCGAGAGAGTTGTTAAAGGATACAAAATTACAGCTAGTTAACTATAGTCATCCTACCATGGTATAGAACAGGAGAACTTAATCCTCCTATCTAGCTATAATTTTGGATTCTTTAACAAATCTTTCCCCAACCCTCCCTTCCCCCTACTCTTCCCAGAAAAGTACACAATCATAAATAGCTGTTTTGTGTCTACACAATAACTACATTAAATTTTTTAAAATACAAAGATCATAGGTAGAGGTCTGATTTTACTAGATCAGGTTGTCAATCTCTGTTGACATTCACTTGCAAAATGCAGATTTCCAAGTCCTGCCCCTACTATTTTGATTCTGATTTTGATACATTAGTTTCAGGCCTACTAATATGAAATTTTTAATGTGTATTTTTAACAAGCATTCTAGTAATACTTTGGGAAATACTGCAAAACACTCCCCTCAAGAAGATCATTTATAAGAGGCAAATTAGAAAGTCTTAGAAGTATATCTAATAAGGAAGTTTCTGATAAACACAGGAACTCTACTATAATACTGACAGATTCACTGATTGATTTTAATAAGAAAGAATATCAACATTTATACTGTCAAATAAATAGTATGTGCCTCTGTAAATTATTTAGCCTGATCAATTATTTTAACAACACTAACATTGCTTGAAATTCAGAGTCACTTCTCAGAATTTATTTTCAATACAATATATGAGTCTTCAAATTACAAAAACCGGTTTCCTTATGTTATTGCTCCTTCTGGGTTTTGATCAAAATTAGAGAGCCCCAGGTATGATCATCACCCAAGCTCTAAATGAGTTAAGACTTTTCCTAATATATCCTTACAAGGTTGAGATTTGCCACCAGAGAAAACAGGACGCTTAAAAGAATGCTACCAGAGGATCAAGATGCAATTCTTAAGACAAGATTTTTTAAAATGCTTTGCATAGAGGATAGAATATAGCCTCTCCATAAGACTACTTTAAACAAGATAATGTTCACTTGGATGTGTAAGTTCAAGTAGACTTGCTTTAAAAAAAAAAAGTATAACATATTATTGAGCATTACTGAACACATGTCAATAATAACGAGAAAAGAAGACATTACCTGGGGCTGCTGTCTTCAATAGCCTACTGCTGGGTTGTATTTGCTCACTGCACTCTTCAGAGGAGCAGAAAAGATTTCTCTAGTATTTGGCTCTGCTGGAAACCCCTAGAAGAAGACTTTAAAAATCTATGGAGAGAAATAAAAATAATAATTAATAAACTGCAAAATCCAATCTGAGTATCCCTATTTTTTCTCCTCTCCCATTTACCACTACATGTTGTACACTGAGTGCGTTCTCCCAGTGTGCATTTGTCTTCATCATAAAAAATAAATAAATAAGCAAAAATCAAATGTTTATTTAGAAATCTGAATGCTAGCCAAAAATGAGAAACTCCTGCTGGGTAACAGAAAATAGAAAAGGATTCTTCCATCTTATAAGAGATGGCAAACAATTATATACTTCTTTTAGGAGTGAAAAAAAGTGTGAAAGTAAATCCACATCCATGGGTCAATGGCATCACATTAAGTTAATAATGATAGTATAACATAAAATAGCAAAGAAAGGAGCACAAATAACTTTTATAAACAATTTCCAAAAATGCACAATATTCCCAAATATTTCCAGGTAACTCTGACCGATCAATCTAGATACTGACAATTGAAAGTTCAAGTTTTTACAATCCAATGGGCAAAGTCTACTTTGGTCTTAGACGCACATCTCCTATCATCAGGCCTAACTGGTCTTAGATACACATCTCCTATCATCAGGCCTAACTGTCATCATAACACAAATGTGTGGCTTAATGCCTACTGTACAACCAGGAAATCACGAGCTTGAAGAGAAGAGGGCTAGGAAATTATCCTACCTGAGAGAAACACAGAGAACAAAACCTAGAGGTGTCCAGGACAGCAATAATAAGATCTAGAGAGACTAACCCTTAGCAGTTAGGCAGAAGCTAACATAAACACTAAGCAAAACCACAAGAAGCCACTATTCAACATCACAATAAATGGAAGCCAGAGAAAATGTCCAAGAAAGCACATTTTTTAAGGAAACAATAAATACTATACTTAAATTTAAAACATGGAAACAGGCTGCTTTGCCTATGGAGTAGTCACTCTTTTATTCCTTTACTGTCTTAATAAACTTGCCTTCATTTTACTCTATGGATTCGCCCCATATTTTTTCTCGCATAGGTGCAAGAACCCTCTCTTAGGGTTTTAAAAAAAATAAAAAATAAACATAGAAACTATTTAAATGCCAATGACTGAGGAAGTCAAGTACATCTGCCATAACTACATGATTTACTTAATCACAATTCTGTCAGCCATTAAAAACTTTTCATTCCACAATGTGTATATATAAATATACTTCAAAACTTCAAGCCGATAAATACACACAATTTTATGTTAATTTTTTTTTCTTTTAAGACAGAGGCTCGCTCTGTTGCCAGGCTGGAGGGTAGTGGCATGATCTTGGCTCACTGCAATCTCTGCCTCCCAGGTTCAAGCAATTCCCATGCCTCAGCCTCCCCAGTAGCTGGGAGCTAAAGGCACTCACCACCACACCTGGCTAATTTTTTGTATTTTTACATTTTAGTAGAGTCGGAATTTCACCATGTTGGCTGGGATAGTCTCGATCTCCTGACCGTAATCTGCCCGCCTCGGCCTCCCAAAGTGCTAGGATTACAGGTGTAAGCCACCTCACCAAGATAATTTTATGTCAATTTTTAAAGTAATTTTAAAATTAAAAAGAAAGATGTTATGAGTTATAATAAAATGGGAAAATGTAGTTTATAATACAAAGTGGAAAGAAAAAGCAGAGTATAATGTTGTAATTACATATGATCACAACTACTTATGCAAAGAAAAAAACAAGATGCAATTTCTTCTGATATAGTTATAAATATTAGGTTAAATAGTTCTCATCTTTAGATGGGTTGAGGGGAGCAATTCAAGTCGGTCCTGTACAACAAATATGTCTTTTCAAAATCTCTACACAGCCAGGATTTCTCAAGCCCCAAAAGGTAAGCCATTCATTCATATGATAAATTTTCTACAATAGTCCAATACAATAAAAGATGGCCCTAGAATTCTCTACAAAAGTTGTTCCCACCTGGGAACTATTAGTATCACCTCATAACCAAATCTCTGGTTTAATCACAAGAGGTTTTACAAGTAACAGAATTCTACTTCTTCTATATCCCACATGAACAGTTTTATCATCACGAGCTGGAGAGATACAGACTCTTTTACCTCCTCTTAAGAATTACAGATTGCTGCCAGATGCTTTTCAGGTGATTTCAAGCCTTTTCTCATCTTGCAACTTGTGAATTATGAAAGGACATCCCTAATTCATGAGAAATAGTTCTCCCATCTCAGTGTCCATTATCATATATCCTCCCCTTACACTCTACAATTTTAGGCATTCGCACACATATGCTTTTACTTAGGTAATAAGGCATTGCTGGGTATCAGTTAAGGGCTTTACTAAGAACCACTGTTAAATTTTACCATCATGATTCCGCCAGCAGCAACGCTTCGGAGCTTCAAAGGAAGCCGAGTTCTTTGACAGTAATGCACAGAATGACATCGAAAGCAAGGTTAAATGGAATTCAAGTAAATTGAAAGAAGTCTCTCAAAATTCACTGGTTCTTGATAATTCTCTTGCTTGTCATCTCATTTAAAAACAACATATGTCTCCTGCTAAAAAGGGGGAAGTTGGCAGTTAACAATTCAGTCATACTCAAATCTCTCCCCAGGCAAATGCTTTTCTTCTAACAAAACATTCTACCTCCACATAATAAAATCAAATTCAGGCTCACAGTCCTTCTGTGTAATAGCTATATCACATCCCTAATTTCAACAGAGGAACGAAATATAAAGCTCATTTTCAGATGGCATAAATTCAGTGAATTTAGACCTCTACTATGTCAAGTTCAGAAATATGCTAATAGGTAGAGAGTACACAAAAGCACAGCAAAACCACCAAATGAACACTTTGTTGGGGTGGGGAGAGAGAATTAATATCTACATCATGGATTTCTCCATACATCAGAGAAACAAATGGGCATGGGGAGCACTTTTATACAGGAGGTGTGGATTATCCACTGTATTAATTGATCTGTAATAAAATCAAATGCTTTCCTGGAGGATAATTAACCAACCAATCAATAAAGAGAGACGTTTCAAACAATTAGACAAGTTTTCAAATACATGAAGCTTACTATGAGCTAATTATTGAAAGATTTCATTCTCAAAAAGGACTGAACTGGGAGAGTAATACAATATATTCACATGTGAAAACTCCCATAGTAGAACAAAACATTCTACACAGGTCCACAAACTTCACTGGTTCCATTAAGCACACTATTAATAACTTAAAGTCTTAAAACGGATGGACCCATACAGATCACTTAATTCATTCCCTGAGTTTTATAGAGGATAAAACTGAAGCACAGGGAGGATGAGTGACCTGTTCAAAATTAAGTTGTGGTAAAAGACAAAGATAGAGGTAGAAGCCACTACCTCTATCAGTTACTGTCTTCTAACTCCCACAGTAATACTGTCTTCTCCATACTGAGCTCACAATTCCTCAACAATCTACCCATTAAGTTGATTTCGTTCCTCCTCTCAACAGCAAACCTTCTAAAGCTCTGGGAAAAGTTGAACCAAATGAAGCTTCAGTCTTCAATTTCCACTCAATCAATCCCTGAGATTTAACATTAATTACATACAATTCTTTTTTACCCAAGAAACTCAGTGTAATTTGGATGACTTTAGGAGGGTCTCAAACACAAACAAATTTTTGAATTGGAGCATATCACAAGGGAAGGAAAAAGAAGCAGGCAGAGACCACAAGTATCTTAGAAATACACCAAGAATACTGATTTTGGGAGGCTGAGGCGGGTGGCACCTGAGATCAGGAGTTCAAAACCAACCTGGCCAACATGGCAATCCCGTCTCTACTAAAATACAAAAATTAGTCAAGTGTTGTGGTGGGCACCTGTAATCCTAGCTATTCAGGAGGCTGAGGCAGGAGAATTGCTTGAACTCGGGAGGCAGAGGTTACAGTGAGCCAAGATGGTGCCACTGCACTCCAGCCTGGATGACAGAGTGAGACTCCATCTCAAAAAAAAAAAAAGGATAATGAAGGTGAACAAAACCAAATTCTAGTATTAAAGTGATGTTTCCCAATGTTACAACTACTCCTAAGGTGTTTTTTAAAATAGTTATTAAGGTTCTGTAATTAAATAAATTTGGGAAAATGCCACATTCTAAATGTACCTCTTGAATATTTATAAAGCACATTATATGTATTAAGACTCTAAGAAGGCCTTGTAGAAAAGAAGGCTGCTCAGTCTTGTTTAGCCCAACATTATTTGATATCTTTGGTTTGCTGAGCTAGTATTGATAACCTCCAAGAAACATACTTCAGGAAGTATACACAGCGTTCTTGGTGAAAAACCTAGTCTGACACTCATTAAGCAGTATCTATAATGAGATAGCCTACCTCTTCCAGACTCAGCTGTTAAAAATCAACTCGTGAGGCAAAGGAACCTTGTTTTTACAATGAAAATCACCACCACCACTAGCAAGTAATAAGTGCTAAGAGCAAGGCATGTGCTACATGCAGATTTTTTTGAAAAGAGGCTAGGCATGTCTTTAACCACTAAGTTCTCTTTCCCAGAAGTTGTATTTTTTCATACATAAACAAAACATCTTGTATATATCTTTTTTTTTACACAAAAACATATTACACTGTTTTATACCTTGCACTTTTCAGCAAACAACATGCATTGGCAATATTTCCAAATTGGTACATAAATAGAATTCACTGGTGTGAATTTTTATGACTGCACATTTTCGAATGTACAGCTGTAACACGATGTATTTATTCAGTATCCCATTATGAACATTAGGTTGTTCCCAACCTTTAGCCATTATAAACACCACTACAATGAGTATCTTTGTACATAAATCATTTTCTCATGCATGTAATAAGCATATATAGTATATGCAGAATACATTCATAGTGTGTATGAATGTACATATGTCTAGGACTGTGTTTTTGTATCTAGGATAAATTTCTAAAACTGAAATTCCTAGACAAAGGAATATGCAATTTTTCATATTATAGATTTTGCCAAATTGCCCACTAAATAGACTAATGTTTTGCGCCCATACTCTCTACAGAATAGGTTATAAGACTTTGTAAGCTTTGTCCATCTAACAGTGATAAATGGTACCTCGGTGTAGTTGCAACGCATCTGTGATAATGGGTAAAGTTAAGCATCTTTCCATATGTTTAAAAGCCAGTTATTTCCCTTCTTTTAGACTATTTGTATCCTTTGTCCATTTTTCTTCTGGGTTGTTGGACTTTTTCTCATGGATTTTTAGGAGCTTTTTATTAAGAAAATTAGTCCCTTCATGATTTGAGAAGTAAATATTTTCCCCAATTTTCTTGTTCCTTGAAGTATGTAGAAGCTTTTCAGGTTTTTTAAAAAATGTAATCAAATATATCAATCTCTTCTTTTATGGCTTCTCAGTTTTCCGTCTTACTTAGAAGGGCCGTATATATGTACTCCAAAATTATAAAATAATTTCTCCATGTTATTCTATAATCTAGTTTATGTTTTAAATTTCTGTTTATCATAGATTGGTTTTTGTCTTAACATTTGAGATACTGCTGCAAATAGTACTTTTCCCCCCAGACAGCATCCTTCTACTATTTATGGAACTAAGCAACTTTCTCAACTAATTTGAAATACCACCTTTATTGTATCTATGCTAAATATGGTATCTGGGAATACCAATGTTTCAATTATTGTAACCTTACTAAGCTAGATTTTATTCTCCTTTTCAGAATTGTCCTAGCTATTTGTATTTGTTTACTTTTCCAAATGACCACAGAATCAGCTTGTTTAGGGCCCCAAAAAATCCCATTGTTATTTTTACCGGAATTACATAAATAATTCATGGAGAATTGGCATCTTCACATTTAAGAATATGTCAGACCTTTCCATTTTTTATATCTTTTTTTTATATTTCAGGAGCATTTTTAAATGTCTTCACATACAGCATACATATTATTTTCTTAAGTTTATTCTTTATATATATATATATATACTTTTATTGCCTTTTAAGTTCTGGGGTACATGTAAATTACATGCAGGATTGTTGCATAGGTACATACATGGCAATGTGGTTTGCTGCCTCCATCCTCATCACCTATATCTGGCATTTTCTTAAGTTTATTCTTAGGTATTTCATCTTTTTTACGCTAATGGCCTTTTTCCCCAATATATCTTCTAACTGGTTATTGTTAGCATATATGAAAGTTATGAATGTTGACACATTACTTTGGCATCCAGGCACATTTATAGATTATCATATTCTTTGTCATTAGTTTTTCATTTTATTTTCTTGGATATTCGAGTCATATATTTTCATTATTTGCAAACAACATTCATCTACCTCCTTTCTGATTTTTATACCTTGATAACTTCATTTTTTTCTCTCATTCAGCAGCATTGGTTTATGATTCCAAACACCATTAATAATTAGTGACAATAGTACACATACTTATTTTGTTTGTGATGTTAATGGAAATATTCTCAAATTTCCTATTTAGGCTCAGATAGTTTTGGGTTGTGATGAACATACTTTACTTTGCTAAAAGTATTTTCCTATATTTTAAGGGGTTTTTAAAAAATCAACAATAGGGCTAGGCGCAGTGACTCACAACTGTAATCCCAGCATTTTGGGAGGCTGAGGTGAGAGGATTTCTTAAGGCCAGGAGTTCAAGACCAGCCTGGGCAATATAGCAAGACTTCAAGTCTATTAAAAAAAAATGAAATAAAAAAATTAGCCAGGCATGGTGGTGCACACCTGTAATCCCAGCTATTCAGTAGGATGAGGTGGGAAGATTGTTTGAGCCCAAGAGTTCAAGGCTGCAGTGAGCCATGATTGTGCCACTGTGCTCCAGCCTGGGCAACAAAGTGAAACCCTGTCTCAAAAAAAAAAAAAAAAGAAAAGAAAAAACCAATAATAGAGATTAAATGTTATCAAATGCCTTTTCTATAAAAAATAATCAGATGACTTTTTTCTATTTATATTTAATAAGATGATGAACCCTTTTTTCATTCCCAAAACAAATCTCAGTTGTTATAGTTTTGTATTATTTCAATATGTATGAAGTACATGCTGAGTATGTTATTTCCTAAGCAGCCCTACAAGCTGGGTACTACTACCATCCTGCTCTGCCCCTGCCTCACTCTACTTCAGCCACACTGGCTTCTCCTCACTGCCCCTCTGACACACCAAGCTTGCTCTCACCTCAGGAATGTGCATGCCTGCCAGATCTGCTGTTCCCTGGAGCTTTTGTCCCAAGATATATCCTCATATGTCATCCCCCTCTTCATCTGTGTCTCTGCTTACATACGACCTATTTACGAAGGCCTTTCCTGTCTACCCCACGTGAAATAGAAATTGCCTTCCAATCTTGTCTCTACCCCTGATGCTGTTTCATTTTGTTTGTAGCAATTGTAGTCATTTCATATATATTCCCATGTGTTACATATACAAAATGGTTAATTTCTTTTAATTTGCATTCCATTTCTCCATGAATTGAAGCCCTATGACAGCAGAGATTTTTTTCTGCTTTGCACATTGCTCACTTCCCAGCACCAAGAGTGGGCCTGGCACATGGGAAGTACTTAATATTTATTGAATGGATGAATGAACAAATGAATGAATGGATACCCATTTTATACATAAGAAAACTGAGGCTTACAGAAATTAAATAACTAAAATCACACAGAAGCACAGCTGAGACTAAAATCTCAGTCTAACTTTCAATTCCTGACCCTTAACCATTAAAACAAATGACAGGTGACTTTAGGCCATTGAAAATGCTCATATAAACTTATGAATTCTAAAGCACAAGCTAATGACACCATTGATTGCAAGTCTGAGAAAAATTGTATAGACAGTCCCTGTACAAGGTAAACAAAAGAATCAGAGGATGGCCTCCAAATAATTTCTTAGGCATTATGGGAATTATACTATTAGCTTTTCTACTGACACCCATGAGCCTCACAGCAAGCATCATGAAGCTATGACCTTCATCCACACATGCCCTTGTATATCCAAAAGATAAAACTGGATACTTCAGCACCAAATGGCCAATAAACATGTGTTTATTACTGGCATGGGCAAACACACATACTAAAAGTACCATCTCCCAGGAGACTAGCAATATTATGATCAGTACAGACACTAAGGATTTAGCTTTGAACAAACTATTTCCTTTTCCAAAGCCGAAGAATCTTTTGTGATTTCAACAAGCAAGTTGAAATACTCAGGTATTCTTAATGTTCTTTTCCTCCTCTATTACTGGGATGCTTTCTTTCCTTGAGACAACTTCAAGCTAAAAACAAAATTACACAAATTTCCATTTCTGACACTAAACAGTATAGTATCTTTATTTTTTCTTTTTGTAGAATTTAATCAAACCCTGTATTTTAGAACTGTGGGGCTGATCCAGCATTGCCGTGTGTCACATTTAATTCCACCAATGTAAAGCATAATGAGCAAAGATTGAGGTAGTGAGGCATAACTAAATGTTTTGAACATGTGAATTTCAAAAGCAAGGCCCATTTGTGTTATTTCTAAACAGTAAATAAAATCATTTTCCAACATCTCACTATCAAATTACAGTAATTTTTCCACCAGCATACACTTGAGGAAAGCCATAAAAGGACTTTTCCAACAGTTCATTCTGTTATTCCTCATAACCTTTTAAATACTTCTCCTCATTGGCTTCTATTCAAAGGTAAATGGAAAAAAGTAAAATTTATGGAAAATATATTCAACTGCTTAAAATACATTAACCAAAAAAAAAAAGATTTTAGAGCTGTACTATGAGTTGTGAAATTGCATTGCCTTCACTTACCTTTCAGTTTCATTGGTAGGTAACAAAACTGACAGACTGGTCAAATTCCAAAACATCCCCTATATAGAGCCTGACTTTTCCATCTCAAATTCTCACCTTGGTCAAGGCCAGAGTAAACACCTGTCATTCACATTTTACAAAACATCACTTTGAATGCTACAAATAAAAGTTTTCATACCGGGGGGAAGCAAATTCCAGGACACTGGAAACATTTCCGCTCTCTTAAACCAGTCTGTTGATTATTCCCTTAACTTTCTCAGTTATCAAGATGGTGAAAGGAGGAAAAGGATCTTTCTGTAAAACTGTAAAGTATAATCAGATAAGTTTGCCCTTTAAGCTTTTCACATATAGGGAGGTAAAATAAAACTGAAGTCTAAAGTTTAAAATTTAGCTATGAAAATTATATTCTAGCACTAGACAAAAATCTTGCAAGATTTTAATAAAATAAGATTATCAAAGTCAAATTTTACATATCATGGGCCAAGGAAGAGACATCAAAGAATGTTTAAGTAACATTTTAAAGATACTATATTTTATAAAGTTAAGAAGAAAAATGACAATTGTGCCAGTTCAGAAATGCCTTCGAGTAGGGAAAGGAAGGAGCATTAACTATTAATAAAGCTAGAGTCCTAAAATAAATTTTTTAAAAAAGATTAGCACTGAGAAAAAACTCACCTTAATAAAACTCAGCTTCATACAGGAAAGTAGTTTATTCATCTTGCATAATACTATTTCATTTTATTTAGTCCTTTCTCTAAGGATTCTAAAGATCTTTATGAACATTATTCAGCTAATTTACCAGTATAAATGGAAAAGGCACTGATTGCTATTACATTTATAAACATGCAAGAGATAACAGCAACAACAACAACAACAACAACAACAAAAACAGAGAAAGAGATAACATTTCAGGAAACTTCAAAGCAAAGAAGACGGTAAGTAGACCCTTTTCTGCCTTGGGTTTTTTGGAAAGGAGAAAGGTGAAACGTACAATAAAAACAAATATGTGCAATGTTAAGACTGGCTTAAGAAAGCAAAGCAGGGAGTTTATTGCGCAAGTCTTGCCACAGACTTGCAGGCAAAATAAGCTTGGTATAAACCTCGTCTACATTTCAACATCCAAAAATCGCTTTTTTATAACAAATCCTAAATGTGCTGCATGTTTTATAATCCCAACAAATACACTAACTTCAGGCATCACCACTTACATTTCTGCCCTTTGAATGTTGGAAGCAAAAGACGTTCAGAAGCACCAAGTGGCTGACAAAATTCTAACTTTCATATGAAATCCCTAACAGGTAAACATTAAGACAATGAAGTAGTTGCTCAAAAAAAAAAAAAAAGAGGAAAAGATTCTACTATTTTCAGAGGCAGGCTCAAAGAGGAAAGTGTAATAAATATCCTTGGCAATCACAGGGCACCTTGTAACATGTCTCTATTAATATTTGTTTACACGTTTTTATCCCCGCAGGAGTCTGTGATCTCCTTGAAGGCAAGGACTTGGTTTTATAGCACCCAGCCTATGAGTCATCGAAGTTAAAAAAATGAACCAAGTATTGAGTCAATTAACTTTTCTTAAATTCTCTTGACCAAAAATACTCATAGTGTTTGTGTTATGTGAATTTTATCCCACATTTTTCAACGTACAGAAAAAAAATCATGGTCTGAATACACATTAAAAGCCAACTGAAAGTAAAAGAGTCTCTTTAAGTTATTAGGTCAAAGCTATTTTGAAATCAGATCATAAGTCAACAGACTCTAATTTAATGGTAATATGTTTTTCAATAAACAGTAAGTCCTCTAATCACACATGTATTTCTTAACCCTACATATGTCCAGTGTCTGTCCAGACAAATGGGTATACAACCGCAAAACACCCATCAAGCTATGGCTTCTCACAATTCACAACTGCAAAAATGTGTAATCAACCCAAATACCCACCAATCAATGAGAAGATAAAAATAACTGTGGTATATATACCATGGAATACTACACAGCCATAAAAAGGAATGAATGAATGGCATTCACAGCAACCTGGATGAGATTGGAGAATATTATTCTAAGTGAAGTAACCCAGGAATGGAAAAACAAACATTGTATGTTCTCATTCATAAATGGGAGCTAAGCTATGAGGATGCAAAGACATAAGAGTGACACAATGGACTCTGGGGACTCAGGGGGAACGGGAGGGAGTGGGTGAGGGATAAAAGATTACAAATTGGGTGCAGTATTGTTCAGGTGATGGGTGCACCAAAATCTCACAGATCACCACTAAAGAACTTAGTCATGTAACCAAACACCACCTGTTCCCCAATAAACTATGGGGGAAAACAAGAGAAAACTGAGGCATGAAAATCACTTGAACCCAGAAGGGAGAGACTGCGGTGAGCCAAGATCTTGCAACTACACTCCAGCCTGGGTGACAGAGCAAGACTCCATCTCTAAATAAATAAATAAAGCCGGGCACAGTGGCACACACCTGTAGTCCCAGCTTCTCAGGAGGCTGAATCAAGAGAATCGCTTGAACTCGGAAGGTGGAGGTTGCAGTGAGCCAAGATTGAGCCACTGCACTCCAGCCTGGGTGACAGATCAAGACTCCATCTCAAAAAAAAAAAAAAAGGAAAAAGAGAAAAATATAGAACACAGGCAACAAATACAAATTAGAATATAATTTTCTTTTAAAAGTTACAGCTTCTAGTTCTGCTGACTGGCATGCTGTTGAAACTATAATTTACCTTCCTTATTTAGATGTAAACAGATTCCATAATACTAAGTTCCACCATAGGAAGAAGAGATTCAGAGTGCTGTTTTGGTAGCTTTTTCTTAGTAGAAAAAAATATATGCTAAAGTTTAAAAAAAAAAAAAATGAACAATTCCAAGAGAGATCCAGAGCTAAAAGGAACTTTAGGGCAATGGAGGGAACTGCTTTGCTTCAGGCTCCTTCCTATCCTCAAATCTTGAATCTATTATGCTTCCAAGAAACGGAAAGTCCACCGCACCAGTTGGAGGACTGATTGGTAAATGGCCTGGAGTTCCTGAACCAAGCACTTGTCCCTTATCTGCATGCATTCATTGATCTTCAAATACTAAGATTCCCCTCAGACTGAAACAACAAAGAACCTCATTCAAGTAAAAATGTGATCTTTGGCATCGTGCGCCAGCGTTGAAAGATCCAGTCCACGCCAGCCAGCATTGTAGGCAATTAGCTAACATCATGCCTACTGTCTCTGCCCCACAAATTGAAATCCTGGAGCAAAAATACAGTAAGACCACAGGACAAAGAAAGGAAAATAAAAACTTCAGTAGAAAGATGCAAAGGAAAAGATATTATTATTGATAAACCCAGTCTAAATTCATTATACTGACATCAATGATTAGAATACAGAGCTTCCACATGATCTGTCAGGTTTCACTAGATAGACTGCAAGATGGCAGGGCTCTTCTCTTTATTCTCATTGTATTATACAAACCCTAAAATTAATACCAATATGTTGTGTGTCCCTAAGAAACTGTCTGAGTGACATTAATATGCATACTCCTCATAAAAAGATAAAGTTATTTGTTCAGAGTTCACTGTCACAATCGAACCTCTAATTTGGCAGCAGAAAGAAAAACTACCCACACTCCACTAATATCTTTTCTACTGACCCAATTTCAGGGAACTGAAATAAATGACCGACACCTTTTCAGTCACCCCACTGAAGTAAAAGAGGAATTCAAGTCTGAACAAGAATATTTGTAAGAAGTTTTCTAAGCACAAATATTCCTTTTGGAAAACACTTTGGCCCCAAGCCTCAACACAAACACCTTTTCTGTGACAGCCAGCCTTAACACACAGCATCTCTTTATCAACTAACTCATAGATACACACATTTGCAAAGTAAAAATAAATTAAATATCTATGTAAACAGCTTTCTTTTCTACACTATTAGTCAAAAACCACAAGTGGAATATGCTGAGGCACTAACCCCTGGATCAAAGACAAATGGAATTACCCTTTTACTCTACCACACATTGTTTAAAAATGCAGAGCACAATTCTTGAGTTAATTTGTCACTTGGAAAAATCACTGTGCTTTTATGATGAGAATTCATTTATGAGAAGCTCTTAGCACAGTTTTCCCCTTAACCTTCTCAATTTATCTTACATTTGCTACTCTTCCACAGCAAACTTTATGTGCAATTTTAAGGCTGTGTAATGTAAGTTACGAGGGCACTAGTCTTTGAAATCCAAAGAACAATCTAATGAAAATGAGGTGATGCCACCAGCTGGCAATGATTTGCCATCTCTTGACCTGACATCCTAAAAAATATGATTGAACAGGATTTTGAAAGATATCCATAGATGACAGAAGAAAGCGGGGCTGGGGCCAGGTTTTATTTGACTGTGAAATGGGGAAGTTATATCTATATCTAGGTTTTGTTTTTTAAAAAAAATTAAATAAGGAAAAGCAAAAAAGAAATTCACAAGTTTAACATGATCCATTTCCTTTAGAGATAATAATGATTTACTGTGCCAGTAAACAGGCTTTTGGATATAATGAGCTTTTGAGGCTCCTCTAGGCATCATTTAAGTATATTTAGAAGCAACCCGACCATGAGCGTAGTGGGAGTGTCCAAAACTTTTATGTGATGGGTAAACCTAGTTTTCAGTGATGACACTAAGCCTCGGTGTCATCACCTGCAAAAAATAGGGCTAATATCCTCCTGCTCTATATATCTCACAGTATCAAATTTTAAAAAGAAGCTATACCTGAAATTACTGGATAAGCTGGAAAGCACTATCCAAATGCATTACCATTGTTGATGGCAACAAGTATGCACTGCTCTCAAACACCAAAAAAAGAAAAGCAAGATTGCACAAGTATAGAACCAGTCTTACTCGACTTAATGTATACAGTAACGCCCGAGTAGACAAGACAGGCTAAAATAGGATTGTGAAATCTGAACCGAAAAGTCTTCCAGTTCAAATGGCTGCAAATCTTGTGAATATTTCTTAAAACTATTATCTAAAAGCAACTAAAGCAATGATAAATCAGCTTTTTTGAGGGAAGAGGGTAAAAGGCAATAGAGCCTTTTTAGAATCTCATGAAGACTATTGGCCTTCCACTCACAAAAAGCATAACCACAAATTCAAGCAAAGCTTATTTTTCTGCTATCAGGGTGGTTCTTGGGATCCCAGGCTAGGAATCACCCACCACAGGATACTGAATAACTGCCTAGTGAATCATAAAAACACAAAGAACAGGAACAAGTTTATAATTATAACAAAGTACCCCAGATAAGATGATCATGATTACACAGGTACTGCCCTTAGGAAACCCTCCATCAGATCTTCACTAGAGACATGCAGCTAAAAGGTCTACAATTCCCAAGTTACCTTAGCAGTATTCAGACAAATGAGGCCCTGGTAAGTTAAGCAGAAAATCACTTCCTTTGATAAATGACCAGGCTTCCAGGTAACATCTAAAAATTAGTGTATATACACATCCGGTGGCTACTTTAGAATTTCTACACAAATGGGGTATAGGGTGGCAATCTAATTGGAAGTCCAAGCTAGGGTATTAGTTTTGAAGCTGAAGTTGTCTGAGACTTCACATAAGAAAAAAATAATGAGTTTCTAGAGCAAAGCAAGAAGAATGCTATAGAAAGGGGATGCAGGGTTAAGGCACCCCAGACCAGCCTTTGGCATTGCCACAGGATTCACTAACACCAGTGGTTCTCAAACTGTAACATGCAACAGAATCACTCAGAAGGTTTATTAAATACAAATTGCTTGGGCTCCACCCTCAAAGTTTCTGATTCAGGAGATCTAGTCACAAATTTGTATTTTTTTTTTCTACTTTAAGTTCCAGGATACATGTGCAGAACATGCAGGTTGTTACATAGGTATACATGTGCCATGGTGGTTTGCTGCACCTATCAACCCATCATCCTGGTTTTAAGCCCTGCATTCATTAGGTATTTGTCCTAATGCTCTCCCTCCCCTCGCCCTCCAATCCCTGACAGGCCCTGGTGTGTGTTGTTCCCCTCCCTGTGTCCATGTGTTCTCATTGTTCAACTCCCACTTGTGAGTGAGAACATGTGGCGTTTGGTTTTCTGTTCCTGTGTTAGTACGCTGACAATGAAGGCTTCCAGCTTCATCCATGTCTCTGCTAAGGACATGATCTCATTATTTTTTATGGTTGCATAGTATTCCATGGTATATATGTACTATATTTTCTTCATCCAGTCTATCATTGATGGGTATTTGGGGTGGCTCTAAGTCTTTGCTGTTGTAAATAGTACTGCAATGAACATATGTGTGCATGTGTCTTTAGAATAGAATGATTTGTTAATCCTTTGGGTATATACCGAGTAATGGGATTGTTGGGTCAAATGGTATTTCTGGTTCTAGAGTTTTAAGGAACCACCACAGTGTCTTCCACAATAGTTGAACTAATTTACATTCCCACCAACAGTGTAAAAGCGTTCCTGTTTCTCCACAGCCTCACCAGCATCTGTTGTTTCTTGACTTTTTAATAATTGCCATTCTGACTTGCATGAGATGTTATCTCATTGTGGTTTTGATTTGCATTTCTCTAACAATCAGTGATGGTGAGCTTATTTCATATGTTTTTTGGCCACATAAATGTCTTCTTTTGAGAAGTGTCTGTTCATATCCTTTGCCCACTTTTTCATAGAGTTGTTTTTTTCTTGTAAATTTGTTTAAGTTCCTCGTAGATTCTGAATATTAGACCTTTGTCAGATGGGTGAACTGCAAAAAATTTTCTCCCATTCTGTAGGTTGCCTGTTCACTCTAATGCTAGTTTCTTTCGCTTCACAGAAGCTCTTTAGTTTAATTAGATCCCATTTCTCAATTTTGGCTTTTGTTGCAATTGCTTTTGGTGTTTTTATCATGAAGTCTGCCCATGCCTATGTCCTGAATGGTATTGCGTAGATTTTCTTCTAGGGTTTTTATGGTTTTGGGGTTTACATTTAAGTTTTTAATCCATCTTGAGTTAATTTTTGTATAAGGTGTAAGGAAGGGGTCCAGTTTCAGTTTTCTGCATATGGCTAGCCAGTTTTCCCAGCACCATTTATTAAATAGAGAATCTTTTCTCAATTGCTTGTTATTGTCAGGTTTGTCAAAGATGGCTGTACATGTGTGGTTTCATTTCTGAGGTCTGTGCTCTGTTCCATTGGTCTATATATCTGTTTTGGTACCAGTACCGTGCTGTTTTGGTTACTGTAGCCTTGTAGTAAAGTTTGAGTTTGGGTAGTGTGATGCCTCCAGCTTCATTCTTTTTAGGATTATCTTGGCTATACAAGCGCATTTTTGGTTCCATATGAAATTTAAAGTAATTCATAATTCTGTGAAAAATGTCAATGGTAGTTTGATGGGAATAGCACTAAATCTATAAATTACTTTGGGCAGTATGGCCATTTTCATGACATTGATTCTTCCTATCCATCAGGATGGAACGTTTTTCCATTTCTTTGTGTCCTCTCTTATTTCTTGATCAGTGGTTTGTAGTTCTCCTTGAAGAGGTCATTCACATCCCTTGTAAGTTGTATCCCTATGTATTTTATTCTCTTTGTAGCAGTTGTGAATGGGAGTTCATTAACGATTTGGCTCTCTGCTTGTCTATTGTTGATCTATATCATTGTTTGTAATTTTTGCACATTGATTTTGTATCCTGAAACTTTGCTGAAGTTGCTTATCAGTTTCAGGAGATTTTGGGCTGAGATGATGGGGTCTTCTAAATATAGAATCATGTCATCTGCAAACAGAGACAATTTTACTTTCTCTCTTCCTATTTGAATACCCTTTATTTCTTTCTCTTACCGGATTGCCTTGGTCAGAACTTCCAATGCTATATTGAATAGGAGTGGTGAGAGAGGGCATCCTTGTCTTGTGCTGGTTTTCAAAGGGAATGCTTCCAGCTTTTGCCCATTCAGTATAATATTGGCTATCGGTTTGTCATAGATAGCTCTTATTTTGACACATGTTCCATCAATACCTAGTTTTTTGAGAGTTTTTAGCATGAAGGGAGGTTGAATTTTATCAAAGGCCTTTTCTCCATCTATTGCGATAATCATGTGGTTTTCGTCATTGGTTCTGTTTATGTGATGGATTACTTTTATTGATCTGTATTTGTTGAACCAGCCTTGCATCTCAAGGATGAAGCCGACTTGATCGTGGCAGATAAGCTTTTTGATGTGCTGCTGAATTTGGTTTGCCAGTATTTTATTGAGGATTTTTGCATTGATATTCATCAGGAATATTGGTCTGAAGTTTTCTTCTTTTGTTGTGTCTCTGCTAGGTTTTGGTATCAGGATGATGCTGGCCTTATAACATGAGTTAGGGAAGAGTTTCTCTTTTTTCAATTGTTTGGAATAGTTTCAGAAGAATGGTGCCAGCTCCTCTTTGTACCTCTGATAGAATTCCACTATGAATCCATCTGGTCCTGGGCTTTTTTGGTTGTAGGCTATTAGTTACTGCCTCAATTTCAGAACTTGTTATTGTTCTATTCAGGGATTCAACTCCTTCCTGGTTTAGTCTTGGGAGGGTGTCATGTCCAGGAATTTATCCATTTCTTCTAGATTTTCTAGTTTATTTGCACAGAGGTGTTTATAGTATTCTCTGATGTTGGTTTGGTTTTTTTGTTGTTGTTGCTGTCTTTTTGATTTTTTTAAAGAGGCAGGGCCTCACTTTGTCACCCAGGCTGCAGTGCAGTGGTACGATCACAGCTCGCTGCAGCCTCTGACTTCTGGGGTCAAGGGATCCTCTCCAGTAGCTGAGACTACAGGTGTGCATCACCATGCCTGGCTAATTTTTAAAACATTTTTTATTTAGAGGCAGAGCCTCACTATGTTGCCCAGGGTGGTCTCAAATTCCTGGCCTCAAATGATCCTCCCACCTCGGCCTCCCAAAGTGCTAGGATTACAGTAGTGAGCCATGGCACCCAGCCCCCCAAAATTTGTATTCTAACAAGTTTTGAAAGATGACTATGCTGCTAGTCAGGGGACCACACTTTGACAATCACCAATCTACACAATTAGAGCCTATCTCATCTAGTACATTCAATCTCTTAAGTGCTATCCAGATGCCATCATCATCATCAAATTAAAAAGTGAGCACCACTCTGTCACTTAGGTCAGCCTCTCACCTGTGGTACCTATAGTGCATGCTGGTGGGCTGTACATTCAAGATAAGCAATAAGCTTCTTGATGACTGGTGAGTGTCTGTAGGTAATTCATACTATAGAAAATGCAGGAGAACTTGGAGCAGTTTTGTTTTAAAATTTTACCCTCAGGAAGCAATAAACAGCAAATTGGTGCTAACTGGTGCTAGAAGGATTTACTTAATATAGTAGTCCTTCCATTACTCCAGAACTATGGTTTTCAAATTGAGGTCCACAGAGCCCCTAGATACCTAAAAGGCTGGGCTGGAAGGAGAGTAAAAAATGATGGAGGCGTTTAGCCTTTCATCTGTGTTCCTCTCTGAACCAGAAGTTCAGCTTTTCTCTGATTTACATATTGGGATAAATTCTATTTTTTAATGGTTTTACTATCCCTTTAGAGGGAATAAAAGGCTTAAAAACCACCAAATTTGTTTACCTCTAGGAGTCTCTCCATTTCTGAGATTCTATTATAATACAACAATCACTGGATACATGACACATTCCAGAAATAAAAATATTGCCGGGCATAGTGGTATGCACTTGTAGTCCCAGCCACTTGGGAAGGTGAGGCAGGAGGACTGCTTGAACCCAGGAGTAGGAATTCTAGTCCAGCCTGGGCAACATTGTGAGACCCTATTTCTTGAAGAAAAGGTAAAAAATAAGTAAATAAATAATTAAAATATCAAATTGGCTAAGGAGGCTGACAGAAGGCTATATCAGAATGACAGGTTAGTAGCCAGATCATATTCATGCCTGTAGGAAGATCTGGATGTCATATACAGGAGCTTCCAAATTCACCAAGGGCAGTAACCAAACCTCTCTAAATGCAATGTAAAAAATAGAAAAACTCAGTGGTAATTATCTTTACTTAATCTTGCCTGGTCTAGCAGAAACCTTGCAGAAACCAGGGTCTTTTCCGTCAGTGTCGTGATGATACTGTGACATACAGAACAAGATGCCACATGCTCAGTATTGCCATCAGACAAGGCCACCTACCAAACAGTTAAAACTTTTCTTTGTGACACATAATTGTAAGCTACTGGGCAAGTTGTGCATAAAATACTAGGATCATTACTGTAGAGAACAATTGGACCACATTTAAAAGGAAAGAACAGAAGGCTGGGGGCATATCTTTAACCAGCAGCTTTAATTTATGTCACCCGTAATTCCAGAGTTCAAAACCATCTGCAAGGGGCAAAGGAGGAAGTATAATCTTCTAATTGGAAGGTCATCCATTCCTGGAATGCCAAAACTGTCTATGACGATCAAGGTGCCCTGTCATGGCACAGAAGATATGGATTAAGTATAAAACCGAAAGGATATTAAGAACCTCTTCAAAGCCACTGGGATCTCCTACACACCATCATTCTACTTTCAACCATCCCCACTGCCACCTTCTTTGGCTAGGGCAGCACCAGAAGTGGGAAGAAAAGATGGTCTCAATAAGTCTATGACTTGCAATCCAGTTCCAACAGACAGCCTAAATCACTCAGCAAAATCCATCTCTTCTAAACCAAAGCAGCCAGAATGTCCCCATAACCTAGGTACCATGGCAGGCAGGAAGAACATCAGGCAGAGGTGTTATGTATTCATTATTTCATTCAACAAAAATATTTTCTGAGTTGCTTTGGCAATGATAAATAACACACAGTCCCAAATCTCAAGGAGCTCTAAAAGACCTACCCTCAAACGGCCAGCACTGTGAAGTCGTACCTAATAATGCAGGGAACTGGGTTAGAGTCTAAAATCAAACCAAAGCAGCAATTATAAATAGTAAAACTACCCTTGAAAACTCCCTGTAATTCTTCATAAAATACAATACTAAGCCTTCTCTCAGTAAGTCCACAATAAGCCATCCAGAAAACACTATTGCCTGTTCAGGTAAACATCAGAGAAAGTAACTGGCCTGCATTTTTATGAGCCATGCTGTTCAAACCAAAATGCTCTCACTCTGAGAAGAAATTAAAACTCCCCTATAAACAGCAGGCTCACATCTCCCATCTTATGTTCACTCCAGGACTATTCTCATCATATTTCAACTGCCATTTCCTGTCCTTCGTTTTTCTTTTGGCCAGGTGTATTAGTTGAATTCCCATGAGTGAAATATGCATATATATGACTCTACTGTAATATCATCATCTTAATATTTACTCAAAGGTATGCCAAAAATGTCACTATTTCTTTGAGTTATGTAACATACTATGAATCCTTCTTTTAAATGTAAATATATAACAGAGAAAGGGTTATAAATTAACCCTACACAAGAGAATTAATGATTTTACCAATTAGCTCCAGTTATCTGAATAAACTAGAGACATCAGACAGTGAACAGGTAAGTATTGGCACATAGAAAACCAAGAAAGAGGCCGGGCGCAGTGGCTCATGCCTGTAATCCCAGCACTTTGGGAGGCTGAGGTGGTCGGATCATGAGGTCAGGAGATCAAGACCATCCTGGCCAACATGGTGAAACCCCGTCTCTACTAAAAAATACAAAAAGTAGCTGGGTGTGGTGGCGTGTACCTGTAGTCCCAGCTACTAGGGAGGCTGAGGCAGGAGAATTGCTTGAACCCGGGAGGCGGAGATTGCAGTGAGCCGAGATTGCGCCACTGTACTCCAGCCTGGCACCTGGTGACAGAGCACGACTCTGTCTCAAAAAAAAAAAAAAAAAAGAAAGAAAACCAAGAAAGATACAGAACATGAAGTACACCCCCAGCACACTGGGTCCTGTCAGGGAACAATGTGAACTCATGGTGCATGTCAAGAAGAGGCTTAGAGAGAACAAAATGAGGACCTTAATGACACATATTAGAATATGGCCAGTCTTGCCCTCAAAATATTTTATTTTACTTTATTTTATATTATTTTATTTCAGAGACAGGTCTCGCTCTGTTGCCCAGGCTGAAGTACAGTCAGTAATAAAATCATAGCTCACCACAACCTCAACTTCTCAGCTCAAGGGATCCTACCAACTCAGTCTCCCAAGTAGCTGAGACTATAGGCATGCACCACTATGCCTGGCTAATTTTTTAATATTTCGTAGAAATGGGGTCTCCCTTGTTGCCCAGACCGGTCTTGACTCCTGGCTTCAAGCAGGAGTCTTGACTCCTGCCTCAGCCTCCAAAAGTGTGGGATTACAGGCATGAGCCACTGTGTCTGAACTACCCTCAATATATTACAGAGTAGATCCCATACACAAAGTCCTTCCAGTCAGGGATAATTTAAGAAAAAGAAATGAGCATGTTAGCTTACTCTGACTTGAGTCAAATAAGTTATCCAGTCACATAGTCCCAACTGCTACAGTCTTCCACTCCCTTCAAGGTCACACATAACTGCTGTGGCTCCACATTTCCCTGCAGGCTCATATAACCCCCTATAATCTTTTCCATTTTTAAAATTTTAAAATTTTATTTTTAATTGGCATATAGTAATTATACATATCCATGGGGTATCTAGTGATGTTTTGATACATATAATGTATAGTGATCAGATCAGTATAATTAGCATATCCATCATCTCAAACATTTATCATTTCTTTGTGTTGAGAACATTCAATATCCTCCTTCTAGCTATTTGAAACTATATATTATTATTAACTATAATCATCCTACCATGGTATTGTCACAAGGATGAGTGCCATGCTCACCATCCCTCAGACTTAGGTAGGCAGCATCAACAAAATAAGCCTGACCATTTGCTGGGAAACCTGGCCCTCTCCTATTTCCAGAGATGCATATATGCATTATTTCATCCAACAAGCTCAAAAAACATCCTGCTTCTTCCTAAACATCTCTTCACCTCCCTTTTTTCAGTCCTCTTTCCTTTATATGGCAGAACATAGATTTTGCTGGCTTTGCCCATGAGGAGGCTGCACACCTAACCCTTGTTTGTCCTTCTTCGTGTTATCATTATTTTCAGCTAGCTGGGCATACTTCCCTCTTTTGTCCTCTC
This sequence comes from Aotus nancymaae, assembly GCF_030222135.1. Classification (NCBI taxonomy): domain Eukaryota; kingdom Metazoa; phylum Chordata; class Mammalia; order Primates; family Aotidae; genus Aotus; species Aotus nancymaae. The sequence continues at coordinate 16,089,653 of NW_026988447.1, forward strand.
CAGATTCCATCTTATCTTCATCTGGTTTTCTTCAACCTTCCAATTATCTAACGCTTAGCCTCTACTTCCCTAGAGGAATAGATGGCATACTTAAATCCAAAAAGTTACAAAATCATTTATACCAAATTAATTTCATATCCATTGCCATACAACTACACAATTTAAGCCCTATTCCATTTTCCTAGATACGAATGCTTCAGAAATCCTCTACTCTCCCACAACAGCCTTAAAATCATTCATCTCTTTATTTTATTCCTTCAGTGAATTCCTAATCTGCTCAGAACTTATACTTGACCTCAGTCCATACTTATCACCATCTTAAATGCTTCAGCTGATTTTGGAAATGAAAAATTTTAAGCAGGCAATTAAAAAAGACTAGTAAATCTGTTCTTGACAGGACTAGACTTAACTCTAATGAGACAAAATGACAACTACATGGCCTGCTGCCAAGGTATCACGAACAGTTTAAGAATTAGACTCAAAATAGCTGATGCAATCTGAAAGACAGAGTGACCTTCTCTAAACATTTAATCTTTGCTTGGTTTGCATTGTGTGCAAGATATGAAACTTAAAATATTAAGACAGCAGTTAAGGAAGAGACCATCAAGTCAAGACTCAGGAAAAGGTGTTGGTGGTAGGTATAACATCAGAAACCCACTAACTAGATGTGAGTATCTATTTTTATCTGTGGGGAATATGAAATATGTAATACATAGTTTCCCAAATGTTATGCTCTGAAACACTTCATTCTTTTTTTGTCCAGCCATGGGAAATAACATGATCATTTACATGCTAAAATGTTTACCTCTCTCACATAAATTTAAACCTAATAATAGGAAGACCTTTAATACAGGACCTCTAAAAACTAATTTAAATTTAGAACATATTAAAATTTTACCCATATTTTAAATATACAATATGTTGGTATTCACATTATCATAATAATGTATCCTCAAATATCAAAAAGTGTCATTTTTCAATAGGTAGCCACAATTTCAAAAATAAATCTTTTCCTACATTGGAAGAAAATTAAACTCTTAAAAACATAATCATAAGCATTCAAAACAGTGATCTAAAGATTCCTTTTATTTCATTTGTTCATAAAATTAAGAGCATCTGTCATATGATAAAAAATATAAAAAGCTGAATTCCAAGTGTATGCAAAAGCTCTTTTTCATTCTCGCTCTCTCTCCCATCAACCTTAATAAATAGTTGTTGTTTTTGGTAGATCTACAACAAGGGTATCAACACTTTAAGCCATTCTAGCTTCAACCACTGTTCTGGTTTCTTGCTTCTGTCACAAACCAACACTGAAGATAAATAACAGAGATTAATGCAGTACTACCTTGAAGAAGCAATTAAAAAGAGGCTGAAAAGCAGCAACTAAACCCCAAACTATTTGCTCTTCCACAATAGGAAGCTGAAGATAATCTTGTTTGCTAAACATAAATCACTTGAGATCTGGCCAAATTCTTAAATGATATTCCCCGATGGAAATGCTGCAAAGTCAGGAGCTGCTTACATAAGTATTTACATCCAACTTTGAAAACAAACTGGACCAGTTTTTCTTGTTGCTTCTAGGAAAGTGATCATTTTTTTTTTTTTTTTTTTTTTTTTTTGAGACGGAGTTTCACTCTTGTTACCCAGGCTGGAGTGCAATGGCACGATCTCGGCTCACCGCAACCTCCATCTCCTGGGTTCAGGCAATTCTCCTGCCTCAGCCTCCTGAGTAGCTGGGATTACAGGCATGCGCCACCATGCCCAGCTAATTTTTTGTATTAGTAGAGACGGGGTTTCACCATGCTGACCAGGATGGTCTCGATCTCTTGACCTCGTGATCCACCCGCCTCGGCCTCCCAAAGTGCTGGGATTACAGGCGGAAAGTGATCATTTTAAACCAATGAAACAGTTCAACGGAAAGGCTTCCCTAGACCCGCTCTTGCTGGAGTTTTGGTCCCACCTCTACTCACTTCCAGACGTATTAAGTGTCTTCCAACTAAAGTTGCTTCCTTCTCCTTCAGTATCTATTTAAAAGTCTTTAGGGGGCAGAAAGTAAACTCCATCAATCAAACTTACCTTCTTATGTATTTTTGTAGTATATTCACCTTTTTTCAGGAACACAAGTTGAGATATAGTCCTTTAATTCTTTTTGTGCATGTGTCTGTATGTATATGCGTCTGTGTGTGTATATATATGCTTTAAAAAATTATCTTCAGGGCTCTGTGAGGTTTACGAAAGCAGGCCTCTCACAGATGCCACTGTGTTTCCTAGGGTTTATGTTCACATGCAGCCAGTTACATGAACAGTTTGGCTTTACTTTTCATTTCCTTGTGTTAAAGTGACTTAGACAGAGAAGGTTTGAAGACTACAAAGTACAACAAGTCACTTGTTTGTTTAAAGGTGCTATGTTAACAGTCGAATACTTTCGTGGTGCTGGTTGGTTCAACGACCAAAGGTTTGTGAGGATACTTTCTCTATAACCCTTTTTCTGCTAAATACCACGGGAAATGCCAGTGATCCTGATAGAGATCCACTATGCCCAAGAAAAGCGACTCTGTGGTGTGTGAGTAGGAGCTGACTAAGATAACCCAAACAAAAGACCCAGACTAAAACCTCATTCAGATTTAAAGTGGTACTGCAACAAGAAGCCCTGGATTAAATCTCAATCCCATATATTTTAGTTATTTATTCTACAGTTCTAAATATTCCCACATACACAGTTAAGGAGAGCCAGGGTACAAAATATTCCAGTAGACCTTACTCAAATCTGCCAAAACCTACATTACAAGCTCCTACTAAACTTCCATTTAGTCTGATTTTCCACTCCTATATGCTGCACATACACCCCATCCCCAAACCCACACACATCTTCTGCACCTCACAGGAACTATTACTTTCTTTACCCTCTATCAAGGAAATCACCTCCCAAAGTACCTGGTAAAGACTCTCCTAGAGCCTGTTTACACCACAGCAGACCTGGCTCTGCTGTTTCCTTCTCCTTATAGGGCCAAGAACACTGCCCCTTTTTCCAGGCCTGACTTCTTCCCCCAAGGCCACAAAACTGGCCGGTGCCAACAGTCTGAACAGCTTAACCACTGACTATTTTCTTCCTATCAAGTGCAATTCAAAGTTGGCCTAAAATCAAAACACATCACAGAGCTCAAGATTCTGCGTTAGACAAACCTGGCTTTGACTCTGCTACTTATGATCTCTGTGACATGGGCAAAGAAACTCTCTAAGCCTCAGTTTCATCTCTAAGATGGGGATAATAATAACATTTACCTTTACTGTGAAGACAGAATGAGATCATACATGTGCCTGGCACATAGTAAGTGCTCAATAAATGTTAACTATTTTTACAGTCGTTATCATTACATGACTACTCTACCACCATTATTAGAGACCATAAAATGGTAGGCTTCAAGCCAAATTTGGATTTCCTGTTTGGCCATCAAAATATATTTGTTTCTTTTTTTTAATTACCTTTGGAGAGATAAGTATTCTCCAGTCTGTCACAGTTCTTCCCATTCTTTCCTAGAATCTTATAGTCTTATCACACTACCTGCCTGACCTCTGAGTTTGTGATCCCTACCCCTCAAAATAAGGTCTCAGAGATACCTAAAAAAGGGGTGGGAGGGGAGTTAAATCAAAGACATAATAGAACTGGGGCAGCCAGACAGTATACTAAAAAATGCCATTTTAAAAACCATAGCAAGGAGCCACCAATTTCCAAAAGGGTTAAGATTTCTCAATCAGTCAAAAGACATACATGTGACAAGTGGGAGGGAAAAGGAATACACTCTACTTTGCAGTTTTATGGTCAGTAATAACTTCTCGAACATGGAGAATTTGTGATGCTTTTCTAAAACACAAAACCCCTCTGCTCCCTTTCTTGGTAGAGCCATAATGGATAGAACAAATAGAATAATTTCAGATTCAGAAAGCATACTTCCAAAACGAAAGCTCTTCTCCATGTGCAGAAGGCCAGTGCTCAGGCAATTTCCTGTTCCAAATGCACCTGTCACTGGTCAAGGGCTTAAATTCACCTAATAGCTTCACACATATCAGAAACTTTAAGTTGTCTAACATTTCCCATTTTTCTATTCTTACTTAGCCCACACGGGTTTTCCATTAGTGATAAAGGATATAACTAATAATTCAGAAACATATACCTTCTTAATATACATCATTTATGGGGAGAAAAAACCTGTTAAAAGTACAAAAAAAGAAAATTAAAAACTCCACTGTAAGACTGTAGAGATGTTTACCTATTACAGAGATTTACTGATATGAGAAAATTAAACAACTATTCCCAAAAGTCTATCCATTGAAAAGATCCTCTTTAAAATAATGCCATTAGCTTTCAGATACTCTAAAATAATCACAATAATACTGTAAAATAAAAACAAATAGATTTTTTCCAACGGCTACAAAAATTTTTCAAAATAACTGCAAAGTAAAAGGCAGACAGGGCCAAAATTATTGTCAAAATAACTAATACAATGATTGCATATGAATCCAACTCATTATTTTTATGGAATCTGTACACCCTCTGGTCTGAGAATCCAATGTAAACGCAATCAAAATCATTTACACTGGAAAAAAGTAACGGCATAACAATAGTTATTTCTAGGTGGTTAGATTATAGATGATTTATTTTTCTTTTGTGTGTTGTTTGTTTTCTGAGTCTTCTGCTCTATAAAAGTTATTACTTTCATTATGAGATTGAAAATGTTCATATATTTTAACAATATTTTATGTAACCACGATTGGTGGATCAGGGTACATTTCCAAAGTGCCCTTAAGGAGTCCCATAATGAGTCAGAAGTAAATGTGCAGAAAATAGCTCTCTACCTGGCTTTTCTGATTTGCTTTCCCTGTATTTCATCTTCCAAGAGGTTTAATGCCGAGCTCTCCCCATTTGAGTTCCATAGCACCCCAGCTGTGTACACAATGTAATCCTTAGTCCTTTCACACCAGCTGGCCCTGTCTACTACCTTTTACTTTGTGTTTATTTTGAAAAAATTTTGTAAATCTTGAAAAAGCCCATTTGTTTTTATTTTAGAGTATTTGAAAGCTAATGATGTTATTTTTAAAAGAATCTTTTCCATGGATAGACTTTAGGAAATGACAGAAGGTGATGGAGATTTTGTAATAAATTAGAAAATTATGGTTGTGTCATTTTATCTTATCAATAAATCTCTGTAATAAGTAAATATCTTTGCAGCCCTACAGTGGGGTTTTTTTTTTTTTTTTTTTGGTACTTTAACAGCTTTTTTTTCCATAGATGCTGTAAGTTAAGAAGGTATGTGTTTGTGAATTATTAGTTGTGTCCTTTTATCATTTATGGAAAACCTGTATGGGCTAAGTAAGAATAGGAAAATATAAAATTTTTCTATTCTGTTCTCTAGTGCGCAGTGCTTCTGTCTTATACTGCAGACTGCTTTATATATATATATATATATATATATATATATATATTTTTTTTTTTTTTTAAACTGCCCTTTAGGTTCTGGGTACATGTGCAAAACATGCAGGATTGTTGCATAGGTATATACATGGCAATGTGGTTTGCTGCCTCCATCCCCCCATCACCTTTATCTGGCATTTCTCCCCATGTTATCCCTCCCCAACCTCCCTACCTCCCACTGTCCCTCCTCCATTTCCCCCACAACAGACCCCAGTGTGTGATGCTCCCCTTCCTGTGTCCATGTGTTTTCATTGTGAGAACATGCGGTGTTTGTTTTGCTGTTCTTGTGTCAGTTTGCTGAGAATGATGGTTTCTAGCTTCATCCATGTCCCTACAAAGGACATGAACTCACTGTTTTTTATGGCTGCATAGTATTCCATGGTGTTTATATGCCACATTTTCCTTGTCTAGTCTATCATCAGTGGGCATCTGGGTTGGCTGCAGGTCTTTGCTATTGTAAACAGTGCCACAATGAACATACGTGTGCATGTGTCTTTATAATAGAATGATTTATAATCCTTTGGATATATACCCAGTAAAGGGATTGCTGGGTCAAATGGAATTTCTATTTCTAGGTCCTTGAGGAATCACCACACTGTCTTCCACAATGGTTGAACTTATTTACACTCCCACCAACAGTGTAAAAGTGTTCCTATTTCTCCACATCCTCTCCAGTATCTGTTGTCTCCAGATTTTTTTTTTTTTTTGAGACGGAGTTTCACTCTGGTTGCCCAGGCTGGAGTGCAATGGCGCGATCTCGGCTCACCGCAACCTCCGCCTCCTGGGTTCAGGCAATTCTCCTGCCTCAGCCTCCTGAGTAGCTGGGATTACAGGCACGCGCCACCATGCCCAGCTAATTTTTTGTATTTTTAGCAGAGACGGGGTTTCACCATGTTGACCAGGATGGTCTCGATCTCTTGACCTCGTGATCCACCCTCCTCGGCCTCCCAAAGTGCTGGGATTACAAGCATGAGCCACAACGCCCAACCTCCAGATTTTTTAATGATCGCCATTCTAACTGGCATGAGATGGTATCTCAATGTGGTTTTGATTTGCATTTCTCTAATGACCAGTGATGATGAGCATTTTTTCATGTGTTTGTTGGCTTCATAAATGTCTTCTTTTCAACAGTGTCTGCTCATGTCCTTTGCCCACTTTTGAATGGGCTTTTTTGTCTTTTTCTTGTAAATCTGTTTAGGTTCTTTGTAGATTGTGGATATTAGCCCTTTGTCAGATGGGTAGATTGGAAAAATTTTTTCCCATCCTGTTGGTTGCCAGTTCACTCTAATGATTGTTTCTTTTGTTGTACAGAAGCTCTGGAGTTTAATTAGATCCCATTTGTCTATTTTGGCTTTTGTTGCCAATGCTTTTGGTGTTTTAGTCATGAGGTCCTTGCCTACGCCTATATCCTTAATGGTTTTGCTTAGGTTTTCTTCTAGGGTTTTTATGGAGTTAGGTCTTATGTTTAAGTCTTTAATCCATCTGGATTAATTTTAGTGTAAGGTGTCAGGAAGGGGTCTAGTTTCTGCTTTCTGCACATGGCTAGCCAGTTTTCCCAATGCCATTTATTAAACAGGGGATCCTTTCCCCATTGCTTGTTTTTGTCAGGTTTGTCAAAGATCAGATGGTTGTAGATGTGGCGTTGCCTCCGAGGCCTCTGTTCTGTTCCATTGGTCTATATCTCTGTTTTGGTACCAGTACCATGCTGTTTTGATTACTGTAGCCTTGTAGTATAGTTTGAAGTCAGGTAGCGTGATGCCTCCAGCTTTGTTCTTTTTGCTTAGAATTGTCTTGGCTATGCGGGCTCTCTTTTGGTTTCATATGAAGTTTAAGGTGTTTTTTTTCCAGTTCTGTGAAGAGGGTCATAGGTAGCTTGATGGGGATAGCACTGAATCTATAAACTACTTTGGCCAGTATGGCCATTTTCACAATATTGATTATTCCTAGCCATGAGCATGGAATGTTTTTCCATCTGTTTGTGTCCTCTCTTACTTCCTTGAGTAGTGGTTTGTAGTTCTCCTTGAAGAGATCCTTTACATCCTTTGTTAGTTGTATTCCTAAGTATTTTATTCTCTTTGTAGCAATTGGGAATGGAATATGCTCATGATTTGGCTCTCTGTTAGTCTGTTATTGGTGTATAGGAATGCTTGTGATTTCTGCACATGATTTTGTATCCTGAGACTTTGTTGAAGCTGCTTATCAGTTTCAGGAGATTTTGGGCTGAGACGATGAGGTCTTCTAAATATACAATCATGTCATCTGCAAAGAGAGACAATTTGACTTCCTCCTTTCCTAATTGAATACGCTTTATTTCTTTTTCTTGGATGATTGCTCTGGCTAGAACTTCCAAAAATATGTTGAATAGGAGTGGTGAGAAAGGGCACCCTTGTCTAGTGCCAGACTTCAAAGGGAATTCTTCCAGTTTTTGCCCATTCAGTATGATACTGGCTGTGGGTTTGTTGTAAATAGCTATTATTATTTTGAGATACGTTCTGTCAACACCTAGTTTATTGAGAGTTTTTAGCATAAAGGGTTGTTGACTTTTGTTGAAGGCCTTCTCTGCATCTATTGAGATAATCATGTGGTTTTTGTCTTAGGTTCTGTTTATGTGGTGGATTACGTTTACAGACTTGTGTATGTTGAACCAGCCTTGCATTCCCGGGATGAAGCCTACTTGATTGTGATGGATATGTTTTTTGATGTGCTGTTGTAATCGGTTTGCCTGTGTTTAACTGAAGATTTCTGCATCTCTGTTCATCACAGATATTGGCCTGATGTTTTCTTTTTGTGTTGTGTCTCTGCCGTGTTTTGGTATCAGGATGATGTTGGTCTCATAAAACGATTTGGGGAGGATTCCCTCTTTTTGGATTGTTCGGAATAGTTTCAGAAGGAGTGGTACCAACTCCTTTTTGTATACCAGACTGCTTTCAACAGAAACTGCGTTTTATGTTTTATAAACCTCCACAGAGCTTAAATCAGCTCTCATCAAACAGCAGACTCCTGATAACTACTTGTTAAACATAAATGAAACAACTCATCGATCAATTAACGAACAGCAGAGTAAACTCAGCTTTCTGCCTCTTTGCCTTTAGAAGCAGTGCTGTATTCTGTGTAATAACAAAGACTGAGATGTGGTCCCACTGACCAAGATCAGGACCACTGATGGGAGGCTTTCAGAAAATACCCACAGCACTGAGGGAAGAAGTGGCATCTCCCTGAACCAGATCTGAACTTCCAAAATATGAGGAAAAGACTGGGAGGAGGGGCACACCTCAAGAAAGCAATGAAATTGACTCCTGGTCCTTCCAGCATTGCTTTGGAAAGGCATGCAGTGCTAGCTCTGGACTCCTAATCCAACTTCACTATTACAAAGAGAATTAAATCAGCAAACAATAGGAGGAAGGAATAGCTGATCCTTGCTGGGGGATGACCTGCCCTCCTTTCATGACAGCAGTGGTTATCTCAGTTCACAAAGCCTATAAAGCATTGGCAAGGTTTTCAGAGTTCTTACATATTCAGAGTGCTACTATTACAGTGACACTGCAGACTGGCTAATAATAGAGGAAACATCCTTATATTCTTTGGCTTCGATAGCTTTAATTATATTTTCTGTGAATTCTCAAACCAGTAAGCATACAAATTGCATGAAAAAAATATAAGTTGTGTGTGTAAAATTATTTTACTAGATCTCGTGATGCTACCATTGGTCCTTAACACTGTGAACTTGTAATTGTTAAACTGAGCAGCTTCAGAGTCAAATTATGGTCTACGCAAATCAGAGTTCAGAATGGCAAAATGTAGAGAAGGGTTCTGGGGATCTGACCTTCCAATAAGATCTGGAAGCTCTGTCCCAAACCATAGGGAAGAATGATTTTTGTTTTGCCCGTGTAAGCCACCAAGAATTGCAATCAGGGTAAGGGGAATAGCGGCCAAGGAAAACTAACAATAAGCCACCTCATCTTTTCCATTTTCACACATGAGCTACAAGTTAAGGAATATATTTATAAATATTCCTACCTCAACTTCTTTGACATAGTCAAAGAGTTCTCATGATTTCAAAAAATGTCCTTCAATGCCCAGGTGTATCACCTGGAAAAAAAAATGTCCTTCAGAGAAATACCTGTGCATCTCCCAGACCCTTTGTGTTTTATTTCCTCTGCCTTGCTCTGTTTTCTTCATTGGAATGGAATTTTTAGGGACATGAATGTTTTAAACAAATACAGCTATCAACACTTAGGATTATAAAAATTTTACATTGGAGGGAAAAGGAAGCAAACTTACTAGCCTCGTCAGTTCTGCAAAAGAGCTATTTCAGAGTCTTTGTAGTGGGAAATGCCTGCATTTTGGCCCAGCTGGTTCTGTGTCATATAAGCAGACTCAAAGTTACCTAAAGGAAGAGTCTTTGGCCCAAACATGGAGGAAAAGAAATGGCTGCCTTTCTTTTTGATTTTGAGATGGAGTCTTGCTCTGTTACCCAGGCTGGAGTGCAATGGCACAATCTTGGCTCACTGCAACCTCCACCTCCCGGGTTCAAGCAGTTTTTGTGCTTCAGTCTCCCGAGTAGCTGGGATTACAGTCGTGTGCCACCATGACTGGCTAATTTTTTGTATTTTTAGTAGAGACAGAGTTTCACCATGCCAGGATGATCTCGATCTCCTGACTTTGTGATCTGCCCGCCTCAGCCTCCGAAGTTGCTGGGATTACGGGCATGAGCCACTGTGCCTGGCCAGTTGCCTGTCTTTCACACCAATAACTCCAATGGCTCCTGATGTGCCTCCAATGTGATATGTGCAAATCAATAGGCATATGAATGTCACATCACAACGCTTGAAGAATCAACTCTCTGTCTTAACCCAGTGATAATTAAAAAGCCATATTTTAACACCACTTTTCCATAATAAAATCAAAAGGACACAGTATTATACGTGAAAGCCGTGATGCACAGTAATATCATTTCTAGGAAGTATATATTATGTACATTCCTATGGGAAAAAATTATGTACAAAAACGTTTATTCATTACAGCATTACCTGTAATAACGAATATTTGGTTTTTAAAAAGTGTCCAATAAGGAAGTGGCTAAATATATTATTCTACATTCATATGATGAAATACTATGAAAAGTTATAAACCATGTTTTGTTTTGTTTTGAGACGAAGTTTCGCTCTTGTTGCCCTGGCTAGAGTGCAATGGTGCAATCTCGGCTAACTGCAGCCTCTGCCTCCCGGGTTCAAGCAATTCTCCTACCTCAGCCTCCTGAGTAGCTGGGATTACAGGCATGCACCACCATTCTTGGCTAATTTTTGTATTTTAAGTAGACAATGGGGTGACTCCATGTTAGTCAGGCTGGTCTCAAACTCCCAACCTCAGGTGATCTGAAATCATGTTTTTAAAATAAGAATAATATTAACTGAGCACTTACAACATCTCAGGCCTGTTCTGAATACTTTGCATGAATTAATAAGTTTGTTATATGCATTATATGAATTTAATGCATATAATAAACTTGTACGTTAAGTATATTATCATTATCTTCATTATTATCCTATTGTAGATGACAAAATAAGGCACTGAGAGGTTGAATGACTTGTCCAAGATTGCATAGCTAAGTGGCAAACCTTGTAGAATATTTGATGGCATGGAAAAATGCTTATATCATAATAGCAAATGAAAAATTAAAACTGTGGGCCAGATGCAGTATCATACCTGTAATCCCAGCACTTTGGGAGGCCAAGGCAGGCAGATCACTTGAGGAGATCAAGATCATCCTGGCCAACATAGTGAAATCCTATCTCTACTAAAAATACAAAACTTAGCCAGGCATGGTGGTGCATGCTTGGGACGCTGAGGCACGAGAATCACTTGAACCTAGGAGGCGGAGGTTGCAGTGAGCTGAGATCGCACCACTGCAGTCCAGCCTGGGCAACAGAGTGAGACTCTGTCTCAAAAAAAAAAAAAAAAAAACCTATGTCCAGTATAGGCCTAATTTTATAAAATGTCAGTGTATGTTTTATATACATATATGTTTCAATGTCTGCAGACATAGGAAAAGGTAAATACTAGAAATATATATGCCAAAATTTAATGGAGACGTGATGGCACTACAGTGTTTATTTTTTAATATATTTTCTATGTATCCAAGAAGTTCTAGAATTTTATATATATATATATATATATATTTTTTTTTTTTTTTTTTTTTTGAGACAGTCTTGTTCTGTTACTGAGGCTGGAGTACAGTGATGCCAATCTCTGCTCACTGCAGCCTCTGCCTCCTGGATTCAAGCAATTCTCATGCCTCATCCTCCCAAGTAGCTGGTACTACAGACATGAGCCACCACACCTGGTTAGTTCATATAAATTATGCATATATATATATATATATATGTATATATATATATATTTTTTTTTTTTTTAAGTAGAGACAGGGTTTCACTATCTTAGTCAGGCTGCCCTCACACTTTTGGCCTCAAGTGATCTGTCCACCTCAGCCTCCCAAAGTGCTGGGATTACAGGTGTGAATCACCGTGCCAGCCTGATGTATCACTTTTATAACCAGAAAAATTTACATTTAAAAAACTAAATGCTTAATTAAAGCCTGGAGGTAAAGTGTTCATATCTCCTTTCAATAAGGTGTCCATATTTTCCAAGCACAGACATTTTCATCTGCCAGAATACACAGCATTAAAAACCAAAGCGTTTTTCAAATGAGCATGGACAGAAGGTAACATCTTCAAGTTTTACATTTAATAAAATCTCCTTTGAGAGCCATGTTGAGTCTAATCTACTGATTTTCAGAAAGCTTACTAATAACAGAATCCTTGTTGAGGTTTAACTTGAAAAATATATCTAATTGCAGTCGGGATGGTGGCTCATTTCTGTAATTCAGCACTCTGGGATGCTGAGGCAAGAGGATCGTATGAGCTCCAGAATTCAAGACCAGCCTAGGCAGCATAAGGAGACCCTGACTCTACAAAAAAAGTTTAAAAATTAGCTGAGCATGGTGGTGTGTGTGTGTCCCAGCTACTTGGGAGGCTGAGGTGGAAAGACCTCCTGGACCCAGGAGGTCAACGCTGTGATGAGCCATGATGGCGCCATGGCACTTCAGCCTGGGCAACAGATAGAGCAAAACCCTGTTTCAAAAAAAAAGAAAGAAAGAAAGAAAAAGAAAAAAGAAAAATACATGTGACCAAAAAAAGGCACTTTACTATAAAAAAGTCACCAAATACTATTTGAAAAAAAGTTACTAGAAATAGAGTTTTAAATATATGTGTCCCCTGCTAATTTCAGAAAATAATCATTCAACCATGGGTTGGTGAAAGGATCAGCAGGAAGAAATTGACCTCTTAGCATCTACTTCCATAGTTCTTGGTGTTCTTTCATAGTTCAATATATAAAGATATAGGGGAAGGAGAACATTTTAGAAAGAAGGAATAGCATAGCAAAGACCCAAAGGCCAGGAAGCACAGATAATTCATTAGATTCCATCTTTCATGTAGAACTATATTTAAAATTTCTCACTATTCCTTATACCAAAATGAACTCCTACTTTCTCAAGATTTGAGTGTTAAAATAAAAAGACTTCTAAAAACATTAGAAAATACAGATGACCCAATCAACAGGAACCATAAAAGGCTAGTGCATTTGACTAGGTAAAAATTTAAAGCCAAAATAAATAAAGTTGAAAGATAACCTGGGAAAATATCTATAGTCTATAATGTAAGTTTTATTAACTGAAAAAGAATATTTAAAAATCAATAAGAAAAAGATGAAAACAGCAAGAAATATATAGGCAAAGGATACAAATACAGAAAAAGACAAACAGCCAATAATTATATAAAAAGACACTGAGTTTCATTCTTAATTTAAAGTAATGAAGATTGGCCGGGCGCAGTGGCTCACACCTGTAATCCCAACAGTTTGGGAGGCTGAGGAGGGTAGATCACGTGAGGCCAGGAGTTAGAGACCAGCCTAGCCAACACGATGAAACCCCATCTCTACTAAAAATGCAAAAATTAGCCAGGCATGGTGGCACACGCTATCAGCTACTTGAAAGGCTGAGGTGAGAGGATCACTTGAACCTGGGAAATGGGGGTAACAGTGAGCCAAGATTGCACCACTGCACTCCAGCCTTCGGGACAGAGTGAAACTGTTTCAAAAAAAAAAGAAAAAAAAAAAGTAATGAAGATCAAAACACCACTGAAACATCTGTCATCCATATATACAAATACTGAAAGTTGCTGAAGGTGTGGGTAAGGAGAAAATCTTATAGGCACTTGATGCAACAATTCTGGAGGGCAAATTGGCCTATCAGAGTATTGGCCTATCAGTGATATTACTCAGCAATACCACTGATAGTAATTTACCATATATATATAGTTGTGTAAAGCACACCGAGATATATGGACAAGAATGTTCACTGCACCATGGTTTATAGAGGTAAACAAATACACAATCCAAATTTACGCTAGAAGAGGACAGATTAAATACTGGTATATCCATACAACAGAACACAGTTCAACCCATAAAAAATATATGATCTATTATTTTTAGTCTATAGTTTATATGTGCTGATAAGAAAAAATATCCAAAAGATATTATTAAATGGAAACGGCATTATAGTATGACCTTACTTAAGTAAAATGAAACAGTATAAACAATAATGTATAAAAAACTATTAGGCTGAAGCTAGACATTTCATTTTTACTTTTTATTTTATACATTTCTGTTCGTTTGACCTTTTTGTAATGTACCAGCATTGTTTTTGTTTTTGTTTTTTTTTTTTTTTTGAGACGGAGTCTCGCTCTTGTTACCCAGGCTGGAGTGCAATGGCGCGATCTCGGCTCACCGCAACCTCCGCCTCCTGGGTTCAGGCAATTCTCCTGCCTCAGCCTCCTGAGTAGCTGGGATTACAGGCACGCGCCACCGTGCCCAGCTAATTTTTTTGTATTAATAGAGACGGGGTTTCACAATGTTGACCAGGATGGTCTCGATCTCTCGACCTCGTGATCCACCCGCCTCGGCCTCCCAAAGTGCTGGGATTACAGCATTGTTTTTATTAAAATAAGTTTTATCAAATGACACTTCTTAGATTCCATATTACCAGTCAACAAACTTACATTTTAAACTTTTATGAAATGTGTGCTTATGATAATCCCCGTCAGCACCATAAAAGTATATCTTGTTTGTAAAAGTTTAAATTTGGGGGAATTGTTGAGTAAACATATTCAAAGTACTCAATATTTAGGGCTGATAAAACTTAAGATTTCTAAACTCAGAGGAAAAAAGGAACATGCAGCGAGCCAAGATGGCACAACTGCACTCTAGCCTTAGGAACAGAGTGAAACTCTGTCTCAAAAAAAAAAAAGAAAAGTAATCAAGATCAAAACACCAATGAAACATTTGTCATTCATATGTACAAATACTAAAAGTTGCTGAAGGTAACTTTTATTTGGCATTCATATGTAAAAATACTAAAAGTATTATTTAAAAAATCACAGAAAAACTCAAGTTTTCAAAAAAACATATTGTAAACCTTCACAGACTGGCATTTCATCAAAAGCAAAATATGAATTTGTGGATTATTTAACAGCATCCCAACACACCCCAGGACACATGCTACCTCTTGAGTTAAGAATGATTGATAAGCATAAACTTTGGATAGACAGACAAAAGTACTAAGATGCCACCTCCTTGGGGAAAGGGCGGGGGAGGGGAGGATGAGGAAAAATTGGTAAAGGGGAAAAAACTTACAGCTAGATAGGAGGAATAAGTTCTGTGTTCTATTGCACAGTGAGATGACTATGGTTAAGAGTAAGGTATTGCATATTACAAACTACGAGAGAGGTTTTTGAATGTTCTCACCACAAAGAAATGATAAATGCATGAAGTGATAAATATGCTAACTACCCTAATCTGAACATTATACAATGTATACATGTATTGAAATATCAACTTGTACGCATAAATATGTACAATTATGTCAATTAAAATTTTTTTTAAGATGCCACCTCCAACACTCACTAATTTGCTTAATTCTGAGCAAGCTACTTCACTTATCCATACCTCAGTTTCCTCATCTGTAAGCAAGGTGACAAATATTGTCTGCCTCAAAGGATTGTAGTGAAAGTAAAATTAACATATAAAATATGCTCAATACTGTACCAGGCACAAAATAAGTACATCATGTATACATTCATTCAGTTAGTTATGCAATCATTATTTTTGAGCTTATTATGTACTAGGCATCATACTAGAATGCTATGGAGATATTACAAAGAAACCATGATCCCTGCTCAAGTTTACAGTCTAGTTGAAAAGGTAGACACTAAAAAAATACAAAATGTATCATTAGAAACTGCGGTAAATGTTATGAAATATTATAACTAGGTACCATGAGACAGACTAACAAGAAAGACCTAACTAAAAACCAGAAATTGGAACTCCTATGCCCTGCTGAAAGGAATGCAAAATAGTACATTCAGTAAGGAAAACAGTATGGCAGTTCCTCAAAAAATTAAAAATAGAACTACAATGGATCCAGCAATTCTAAACTTCTAGATATTAAATATATACCCAAAAGAAGCGAAAGTGGGACTCAAGAAGATATTTGTGCACCCATGTTCATAGCATTCACAACACCCAAAAACTAGAAGCAACCCAAGTGCCCACCAATGAATGAGTAGATAACAACATGTGGAATACACACATACAATGAAGTATTCAGCAGTAAGAAGGAAGAAAATTCTGACACATGTTAAACCAAAGATAGCCTTTGAGGATGTTATGCTAAGTGAAATAAACCAGTCACAAAAAGACAATACTGCAAGATTGCAGTCCAGAGGTACTGCGAGTAGTTTAATTCATGGAGAAGGAAAGTAGAATTGTGGCTGCCAGGAGCTAGGGGCAAAGGGGGAGAATTGGGAATTACCGTTTAATGGGTAGAGTTTCAGATTAGCAAGATGAAAACAGTTCTGGAGACGGATGGTGGTAATGGTTGTACAACAATGTGAACCTACTTTATGCCACTGAACTGTATACTTAAAAATGGTTAAAATGCTAATTTGTGTTATGTATTATATTAGTTTGCCAGGCTGCCATAGCAAAACACCATAGACTGTGTGGCTTAAACAACAGAAATTTATTTTCTCAAAATTCTGGAGGCTAGGCCAGGTACAGAGGCTCATTCCTGTAATCCCAGCACTTTGGGAGGCCAAGGCAGGAGGGTCACTTGAGGCCAGGAGCTCAAGATCAGCCTGGCCAACATAATGAAATGCCATCTCTACTAAAAAAAAAAGTACCAAAAAAATTAGCCAGGTGTGGTGGTGTGTGCCTGTAATCCCAGCTACTCCAGAGACTGAGGCAAGATAATCGCTTGAACTTGGGAGGCAGAGGTTGCAGTGAGCTGAGATTGCACCATTGCATTCCAGCCTGGGCTACAAAGCAAGACTCTGTCTCAAAAACAAACAAAATTCTGGAAGCTAAAAGTCCAAGATCGAGGTGCAGGCAAGGTTGGTTCCTCCTGAGGCTTCTCTCCTTGGCTTGCAGATGGCTGTCTTCTCTCTGTAACTTCACATGGTCTTCCTTTGTACCTATCTGTGTCCATATTTCCTCTTCCTATGAGGATACTAGTTGTATCAAATTAAGGGCCACCCTTATGACCTCCTTTTAACTTAATTACGTCTTTAAATAACCGCCATCTTCAAATACAATCACATTCTGAGGTATTAGGGGTTAGGCCTTCAACATATGAATTTTGGTTGAGCACAATTCAGCCCATAAAATGTATATTTTACTACAATTTTTTAGAAATAAAATAAATGAAAGTGGACAGAGGGTAAAGATCAACACAAGGGAAGGTTCTAAGTCAGGAAAAGTATGGTGATTCAAGGAAATGAAAGCAGACCTGCGTGGCTACAGCACAGGGGAAGTGATAGCTAACACTCTGAGCAGAAAAGAAATGAAATGCAGCCCTTGAAATTCATTCCAAATGTTTACAAAAACTCTAAAAACATGTAAACCTTCAAAAAAAACAGTCATGAGAAGGAGCAAGCAGCTTATGTAAAAGACGTATTGCTAGTTACCATACATCAATACCTTGAATGAACATTTGGAAGCCCTCTCTGCATTCAAAAACAGATAAACTATTTCAGAGTGTCAATTTTGCACTTTTGTTACAGTCCTAAGAAGTCTTCCAAAAAGTATCTTTTAAAATAAATTACTAGGGTGGTGAAATATGCAAAGATTTACCATTTTAACCATTTTATTAAGTTTTATCAATAGAAATATCACCACTTAATAGAAAAGATTCCTTAAGTTAACTTCAGGGTAAATCATTAAATGGAAAAAAGAGTGGGTACTAATTAATGTTATCATTTTATTAAAGCCAACTTACTTTTCCATTAAATTTCATAAATGTGTTAACTACAGAATCAAGAAAAACATTAGAGCTCTCATATTAGAAGTCCGGATCAGCATTCACAACCCATCTCCTCAAGTGCTGGCCAGCCTGTGGACTGATACCACCAAAACAGATCTACCAGCAGAGCCAGCCTCAGAAGCACCAAGCATCACAAGTATCTTAAGTGTCATACTCCAGCTTTAGTAGTGTGCACTCTTAAGAAAAACATTCTGAGTTACTGAATGTCAAGGATACATTCTCAAACAGTGTTTCACAACAGAGGTAACAGATTAGGAGGGTGAAGGAAAAAAAAGACTCCAAACTTTTTAAAATACCAAAACTTTCCAATTTTGTCAAAGATTAAACCACAACCAAAAAAAAAAAAGAGAGAGAGAGAACAACACATTCATATTTACTGAAAACTAACTATTGGATATAAGCACTGCCTTTTTCTCCTGGTAAAATGGATCCTGGAAAGAAGAAAGAAAGAGAAAAAAAAGGAAGAAAGAAGAAGAGAAAAGAAGGAAGGAAGGAACAAAGGAAGGGAGGAAGGGAAGGAGGGAGGGAGGGAGGGGAAACAGAAAAAGAAGGAAGGAAGGAAGGAAAGAAGGGAGGGAGGGAGGGAGGGAGGAAGTCCCATGACATTATGTGTATATATGTACATATATCCAGAATACATAAGGCATATCCACCAGTCTAAAAGAGGAACTAATTGGAAATATACGGCAAAAATTTATAGAAGAGAAAGCATGAAAAAGGTTAATAGTCATATCAAAATAAATACTTAAAAATGAAAGTTAAAGCCACAATAAGGTAAATTTTACTACATATAAATCACATCTCAATTTTAAAAACACACAATTAGAAATTATTCCATATCTACAGGCAAAAGCTTTAAATTCTGATCATACAAGTGTTGTCCAAGACGGGGAGCCACAAACAATTTGTTTTTTTTTTTGAGATGGAGTACCACTCTGTCACCCCAGGCTGGAGCACAGTGGTACAATCTCAGCTCACTGCAACTTCTGCCTCCTGGATTCAAGTGATTCTCCTGCCTCAGCCTCCTGAGTAGCTGGGATTATAGGCGCATGCCACCACACCTGTCTAATTTTTGTATTGTTCATAGAGACGGTGTTTCACCATGTTGGTCAGACTGGTCTTTAACACCTGACCTTGTGATCCACCTGCCTTGGCCTCCCAAAGTACTGAGATTGCAGGCGTGAGCCACTGCGCCTGGCCATCACAGACAATTTCATACACTGACATACTGTATCCTGGTACAACCACTCAGGCAAGCAGTTGTCATTACCTAGTAAAACTAAACACATTTATACTCCAGGAAGCAGCAATTCCACTTCTCGGTTCATATCCTAGAGAAACTCTTACACAGTGCAACAGCACTACCTTTATACCAATCTTTCTCATGATTATATGATTACACAAACACAAATGTTCACCAGTGGTAGAAAGTGTGATATTGTAATATAACAACATATCATAAGAAATATATGTGTCTCTTTCTTTAAGAGATGAGGTCTCTCAGGATGGCGTGCAGTAGTGTGATCATAGCTCACTGCAGCCTCAAATTCCTGGGCTCAATCAATTCTCCTGCCTTCACCTCCTGAATAATGGACTAAAGGTGCTCATGTATTTCATATCATAGAAGACATATATATGAGTATATATATATATATTTATTTATTTAGTCATTGTCCCCTGATTCCTGGCCCAGGGTTCCTAAACCCCTTAAAATTTCCTGAGCGATGGGATAAGAAGGATGTCTTTTATTATTCATAATAAGCCCTTTCAAACAAACCTGAATTTATGTTAATGAGGTGACTCTTAGAGGATAGGGGCTGGCTGTCATCAGAATCAATCATTTAACTAAAGGGTTGGAATTTTCACCCCCACTCCTCCACGCCCCACACCCACCTCAGGCAGCTGCAAATTGAGTTCAATCACCAATGGCCAATGATTTAATCAATCATGCCTAAGTGGAATCTTCATAAAATCCCTAAACTACAGGGTTCATAGAGCTTCTGGTTGATGTACATGAACACATTCATATGCTGAGAGAGTGGCATATCCCAAACTCCACCAAGACAGAGGTTCCTGTGCTCGGACCCTTCTAGACCTCACCCTATTTATCTCTTCACTTGGTTGCTCATTTGTATCTTTTAATATAACCTTTGTAGTAAATTAGTAATAGTAAGTAAACTTTCCTTGGGTTCTATAAGCCTTTGTAGCAAATTATGGAACCTGAGGAAGGGGTCATGAGAAGCTCCAATTTGCAGCCAAGTCAGACAGAAGTTACAGGAAACCTGGGGATCCCATTTTTTTTTTTTTTTTTTGAGACAGAGTCTCACTCTGTCACCCAGGCTGGAGTGCAATGGCAAGGTCTCAGTTCACTGCAACTTCCACCTTGCGGGTTCAAGCGATTCTCCTGCCTCGGCCTCCTGAGTAGCTGGAATTACAGGTGTGCACCAACACACCCAGCTAATTTTTTGTACTTTTAGTAGAGACAGGGTTTCACCATGTTGGCCAGACTGGTCTCAACCTCCTGACCTCATGATCCACCCGCCTCGGCCTCCCAAAGTGCTGGGATTACAAGCATGAGCCACTACATCTAGTCAACCCCCTACTTTTTATTGGCATCTGAGGTAGGGGGGCAACTTGGACTAAGTCCTTAACCTGTGGGGTCTCTGCTAACTCCAGGCAGTTAGTGTCAGAATTAAATTGTCGGATAAGCAGTCAATGTCTGTCAAAAATTAAAGAATTAGTTGGTATGGGAAATACCCATACATATCTGGTATCAGAAGTGTTCTATGAGTATATAGCAAAAAGTTTTTATCAGAAGGATCCAAGATGGCCGCTTAGGAGGAAGTCGGGATTGCAGCTCCGAGAGAAGGCGCAGAGGGTGAGTGGACGCCGCATTTCCAGACGGATTTTTACTGCCCACAGACCAGGAGATTCACAGGAGGACAAGCCCCACAGGTCGCCAGCACCGCTGGTTTGAGTGGCGTGGCCGCTCAGCCTACACCCTGGGGCGGGGGGCAGTGGCTTCTTATGCAGAGCGAGAGAGACAGAGTTTCCTCTGAGCCAGCAAGGGGAGCTGAAGCAGGGAGCCAAGCCAGGAGACCCCAGGCAAGGGAGCGCCACGAATCTCAGAGCCGCTGCTTCGGCTGACGCAGCGGCACACAGGGCAGCGGATTTTAACTGCCCACAGACCAGGAGATTCACAGGCGGAGAAGCTCCACGGGTTCCCAGCGCCGCTGGTTGGACCAGAGCAGCCGCTCGGCATGCACCGGGGGCGGGGAGCAGCAGCTCCTTGAACAAAGTGAACGAGACTGTGTCCCCTCTGGGCCAGCAAGGGGAGCTGTGGCAAGGAGGCAAGCCAAGAGATTACCGGGCAAAGAGGGCCCCTCTGGAAACACGGCTGAACCCGGGACGGTCCAGCTCTGTGGGGGAGGGGCATCCTCCATCGGGAAACACCCTGCAGTTCCCGGGGCAATTTGCCGTAACCAAGACAACCCGCCACTACGGAGACTCCGAAACTACAGGGGCGGGCCAGCATAGCGGAAGCAGTTCTAACTACACCCACAGGACTGCAGGGAAGCTCACACGGAAGCTGGGCGGAGCCCAAAACAGCTCAGCGAAGCCTCTGCAGGCTGAGTGTGACTAGACTGCCACCTTGTGGGCAGGGAAAACGGTAGCAACACAGCTGAAAAGCATAAAGCGCTAACCCCCTTGGCCAGAACACCTGGGGAGAAGAAAAGGGGGTTTATGAGTTCAGCTGCTGCAGACTTAAAATTACCAAAATCAGAAAGACAGCAACTACAAAGTCAATAGGCGGATAAATCCACAAAGATGGGAAGAAACCAGCGCAAAAAGGATGAAAACACCCAAAACCAGAACACCTCTCCCCCTACAAGGCAGCATAACTCCTCACCAGTACGGGAACAAGACCGGACGGAGAATGAATGTGATGAAATGACAGAATCAGCATTCAGAAAATGGATAATAAGAAACTTCTGTGAGCTAAAAGAACATGTTCTAACCCAATGCAAAGAAACTAAGAACCTTGAAAAAAGACTTGATGAATGCTAACAAGAATGGACAACTTAGAGAGGAATATGAGTGAATTGATGGAGCTGAAAAACACAACACGAGAACTTCGCGAAGCATGCGCAAGTTTCAACAGCAGAATTGACCAAGCAGAAGAAAGGTTATCAGAAGTCGAAGATCAACTCAATGAAATAAAACGAGAAGGGAAGATTAGAGAAAACAAGGTAAAAAGGAATGAACAGAGTCAACAAGAAATATGGGACTACGTGAAAAGACCTAATCTACGTTTGATAGGTGTACCTGAATGTGACGAAGAGAATGCATCCAAGCTGGAAAATACTCTTCAGGATATTATCCAGGAAAACTTCCCCAACCTAGCAAGGCAGGCCAATATTCAAGTCCAGGAAATACAGAGAACACCACAAAGATATTCCTCTAGAAGAGCAACCCCAAGGCACATAATCATCAGATTCACCAGGGTTGAAATGAAGGAGAAAATACTAAGGGCAGCCAGAGAGAAAGGTCGGGTTACCCACAAAGGGAAACCCATCAGACTCACAGCACATCTCTCAGCAGAAACCCTACAGGCCAGAAGAGAGTGGGGGCCGATATTCAACATCCTTAAAGAAAAGAACTTTCAACCCAGAATTTCATATCCAGCCAAACTAAGCTTCATAAGTGAAGGAAAAATAAAATCCTTTGTGAACAAGCAAGTACTCACAGATTTCATCACCACCAGACCAGCTTTACAAGAGCTTCTGAAGGAGACACTACACATAGAAAAAAACAACCAGCACCAGCCACTCCAAAAACGCACGAAATGGTAAAGAACAGCAACACAATGAAGAATCTGCATCAACCAATGGGCAAAACAGCCAGCTAGCATCAAAATGACAGGAGCAAACTCACACATAACAATATTAACCCTAAATGTAAATGGACTAAATGCCCCAATCAAAAGACACAGACTGGCAAATTGGATAAAAAGTCAAAACCCATCAGTGTGCTGTATCCAGGAAACCCACCTCACATGCAAGGATACACAAAGGCTCAAAATAAAGGGATGGAGGAAGATTTACCAAGCAAACGGAGAGCAAAAAAAAGCAGGAGTTGCAATTCTCATCTCTGATAAAATAGACTTTAAAGCAACAAAGATCAAAAGAGACAAAGAAGGACATTACATAATGGTAAAAGGATCAATGCAACAAGAAGAGCCAACGATCCTAAATATATATGCACCTAATACAGGAGCACCCAGATACATAAGGCAAGTTCTTAAAGACTTGAAAAGAGACTTAGACTCCCACACATTAATAGTGGGAGACTTCAACACACCATTGTCAATATTAGACAGATCAACGAGACAGAAAATTAATAAGGATATCCAGGACTTGAACTCAGACCTGGAACAAGCAAACCTAATAGACATTTACAGAACTCTCCAGCCCAAATCCACAGAATATACATTCTTCTCAGCACCACATCACACCTACTCTAAAATTGACCACATAATTGGAAGTAAATCACTCCTCAGCAAATGGAAAAGAACGGAAACCATAACAAACAGTCTGTCAGACCACAGTGCAATCAAGTTAGAACTCAGAATTCAGAAGCCAACCCAGAACCGCACAGCCTCATGGAAATTGAACAACTTTCTCCTGAATGTTGACTGGATAAACACTGAAATGAAGGCAGAAATAAAGATGTTCTTCGAAACCAACAAGAATGAAGATACCACATACCAGAATCTCTGGGACACATTTAAAGCAGTCTCTAGAGGAAAATATATAGCAATGGGTGCCCACATGAGAAGAAAGGAGAGAACTAAAATTGACACCCTATCATCAAAATTGAAAGAGCTAGAGGAGCAAGATCAAAAAAACTCAAAACCTAGCAGAAGACAAGAAATAACTAAGATCAAAGCAGAACTGAAGGAGATAGAGACACGAAAAACACTACAAAAAATCAATAAATCCAGGAGCTGGTTTTTTGAAAAGATCAACAAAATAGACAGACCACTAGCCAAACTAATAAAAAAGAAAAGAGAGAATAACCAAATAGATGCAATAAAAAATGATAAAGGGGATATCACCACAGATGCCACAGAAATTCAAACCATCATCAGAGATTATTACAAACAACTCTATGCACATAAATTAGAAAACCTGGAAGAAATGGATAAATTCCTGGACAGTAGCCTCCTCCCATGCCTAAACCAGGAAGAAGTCGAAACCCTGAATAGACCAATAACAAGGTCTGAAGTCGAGGCAGCAATTAAGAGCCTACCACCCAAAAAAAGCCCAGGCCCAGATGATTTCACAGCCGAATTCTACCAGACATACAAAGAGGAACTGGTACCATTCCTACTGAAACTATTCCAAATAATCCAAAAAGAGGGAATCCTTCCCAAATCATTTTATGAGACCAACATCATCCTGATACCAAAACCCGGCAGAGACTCAACAAGAAAAGAAAACTACAGGCCAATATCCATGATGAACATAGATGCAAAAATCTTCAATAAAATACTGGCAAGCCGATTACAACAACACATCAAAAAGCTTATCCACCATGATCAAGTAGGATTCATCCTGGGGATGCAAGGCTGGTTCAATATACGCAAGTCTATAAATGTAATTCACCACATAAACAGAACCAAAAACAAAAACCACATGATTATCTCAATTGATGCAGAGAAGGCCTTCGACAAAATTCAACAGCCCTTTATGCTAAAAGCTCTCAATAAACTAGGTATCAACGGAACGTATCTCAAAATAATAAAAGCTATTTACAACAAACCAACAGCCAATATCATACTGAATGGGCAAAAACTGGAAGCATTCCCTTTGAAATCTGGCACTAGACAAGGATGCCCTCTCTCACCACTCCTATTCAATATAGTACTGGAAGTTCTAGCCAGAGCCATCAGACAAGAAAAAGAAATAAAGGGTATTCGATTAGGAAAGGAGGAAGTCAAATTATCTCTATTTGCAGACGACATGATTATATATCTAGAAGACCCTATCACCTCAGCCCAAAATCTCCTGAAACTGATAAGCAACTTCAGCAAAGTCTCAGGATACAAAATCAATGTGCAAAAATCACAAGCATTCCTATACACCAATAACAGACTTAAAGAGAGCCAAATCAAGAACGAACTGCCATTCACAATTGCTACAAAGAGAATAAAATACCTAGGAATACAACTAACAAGGAACGTAAAGGACCTCTTCAAGGAGAACTACAAATCACTGCTCAACGAAATAAGAGAGGACACAAACAGATGGAGAAACATTCCATGTTCATGGTTAGGAAGAATTAATATCGTGAAAATGGCCATACTGCCCAAAGTAATTTACAAATTCAATGCTATCCCCATCAAGCTACCAATGACCTTCCTCACAGAACTGGAAAAAACCACCTTAAACTTCATATGGAACCAAAAGAGAACCCGCATAGCCAAGTCAATTCTAAGCAAAAAGAACAAAGTGGGAGGCATCACACTACCGGACATCAAACTCTACTACAAGGCTACAGTAATCAAAACAGCATGGTACTGGTACTAAAACAGAGACATAGACCAATGGAACAGAACAGAGGCATCGGAGGCGACACAACATATCTACAACCACCTGATCTTTGACAAACCTGAAAAAAACAAGCAATGGGGAAAGGATTCCCTGTTCAATAAGTGGTGTTGGGAAAACTGGCTAGCCATATGCAGAAAGCAGAAACTGGACCCCTTCCTGACACCTTACACTAAAATTGACTCCAGATGGATTAAAGACTTAAACATAAGACGTAACACCATAAAAACACTAGAAGGAAACCTAGGCAAAACCATTCAGGACATAGGCGTAGGCAAGGACTTTATGACCAAAACACCAAAAGCATTGGCAACAAAAGCCAAAATAGACAAATGGGACCTAATCAAACTCCACAGCTTTTGCACGGCAAAAGAAACAGTCAATAGAGTGAATCGGCAACCAACAGAATGGGAAAAAATTTTTGCAGCCTACCCGTCTGACAAAGGGCTGATATCCAGAATTTACAATGAACTAAAAAAGATTTACAAGAAAAAAACAAACAAGCCCATTCAAAAATGGGCGAAGGATATGAACAGATACTTTACAAAAGAAGACATACATGAGGCCAACAAACATATGAAAAAATGCTCATCATCACTGGTCATTAGAGAAATGCAAATCAAAACTACATTGAGATACCATCTCACGCCAGTTAGAACGGCGATCATTAAAAAATCTGGAGAAAACAGATGCTGGAGAGGATGTGGAGAAATAGGAACACTTTTACACTGTTGGTGGGAGTGTAAATTAGTTCAACCACTGTGGAAAACAGTGTGGCGATTCCTCAAGGACCTAGAAATAGAAATTCCATTTGACCCAGCAATCCCATTACTGGGCATATATCCAAAGGATTATAAATCGTTCTACTATAAGGACACATGCACACGTATGTTCATTGCAGCACAGTTTACAATAGCAAAGACCTGGAACCAGCCCAAATGCCCATCGATGATAGACTGGACAGGAAAAATGTGGCACATATACACCATGGAATATTATGCAGCCATTAAAAACGAGGAGTTCACATCCTTCGTAGGGACATGGATGAACCTGGAAACCATCATTCTCAGCAAACTGACACAAGAACACAAAATCAAACACCACATGTTCTCACTCATAGGCGGGTGTTGAACAAGGAGAACACATGGACACAGGGAGGGGAGCACTATACACGGGGGTCTGTTGGGGGGAAGGGGGGGATAGCGGGGGGGTGGGGAGTTGGGGAGGTATAGCATGGGGAGAAATGCCAGATATAGGTGAAGGGGAGGGAGGCAGCAAATCATACTGCCACGTATGCACCTATGCAACAACCTTGCATGTTTTTCACATGTACCCCAAAACCTAAAATGCAATAAAAAAAAAAAAAAGTTTTTAATCCTCTTTTAAAAAGGTAATTAAGTTGTAGTATATCTTACAATGCAGCACTATACAGTAGTAAAAAAAATATATGGATTCATGAATAAAACATGGATAAATCTCAAAAACATAAGCTTGAGTAAAAGAGCAAGGTATAGAAGTGTGCATGTTATGGAATTCCATTTGTAGAAAGGGCAAAAGCAGCTAAAATTAAATAATATATTGTTTAGAGAAGACAAATGCATTTTTTTAAAAAGCAAGGGAATGATGAAGAAATGGGATAATGGTCACCACAGGAGAAATATGGGGGATGGGTGGGGACCAAAGGGATGCAATGACGGGAGGACAAACGGGTTTCTAAGGTACTGTTCATATGACATTCAATTTCTTAAGCTATATAGTAGGTATCAATGTTCATTTTATTAATTTTCTTCAAATTATACATGTACTTATGTATATTCTTTTATATGTATATGTCTCATTTTAAAAAGCAAAATAAAAGCCAAGAATCAAATGCTTTTTTAAAAGAACAACCTGATGTGGCTTCAGTTTCAAGATGCCTGACAGCCTGGATGCCCCTCCTGAGTCCCTAATCCAGGGAAACGCATCGAAGAACAAAATGGGAGAATTCCATACTATTGAAAAGAACTCGCTGGAAGGAAACTTTAAAAAGGTAAGAGATTTCAACAAATTCCTGGAACACAGAACGGGTAAGGAGTATGCATTCACAGATGAAACAGGGGCAAAGCTGCTCTCCAAAGCCACCGAGGAGAAAATCTGCTCTACAGAGCCTAGGGAGGCTCTGAGCTCAGAGTCAACATGTATCACACAGTAGGGAGAGGATCTGTGGCAGGAAATAGGGGGTGGAGTGATGACAGTTAGCACTCCCATCCCCTCCCCCTACCTCTAGCACAGCCTTCAAGCACCCTGGCCAAGTGTGATGACAGACAACACATCTCAGGGTTCATTTCTAAAGAAACTGAACCAAATGTGGCAGCAGGGAGTAAGACATGGCTGTGAAGACTTCTGATGTGAATTTTGATACCTGAGAGTAAATACCTCCTCATGGCATTTTAGGGGTGAAGAAAAGCTGGCCAGCAGACAACCCAGTACTACACACATACACACAAACACACACACACACACAGAGAGAGGGAGAGAGAAAGAGAGAGAGCGCGCTTCAGTTAGAATTCTCACTCAGGGAAGAGGGAAAGCTGAGGAAAAAGAAGGAGAAAACAAAAAAACCGAAAAGCTCTACAAATAGATCTTTTTAAAAGTGTAGAGGAAAGTTTCCCCAGTCCTTCATTCCTTATTATGAACAGGGAACCAAGTCTACAAGGAAGACCAGTAATATGGAGGGAAAACTGACCCTGAAAGTAAAGTGTTAATCTGGGAAACAAAAGAGTACTGTACCTCAAAAAGTGGGCAGGCATGGTAGCTGAGGCTGAAGCCGGAGGATCCCTTAAATTCAGGAGTTCTAGACAGCAGTGAGCTATGATCATGCCATTTCAATCCAGCCTAGGTGACAGAGCAAGATCAAGACTTAAAACAATGGTTGTAGTATCTTCTTGAATCTTTTTTTTAAGACAGTCTTGCTCTGTCACCCAGGCTGGAATGCAGTGGTGCGATCACAGCTCACAGTAACCTCAAACTCCTGAGCTCACGCAATCCTCCTATCTCAGCCTCCTGCATAGGTGGGACTACAGAAGCACACCACCACACCCAACTAATTTGATCTACCACACCTGACTAATTTTTTAAAATTTTTTTTGTAGAAACAGGGTCTCACTATGTTATCTAGGCCAGTCTTAAACTTCTGGCCTCAAGCAGGAGCTGAACTTGAACTCCCACCTTGCCCTCCCGAAGTGCCAGGGCTATAGGCATATGCTCTGCATCCCACAACCAGTAAACCACAATCATTAAAGAATAACACTCAATGAAAATGAAGTGATTATAGAGAATAATAAAAAACGTTTTAAATTTTTCTGAAAATGTGATTGCCAAAACAGAAATTTAATAAAATTGCCATAACAATAAGAAAATCTCTCAAAGTGTGCAACGAAAAGACAAAAGGATAAAATATATGGAAAAATAGATTAGAAACAAACAACCAATGCAGGAAATGAAACATTCAACTAATAGCTTTCCAACCTGTACCATACAAATCCTCCCCTACTCCAACCCCTGAAGAACACTGAACCCAGGGTATCAACCTGATCCAGCAAGAATGACTCCACAGGCTGAATAAAGCCAATCAAATGATCTCTTTTGGGAATATGACTTATGAAGAATTCAGAGTCTAATACGGGCCTAAAACCAAAAGGTCATGTCAATGCTGGCATGTATAAATATGTTGACCCATGTGAGAGAGAAAAGAATAGAGAGCAGAGAAAGGAAGAATAAGAGAAGAGGCAATGACCATGATCCCTGACTTTCTATTTCCAGCCCATGCCATAGTCCCTAATGGGTCTACCAGTGCCATATAGACTGGTTACAAAATTCCACATTTTTAAGGTTTAGGTTTGGGTCTGGAGGTGTGTACGTGTGTTTTAAGTTAATTTGAGTGGGCTTCTGTTCTTTGCAACCAACAAACTCTGACTAAAACAGCAGGTATCTATTGTTTGGAACTGCACAGTAACCAAGAGACACCGTATTATAACATGGGAACACCCCACCTTCCCCTGCACCAATCAGCTGTGCGGCACATAATCTTGACTCCCACTGCCTGTCATTCTGCCAGCATTCTGCATAAATGTGAGCTGTGTGGTACTGTTGAACAGTATCAAGATTATATGTGATCAAATGTTCCTAATAATTAAAATGTCAAAATTCAAGAGTAAACATATAGTGAATTCAATGAAACATTCAGTGAAAACTTGAGATTATGGAACAATTACAAAAAGGAGGCAAATGTTAACTTGCCTTACAATATGGAACAAGAGAACAAATGGTTCAAGATTTGGAAAGAAAATGAACAAATTAATGTCTTTTGTATCCTGAGTTCTTTCATCAGGCTGAAAAAATAGAAAGCCATGTAAAATTTCTCTTTTGATGACCTTAACAAAGCTAATTTACTTAAAAATTGAACAGAATGCCACTGTCTAGATTAATCTGCACAGAACAAGATAAAATATTGAAGTTTAAAAAATGGAAGGAAGATATTTTTACATACATGGAAAGTAACTTTCACATATATCCTGGCTGGATAACCAGAATCAAACCACAACATGAGAATCTTAAGCCAATATCTGAGACCCTGAAGAATGAATATTTTGAGCCTGAGCAGGGAGGAGAACAGCCAACAATGTAAAGAGATAGAGTATGTATGTACACTTGTGTGATTAGCAACCATCTTTCCCAGACTCTCTGATCTCAGAGATCAGTAAAATTATTTTTTTAAATATATAATATATATGTACATATATATACACACACACACAATCAATTCAATTGCCAATGTTCTATTTTTCCAAGTAAAGACAATTTGAAGCCATTACTATTATTAGGTATTATCACTATCATCCGGGGTTTTTCTAAAGGTCATCTTAATACAAAAAAAAAAGTAGAAAGGACTTGATCTCAGGATTTTCTAAACCCCTTGAAAACTTCTTCACAGGCCAGTAAATGCACTTATGTTATGTCAATTTTGTATCATGGTTTTGTGGGTTTTGCTTTAGCTAGGATTTGTGATTAATTCAACTAATCCCTACCTCTATTTTCTACTAGTCTCTTTCCTCAAATGGTTACCATAAGTGAGGAAAGCAGGAGATAAGCAAATGAAATATTTAAGAATAATACAGGCCGGGCGCGGTGGCTCAAGCCTGTAATCCCAGCACTTTGGGAGGCCGAGGAGGGTGGATCACGAGGTCAAGAGATCGAGACCATCCTGGTCAACATGGTGAAACCCCGTCTCTACTAATACAAAAAAAAAAAAAAACTAGCTGGGCATGGTGGCGCGTGCCTGTAATCCCAGCTACTCAGGAGGCTGAGGCAGGAGAATTGCCTGAACCCAGGAGGCGGAGGTTGCGGTGAGCCGAGATTGCGCCATTGCACTCCAGCCTGGGTAACGAGCGAAACTCCGTCTCAAAAAAAAAAAAGAATAATACAGTGTTTGGGAACCCAGAAACATGATATGGATGGCTTCATGCAAGTGAGGGCTAAGAAGCTGCCCTAGTCAATTAGAAAAGTTGGATTTGAAGGGTGAAGAACAACAGCACAGTTAACAGAGGGGCTTTAAAGCACAAACAGGACTGCATTTGGAGATACTGAGGAGGAGGCCTCAGCTGAGTAGCGAACTGACCAGGGGCACTAGTGTGAGATAGAACTGGATGCCAAGCTGCAAAAATTGGGAATTTGCTTCGAAGCAAAAGGAATCTCCAATGGAACTAACACGATAGAGGAAGCATATCAGGCATACCCAACAGAAGCTATGATTTTGTAATAAATTTTGGTAACTTGAAGAAATTTCCTGGGTAGTTAGTCTGTTACCCCTAGTTCTCTGTTTGAGAAGATTCTGCCCCATCTACCTTGCATGAGACTGTACTGCTGCTGTTTCTGTACCCAGGGCCATGATGGAGGTGATTATCCTAAATCCCATTGAAAATTACTGAATTTATCTGTCCTTGGTGTGGCTGCCTACTTCTTTAGGCGTTTGCTCTTGACAACAGGGAGGTAGTATCATTGTGGAAATAAAAAAATCATGAAAGATAGTTGCTTCAGGAAAGAATTGGAGATGACTGACTACTAGAAATTATCTACTAGACAACTGAAAATCTATTTGCTTGTTTATCCAACAATATTTTTGAGCCCCTAATTGGCACCTACTATGTGTCAGGTACCAAAACAAATAAAAAGACAAAGATCACTGCCTTCATGAAGCTTACTGATATGGTTTGGCTGTGTCCTCACCCCAATCTCATCTTGAATTGTAACCCCTGTAATCCCCATGTGTCATGAGAAGGACACAGTGGGAGATAATAGAATCATGAGAGCACTTCCCCCCACACTGTTCTCATGATAGTAAGTGAGTTCTCACAAAATCTCATGGCTTTATAGGTGTCTAACACTTCACCTGCTGGCACTCATTCTCTCTCCTGCCACCCAACAGGGAGATAGAGACATAATAACTACATATGTTATATAGTCTGTAAAAAGTACTTAAGAAAAAAATATATATAAAATCAAAGGAAAAACAAAGATGGCCAGTAATTTATAAGAAAACAACAACAACAAACACTAAATGAAGCTAGGAAAAGGGATGAGTTTCCCAGAGAGTAGAGTGCTTGGTTTAATGCCCTTTCCAGTTCTAAAATTCTGAAGAACCCTAACATTCTTGCTTAAGCAGAAGGTAAGATCAAAGAGTCACAGAATTGTTGTGGCTTGAAAAGATATCAAAACTTGAAACTGTCATCTTCCAGATGTCATCTTACACTTTCATGTTACAGAGGAGGAAATGTAGACCACCAAATTTAAGAAACTTCATCTTAGAACAAAAGATGGCTAGGGGCAGATGGGGAGTCCCAAAACTCCAGCTTTTCATTAACTTCTACTAAAAGCAGAAGCCCTTTCAGTTGCTTTGGAAGAGGCTCAAATCCTTTTAGAAGTAAGGCAATGAAAAAGAAAGTTTTAAAATTATACAAATAAATGGCTTAAGCCATATAACAGCAATAATAAAAACAGCAAACACTTATATGGCACTTACTTTGTGCCAGACACTATTCTAAATCCTTGTCATAAATAATAAACTTCTTTAGTCCTCACAACAACCCTTTCCCAAGGAAGACTCCAGAGTCAGTCCTTTTAATGCCAAGCAATACTCTTCTAATTATTCTTGCATAACTTCATAGAGCACAATCTTTATCGTTAATTAGGAAACTAGGTTCTAGATTTTTCATTTGAGTCTACCAGAATTGAAACATACTTGTATGTGGAAAATGCAATCGTTTAAGCTTCATTTGAAGAAAACATGCTTTAAAGGAAAAGAAAACTTGAAACTATATATATATTATAATTAGTATCATGCTGAGTACGCTGGTATTTCATTAATTCAATAAAGGATCCTTAAAGATGTTTTCAACTACATACTACTTCAAAAGATACTTTTAAGACCCTAATGCAACCTTTTTTTAAAATAAAATTCTAGAGGTTGAGGTGGGAGGATCGCTTGAGGACATACGCTCATGACTAGCCTGGGCAACACAGCAAGACTCCATTCTCTACAAAAACTTTTAAAAATTAGCCAGGTGTGGTGGTATGCACTTGCAATCACAGCTACTAGGGAGGCTGAGGTGGGACGATCACTTGAGCCCAGAAATTGGAGGCTGTAATGAGTTATGATCATGCCACTGCACTCCAGCCTGGGCAGCAGGGCCAGATTCTTGTCTATTAGGTTGGTGCAAAAGTAACGGCGGTTTTTGCCTTAAAAAAAAATCGCAAAAACTGCAATCACTTTTGCACTAATCTAATACAAATAAATAAATAAATAAATCTGGTAAGGTAGATTTGTTTTTGTGTGTGTGGTTTTTGTTTTTTAGTTAAACAAATCCAATGCTTTGGTTTTCAGAGGAGGAAAAGGGAGAGAGAAATACAATGAAAAGAATTAAATTCTTTTTCTGGTTAGTGTAGTGTGACAGGTCCCCCACTAGGTTAATTATGGAGTATGCCCATTGTCTGAATCCTGCAGGCCAGACAGTGAGCCAAGGCCATGGTGCCCAACCCAGAAACAGACATTCCTGACAACTCAAACATCTCGGAGAATATCTACGAACCTACCAAGGAAAACAGTCCCATCACACACACATAGTAGGCAGAATCAGAAAATTAGCCTAAAAGCACCTTATAGATAGGACGCAGCATGGATCTCTAGGGCTATTCTGCTGCCACCCACAAGTGTCCTGTACGTAAATCTTTTTTTTTTTTTTTTTTTTTTGAGATGGAGTCTCACACTGTCACCCAGGCTGGAGTGAAATAGCACAATCTCGGCTCACTGCAACCTCCACCTCCTGACTCAAGCGATTCTCCTGTCTCAGCCTCCCAAGTAGCAGGGATTATAGGCACATGCCACTGAGCCCAGCTAATTTTTGTATTTGTAGTAGAGACAGGGTTTCACCCAGACTGGTCTTGAACTCCTGACCTCGGGTGATCCACCCGCCTCGGCCTCCCAAAGTGCCCTGTATGCAAATCTTAATTAACCCATCTACTCACCAAACTGGGCTTGTCCGCATCATTCTTTGGTCTTCAGCACTTTCCTAGTTTGGGGGGTTGGGGGATGGGGACAATACAGTCCTAAGGTTTTCTCTCTACAGTTAATATTTTTCTAAGCATATGACATTTATGGTTTTACTATTAGAATCATGGCATGGATAACATGCAACACATAACTGATAAAATATATAACATTTTTAAACTAAAAAAAGAAGTTTCCCTTTTTTACACAACTGAATATAGATTTTGTGGAATGCACTATACAAAGTTACCAACTGTGTGTCTAAAGTTGATGATCTTTGCCTTCTGTTAATGAGGCTCATCTTCATTCCAATAGACTTTCTTAGTATTATTAGAAGATCTGACTATGTGTCACACCCCATTACGATTCACTTCATGGGTGTGTCCACCCATAGGTCTATCCAGTTGTACTGGAATTTAATCACATGGAATAATAGTTGAATACATGGATCATCAGCTACATCTCACAACCATTTTACCATTTTAGAGGTAATGTAACCTGCTTTACACAGTAGGAATGGTCTATACTATTTATATGCACAGACCTCAAAGCAACTTCTAAATCCTCACGAATTAATTTGTTCAGCTCCGAACAAGCCCTTTATCTTCGCTATCTCTATGAAAGAAGAGAAGTGATTTTTCTTACTGGAGCAAAGGTGGGAGATGCCAGGTTCCCTACTTCCATAAAGTAGTACAGATATTTAGATATGATATAGAGGAAAATAGCCTATGTTGGCTCTTATATTCAACATTTTTGGTCATCCTTAGGAGAATCTCATTTCACCATGCTATATTTTCAAACACACAACCCCTATAACCCTCAGCATATTTCAAAAGTTTCACTGGCATACTATACACATATATCTTTCTCCTTAACGTGATCACCATGGAAGGCCCAACATGGAACTATTTTTGAATGGCTTACTGATATTCAATTCAGCCATTACTTTACGTGCCAAACTTATGCAAGCCACTATTACAGAACTGTAAAGAATATAAAGAGTACTACACTCAGCCCACTCCATATCCATGAGTTCCACATCCATGAATTCAACTAATCAAGGACAGAAAATATTCAAAATATTCATGTTTGTACTGAACACAGGCAGACTTTTTTACTTGCCCTTATTCCCTAAACAAGACAGTATACCAACTATTTGCATAGCATTCAGATTGTATTAGGTATTATAAATAATCCAGAGATGATTCAAAGAATATGTGAAGACATGTGTATGTTATATGCAAATACTATGTCATTTTATATCAGGGATTGAACATCCTATGGATGTTGGTATTACTATTGGACGCTGGTATTACTACTGGATGTAAGAATTAGTATTTTTAAAGCAAAATTTCCAAAAAAAACTTATTTGATATTCATACAATTCTACAAAAAGATTTCTTATACCATCTAGATTTATACCAGCACAAGTTTATATTCTTCCACTTTATGAGAACTGAGAGAGTGATTTGAGACAAGGATGACACTTTGTCAAGTTTAAAATTGGAAAAATCCTGGAACCAATTACTCACAGAAACCAAGGGATCACCGTAGCAGAATCTTTGTCTTCAATCAACTTTTAAAGGAGTAAGATAAGATATGTGTACCAATAACTGTCGCCACAAGGTAGAATGAGAGCCAGAAGAGAAGTGCTGTAGATGTTTAAGAGGGGTAAGGGAGAGACTCTAAGCTCTGCTGCAGCCAACATGCAGAGAGAAACATGATCTGTTGTAAGAATCAGTGTCCACAGGGTAAAAATAAACCAGTTGCTCAGAGAAAGAACTATTTTTGATACTGAGTCAGAAAGAAATTTATCCTGTGGTTCCTGATAAAAGATTCTGTTTAATGTAATAAAAACCCTTATGCTATTTTTTTTTTTTTTACAATGAACAGTGCTGTTTGAGTGGGGCTGAGAAACGCTAATGAAAACCAAGAAATGTAACATGAACACCAGGCAGAAGAGCAGGAATTGGCTCAGCCGTGACAGTCAACTCCATACCTGCAGCTTACAGAGAAGATACTGAGATACTGAAGCATCACTGCCATATTTAAGATAGTAACATTTATTTTTGGAGAATAAAATGCAGATAGGATCTAAATAACACTAGTGTGTTTAACTGATCTCACTTTTTTCTTATACAAATTAAATCACTAAAACATTGTGATGTCATCATTTTAATATTCCACAAAAATGGAAAATAGGTCATGTGTCTAAAACAAACAAAAGAGGAATTACTATCTTTAAAACAAAATTCCAAAAAATCTTATTTGGTATTCATATGATTCTACAAAGATTTTTTTACACCATTAATATTTTTTTTTGAGACACAGTCTCACTCTGTTGCCCAGGCTGAAGTGCATTGGTGTGATCTCGGCTCACTGCAACCTCAGCCTCCCGGGTTCAAGTGATTCTCCTGCCTCAGCCTCCCAAGTAGCTGAGATTATAGGTGTGTACCACCGTACCCAGCTAATTGTTGTATTTTTAGTAGAGGCGGCATTCCCCCAGGTTGGACAGGCTGGTGTTGAACTCCTGACCTCAGGTGATCCACCACCCGCCTCAGCCTCCCAAAGTGCTGGAATTACAGGTGTGAGCCACCACACCCAGCCCCATTTAGTTTATACTAACACCAGTTTATATTCTTTCACTTTATGAGAACTGACAGGGTGATCTGAGACAAGGATGACACTTTGTCAAGTTTAAAATTGGGGGAAATTCTTTAACTGGAGGTTAAATAGGGCAAATTCAGTCATCACAGATATCTCTTTAATTCTTTGACAATTTTAATTTAAAAGATTTTTGTTATATGTCACATGTTCTCACTCAAGTGGGAGCTTAAAAAGTGAATCTCATGAGTTAGAGTTGATTGGTAGTTACCAGAGGCTGAGAAAAGGTGGAGGGAGGGGAGAATTAAGTTGGTTAATGAGTAAGAAAATACAGGTAGATAAAAGGAGTAGGTTCCAGTGTTCCACAGCACAGTAAGGTGACTATAGTTAGCAACAACGTATTGTATACTTCAAAATATCAAGAGTAGAATTGGAATGTTCCCAATATAAAGAAAAGATAAATGTTTGAGGTGATAAATATCCCAATTACTCCAATTTAATCATTATATATTGTATGCATGTATTAAAATATCACATGTACCCCCCAAATACATATAACTATTATGTATCAATTTTTTAAAAAGATTTGCATCATAAAGGAGTCCAATTCCTCATCTGGCCACCAAGAGCAAGGGTTTTCTTGCATAGAGTGAAAAAGAAAAGATCTTTTATTAGACAACAGAATCAAGGAATGATTGGCAGTAGGAGGTTTTTTTACCTAACCAGTGACCTACTTCTTTTTTCTTTTTACCTAACCAGTGACCTACTCATTAATCAATAGTAAACAACCAACTAACACTACACAGTATTCTGAGACAAGATCTGCATAAAAATCATTACCAGATCAGATTAGCTCTAATTCCAATGATTAGTCCCAGGTAATTAATAATATCAACTCCAAGTTTACAAATGAACCAACTGGTAACATTTATGAATGACTGGCAAAAAAAAATTCCAATTATTATTGCAATGATTCATACACCTGGAAATGAATAATTGACCAAGAGGCAGAATAAACTGGAGTCAATGTATAAATATTTACTCCTGAATTTGGCTCTCACTGTTATATCATTTTTCACGTAGTTTTACAGTCTGTGATTATAGGTACCACTTGCCTAAACCTATCAAAAAGAAGTTTCATAGAAAAGAAAAAATATGTAAATTTAAAATGTGTTGAGTCCTTATATTTATGTACTAGTCTATAAACATTCTAAGAATATCTCATTTATATAATCAGTAGCATAGTGACATTATTTATTAATTCCCATCTAATCCTACAAATAATTTAAGGTAGCTTATGAGAAATGCATATGTTAAAAAAGAAAACTAGAATTTATGGCCAAGAAGTACAAATTAGGGTAGTAAATGAAGAATGTGGCCAGGATAAAAGAAAATGGAATAGAATTCAAAATGGAGACCACAAAGTCTTACACAGTAACTACAGTTCAACAGATGATTTGATTCTGTGCTTTCTAGCAGCCAAGTTGAAAATGTAAATATGATTAGCTATGTAATTTTCCTTTGGAACAACCATTTGCACTTCTTCAGGGAAGCAAAGTTCTTCCCTATTGCTTACTATGAAAAAGCTGCTCTAGGAAATATTGAAAGATATGATGGAAAAATTTCCCAATAGCATCTCTATAGCAAATGAGGACATAGAGCTGTTTTATATGCCGTCCCTAATTAAAACTGAACTTTGCAATAAAATCAAGATAATACAGCCCAGACGCGCATATGTTCAAGGTAGACTGAGCTAGAGATTCTAAAGAGCTACAAGTCTAATAGTGTAGTTTGATTAAAAGATTATGAGCAGTAAAGCACAAAAACAAAAATAAAAATAAATAGCCAAAACTGCAATGTTTCTAAGCTTCCACCTCACTTACCTTCTCTCTTTGAACAAGTCCCTGGCCACTGTCATCTGTCCCACAGCCTCCACTCTCATGCCCTTCACACCTAACTCAGAGCTAAAATATCATTTTCATTTACTTGTCTGACACTTGGACTTCAGTGTCTCACCAGCACCATTAACTCCACAAGTTTCAAACTAATCTAAGTAATCTGTCCTCCTAAGCCTATTTTTCCTTCTGCCATCCCAGGTATGTCATGGAAATCCCATCTTCCCAGTCACCTGGGCTTACATTCTTATAGTCACATTCTTTCCCTTCTTCTCCCTAACTTTCCACATCCGATCAGTAGACTGCCTTGCTATTTCTACCTCCAGGGGAACCTATCACATTTTCTATAGCCCCAGGTCACCATCCTAGATCAGAATTCCATTACCGCTGGGCCTTCAAAATAGACTCCTCAATTCTCTCTCAGCGACCTCTCTCCCCATTCCAATTTATCTCGTACACTGCTGTAACAATAATATTCCTAAGGCTGCGACTAAATCAGTTTAGTCAAAAACCTTCATCGCATTCCCTCTGCTCACCAGAAGCAACCTAGTATTTTGGGCCTAACCTGAATGGCTTTCCCCCTCATACACACGCATGAACCTGCCAATAAGTCTAACTACTCCCAAAATATGCTGTATCTTTCCACTTTTGCTCATGGTGACACAACCATAGAATACCCTTCCCTTCATCTCTGCATGTTAAAAGACCAGGTTTAAATGGTACCTCAGGTTTAAAGGGTACCCAGAAGCCCTTCCTAGTTCTCTCAGCAAAAAGTAAGCACTTCCTCCTCTCTCCCTCCCCTTGCAACTGACTAGGGCTGTAATTCCAGAGAGTAATCATCACATCTTACCAGTTTCTTTCCTGTCTAGCCTAGACTTCTGACTGCTTCAACCTTACTATCCTAAACACACTTCTGATCCTATCAGCATACTATCTAGTCATCGCTCAGTTTCCTTATGAGGATATGCAAGGCTCTCCACAGTTGGCTTTACTCAGCACACTTTGTTCATACATTGACCACTGCACAAATGGAATCACACTGGAGTTATATGTCCATCTCCTCCAGAGCAAAGAGTAAGTCTTAACTAATTTTTGCATCTAATATAGCCACCCAGTCACTTTTTTCAGACCATCTGACTTTAATTCTCTGCAGAGCAGGTCTTTTCCTGCTTATTTA
This sequence comes from Aotus nancymaae, assembly GCF_030222135.1. Lineage (NCBI taxonomy): Eukaryota > Metazoa > Chordata > Mammalia > Primates > Aotidae > Aotus > Aotus nancymaae. The sequence goes on from NW_026988447.1 coordinate 16,129,429, forward strand.
TTGTCTGTCTCTTCCTCACTAGCATGTACACTCAATGGAAATAGGAACCTTGCTTGTTTTGTTCTCAACTATATTCCCAGCACCTAGAACAGCACATGGCACACAGTAGATCATCAAAAGGTCAGGATGAATGAATTAATGGTTAGATAAATGATTCTCAGTGTCTACCCCAGTCCTGGCACAACACAGGTGCCAAGTAAATGTCTGCTCAGTGAATGAATCTTGTCTTGTACGAAAGTTATTTTCACACATATTTTAAAAGCTCTGAGAGTTGGTGATCTTGATAACCTCTCTGGCACTTAACATAATGCTTTACACATACGAGGCCCTTGATAAATTTCTATTAAATTGGCTTGCTAGTTCAATAAAGGCTTAAGTAATTTACTAACTTACCTTCTAAATCTGAATTTGTCTCATATTTTCAATAAAGAAGAGTTTGCATTATTTCTTATGGCACATAATGCCTCTCTCCCAGAGGAAAGGCTGTGCTACAGAGTAGTTATGGTCACCAGCTTTGCTTTAGAGATCTGGTTCAGAACCCAGCTCTGTCACTGATTGCCCATATGACTTCAGGCAACTATTTAATCTCTCTTCACTTCAGCTCCCTCTTTAAAAGATTAGTAAACCTGTCATGCAAAGCAGCCAATTTCCTTCATAGCTAAATGGTCAGCCCTAAATCCTTTATTACCTTTTCTTTAACCAGTTTTAAATTGTTCATCTCATGTCAGATATTTTAATATATGTTGCTTGAACTTGAATATGTCATTATTTAAAATAGTAGGGGATTGTGTTTACAAAGTATTAATTCTCATTAACTTCTCATGACCTTACAGCATTGCAGTGCTCATCCAGTGAACACAAGTGATTTTATAACATTACTGCCCTCATGCCTCATGCCTAAGACTTCCTGAAGCCACAGCAAACTAATGTCCCAAAGTGGCACTATCTAACACAGAGAATTAATTCTCTTTCCCTTAACACCCCACACAGGATATAGTACAACAATCAGGTAAGTCATAAGAACATGAACTATACCTATTAAATATATTACACAATAACATGACCCCCAGCTTAAGAATGATTTTTTAAAAACAATAATAAAGGGCTTAATGCAAATGTAAGCACATCATCTCAGTCAAAATGCATTTGACATTATTCAAATCCCTCTGGGGGACAATTGCATTTGGAGGTAGGGAGTGGTTCACCAGGGCTCACAAAGATTAATGTCACCAATTCAGGTTAGAGCTTGTGACTCCACCACAGTCAGGATTGACTGAGATTCACACAGACAGGAGAGAACATAGTGAGTCTCCTGCACAAACACTGAAAGGCCTTTTCCATGAGGCTTATTTACCAAAAAAGCAGTGGCATGTTAAAGAAGATATTTATCCTAGAAGCAGTCTTTAAAAGATCAAATTCAAAAGATAATTCTCTCACAAATCTTGTTATTACTGCCTGGCACAATAAAAGTATTTGCATAAGTAAATGCAGTCAGCACTGAAGCAGTATGAAAATGTAAGCTTTTATTGGCAAGTAGCCAACAAAACAAAAAGCAAATGAAAGCTAAACCTCTGTTGCTCAGGTGCAAACAATAATACTAAAATAAAAGGTCAATAGAACTTTTGTTACTGGCCATGTAACTAAGGCTTCCTACCAAAATGTTAGGCTTACAGAGCCATCTACTATTCTGAAAGCATCTGTATCATGTTGATTGGAGTGCATTTTCTCAAAGGTAAGCAAGTAAAAAGTATAGTGCTGATGGTAAGCTGAATGGAGCTGTGACAAATATCCTGCTGAAAGATAATCTTCAATAGCTGCTGTTATCAGTTCAGTATATCCAAAAGTGTTCCCACAGATTAAAAGGCAAAGACACATAGGTGTTATTTTAAACTCAATTACTCCTCTTAAAATCAATGCCAATTTAAGCTATTGGAGAAAGGTATAACACACACTAAATTTCTTCCAAAATCAGAAACTAAAAGGGCAGTATACCTAGTACAAAAAAGAGTTAAGTGCTGGCAACTAAGTCAATGAAAATATTGAATAAATAATCTTAAACAGTAGACCTTGGCAAGAATCCCTGATGCTTTTCAATAAAAGGATGTGGTCCCAGTTCTGTGATCCTTCACACTAAGAGGGACTTTTCTAAAGCACAGAACTCAAGACCTGGGGAATGTAAGGCACTTTATAAATGTTAACTCAACTCTCTATTACATTCCTTTCTAGTAAAAAACAAATTCTGCAAGATTTATTTTGACCACAAAGGACAAAAAGCGCAAAGACGAAGTGAATAACTTAAGAAGGTAAGACACATCCCTCCGCCTCATAACCAGAAGCAAAACTGAAACACCCTTACTTCATGAAGAGAGAGACTGAAAGATTTTAACAGAAACAGCAAAACCCACACATCCAGAGGAGCATTAGACTCTTCAAAGACAACACACTTCTAATTACAAAAATCTCTGCCAAGGCACGAAACACTTTAGGAACAACTCTTTTAGGACTGCCTTCATGCATATAACATTCCTTTGAAATTTTCAGCTGTGGCAAATTTGGTTATTTGAAAGTAGAATTTGATATCTGTAAGTTGGAAGTACATTTAGAAAATGAAGAGAATCATCAAGCTGGATTATTTATTTATTTATTTATTTACTTTGAGATGAAGTGTCACTCTTGCCCAGGCTAGAGTACAGTGGTGCAGTCTCAGCTCACCGCAACCTCCACCTCCCATGTTCAAGCGATCCTCATGCCTCAGACTCCCGAATAGCTGGGACCACAGGCACATGCCACTATACCCAGCTAATTTTTGTATTTTTAGTAGAGACAGGGTTTCTCCATGTTGGCCATGCTGGTCTCCAACTCCTGGCCCCAAGTGATCCACCCACCTTGGCCTCCCAAAGCGCTGGGATTACAGGCATGAGCCACCCTGGATATTATTTTTAATAAAAAGGTAACTGCTTTCATCCTTTAGGTGGCTTGTGAGAGTTGCTCCAAAATTTCTTTCTAACAACAGCAGCTATGAAATAAGGAGGTAACCTCTCTAGATGATGTCTTTGAAGGGCACGTTTCACTTTTTACAATGTCTTTGGTACTGGCACTGTGTATGCACTTAATCAACTAGATAATGGCTATATCTGATTCCATTCTTTCATGTGATTCATTCATTCAACAAATATTTATGGCGTATCTAATCTGTACTAGGTGCTGAGCTAAGTGCTGGGGATACAATGGTGAGCAAAAACAGGCCAGCTGTCTGCCCTCATGAAGTGTACAGTCAGGTGGGAAAACAATTTACATAAGCATATAAATTATAACCAGTAAGTCCAATAGGAAAAAAGATACATAGTGATGTAAATGCCTATAATAGTGAGACCCAACCAGGGTAAAGACTTTCCTAAGGAAATGGAGTCTGAGCTAAAGATAAATAGGAGTTAACTAAGCCAGCGTGGCTAAGATAGAGATGTATAAAGATGGTGTGGAAGGGGGAGGAATGGTGTTCCAAGTAGAGTGAACAGTGTGTGCAAAGGCTCTGTGGCTTTTTAAAAGAGAACAATGCACTAAAAGAACGGAAAGAATGACAGTGGTCCTCAAACATAGAGAGTTAGTGAAAGTGTATCATGAGATATGGAATACTATGCAGCCATAAAAAACGACGAGATCATGTCCTTTTTAGGGACATGGATGAACCTGGAAACCGTCAATCTCAGCAAACTGACACAAGAACAGAAAATCAAACACCGCATGAGAACACATGGACACAGGGAGGGGAGCATCACACACTGGGGTCTGTGGGGGCAGGAATAGGGGAGGGACAGCAGGGGGTGAGGAGTTGGGGAGAGATAGCATGGGAAGGAATGACAGATATAGGTGAAGGGAAGGAAGGCAGCAAACCACACTGCCATGTGTGTACCTATGCAACAATCTTGCATGTTCTTCACATATACCCTAAAACCTAAAATGCAATTTAAAATAAAAAAAGAGGATCATGAAATAAAGCTGGAAAGATAGTTAGGGAGGCTTGCACATATTGAGGATCTACTTTTACAGTGATTTTTTTTTTAAAGACCCAAAAGGATTTTAAAATGGGAAGGAGGGTAGGGGAGGGAGAATGACATGATGAAATCTATATTGTTTAAATATAACTAAAAGTGAGGTAGAATGGAGTGCCCGAGGTAGAAGCAGGAAGGCTAGTTAAGAGACAAATGTAGTAACACAGAAGAGAAGGTAGTGTTAGTAAAGATGGAGAGAAATAAATGAATTTAAGAGATACTAAGTATAGAAAACCAGTAAAAACTAGGACTCTATATTCATTATTTACTTAGACATAATGCTTTGGTTTTGCCTGAGTTCCTTAATTATTTTAAGCTGAAAACCATCATACAAATGTTAGGGTTATTTTTCAATCAGCCTTCTGTATCATATTTATGGTATTTCTATGGCGTATTTTAGATAAAGAAGAAAAAGCAGCAAAGAGGAAAATAAAACTCAAGACATAACTCATTTTATGTAAAAATGTGTGTTCCTGAAAAATTGTGTTATACCTGGACAATAAAACAACAACCTTCAGAAATATTCCTGAATAAACATTACTTCCTTGCACAAAAGCATAGACTACAAAATACAAAACAGATGCTCATGATACTATATCAAGTGAAAAACAAACCACTATCTTGATTATTTCCATACAGCATTTCTCCTTTATTATAGGGTACACAAATTGGGTGATTTTATAACTCTAAAAGGATGGCATGGCTCAGAAATTTAATAATCACCATCAAGTTTCATAATAAACCATTGAGTAAGCAACTAGAACACCCAAGAGACTTGCAGTGATTTAGATCTATTCCTTCACCAATGATTTCACTCACAGGGAAAAGTCATTTTGTATCTATATTACCGTGATATGCTATCTCTAGTTCACGCCCTCCAGAAAATGCAGCTTACCCATAAGGCTGAGTTACAATGTCCTAGTAATGTAATAAGAAGTTCAAAATGTTCTCTTCCTGGTCCTTCTCAGAATTGGGAAAATGGGGTTGAGAGGGCGAAAAAATTAAAATTTTAAGGTACAAAATGTAGTCAGCCTTACAGACTGTATGAACACACATACCACAAGAAGTCTAATTTTATACTGACTTGCCCACATGTTCTTCTGTCTGACTTACAGAGAACAATCTGTACCACAGCTCAGTGCAAATATAAAGAAAGAGCTGGGTTTTACTGGTCTCATATATCAACAACAAATGTACCATCTAAATTCTAACTCCATGAGCTAAAAAAAAAACACAGTCTAATTTTAAGATTTTGCAACTACGGTTTATACTACGCCTGCAAAATGAAGCTTTGATTTGGAAAGAAACAAACTCAATACAAAAATCACGGATGAAAGAATATAAAACGATAATAAGTCAATAAACTGACTTCTAAAGGCTAAATGCACTTTTAAACATGCTGCTTTTGGTGGTCTAAGTCACAACCTAAGCATTATTTAAACAGAGATCCTGCATATAAATTTTGTTTTCTTTCCTTAAAAAAAAAATCATTAAAGTACTAAAGTTTAAGTGAAGTAATCTGAATAGCCTATAACAGGATCTTGATAGTCACTATAATTTAAAACACATATGCTAAAGCATGAATTGGGCATATATGTTGCAAGAAATATTACACTTCTGATATCCCACAATAGCTCTTTGAAAAATTCTGTGCTCTGCTTTCTGTGATTATATTTTAAATGTACCTTGAAACCTTTCCAGCACAGGAGGAGGGGAAATCACAAAAACTCTCATTATTTTTGGTTTTTAAGGAAAAATACAATAATTTAGGTTTAGGAATTAAAATCTTAAGCCTTATAACACCGTAGGGCTACCTAAAGAAAATTCACAGGAAAATATTACCACCGACCTATGCCAGGAAGTGCTCTCTGTATGCCAAGTTGCAGCTCACTTGGACATTTTATGATCATATTATAACAGCTGAAAGATGGAGCCCTCCCTGTAATAAAAATGTTGGTCCTTTCTCGATTTCATCTGCCTGGCAAGGTATGATTAAGTTATTTTGCCAATGAGTCTTCAAATACAAACACGCCACTTCATGCATTTACCAATAGTTCAGTAAGAAGAAAAACTGATTATCCTATTTAAGCCTTGGGTCATTTTATAATTTCTGAATTTCAAGTGAAGAGATTTTCATTCACCCTTTACTTTTCCTGAGAAACAAAAAGAAATATGTCTGAAATGGTGGTAAGAAACGGAAGGATTAGTGGGGATATTCAAAGTCTCATACCTAACTTTTATGAACAGAAAAAAAAATAAAGATTGCATTTATCGAGATTAACATAGTATTTTCTAGATTCTGAGAGGAAGTGATTACTAAAGAATCTTGGTGTGAGAGTTTAATCTTTTTTTTTTTTTTTTTTTGAGGCGGAGCCACCAGGCTGGAGTACAATGGCGCCATCTCAGCTCTGCAATCTCCGCCTCCGGAGTTCAAGCCATTCTCCTGCCTCAGCCTCCTGAGTAACTGGGATTACAGACCAGCGCCACCACACCCAGCTAATATTTGTATTTTTAGCAGAGATGGGGTTTCACCATGTTGGTCAGGATGGTCTTGATCTCCTGACCTCGTGATCCGCCCACCTCAGTCTCCCAAAGTGCTGGGATCACAGGCGTGAGCCACCGCGCCCCGCAAATTTATCTTCTTTGTTTGCTTTTACTTTTTATTAAGGAAATTTTCAAATATACAAACTGGAGGGACTCATACAATGAACTGCCATCACCCAGCTCAGAGATAACAATGAATGGATTGACAATTTTGATTCAGCCAACTACAATCTTCCATTTCCTCTCTTTGCCCCTGCTTGTTTTTTTTAAAGCAAATCCCATATATCTTATTTGAAGATAGGCAGAAAAAAAAAAATTACCTCCCAAAGAGATATTCACTTCCTAATCCCCAGAACCTGTGACTATTACTTTGTAAGGCAAAAGATATGACTAAATTAAGGATTCTGGAGAGGAGTTTATCTTGGATTATCCAGGCAGGCCCTAAATGCAATAACATGTCCTTCCAATTTTAGTATATGTGCTGCTGAAGCCAGCACATATGTATCCTTATAAGAGCAAGGCAGAAAGAAATTAAACAGACACACATATAGAGGAGAATGATGCAAAGACCAAGCAGAGAGATGCAGCCACAAGCCAAGGACAACCAGTAGAAGATGGAAAAGGGAAGGATTCTCCTCAAAAGTCTTTGGAAGAAACACAGTCTGCCTACATCTTGATTTTAGACTTCTGGCCTTCAAAACTATGACAGAATAAATTACTATTTTTCTAATCCACATAATTTGTGTGATTTGTTTATAGCAGTCATAAGAAACTAATACAGTATCATATAATTTTTAAAAAGCTGTGTGAATCTTTAAGAAATAAGAACTTTTAAAAATAATACCATTATTATTCCTTTAACAAAAAACAGTCCCTTAATTTATCTAACATTCAGAGTTTAAATTTCCCATATTGTCTCATGATTTTATATTTGTAATACATAACTTTATAGTTGATTTATCTAAATCAAGATCTAAACATGGTTAATATGTCACTTGTCTGTTAATAATAGTTCCTCTTCCCTCTTTGCTTTTCTTGCCATTCATTTATTGAAAAAAACTTGAGTAATTTGTCCCGTAGAAATTTCTACACTCTGGATTTGGCTGATTACATCTTTATGGTATGGTTTGACATGGTCCTCCTCTTCCTGTGCTTCTTAAAACGAGTAGTGAGATATAAAGTCTTGATCAGAATCATGTTCTGCTTTCTGGCAAGAAACTTCACAGATGGATCTGTGTATTTTCCATACAGAACCTACTGCATCAAATTAAGACCCATGTAACATCTACTTCTTTCTCTTTTGTAATGATACAATTGACCAGTAGGTTAGGAGGTTATCAGTCTAATCCATCAGTTATAAAATTCCCCATCAACCTTTGACTTAATAGTTTTGGCAGCTACTGATGTCTATTCCCTAGATCTATTATTTCATTGGAGGTAACAAAATGGTAGTATTTTATTTGTATCATTCATTTTGCATTCATTAGCTGGAATTCTTCTAAAAGCGAGATTTTTAGCTGAGTCATCTATTTGGTTACACCAAAATACAAGTTTTTTTCACAAGAAAGATAAGATAAATGCTTGATAGCATCTAGTTTTTAAGGTAGTACCAGGATGGATATCTGCCTCTTGACTACAAAGATCACCTGTCTACAACAATGAGTATAACTTCTCAACTGCACTCAAGTTAGTTCTCAAGTTACCAATTCAAATACTTGGCATATAATATGAAACCTATTTTTAAAAGGTCCAATATGACTATGTCGATCTGATGTTAGTCCTTAGGGTTAATGCCCTATCAGATGGGTCCCAACTCCTAGACCAACTACTTTAAAGCATCCACTCTGAGTTCACCTTATCCTATTTCACTAACACAAACCATCTTCTCATTCTAGATTCTATGCCTTTGGTTCAGGGCTCTAAGGTCCTGCCTTTCTCCCTACAGCCAGCTCAAGCCCTCCTCTTCCCGCCTCATGAGTAAACAATGCCTCCTGCTCTTGCCATCCAGCACCCTGCTTTTTTCTAAGAATGGTAGAATTCTTTTTAAAAGAAAATGTTCCTCTACCCCAGTCCAACTATGTATTTCTAGGTGGGGCTGCCAGTTACCTGGTAATCTGTGCCCTGGCCAAAAGGATGGGGACATCTCTCAAGCTAGGCCAACCAGAATGATTCCTGGGATTTTGAGAATTTAAACCAAGGGAAGAAGGTCAGACATTCTTTCTGGGTGATCTCTGGCTTTCTGCAGCCCACCCCAAGACAGGGAGAAAACTGACCCAAAAAGAGGCCCAGATATACAAGACAGAGTGTGTATGTGGTGCGGAGTTCCCAGTTCTGGCTTCCCTGGGAACTACCTCACTTCTCTCACACTTTACCCATGTAAGCCAATAAATCCCCCTTCTATATATTTAGATTTATATAATTTGTGACCAAAGGAATTGTAATACGACCCCCATATGGTTCTTGAAGACTTTGACCACAGTGACTTCTGCCTTTCCAGTTTCTTGAACTTCCTTTCCATACAATTAACACTTTATTATATACTGTTCTGATTTTCTGTGTGTCAGTATCTTTTGTCACTATCTTTTGTGACTTTGCAGACATACGTGTTGCACACTTTTGAACCTCCCCCACAGTCCCCTAGAAGAGTGCTAACAGAGTCTCAGTGCATAGGTAACAATTACCATGTATTGATTATTACTTCCATGTTAAGTACTTTGCATGTGTTACCTTATTTAATCCTCATAGAAACTCCCTGTATGGGCATTATTATCTCTATTTACAGATGAGGAAGCTAAGAAGAAAAGTAACTTGTGCAAGGTCACATATTTACCAATTGGTAGATCAGGGATTTGAAACATATTTGCACCCAAATTGCATCCTTTTTCAACTAGGCACATACAGCCTCCCGCAATGTTAAACACTTGCTAATTTTGCTTGAGAGCATAGTTGATCAAAGACCTCCATTTAACCCCTGAATATCCACTAACCTCAAAGTGTGTGTTCCTCCATAATTAAAAATAGTAAAATTAATATATTAATATATAAATAAATGAACTATACAAGATCAGTATCTTGACAAAGTTATAATACAATTTCTCCAAAATTACTACTGGCAGCCTGAAGACTAAATGCTGGCATTTCTCTTAAAGCAATGGGTAAAAGGAATGAATATTTAAGACTACTCTGTCAGAACACGTTGTATACAACTCCCCTGGCAGTGATATTTCAAAACAGCAAAAAGAGATTTGTGAACACCTGTCAATGGGTGACACGCCTACAGCTCTCCAATTGCTCAGAGGAATATTCCTGTGTCATCATTAGACACTAATAGTTATTGATCACTCCCATGGCTAGAAGGCAAGAACAGAAGGCCTTTAGGGAAAAAAATGATTCCCTCTTCATATTAATAGCTTAGAAAGAGAGGGGCTAGAAAGTGATGGCAATTCACTGGCAGAGAACCTAAAAGTCACCAGCCCTCATCTCTATGCGATCAGCATCATTAAGATCAGCCTTCTCAATTCTACATTTGTACCTCCAATTCCAGTTGGACAGGTCTACATAGAGCTCCTGCTATCAAATTAACTTTGGGGCAACTGGTTTTTCAGCATCTAGTGAAGTACCTCCATTGAAAAGTGTCTTAGGCCAGGCACAGTGGCTCACTTTTGTAATCCCAACATTTTGGGAGGCTGAAGCAGGCGAATCATGAGGCTAGGAGTTTGAGACCAGCCTGGCCAACATGGCAAAACCCCGTCTCAACTGAAAAGAAATATTAAAATTAGCTGAGCATGCTGGTACGTGCCTGTAGTCCCACCTACTCGGGAGGCTGAGGCACAAGAATTGGGCTGACATCGCACCACTACACTCCAGCCTGGGCAATGGAGCCCAGACACTCACTCTCTCTCTCTCTTTCTCTCTCTCTCTCTCTCTCTCTCTATATATATATACATATACATATACATATACATACATATATATATATTTTAAGTGTCTCATAAACATTTGCTAATGGTCATCTGCTTCTTTTTTTTTTCCCCTTTCCCATCTTCATCACTTGAGGACCTTATTACCATAGAGGCACTCCTCGAGGAATATAGTGATTGTTCCTAGAAGGCCAAAATACTTTGTTAAAGAACACCCCTCATATATAATTTATCAACAGTGAAGCCAAGGTAAAAAATAGGCCTGGAACATCCTTAAAAACGGCTGCAACCCCTAGTAGAACAAGATTTTGCTAATTTGCATACTTTGGTAAAAGGCAGGCCTTAAAGAATACCATCACTGTCAAGACTCAAGAATACCTCAAATGAGATCATATATGTGAAAGTGCTTTGCAAAACCATGAACTGCCATGGAAACTGCCACTTCTGTTATTGATGTGGCTATTATAAAGGCACATACCTAGGAAGGACATAGTTGTATGGTTTGAAGGAACTAGCTAGGTCTAGATACAGGGATCTTCAGCAACAAGAAGAAAAAAGAAAGAGAGGTCCCAGAGGATGCAACAGGAAGCCTTAACAAAGAGGTTTCGGGGAGGGAAGGGTCCCAGGTTAGCAAACCCCAACTTGATTCAACAAGTATTTATTGAATGTCATGCACTGGTCTATGTATTGGGATATATAGCCAAGACTGCCAAAGATCACAAAGCTTTACATTCTTATGTGAGGAAAGAGTTAATAAACAAAAGACATCAACCAGGGAACCACTGAAAAAAAAATTTTTAATTTAAAAAAGACATAAGTAAACTATAATATGTTAAAAGACAAGTGCAGGAGAGCAGAGTAAGGGGGATGAAAATTACAGAGGGTTTGCAATACTTTGAGCTTGGACAATCAGCCAAAGAGGAGAATGAGGTCAGATTTCCAATGATGTCCCTCAAAAATTATATTCAATTGCAGGAAGAATAAGGAGAGTCACATTGTGCTTGTGTGAAATTTGTGTAAAATTTGATGAATCTAAATTTCCTAGGAACACACAGCTCATTTTCCATATTGATCTCCTTCACCACTGTTCAAAATTATTGACCCAAATGTGCTATACGGCATATACAAAAAGATACAAAATGACTTAGCCAGAGGCAGAACAAAGGGAATTACAAGGTACAAAGCAAAACAGATGACAGCAAAAATAGTTGCAAATCAGTCTATCAGGAAAGGACAAATTCAAGAGGACTTTAAATATGACTCAATTTTTTTTTCCTAGAAAAGCTGGCTCTAGGTCAAGGATGATATAAAAGTTTCATTTCTAGTAACAACCTCAAACAACTGGCAATTTGTTTGAGCACTGCAATGAGAGAGCTCTGGGTCCCTGTGGAGAATTATTGGCCATTTCTGCCATGGGCTCAAGATGGGGGCAATGCAGGCATGCAAGCCCCTCATTTGCCTTTCCTTCTGTAGGTTGATTTTAGTGCTTTAAAAATATCAGTAACCACTCACTGGCAACCTACTAAGTGAAAGAAAGGAACACCAGGAACAGTGGAGGGATCTGGAAAATACAGAGTTAGGTTCCAGTCCTAAAAAAGTTTATAATTTAACTGGAAGAAAGACGAATGTATAAAAGATAACACTGGATGGCAGCAAATGACTGAATTCCTAAAATTTCAGTATGGAGATTCAGGTGCCAGGAAATTGCTACAGGAAAAGATAGCCAAGAAAGATTTAATAGAGGACACAGCTCTGAGCTAGGCTTTAAAGAATGCACATCACTAAAATAACTGTAAAGAAGAAGGACTGGTCTCAATAAAGATGGGGAAAAAGGAAGAGGTAGGGTGTGTTCAGGAATGAGGAACAGACCAGCATGGCATTCAAAGCAAAGGATTTATACAGAGCACCAGATCATAGACGCCCTGAGAATCAGTCAAGGGTTCTCCAGAGAAACAGAACCAGTAGGAGATGTATGTGTGTGTTTATAAAGAGACTTACTATAAGGAAGTGGCTCATGCAACTATGGAGGCCAAGAAGTCTCAAGATCTGCAGTCAGCAAGCTGGAGACCCAGGAGAGACAATAACGTAAGTTATAGTTTGAGTCTGAGTCTGAAGGCAGGAGGAGACCAATGACCCAGGTTGAAAACAGTCAAACAGAGAGAGAGAGAGGGAGGAGAGTGAATTCTGCCTTACTCAGTCTTTTTGTTCTATTGAAGTCTTCCATAGACTGAATAAGGCCTGCCCACATTGGGGAGGTCAATCTGCTTTACCAAGTCTACCAATTCCACTGTTAATCTCATCCTGAAATGCTCTCACAGGCATACCTAGAATGTTTAACCAAATACCTGGACACCCTATGGCCTAGGCAAGTTGATATATAAAATTAATTAACCATCATGCCTTGAGTTATTACCCAGTAGGCAATGGGGACCATGATAGGTGACATGAGCACAGCTATAGTTTGGAAAATCAATTAACTATGAAATGAAAATAGAGTAGAATAAGAAAAACTGGAAACAAGCAAGATGAAAAACATTATAATTGGCCATATAATATAATAATAAGAGGCAGATCATTAACAACAAACGTTTATAGGATACTATTCAATATAAGGTGCTCTGCTAGGTGATAAAGATGCAGAGTTACTCTCATCTCCCTATAGTTTACTCTGATGTCAGGATCTGAACATAGAGCTATCCAGCAGGAATTGGTTAGCAGCAAGCCTAGGATCCAAAGGTCAGCACTGAGGGTATGGATTTAGGAATTATCCCTGCCTGACACAGTGGCTCATGCCTGTAATCCCAGCACTTTGAGAGGCCAAGGCAGGTGGATCATCTGAGGTCGGGAGTTCAAGACCAGCCTAATCAACATGGTGAAACCCCGTCTCTACTAAAAATACAAAAATTAGCCAGGCTTAGTGGCAGGTGCCCGTAATCCCAGCTACTTAGGAGCCTGAGGCAGGAGAATCGCTTGAACCCAAGAGGTGGAGGTTGCAGTGAGCTGTTATCGCACCATTGTACTCCAGCCTGGGAGACAGAGAGGGACTCCGTCTCACAAAAAAAAAAAAAAGAATTATCTATATAGCCAAAACAGCCAAGTCAAGAGTTTGCTCCTGGATGCCTATATTGACAGAAACTCAGAATAGCAGGTTGAGTTAGCCAGGCTGAGTCAGAAAATCCTGTCAAACCTACTCATTTTGTGATTCACTGTGAAGGAATGACCACTTCTCCGTGAAACCAATCCTAAGACATAATCAAGAGGCAGGATTACTTTAAGGACAAAAAGACAGTCTCCAACTGTTGCAAGCTGGTTCTATCTATAGCAACTCCAGGGTATACTTTTCAAATAGGACACGCAAGGTCCTCAACACAGTAGAGAAGTACAAGGAGAAAATTCAGAGGTAACTTAATCAAGCTGATAAGAAATTAACATTAACCAGTAAGTTGTTAATACAATCGGTAGGTGAATATCAAGTCAGCTGGTGTTTTCTGAAACAGATCAAAGTCAATGAATATCCTATTGTCATATTTTTCTCTTTTTTTTTTTATAGACAGGGTCCTAGTCTGTCACCGAGGCTGGAATGCAGTGGTGTCATCCTATGTCACTGCAGCCCCAAACTCCTGAGCTGAAGTGATCCTCCCGCCTCAGCCTCCCAGGTAGCTGGAACTTCTGGGGTGCGACACCACACGAGCAGGATTACAGGTGTGAGCCACTGGGCCTGGCAGATTTTTTTTTTTTTTGAAATGTAGTCTCGCTCTGTCTCCAGGCGGGAGTGCAATGGCACAATCTTGGCTCACTGCAACCTCTGTCTCCCGGGTTCAGGGGATTCTTCTGCCTCAGCCTCTCGAGTAGCTGGGGTTACAGATGCACGCCACCACACCCAGCTAATTTTTGTATTTTTAGTAGAGACAGGGTTTCACCATGTTAGCCAGGATGATCTCCATCTCTTGACCTTGTGATCCACCTGCCTCCGCCTCCCAAAGTGCTGGGATTACAGGCGTGAGCCACCGCGCCCGGCCAGGCCTGGCAGATTTTTTACAAGCAGTTAAACTACTACATCTTGCTTAAAATAATGCAAAAGTACAAAGGTTTTGTAGTATACACAAATTAGATAGATTTAAAAATTCAACTTACAAAACAGTGACTTAATGTTAGAGAATAGGCAATAATCAAGAATAATACATGGTCAGGCATTGTGGCTCACACCTGTAATCATACTGAGGCAGGAGAATAGGGTCTGGAGGCAGAGAACCTAAGGCTGATTCACACTGACTTCCTAGAACTAAATCAAAAGGAAAACCCCAACTTTCTATACCCAAGTAACAAAAAGACCAGAGGCTATTCCCTTTGCAACCCCCATCTCCTTTTTCTGCATGGCAGATAAGAATCTGAAAGTACCTCTGATTGGTCCCCTCTCGAAACCAATCAGGCTAGTCACAAGCCAAGTCTTCATTTGCACAGAAGTGTGAGTTTGTAACTTCACTTCAGCCTCTGCTTGGTGCTTTCTGCAACCTATTAGACTGACTATGGACCACTACTTCATTTACATAGGTTGTATACCAAGTAACCAATGGGAAGCCTCTAGAGGGCATTTAAACCCCAGAAAATTCTGAAACCAGGCCCTCGAGCTGCTTGCTCGGGTCTGCTTCCACCCTGTGAAGTGTGCTTTTGTTTTCAATAAATCTCTGCCTTTGTTGCTTAATTCTTTCCTTGCTTTGTTTGTGTGTTTTGTCCAATTCTTTGTTCAAAGCACCAAGAACCTGGACACCCTACACTGGTAACACTAGCACTTTGGGAGGCTCAGACAGGTGGATCACTGGAGTTTAAGACCAGCCTGGGCAACACGGCAAAACTATGTCTCTACAAAAAAATACAAAAATTAGCCAGGCATGGTGGCATACACCTGTATGCCAGGATGCTGAGGTGGGAGAATCACTTGAGCCTAGGAAGTTGAGGCTGCAGTGAGCCCAGACCACACTAGTGCACTCCAGCCTGGGTGACAGAGTGAGATCCTGTTTCAAAAAAGGATAATATATTAGATATGTTGTATTTTGCCACAGAAAATATCAAAATATGAATATCTACAGACTGTAAAGTTTCCCGTGTCCTAAGAAATTCTTATTTTATTAAGAAAAAATTTTATACCAAAAAAAATCAAGAAATATTTTTTCTGGCTGGGCATGGTGGCTCAGGCCTGTAATCCCAACACTTTGGGAGATCGAGGCAGGTGGATCATGAGGTCAGGAGTTTGAGACCAGCCTGGCCAACACGGTAAAACCCCGTTTCTACTAAAGATACAACAAATTAGCTGGGCATGGTGGCACATGCCTATAATCCCAGCTACTCGGGAGTCTGAGGCAGGAGAATCACTTCAACCTAGGGGGTGGAGGTTGCAGTGAGCCAAGATTGCACCATTGCACTCCAGCCTGGGCAATAGGGTGAGACACTGTTTCAAACAAAAAAAAAAGGAAACTTTTTTTCTAATAAATAGACATGGAGACATCATCTTTATTTTGAGGATACACAAAGTTTTCTATTGAATGGCCTGATGAAGATCATACTTTTTAAACATTCCTTATATCACTATATACTTAGGCATAAATATACAAATGTATACAGTACATATGTGCACATATAGATATATGAGGTATATATGTATATGTATATAGAAATTATATATATAAACATATTTTTCTATACCCATTCTACTATATTATAAATAAAATCAGCCTAAAATGAATGGAATCCAAATAAAAGTTCCATAAACATAAATAAAACAGAAGATACTCATTTTGAGGGAAAAAACACACTCCTCTAATGAAATGGTTATGAAAAAATGCTTGGACTAAATAAATACTAATCAACTCTTTCAGATGGTCAATAAAAACTTTGCCACAGGAATTCCTGAAATGTTCCCACCTCAACGAGCCTGAGTCATGAAATGAAGCCAAAGTATCTTATTTCACATTTTCCACACACAGAGGGAAATCAGTTCCTAGAATTTTCTACAAGTCAAAAGATCCTAAAATGGACCCATGACCAATATTTCAACAGAGGCAAACTTTTAACAATTTAAGAAGAGGAGCTAAAATACACTCTGCATTCTGCAAAACCTAGTGGATTTTCTGAACTCCTTAATGGCATGTCCTAGAATAATGTTCTTAAGAAAGTGTTAAATTAAAAAAAAACTATGCTCCATAAAAGCTAATTAGCAGCTCAACCAACAGCTGCAGAGTATTTTTATAGCTGTTACCAATTACCATCTTCTCTTGGGGGAAACATTAAAACCAAAAAGAACCTGAATGTGAGGAAATGAGGTGAACCCTACCTAAAAGCTCAGCACCTTTTGCTATTATGACCTCTTATTTCAGTGCCTGGTCATCTATTAATAATTTCTTTCTTCAGTTTTGTGCATTCAGAAAGAAAGAGTGTTACATGTGTACACACACTTATACATACACATATATGCACATATAGTCCTGTCATCCTGTCTCCACATGAGCTCACATTTTGGTTAATAAGAAAGAAGAGGGCTGGGCACAGTGGCTCACGACTATAATCCCAGCACTTTGGGAGGCCGAGGCGGGCAGATCACCTGAGGTCAGGAGTTGGAGACCAGCCTGACCAATGTGGAAAAACCTTGTCTGTACTAAAAATACAAAATTAGCTGGGCGTGGTAGCTCATGCCTGTAATCCCAGCTACTCGGGAGGCTGAGCAGGAGAATCGCTTGAACTCAAAAGACGGAGGTCATGGTGAACTGAGATCGTGCCATTATAGGCCAGCCTGGGCAACTAGAGTGAAACTCCGTGAGAAAGTAAAGAAAATATAAGATAAGTCGAAGAAAAGAAGGAAGGAAGGGAGGGAGGAGAAAGAGGAAGGAGAGAGAGAAAGAAGAAAGAAAGAAAGAAAGGCCCATTTCACATCCAACCACTTCACAAATGTAACAGGGAAAAAAGTGAAAGCATGGCTTGTAAATCAGAAATCCTGAATTCAGGTCTGAGTCCACAATATACAGGAGCAAAGTATGCACATAAAAGTCCCTTATTATCTCTGAATCTCATCTGCTTTCCTCCCATGTAATCTAAATACAAGGGCATCTACTACAACATGGTTAAATCACAAGGCACAAATATGGTACATGAAAGCACTTTGTGAATTATAAAGCACTATAGAACTGCTCACTTCTGTTACTGTCTTCACTAAAAGATTCCTACAAATGAAGTCCCTGGAGTTTCTTGTCACTCTTGACCACTGTTACCCTACCTAGGCTAAAAACCAAGAGTTGGAAGTTGCCAAAAATAAGGATGAAGTAGATCTAAATTGTTTCAAAGCCAGAATCTGATCCAGACCTTCACTGGGCCTATGTATCACCCTACGAGACAAATGTACACCGAATAAAGATCAAGTGTCTAAACAGATTAAACAAAGCAATTTTGCTTTATATTTGCAGGGAGAAAGGAGGTTCCTTATTAAATTTTCCTTATGAAAGTAAGACAAGAGGCCAGGCGTCGTGGCTCACACCTGTAATCCCAGCACTTTGGGAGAACAAGGCAGGTGATCGCTTAAGTCTAGGAACTTAAGGCCAGCCTGAGCAACGTGGCAAAAGCTGTCTGTACAAAAAGTACAAAAAATTAAGAGTGTGGTGGCATGCACCTGTGGTCCCAGGTACTCAGGAGGCTATGGTGGGAGGATTGCTTGAGCCCAGGAGATCGAGGCTGCAGAGAGCCGAGATCATGCCACTGAACTCTAGCCTGGGCCAGAGAGAGACCCTAACTAACTTCAATAATAGTAATAATAATAATACAAGAATATAATTTCACTCCTCAGAGTCAATTCTTGTTTTTTCTCATTTTACCTCCATATTTCTACATAATATATTTGTACATCTGCTTCTTGTTTGCAGTCATTATCTCTCAAGTTCCTATTAAAGAAAGAACTTTGCAGAGAAAGTATTTTGAACCCACCTTAGGAGGGTAGAGTACAGAACTGTCCAGCAATGCATTACTCTGATTCTGTAAAAATAAAGCACTCCTTTTATTTCTAGTTTTCAAGTCCTCCATTAAAAGTCCCACATAATGCCTCTATATGAGAGCCAAGAAGGAAGGTAACTGGGCAGTTGGACCTAAATTTTTACACTACTCTTAATTACTCTCTGAATCCATTTCAGTGGTGTCCAGTTTCTCTGACCCTTTCCAGCCACCCCACACAGTTTAATCCTGTTCCTTGTCGTATAGGACAAATGATAAATAGGACCGCAAACTTAATTTATTTCAAGACAGGCATGGACATAATTCTTATGAGCTCTGTGGAAAGGGATTAACTGGAGCTAAAAAGATATCGACCTTTAATTATGTGAAAAGTTACCTAAACCTAACAAGTATGCTGTATTAAAGAGTAAGTTTATGGACTAAGTCTCCTGCTCAATTTCTGTCCAAAGAAGGCGTTTGAAGTTCTTCAAATGTGGACTCCAGCTGTGGTTCGCTACATGTTGGCAGCTTCAGGGACAGCATTCTGCCTAGTGCCAGGTGTACAGGTGAACTTGAGGTCAGGCGGGTGACCCTGACAAGCAGGCATGGTACATTAAGGAGAGGAAATCTTTCCTCTCATTAATCAACAGGATAAAGGTGATTAAGCAGGAATTATTTTTCAATGACCTATATAATTTCATCAGAGCTGCTATGGCTATTAGCAGGCAGCAGCTGACTTCCTAATGAGATGAATTTGATAGCACAGCCCTTCCAGAGAAGCCAAGGGAGCGAGCCCAATCTACAGGGAAGCAACAATTGGTAGGCTTTGTTTACTCCTTCTCCTCCTGAGAGCTGTCTCTCCTTCTCAATATTTGGCTCTTTCCCTTCAGGGAGGTTTCCCTGTCCCTGGATGGCTGGGGCTGCAGCATCTGCTGAAAAGTGGAAGCTGGATCTGCTGTGAATGGTTGGGTCCAGGAGGCTGGGACAGAACTGGGTTAATTGACTAGACCTGCTCACGTGATTCCCAAAGTCTCAAGCCAACAAGGCTACCGCCGCCTGCACCAACACCTCTCTCTGGCCTGGCCTGAAATAAGACAGCAGGTAGTTCCTCCCACTCCGTAGCAGAAGTGGAGTTAACAAGGGACCTTTGTTGAGCTAGAGGAAACACAAACACACACACACACTACCAATAACAACCACGACTTAAATGCAGTTTCATCAGAGAATTTATGAAATTGAGCAACAGCTACCCAACAAGTAAGTCCTTACAGCAGGAAGGGGCCGCAAACCTCAGACGGGCACCGCCTCAGTCTCCGGTGTAAGCAAGTTCGTTTAGAGGGGAAACCTGTACTCCACATCTCTTTGCCTTTGCCTGTGCCTCCAAGAGGACCCAGGGACCAAGGAATGGGATGGAGGGCCCTGATGACATCTTCCTTCGCCAAAACAAGCCGGCTCTCTCTATTCCAGGGTCAGTTACCGCGTAACGCCCCGTCCCGGAGCCCGCAGCCCTGGGAGCCACCTCCTCCCCCCACCCACCCCGCGCCCCCGCGCCCCCGCACCCCCGCCCGACGCAGCGCCCTCGTTTGAAACATCCCCAGTCGGCCCCCAGCCCAATGCCGGCTCCTCCAGCCCAGCTGGAGGATGCAGAGAAGGGACATTTCGGCTCTCCCTCCTCCAACCCCCTAAAATAAAAGAATCCCTCAAGCGCAAATCTCCGGTCAGCACAGCACCTACCTGTCCCCGGCCGTGGCTCCTCCTCCCCGAGCAGTGAGGCTCGCTGGACAAGTGTCTTCAGACAGTACAGAAAGTTTGCGCCGCGGTCCTGGGGACACCCGCGCCGGACCCCGTGAGGAAAGCGGGGCCGGCTCCTCGCCCCGCTGGCGGTCGCCGCTGGAAAGTCTCGGCCCAGGTCCTCCCGGCCCGGCTCAAACTCAGGAGTGCCCGGGAATAATGTAGGTCGTGAGAAGTTTGGAGCGTAACTTTTCGAGGGTGCGTTAGCCGCTGCCTGAGCCGCGTGGGTCCCGGGCTCTCCCCCGCCTCTCCCTAAGGAGCAAGGGCGGGCCGGGGACCCGGGCGAGGAGGGGCGGGGCAAGGGTGGGGGCGGGGCCCAACCTGCCGGCAGGCCTCAGGGAGCGCGCCCCGGCCTCGCCCCCGCCGCCGCCGGCCCCGCCCCTGCCGCTGGGACGCGCCGCCACCAGGTGCGCCCGGGTTTCTCGGGCAGCGCGGCGCCGTGCGTCTCGCGTCGGTTTCCAAGGTGAAGGAGGAGGAGCCTCTGAGGGAAAGTTTCCACCGAAACTTGAGCCGGGCGCCGTGGAGCACTCGCGCCCTTGGGGTTAGTGTTTGGCCGGAGCTACACTCTTGACTCACGCACGCACACCGCCGTACCCAGCACTACTATTCACGGTCCCGCCAAACGCTCGTCTCTCGGGTCCTGCCTAGTGGAGGGAGTCGGACGACGCCGCACGTCACGGGCGTTTCCGATTTCTCGTTTCCCAAAGGTTTCAGGGCGGCCGCCGGCCCCGCTCCGCTTTCCTTTGCTGACCCCACACAGTTTAATCCTGTTCCTTGTCCTATAGGACAAATGATATAAAGGACCCCAAACTTCCTTGAGGTGTGAATTTTAAAATGCTGATACCGTCCCGAGAGAGCAGAGTCAAGTGAAGCAAACGTTCGCCTGTTACTCTCCTGTCAGACCCCCCCTGCAGTGGGCAGGGGAAATGTGGCCTTGGCCGACGTTAATAAAGTGCCAGGGTGGAGGGAGGAAGCCTGCCGATTTGTTCTGTTTTCCTTTTTAAGGGTAACCTTAGCGTTAGTGGAGGCGTTTGTGGGGTTAGGGAGTATGTGGTATGTGTGTGTGTCACAAGTTCACTGGAAACTCCCCCACCCCACCCCTTGCCAAGAAATGAAGGCTCTAATTTGGACCGTTCTACAACAAAGGTGAAACTTCCCCAAGTCAAGATGACAGAGCAGGTGCAACATCCATTTCCCCACTACCACGCTTGAGATGGTGGCTTTGGGCACTGCCCGGTGCCTCGACATCCTTCCTAGAGCCCAGCCTTCCCACCCGGGGCTGACCCTGCGTGGCCGGCTGCCTTTGCATCAGAAACCGCGGCTGTGCCATTGCCAAGCTGGGTAGCGCCATTGCCAAGCTGGGTAGCGCCGCCTCGCTTCCCCATTCCTCCGTCTCCCACGCCCCTTGCATGCTTGGGCCGCGAAGTGAAGATACTGCTTTCTGGACTTTAAATCCCAGAGGAGGAATGAGAAACTCTTGGTTGGTAGCTCTCTTGGCACGTTCATAGCCCTGTGGTTGGAGTGGCTGAAACCTGCGGTGAGCCAGCTGTGGCCACACCAGCTTGCAAAGGCGGATGTGGCCATTTTCCACCGCAGCAGCATCCTGCTGGCGCCTCATCGGATTCTCCTTTGGAGGAAGTATCTTCTTCCCTTCGTTTTCAATGAATGGCATCCAGAGATAAACAAAATCAGGTTTATTTAGTTTCAAGTTCTGTCTTGCAACTGTGGTAAATGGAGGATGCAAACTTCACACTTTCTTCTCTAGCTGTCTACCACCACTGCTGCGCTTGTGGATGACAGCAGGAACACCGGTTGTACTTGCCATAAGTATCTCTCCAGATTCACCAGCCTTTCACCTGTGACAGGCACTTCACTAGCCTTTAACCTGTGACAAGCGCAGTCAAGAAGAACAAGGAAGAGCAACGAAGATAAGGAAGAACAAGCAAGATAGAGATCAGAATAGAAAGCTGTGGAGTTCTGCACAACAGGTCCCCTTGGCCTGCTCTAACAATTGGAATGTGGAGGAAGCATTCATTTACTCAACAAATATATACTGAGTGTCTTTTGCGTGCGAGGCACCCTTCTAGGGGTTGAGGACACAGCAGAGAGCACAAACAAAAATTCCAGCCCTCGGCTGGTATGAAGGTAGTGAGTTATCTCAATTGATTGTTCACAGTCAGTTACAGATCGAACTCCTTGTTCTGCTCTTTCCCCCCTTCTCACTACTGTACTTGACTAGTCAAAAAAAAAAAAAAATCCAGCCCTCATGGAGCTTACCTCTTTCAGGTGGGAAAGACAGATGGTAAATACTTAAGGACACTGTGTGGACTGCTGTATGATTAGAAATGCTATGGAGAGGCCAGGAGTGGTGACTCATGCCTGTAATCCCAGCAGTTTGGGAGACCAAACCAGGAGGATCGCTTGAGGCCAGAAGTTGGAGACCCAGCCTGGACAATATAGCAAGACCTCCATCTACAAAAAATTTAAAAATTAGCTAGGCATGGTGGCATGTGTCTGTAGTCCTAGCTCTCCAGGAGGCTGAGACAGGAGGATCACTTGAACCCGCTACACACCAGCCTGGGCGACAGAGTGAGACCCTGTCTTGAAAGAAATAAATGCTGTGGATAAAAATTAAGCAGAGAGGGTACATAAAAAGTATGAGGGGTGCTATGTTAAGTGGGAGTGATCAAGGAAATCTTCTGGAGGAGGTAACATTTGAGGAAAGACTTGCGGGAGGTTAGGAATATCTGAGCAGACAACTTCCCAGGCAGAAAGCATAGCAAATGCAAAGGCCCTGAGGCAGGAGTGTGCCTTCGTGTACTAGGAACAATCCAGAGGCCACCATGAAAGAATGGAGAAGATGAAATCAGAGAAGTGAAAGGTGGGGGTGATGTAGATCAGGTAAGGCTTTTAATCTGAGTGAGTTGGTTGGAACCATTGGAGGATTATGTGTAGAAAAGTGACATTTTCTGACATTGTAATTGGATCACTTTGACTGCTAGGTTGAGAATAAACAGTAGAGTATAAGGGTGAAAGCACAGAGACTGGTTAAGAGGCTACTAAAATAATCTAGGGGCAAGAAGATAGAGAAGTGGACCAGAGAGATGTTGGAGATGATAAACTGACAGGGTTTCCTCAACATGGACGTAGGATATGAAGGAAAGGAGATGAGGAGGACTCTGAGGCTTTTTGCCTGGGCAGCCGTAAGGATGGAGCTGCCATAACAACATTGGAGAAGACTTCAAAAGGAGCAGGTTAGCGTAAAATCAAAGTGGGAAAGAAAGGAGGACACATAATTTGAATGATCTTCAATTTCTTCAACTTATAAAATGGAGAAAATACTACCTATTTCATTAAGGTCAGTTTATGATGACATGAATTAGAATAGTGAAGTGTCTAACACAATGCCTAATACATAATAGGCACTTAAGAATGTTCCCTCTCTACAAATATGATTTTCATTCATATTCATTATGCCCTGTGGGAGAGAAACCGAGTCATTGTTTTAGAGGAAATAAATCTTACTAAAAGTAAAGAAGCTGTCTCCTTCTCCCACTCTTGCCATGTGACACTGCTCTCTTTGTCTTCCACCATGAAGGCAGGCATGATAGCTCAAACAGAAGCTTCCTGAGGCCCTCACCCAGAAGCAGACGCTGGAGCCGTGCTTGTACAGCTTGCAGAACTGTGAGCCAATTAAACCTCTTTTCTTTATAAATTAAATAAATAAATAAAAATAAAGGATAACCAGACATGGTGGCACAGGCCTATAGTCCCAACTGCTTAAGAGGCCAAGTCAGAAGGATCAGTTGAGCCCAGGAGGTCAAGGTTGCAGTGAGCTTTAAGTGCCACTGCACTCCAGCCTGGGCAACAGAGTAAGACCCCATCTCTCCCCCAAAAAAAGTTGAAAAATATCTATTACATGGAAATATATTTATAATATATTATTGTATAAAGTAAGCCTACTACAAAAATAAATGTGTAAAGTAAGATTCTCTTTACAAACATTAATAATGATTATCTTGGCCAGGCACAGTAGCTCACGCCTGTAATCCCAGCAATTGGGGAGGCTGAGGCAGGTTGATCACCTGAGGGCAGGAGTTCCAGACCAGCCTGACCAACATGGTGAAACCTCATCTCTACTAAAAATATAAAAATCAGTTGGGCAAGGTGGCAGGTGCCTGTAATCTCAGCTACTCGGGAGGCTGAGGCAGGAGAATTGCTTGAGCCCGGGAGGCAGAGGTTGCAGTGAGCCGAGATCATGCCATTGCACTCCAGCCTTGGCAACAAGATGGAAACTCCATCTCAAAAATAATAATTATTATTATTATCTCAATACTAGCATGACAGTTTATTTTTTTTCTCTGTGCTTTTCTCTACTTCCAAGTTTTCTGCCATAGGAGGGTATAACTTTCTCTTAGGAGTGGAATTACTGGATGATAGGCTATATATATAATGAGATTTAGTTGATACTTCCAAACAGTTTTCTAAAGTGGTTATACCAATTTATGCTCCCACTGACAACATATAGAAATTCTGATTTGGAGCAATGCATTTTTAACTGTATACATCCAGTAAACAGCAATTTATTTGAAACTACTGCTTTAGAAGTTACAATAATTAATTAGGGAAAAGTTAAAAATAAGTATATTGATTATAAATGGATATATTAGTAACATAATATCCTTCTCTAAGTTGTGTTGTTTTTATTCATTTATTTTCATTTTATTCTTTTTTTTTTTTTTTTTTTTTTGAGACTGAGTTTCGCTGTTTCGCCTAGGCTGGAGTGCAGTGGCATGACCTGGGCTCACTGCAGCCTTGACTACCTTCCAGTTTCAAGCAATTCTCTTGCCTCAGCCTCCCAAGTAGCTGAGATTACAGGTGCCCGCCAACACATAGGCTAATTTTTGTATTTTTAGTAGAGACAGGATTTTGCCATGTTGGCCAGGTGGGTCTCTAACTCCTGACGTCTTGATCCGCCTGCCCCAGCCTCCCAAAGTGCTGGGATTACAGACATGAGCCACCATGCCTGGCCCAATTATATTAATTTTTTATACTCTTCAGTTGTGTTATTATAGTGCTTTAAAGCATTGAATTATATTTCTTTATTGCAGAACCCAGACAAGATTCTTCCCTCTTTTTCTTACCACTTTTATTCCCACTTTAAAATGTAATTATATTTGAAATTAGATATTTCTCAAATTATTAAACATGTTAAATACTAGATATTCAGGATTATATGGACAAAGGAGAGAAGTCTTTCATCATTCACACATACACACATACATAAACAAACTCTTCTTTCACAGAGCTCATAGGACTATAGATCTTAACACTCCTATGAGGAAGTGGACAAAGTACATCATCTGTGTTTAAGAAAAGCAGAAGCTGAAATGCAACATAGGGAAGTTGTCCCAGATACCTTGGAATTAAAACTAAAAAGTTCACAAAGACATTATCATTTACAGTCAGATTAAATCTGAATTTAAATTATCTTCTGTAGTTGCCTGTCTTTAAAAAAAAGAGCTCAAAAATGAACAATGTGTATTGTTATAATAGTCATCATCCTGTCAAGAAATTATTTTTTCTAACAAGTAAAATTAATAAAAATCTGTTAACAGAGAGGGTAGTGGCAGAGATTCCTACATTAGTATCCAGTGCTCAGTCTAGTGGAGTTGGCAGTATAGGCTGCACGTTTTTGCCAAATAGCGATAATAGAGGCATGTCCACTGGAGTAGATCTGCAATATGATTTGGGTGTTATTCCTAGTTATATAGCCTTCAAGTTTACATAACTTCTGTGGACAACTTTATAGACTCAATAAGCTACTTAATATTATAAGAAGTTATTTTCTTTTAAACTAGCTGCATATGTTTTCTGCAGTTTGTAGCAGAACTCTGACAGAGCTATATGTTACATTTATTTATTTATTTTTGTCTGTGTTCGATGGCAAAGATGTCAAGTACTAATTTGCAAGATAGTGGTCATAGTGGGTGTATTAGTCTGTTCTCACACTGTTACAAAGATACTACCTGAGACTGGGCGATTTATTAAGGAAAGAGATTTAATAGACTTACAGTTCCACATGGCTTTGTAAGCCTCAGGAAACTTAACAATCATGGTAGAAGGCGAAGGAGAAGCAAGCACTTTCTTCACAAGGCAGCAGGAGAATGAGAGTGTGAGGGGGAAGCTGTCAAACACTTTTAAACCATCAGATAATGTGAGAACTCACTCACTGCCAGGAAAACAGCATGGGAGAAACTGCCCCCATGATCTAGTAACCTCCCACCAGGTCCCTCCCTTGATACATGGGGATTACAATTTGAGATGATTTGGGTGGCAACACAGAGCCAAACCATATCAGTGGGGATCATTCTGTTGTTATCAAACCTAAAGGGAATAGAAGGCAGACACTACTAGTTGCCTATCCAATTTCAAGTCTCTCTTTTAAAATCTTTCTACCAGAGCCCCTCCCCTTTTTTTATGGCAGCAAAATGCAACCACCTTTGCAACTACAGGTAGTTATATGACACAGTCCAAGCCAATGGAATGTAAGAAGATGTTCTTGTGTGTACTTTCAGAAAGCTCAGCTGGCTTGGTTCCATGAATCTTTGCCTTTCTTTCCACCCACTTCTTCCTGCCTGGACATTAGTTACCTGGAGAGGCAGAAGCCATCTTGAGATGATGAAAACAAAAGTTAAATGTATAGGGTGATTGTACAGAAAGCCAGAAGGGGCACCCAGAACACTAAGCTTTGTGGACTCGTGTACCATAGCCATACTGCCCACCTCTGAACTTCCTGCTATGAGATAAAAAAACAATCCTTATGTGTTTATACTACTGTTACTTCAGTTTCTTTTAAATATAGCAAACACATTCCAAATAATGCAGCATCTAAAGTTTTTGGTTTTGTTTTTTAATTTTCTTTTTAGGAACAGGTCCTGGCTGTGTTGCCCAGGCTACAGTGTAGTGGCTATTCTTAGGTGTGATCATAGCTCACTACAGCCTCTAACTGGCCTCAAGCAATCCTCCCACCTCAGCTTCCAGGGTAGCTGGGGTTACAGGAGAACATCACACTAAAGTTTCTGTTAAATACAATGTTTGCTGTAGATTTTTGGTTGATGTCCTCTGTTAGGTTGAAAAAACTTCCTTTATTTTCTTGTGAAATTCTAAGATATTTTTAAATTATTAACTGGTATTGAACTTTATAAAATGATTTTTCTGTGTCTGAGATGATGTTGTTATTTTCCCTTGATGTGATGATTTTTATTATAGATCTTCTGTTGTTGAACCAAATTTACATTATTCATATTAACCCTATTTGATTGTAATATATTTTTAGTAGGGTATTGGACTCTGTTAGCTAATATTTTATTTAGCATAATTTTGCATCTATGTTCATAAATAAAATAGGCCTTTTTTTCTTTATGTGACTAGGTATCAACATTGTATTGGCCTTATAAATTAGGTTGAACACTTTGCCTATATTTTCTATTTTTCTAGAGCAACTTGTATCATGGGAATGATCAAGCAATAAGATGCAGGGAACACTCCAGGTACTACATACCCAAAGTTGAATACATTATTCTTCTAACTTTTTGAAACTTTTAATACACATAAAGATAAGTGTGCACATTATAAGTGTATATAGCTCAGTTTATTTCCACAAACTGAATAGACATATGTAATCAGCACCAAGATCAGGAAACAGAATCTGGAAGCTTTCTTGTGCCCCTTCCAACCACTATTTCCCCTCAAGGTTAATCCTGACTTAACTGCATAGATTTGTTTTGTCTATTTTTGTATGTTATATAACTAGAATAATAGAATAGATATTCTTGTGTTTGTCTCTCATTCTTATTTGTAAGATTCATCCATATTGTTGATGTGCTTATGGGTAGTTTATTATTTGCTGTATATAATATTTCACTGGGTAAATATTCTATGAATTAGCTATCCATTCTACTGCTTATAAGTGTACAGCTCAACTTATTTCCACAAGTGGAATAGACCTATGTAATTGATGGTTGTTTGGCGACACAGAGAAGGGTTTTTTAAAAATCTTTTTAAATGCATGATAGAAAAGTAGGAGAATTATTTAAGTACTAAAAAACAATAAGAAGGGGGAAATTGAAATGGTTGTAGTTACTTTGGAAAACAGTCCGATAGTTCCTGAAATGATTAAACATAGAGTTACCATATGACCCAGCAATTGCACTCATAGACATATATGCAAGACAAAACATATGTCCGCACAAAAACTTGTACATAAATATTCCTGGCAACATTAGCCATAATGTCTAAAGGGTGAAAATAATCCAGATGTCCATCAACTGATGAATGATTAAACAAAACATGGTATATCCATATAATGGAATCTTATTTGGCCATAAAAGGAATGAAGTGGTCAAGTGCAGTGGCTCACACCTGTAATTCTAATACTTTGGGAGGCCAAAGCAGGTGGATCACTTGAAGTCAGGAGTTCGAAACCAGCCTAGCCAATATGGTGAAATACCATCTCTACTAAAAATAGAAAAAATTAGCCAGGCGTGGTGGTGGGTGCCTGGAATCCCAGCTACTTGGGAGGCTGAGGCAGGAGAAATCCTTGAACCTGACAGGCAAAGGTTGCAGTGAACCGAGATTGTGCCACTATACTCCAGCCTGGGTGACAGAGCGAGACTCCATCTCAAAAAAAAAAAAAAAGGAACCAAGTATTGATATGATATACAATACAATATGGATGAAGCTTGAAAATATTCTGTTACATAAAAGAAGCCAGATACAAAATATAATATTGTATGGTTCCATTTATATGAAATGTCCAGAATCAAAATAGACAAATTCATATAGGCTTGGGGAGTTAGAGTTAGAGAGGGGAATGGGGCATGACTGCTAATGGATACAGTGTTTCTTTCAGGTGTCATAAAAATGCTCTGGAATTAGATAGTAATGATTGTTCTACATGTAAATATACTAAAACCACTCAATGCATACTTTTAAAAAGATGACTTTTACAGTAAATGAAATATCTGTCCATTAAAAAAAAAAAATAGGAAAGTAGAATAAAAGAGCAGCACAGCTGGCACTTGTCTGGAAATTATCCACTGATCCCTAGTGGCCTACAGCCTGGGTTACAATGGGTTATAAATGAAGGGACAGGAGATAAACCTTTAGAGGAAGACACTAGGAGAAGGTGGGTAGCAGTGGAATCCACAGAGGAAGACATTGAAGATATGTGCCTTTTTGAGTCTTGGCCCTGGGTAGAATGATTTAAAAAATGCTTCCCCTGAAAATCACTAACTCCACACCTAATTTGGAGCCAAAGTTAATATCTATGTGGTCCAAAAATACTCCAAATCAAAAGTTTAGATTAGATGGGTCCTGAATTGGTTGTACCTTTAGATGCCCAGCCAGCACAAACACAAATCCTGTTGAGAAATGCATTTTAAATCCAGGCTTCAAAGTAACTGCCGCAGATAAATATGCAGCGAAATTGAATATTATAATTTCTCTTTGGATTTCAGTTTCATCCTGGGTGTTTTGGAAAGTTTTCATTGACAGAGCTGTTTAAATCTACCTTTTTGTTATTAATTACTTATTCTAGTGTTTTGTTGTCAGAGAACACACTCTGTGTGATGCTAATTATTTGGAGTTTATAGCGGCTTCTTTTGTGACCTAGTGCATAATCAATTAATATAAATGTTCCATGGGTGCTTTCAAAATGTCAATTTTTTTAAAAATATCTATTTTTAAAGCACCCATGGAGCATTTATATTAATTGATTTTGCATTTATATTTATTGATTACAGGGAAATTACACCTGTAATCTCAGCACTTTGGGAAGCCAAGGCAGTTGGATCACTTGAACCCAGGAGTTTAAGACCAGCCTAGACAACATGGCAAAACCCCATTTCTACAAAAAAAAAAATTATCTGGGCATGGTGGTACACACCTGTAGGCCTTGCTACTCAGGAGATTGAGGTGGAAGGATTGCTTGAGCCCAGGAAGTAGACGCTGCACACTGTGACTGTGCCACTGCACTCCAGCTTGGGTGACAGAGAAAGAAACTGTCTTTTTTTTTTTAAAGAATATTTGCTTTTTGGGCATGCAAAGTTAGACACATAGAACAGTGGAAGATAAAATGCACTAATCTTGTAAGCTTATTTTTTAATCTGCCTTATCAAAAATTTCTTAAGGTGTCTTGTAAGATATTACCCTGTATTATTATTGATTTTAGACCAGTAGTCTACTGGTCCTTGCTCCCTGTACTTTGAATGTATATTTGATATAATTTGGATGTTTGTTCCCTCCAAATCTCATGTTGAAAGGTAATCCCCAATGTTGGAGGTGGAGCCTGGTGGGAGGTGTTTGGGTTACAGGGGTAAATCTCTCATTAAGTTCTCACACTCTGAGTTCACATGAGATCTGATTGTTTAAAAGAGCCTGGCACTTCCTCCCTCTCTCACTTGCTCCTTCTCTCACCATGTAACACGCTGGTTCCTCTTCACCTTCTGCATAATTCTAAACTTCCTGAGGCCTTCACCAAAAACAAATGCTAGCACTATGCTTCATGTACAGGCTGAAGAAACATAAGCCAAAGAAACCTCCTTTCTTTATAAATTACCCAGCCTTGGTTATTTCTTTATAGCAACATAATCGGACTAATACAATATTGTTTAGTGCATATTTCTTCCGTCATTAGTGGCACATATGTTTGTGACATATTTTCTTGACCTATTTTTTTACCAATATGCAGTAACCCACTTTATTCTTTGTATTAGTGCTCTTCGTGAAAACAGAACCAATTAGATGTGCATATACCTAGAAGAGATTTATTATAAGGAATTGGCTCATGTGATTATGGAGACTGTCAAGTCCAAATCTACTGTATAGGCTAGAAGTCTACAGCTAGGGGAGCAGATAAAGTCCAGCAGGCAGAGAATTTCCTCTCTTGGAAAGGCTGGTCTTTTTTTCCATTCAGGCTTGCAACTGATTAGATGAGGTTCACCCACATTATGGAGTCAATCTGCCCACCCAAAGTTTACTGATTTAAATGTTCATCTCATCCAAAACACCATCCAAGTTGAAACATAAAATTAACTATCACATCCCTTGTAACTACTTTTTGCCTTAAATTCAAACTATGTATTATTACTCCAGTTATCTTCTGGTTCATATTTTGCTTGTTTGCATTTTCTATACTTATTTTTTGTCTTTCTTGAACTGTTTATGTCTATACTCTGTAAATGACATACACTACATCTAATTTTAAAAATACATTATGAGATTCTCAGGTTATGATTTAGAAATTTAATCTACTCATATAATTTTTGATATATTGGCACTCTATTTGCCATCTTTTTCAATATTTATTTTTGCCATACTTTCTTTTTTTGCCTACATTTGATAGATCAGATTTTCTTCTGCTTGTTTAAAATTTGTGAATTTTGTTTTTATTCTTCAGGTAGTAATCCCTAACTTTTTTTTTTTTTTTTTTTGAGACAAGGTCTCACTCACTGTGTCACCCAGGCTAGAATGCAGTGGCATGATCATGGCTCACTACAGCCTCAAACTCCCAGGCTTAAGCAATTCTCCCACTTCAGCCTCCTGAGTAGCCAGGACTACAGGCATGTGCCACCACACCCGGCTAAAATTTTTTAGAGTTTTTTGTAGAGATGGATCAGTAGCCCAGGCTGGTCTCAAACTCCTAGGCTCATGTGAACCTCTCACCTCAGCCTCCCAAAGTGCAGCTCTGGGATTACAGGTGTGAACCACCACATCTAGCCTTAACTTACTGAGGACCATATTTACACATATTTCTCTTTATCAGTGGCTAAAGTTTAGCAACTCTTACCTCTCTCTAGATTCTCCATTCATACCTCATCTTCCACCATCAGTGGGGTTTTTTTCAATTTTATTTTTTATTTTTTAGTGTTATGTAATAATTGTACATATTTGTGGGATACACGTGATGTTCTGATATATGCATACAATGTGTAATGATCAAATCAGAGTAATTAGGCTATCCATCACCTCAAATATTTATCATTTCTTTGTGTTGAGAACATTTCAGATCTTCTAGCTATTTTGAAATATATAATAAATTATTGTTAGCTATAGTTACCATACTATGATATTGAACACTAGAACTTATTCCTTACATCTAACTATATTTTTATGCCCATTAACTAATCTCTCTTCATCCCCCATGCCCCATTCCCCTCATAGCCACTGGTAGTGATCATTCTACTCTCTACCTTCATGGGATCAACATTGTTAGCTCCCACATATAAGTGAGAACATGCAGTATTTCTTTTTGTGCCTGGCTTATTTCACTTAATGTAATGTCCTCTGGTTCTATCCATGTTGCAGAAAATCACAGAATTTATTCTTTTTTATTGTTGAATTTTATTTTTTTATTGCTATAGTCATATTCTATTGTGTATTAAACCACATTTTCCTTATTTATTCAACTATTGGTAGCTGCTTAGGTTGCTTCCATGTCTTGGCTATTGTCAATAGTGCTGCAGTAAACATGGAGTGCAGATATCTCTTTGATATATTGATTTTCTTTCTTTGGAATATATACCCAGCAGTGGGATTCCTGGGGCATAAGGTAGGCCTATTTTTAGTTTTTTAGGTACCTCCATACTGTTTTCCACAGTGGCCATACTAGTTTACATTCCCAACAATGTACTAGTGTTTCCCTTTCTCCACAACCTCATCAGTTTTTTGTTTTGTGTTTTTTGTTTTTTTTGAGGCAGAGTCTTACTCTGTCACCCAGACTGGAAGTACAGTGGCACAATCTCAGCCCACTGCAACCTCTGCCTTCTGGGTTCAAGCCATTCTTGTGCCTCAGCCTCCTGAGTAGCTGGGATTACAGGCACGTACCACCACACCTAGCTAATTTTTGTAATTT
Organism: Aotus nancymaae; assembly: GCF_030222135.1. Lineage (NCBI taxonomy): Eukaryota > Metazoa > Chordata > Mammalia > Primates > Aotidae > Aotus > Aotus nancymaae. The sequence continues at coordinate 16,162,617 of NW_026988447.1, forward strand.
TACTAGAAACGGAGTTTCACCTTATTAGCCAGTCTGGTCTCAAACTCCTGAACTCAAGGGATCTGCCTGCCTCGGCCTCCCAAAGTCCTGGGATTATAGGCATAAGCCACCGAGCTCAGCAGTGTTTGTTTTTTCAATATATGTAATTTCAATTTTTATTCAGGATTAAATTAGATTTAGATTCAGGGGGCACATGTGCAGGTTTGTTACTTGGGTATATTGTGTGATGTTGAGGTTTGGGGTATGAATGATCCCATCACTCAGGGAGTGAGCATGGTAACCAATAGTGTTTGAACCCTTTCCACTCCTTCCTCTAGTAGTCTCTGGTGTCTATTGTTGCCATCTTTATGTCCATGAATACTCAATGTTTTGCTCCAACTTACAAGTGAGAACATGCTGTGTTTAGTTTTCTGTTCCTGCATTAATTTGCTTAGGATAATGCCCTCTGGCTCCATCCATGTTGCCACAAAGGGCATAATTTTGTTCTTGTTTGACTGCATAGTATTTCATGGAGTATATGTGCCACATTTCCTTTTATCCAATCTACCACTGATGGGCACCATGGTTGATTCCATGTCTTTGAATAGTGCTGCAGTGAACATATGAGTGCATGTGTCCTTTTGGAAGAATGATTTACTTTCTTTTGGATATGTACCCAGTAATGAGATTGCTGGATCAAATGGTAGTTCTATTTTAAGTTCTTTGAGGACTCTCCAAACTGCTTTCCACAGTGACTGAACTAATTTATATTCCCACCAACAGTATATAAGCCTTCCCTTTTCTCCACAGCCTTGCCAATATTTGTTGTTTTTTGACTTTTTAATAATTGCCAGTGTGACTGGTGTGAGATGGTATCTCATTGTGGTTTTTGATTTTCATTTCTCTTATGATTAGTTGCTTTGAGTATTTTTTCATGTTTATTGGCCACTTTTATGTCTTCTTTTGAGAAGTGTCTGTTCATGTCTTTTGCCCACTTTTCAATGGGGTTGTTTCTTGCTTGTTGAATTATTTAAGTTCCTTATAGATTCTAGATATTAGACCTTTGTCAGATGTATGTTTGTGAATATTTTTCTCATTCTGGAGGTTGTTTACTGTATTGATAATTTCTTTTGCTGAACAAAAGCTTTTTAGTTTAACTAGTTCTCATTTGTCAATTTTTACTTTTGTTGCAATTGCTTTTGGGGACTTAGTCATAAATTCTTTCCCAAGGTTGCTGTCCAGAATGGTGTTTCCTAGGTTTTCTTCTAGAATTCTTACAGTTTGACATCTTACATTTAAATCTTTAATACATCTTGAGTTAATTTTTGTATATGGTGAAAGTTAGGGGTCCAGTTTCATTCTTCTGCACTTGACTAGCCACCTAACCCAGCACCATTTATTGAATAGAAAGCCTTTTCTCCATTGGTTTTTTTTTTTCCCTTTGAGACAGGGTCTCACTCTGTCACCCAGGTGGGAGTACAGTGGCATGATCACAGCATACTCCAGCCTCAGCCTTCTAGGCTCAAGCAATCTATCAACCTCAACCTCTCATGTAGCTGGGACTATAGGCAAGTGCCACTAAACCTGGCTTTTTTTTTCCAGGCTGGTCTTGAACTCCTGGTGCCCTGGTGTCAAGCCATCCTCCTGCCTCAGTCTCCCAAAGTACTGAGATTACAAGTAAGAGTCACCACACCTGTCCCCTATTACTTACTTCTGTCAACATTGCTGAAGACCAGAAGGCTGTAGGTGTGCAGCTTGATTTCTGGGTTCTCTGTTCCATTCTATTGGCCTATATGTCTGCTTTTCTGCCAGTACCATGCTGTTTAGGTTACTGTAGCCTTATAGTATAGTTTGAAGTCGGGTAATGTGATGCCTCCAACTTTGTTATTTTTACTTAGGATTGCTTTGCTATTCAGCTCTTTTTTTTGTTCCATATGAATTATAGAATAGTTTTTCCTAGTTCTATGAAAAATGACATTCATAGTTTGGTTGGTATCATGTTGAATCTGTAGACTGCTTTGGGCAGCATGGCCATTTTAATGATGTTGATTCTTCCAATCCATGAGCATGATATGTTTTCTCCATTTGCTTGTGTCATCTATGATTTCTTTTAACAGTGTTTTGTACTTCTCCTTATAGAGATCTTTCACCTCCTTGGTTCATTGTATTCCTAAGTATTTTATTTTTTGTGTGGCTATTGTAAACAGGATTGCATTCTTGATTTGGCTCTCAGCTTGAACATTTTTGGTGTATGGAAATGCTACTGATTGATTTTGTGTCCTGAAACTCTACTGAAGTCATTTTTTTTTAATCAGTTCCAGGAGACTTTTGGTGGAGTCTTTAGGATTTTCTAGGTAGAGAATCATATCATCAGTGAAGACAAATAGTTTGATTTCTTCTTGTTGTATTTGAATGCTTTTTCTTTCTTTCTCTTGGCTAGTTGCTCTGAGTAGAACTTCCAGTACTATGTTGAATAGGAGTGGTGAGAATGGGCAACTTTGTCCTGCTTCAAATCTCAAGGGGAATGCTTCCAGCTTTTGCCCATTTGATATGATGTGGGCTGTGTGTTTGTCATATTATTTTGAGGTCTGTTTCTTTGATTCCTTATTTGTTGAGGGTTTTTATCATGAAGAGATGTTGGATTTTATCATAGGCTTTTTCCCACATCTATTAAGATGATCACATGGTTTTTGTTTTTAATTCCTTTTTATGTGGTGAATCACACTTACGGATTTGCCTATGTTGAACCAATCTTGCATCCCAGGAATGAAGCCTACTTGATCATAGTGAATTAACTTTTTCATATGCTGCTGAATTTGGTTTGTTGGATTTGGTTGAACATTTTTGTGTCTATGTTCATTAGGAATATTGGCATGTAGTTTTTTTTCATTGTGTGTGTCTTTTTGATAATAGTTATTTTAACTGGGGTGAGATAATATGTCATTGTGGTTTTGATTTGCATTTCCCTGATCATTAGTGATGTTGAGGATTTTTTTAATATACCTGTTGGCCATTTTATGTCCTCTCTTGTAAAAATGTCTATTCAGATAATTTGCTTATTTTATTAAAATCAGAATATTACTATTTGTTATTGAGTTGAATTTCTTATATATTCTGGTTATTAATCCCCTGTCAGATAAATAGTTTATAAATACTTTCTCTTATTCTGCAGATTGTCTCTTTACTCTGTTGATTATTTCCTTTGTTGTGCAGAAGGTTTTTAGCTTGATATAATCTTATTTGTCTAGTTTTGCTTTTGTTGCCTATATTTTTGATATCTTACTCAAACAATCTTTGTGCAGACCAATATCCTGAAGGATTTCTCCAATGTTTTCTTCTAGTGGTTTCATAGTTTCAGGCCTTACATTTAAGTCTTTAATACATCTTTACTTGATTTTGTATATGGTAAAAGATAGGGGTCAGTTTTTCAAGCACCAAATTTACTGAAGAGAATATCCTTTCTTCAACGTGTATTTTTGGCATCTTTCTCAAAAATGAGTTGTCTATAAATTCATGAATTTATTTCTGAGTTCTCTATTCTGTTCCATTGGTCTATGCGTCTGTTTTTATGCAAGTACCATGCTGTTTTGGTGTCTATATTTTGTACTGTATTTTGTAGTTTGGTTGTTTTATGCCTCTGACTTTGTTGTTTTTCGCTCAGGAATGTTTTGGATATTCGGGGTCTTTTGTGCTTCTATACAAATTTTAGAATTGCCTTTTCTATTTCTGTGAAAAATGTCATTGGTATTTTGCTACGGATTTCATTGGATCTGTAGGTTGCTTTTGGTACTGTGGATGTTTTAGCAATATTAGTACTTTCAATCCATGAGCATTAGATATCTTTCCTTTGTGTGTGTGTGTGTGTGTGTGTGCGCGTGCGTGTGTGTGTGTGTGTGTGTCCTCTTTAATGTCTTTCATCAGTGTTTTATAGTTTGCTTTGTAGAGATCTTTCACTTTTTGGTTAAATTTCTTCCTAGGTATTTTTTTGTAGCAATTATAAATAGGATTGCTTTTTTGATTTCTTTTTTAGAGTTCATTGTTGATGTACATAAATGCTACTGATTTTTGTTGATTTTGTATCCTGCATCTTTACTGAATTCATTTATCAGTTAATTCTAATAACTGATATAATAGTCCTTTCTGGCATCTCCAGAAATTTTTGTGCATGAGCAGGAGCCAGAGCCATGCTTATTTCACCGTCTTACTTGAAACCAGAAGTCTCTGGTGTAATGCATGAAACAGTCATGCAAAGACATTTAATTTATTCAAAGACATTTAATTTATTCAAAGACATAATTATGAATACATGCCTTAAGAATAAGCGATACATCATATATTTATGTGTGATGTATATATATAGTATATATACATATATATACACACACCCCTTTATTTTCTTTTTCTTTCCTTTTTTTTTTTTAGATGGGATCTCACTCTGTCACCCAGGCTGGAGTACAGTGGTGTGATCTCGGCTTACTGCAACCTCCACCTCCCGGACTCAAGCAGTTCTCCCACCTTGGCCCCCCTAATAGCTGGGACCCCAGGTGTGTGCCACCACATCCAGCTAATTGTTTGTATTTTTGGTAGAGATGGGGTTTCACCATGTTGCCAAGGCTGGCCTCGAAATCCTGAGCTCAAGCAATCCACCTGCCTTGGCTCTTAAAATGCTGGGATTACAGGCATGAGCCATTGTGCCCAGCCATTTATTTATTTATTTTCTTCCTTCCTTTCTTCTTTCCTCCCTTTCTTTTCTAAACATTGCATTAGGCCTTAAGAGAGCTGTAAAAATGAATACAATATTATCTTTACAATCATAATCCAGTAAGGAAAAGAAACTGTGTAATCACTATAAACAAGTAATACTATGAATTAGAGTTATAAGGAATTTTTAAAAGGGGAGCAATTTATCTGGGGTTAAGTCTGGGGTTAAGAAGGCCTAATAGAATAGTATTTGACCAAAATCTGATGGACTTTATAGATTTTCAGCAGGTCAAGATTGGAAAAGAAGGTATTTCCTGTTTAAAAGAAATATCAACAGTGACATGAAGCTAAAAGGCATATTCAGGGAATGGGAAATAGAGTCCAATTGGAGTGGTTTTTATGTTTAATTCACAGAGTACCTTATTATTTTATGGTCACAGTTCTCACATGATAACCACAAAGCCCTATGACCTCTTTCTCATTGAAACATCAGTGAATATTTGGTTCATTATCCCAGATATCTTTAAGATCCTTTATCCAGCTGGCTGGCAGGATATGATCTCTGTTGAAAATAGAAAAATCCAAATACCCTAAAATGGATATTTAGAAGTTCCCTTTCTCTAATCATCTGATTATTATTATAGAAAAAGTTAGTTCTACCCAATTTTCTCTTTAGAAAGCTAAGCAGATAAGTAGACTGTTTCCAGTGCCTTGCACATTTCTTGGTGATTGGGCAATAATTGAGGTTAACTAAATTATCTTTCTAAGCTTTTAATATAAACCTATTTTCCTAAAGCCACAAGACAAATTCTTTCCCCCTCCTTTAAAAAAGATGGATGTTATATTTGCTTTTCCCTAGAAATGTCTTTTTCCTATGTTATTGGTGCTATTGGTGGATCTGCTGTCATGTAGTCCCATTTCTTAAAAGTTCCTTGCTCTTCGCCTTTCCTGATATGGTCCAGTTTTTTTGTTTGTTTGTTTTTGTTTTTTTGGTTTTTTTGTTTTTTGTTTTTTAGCAGGGGCCAACCCTCACCTAGCCACTCAGGCAGGAGGGAGGGCATGCCCCAGTTTTTACTTTAACATATTATTTAAGTTTTCATGACATCTGGGGGTATTTTTTTTTCTTTTCATGGAAGGCACCTACTCTAACCAATCAGTGATCAACTTTTTCTTAAAAATAGTCTTGAAAAACTCTAGCATTTCCCAAATTATCTACTCTTCCTTTTGTTATTTGTTGTGTAGTCTAAAGCAGTGGTCCCCAACCCATGGGCCACGGACTGGTATTGGTGGCATTAGATTCTCATAGGAGTGCTAACCCTGTTGTGAACTGTACATGCAAAGGATCCAGGTTGCACACTCCTTATGAGAATCTAATGCCTGATGATCTGAGGTGGAGCTGAGCCAGTGATGCTAGCACTGGGAAGTAGCTGCAAATATAAATTAATGTTGGCAGAAAGATTTGACTGCACAAAGATCATAATAAATCAGTTGCATGCAGACTCATATCAAAACGCTATCAGTGAGTGGCAAGTGACAATTAAGCTGCATCTGATGACAGGCTTTATAGAGGCAAGTGAGTTGATGAGCTTCAATTGTACAACTGCAGCTGGTGGAAGGCTTTAAGTCAGAATCCAACACCTATTTTAGTCTGTGTGTGGCCCACCCATTTTATTTACTACTTCCATCTATTATTTTATTTATTTATATTATTGTTTTATTTGCTACATCCACACTGTGCACTTGTCTCAGCCACAGTTTTAGTAAGCCCACAAGCTAACCCTAGCCAAAAATGAGAAAAACAAACACAACTGGAGAACTTCTTTGAAAAGGAGGAAAGACCCAATTATGAGACAGCAGAAGACTAAGACTACCAACAAAAAGAAAGCTGCAATTAAAAGAAAATACCAAGAGTCCTACTTAAATTACAGGTTCATTGCAACAGGTGATTCACATTCTCCAAGCCCACTTTGTATAATAAGTGACAAAAGCCATGAAACCTTCAAAACTGCTTTGCCATATGGAGACTATGCACCCTGCATTAAAAGACAAGACTTTGGAATTTTTCAAAAGAAAAAAAATGTGAACATGAAGAACAAGAACAATTATTGAAGGCCCAATTTCATTGAATGTGTCTGCACTGAAAGCATCATTCTTAATGGCTAACGATGTTGCTAAAGCTAAGAGCCCCTTTACTGTTGGTGAAGAGTTGATCCTGTCTGCTGCTAAGGACATTTGTCATGAACTTTTAGGAGAGGCTTCAGTTCAAAAGGTTGCATGTGTTCCTCTTTTGACTAGCACCATAACTGGACGAATTGATGAAATAGCAGGGGATATTGAGGCATAATTGTTAGAGAGGATTAATGAGTCACCATGGCACACAGTCCAGGTTGATGAGTCTACCAATGTTGACAAGGCAACAATGCTTGTTTTTGTGTGATACATTTTTCAGGAGGATGTGCATGAGGATATGTTATGTGCACTTTTGTTGCCAATAAACAGCACTACTGCAGAACTATTCAAATCTTTGAATGATTACATATCAGGAAAGCTAAATTGGTCATTTTGTGTCTATATATGCCCAGGTGGAGCAACTTCCATGGCTGGACAGTTTTCTGGTTTCACTATTCAGGTCAAACAGGTCGCTTCTGAATGGGAGTCTACACACCATGTCATCCATAGAAAAATGCTGTCTAGCCAAAAAGTGTCACCTGAACTTAATGACATTTTGCAGGATGTGATTAAAATTGTCAACCACATTAAAGTACATGCCCTTAATTCACATCTGTTCACACAGCTCTGTGAGGAGATGGACACAGAGCACACAAATCTTCTCTTATAACTGAAGTGAGAGAGCTTTCTAAAGGTAGATCACTGGCCAGAGTTTTTGAGTTACAAGAGCCACTCCAGAGATTCTTTTAGAAAAACAGTCACCACTGGCTGCACATTCCAGTGACTCAGAATGGGTCACAAAACTTGCTTATTTGTGAGACATATTTAACCTGCTTTAATGAACTTAATCTGTCACTTCAGGAGAGAACAAAAACTTTGTTAAAGTCAACAGATAAAGTGGCTGCATTCAAAGCCAAATTGGAATTATAGAGGCGATGAGTGAACATTGGGCTTTCTAACATGTTTTAAACATCAGCAGAGATTTTTGAAGGAGACTGAGCCAGGGCCTTCTTTTTCCCAGCTGGTGCATGATCACCTATCTCAGCTTGCAAAAGAGTTTGAGCATTACTTTCCCACCACAAAAGACCTCCTAACTGGGAAAGAATGGATCCGTGACCCATTTGTAAATAAGCCAGGTAAATCAACTTTGTCCATGCTAGAAGAGGATCAACTCCTTGAGATCACAAATGATGGTGGCCTCAAAAGTATGTTTGAGATTACTTCAAATCTCCATACGTTCTGGGTTAAAGTCAAAGTGGAATATACTGAGATTGCCACAAAAGCACTGAAAAGCCTGCTTCTAGTTACAACATCCTATCTTTATGAAGCAGGGTTTTCTGCCATGACAGCAACCAAAACAAGATTGCAGAGTAGACTGGACATAAGCACACACTTTGGGTGCTACTGTCTCCCATCACCCCCAGATGGGACCGTCTAGTTGCAGGAACACAAGCTCAGGGTTTTCACTGATTCTACATTATGATGAGTTGTATAGTTATTTCATTACATACTTCAGTGTAATAATAATAGAAACAAAATGCACAATAATGCACTTGAATCATGCCAAAACCATTCCCCTACCCCAACCCCAGTTCATGGAAAGTCTTCCACAAAACCAGTCCCTGGTGCCAAAAAGGTTGGGAACCACTGATCTAAAGAATGCTTGTCAGTTATCTTTTAGGTTTCTCACATATTGCATCCTCTTTGTGCCTTACTATATACATTTCATACTGGATGCTTTTTTTTCAGTCCTTAGCTACAAAATGACACATTAAACTCAGATACTTAAGAAACAGCCAGTTTCAAGAGGTTTCTCTAAGTAGGCAGTGAGAGATTATAATTAAGCTGCTATGTGCTTTTAAAAAGGAAATTTTCAAGAGAAAATTATAGCCACAGTGAATTATTGATTGCTCACTGGATAAAATTGTATGGATAATTAAAATCCACAGGTTATCCTAATGAAATTTGCTTTCTTTATGCCTCTAGCCTGTATTTCCTCCTAGCCATTCCCATCACTATAATTCACAACTCTGATCATCCAAAATTTAAAAATGTGGCAGAATTATAAAATTCACTGTTGTAGACAGAAAAGGAAATATAGTTTATAAATCAAATGTATCCATATGAAGGATTATGGGAACTCATATAAAAACACATCCACATATCAAAATATGTGCATGCTGGGAATCATTCAGTAGGACATTTTATTCAATTGAAAAATAAAAATGTATCAAATTGAAACTGTGTTCAAAGGAAAACATTTAAAAAAACAGTCCTATCAAAAATCAGTTTGAAAGTGTGCTGACAATTCAAGAATAAGGAATAATAGGAAACACCTGTGATCGTGGAGTCAGTGTTTAAAAGGTAGTATAAAACAGTGGCTTATAAAGTGTGCATTGTCCTCTCTACCCATAGCAGCATAGTATCATCTGTGAACTTGGTAGAAATAGAAGTTCTTGGGCTCTGTCCTAGACCAACAATTAGAAACTTCAAGGGTACGGCCCGGCAATTCATGGTTTAACAAGTCAGACAGGTGATTCTGATGCACAGTAAAGTTTGAGAACTGCTGGTGTAAAATCCAGGGGGAAAATATTTAAAGGGCACATCTTCCTCATCCAGTCTATATTCCTCTAAATCTGAACAGCCATGGGATTTGACTACCCATAGCTTATCTATGATTTTGTAAAGTGAAATCTATAAGATCCACCACAAAAAAAGCAAGTATGATGTTCTGTTATCAAATAATTCCTGAAATAAACATACCAGGTTTGCTGCTCTGTATCTCAGTCATCAGAGCTTAATTCTATAACATAAACAAGCAGCTCTTCTTATTCCTTTCTTAATCCTATACTTCCTCTTACCCCCTTGACAGGTTTCTCCATGTCTACAGTCTTTGACAGTGATTTTCAGTATCTAATTGTTTTACTGCCCAGAATTCATGAAATTGTAATTGATGAACAGTGATATTTCCAAATTTAAATAGTTTAAGAAAGAAATAGGGAGCCTTATGTATGGCCTGAATAATCAGTTCTGAAACATAAAGAGTTATATTTTTAAAAATTCTAAGCATGTTTACAGTTCTTTAACATATTTCTTTTGCCAATACATTTTGCATTTGAATGTTTCATGGAGTCAGAAGAAGATAACATTAAGATACAACACTTGCCATAGGGTTGAAAAACTAACTATTGGATAGTGTGCTCGGTACCTTGGTGATGGGATCAATCATACGCCAAACCTCAACATCACACAATATACCCATGTAACAAATCCTGTACATGTGCCCCCTACATCTAAAATAAAAGTTTTTTTTTTTTTCTTTTCTTTTTTGAGACAGAGTCTTGCTCTGTCACCCAGGCTGGAGTGCAGTGACACAGTCTCGGCTCACTGCAACCTCCATCTCCCTGGTTCAAGTGATTCTCCTGCCTCAGCCTCCCAAGTAGCTGGGATAACAGGCATGCCCCACCACACCCAGCACATTTTTGTATTTTTAGTAGAGATGGAGTTTCACCACGTTGGCCAGGCTGGTCTCGAACTCCCGACCTCAGGTGATCTGCCTGCCTTGGCCTCCCAAAGTGCTGGGATCACAGGCTTGAGCCACCGTGCCCAGCTGAAAATAAAAGTGTCTTAATTTTTAAAAACAACTTGCCATTATATATCAAAGGGGCATGTGATATCATTATACAAATAATACCAGAGGCAGTTCATAATTTAAGAGTGCTTCAAAAATATATAAATCCTTGAAGTCAGAGTCCCTCTAATATTTCAAAATATTAGAGAAAGCGATACATTTAATTAGAAACATATTGGAATGCATGCTTTTTCTCCTCTTAAATCTACAAGCTGCCTTTACAACAATAAGTAAAGCAAATAAAAAGCAACATCTGTGATCATTACACAGTAAATTCTTGCTTAATTTTGTAATGGTGGGAGTCTCTCTACGACAATGAATCTCATCTTTGATTGCATATTAGAATCACCCAGAAAGCCTGTAAACACACTAATGCTCAGGCAGTACCCCAAAATAATTAAATAAAAATCTCTGGGAGAAAAACTAGGTATTAATATTTTTTAAAGCTTCCCCAGGAATCCTAGGGCAGCCAAGGTTGAAAACCAGTGCTCAAGTTGATCAGAGCTCTTTCACAGAAAGGATTGTATTTAATGCAGTTAACATACAGAATCTGAGGATATGAATGAAGCATCTATTGATTATTATTTTTGGCAACTACATCCTTAGCTCGCAATTATTTTATGTTACTTCATTTACTCAAAAACTTCAGTGGTTATAGAAAATAACTCAAAATGGATAAAAGACTTAATCATAAAAGTGAAAACAATAAAACTCAGAAAAAAACATAGGACAAAAGCTTCATGACATTGGATTTGGTAATGATTTCTTGGCTATGACACTGAAAGCATACATAACAAAAGTAAAAATAGATAAATTGGACTCTATCAAAATTGAAAACTTCTGTGCAGCGAAGGACACAATCAACAGAGTGAAAAAACAACCTATTGGGAGAAAATAGTATAAATTATATATCTGATAAGAGATTAATACCAAAATATAGAAAGAATTCTTAAAACTCAACAACAACAATGGCAAACTGATTACAAAATGGGCAAAAGACTTGATTAGGCATTCTCCAAAGAATATATATATAAAAATGGTCAATAAGCACATGAAAAAATGCTCAACATCAGTAATCATCAGGGAAATGCAAATCAAAACTGCAATGAGATAGCACTTCTCACCCATTAAGATGGCTACTATTTTAAAAAACCCAGAAAATAACAAATATTGGCAAAGATAGAGGTAAATTGGCACCCTTATGCACTATTTGGGCATATGTAAAATGGTGTGGATACTGTGGAAAACAACATGGTGGTTTCTCAAAAAATTAAAAATAGAATTAGTATGTGATCCAGCAATTCCAACTCTGGTATATACCCAAAAGAATTAATAGCAGAATCTAGGGCATGAGTGTACGGTTCTTAATAGTCTCTGATGATCTTTTGTATTTCTGTAGTGTCAGTTGTAATATCTCCTTTGTCATTTCTGATTTTGTTTATTTGAATCTTCCCTCTTCTTTTTCTGATTAGTCTAACTAGTGGTTTATCAATGTTTCTTATTTTTTCAAAAAGCCAACTTTTTGTTTTGTTGATACTTTGTATTGTTTTGGGGTCTCTATTTCACTTAACAAAGATCACACTACACTGATCTTTGTTATTTCTTTTCTTCTAACTTGGGGTTTGATTTGTTCTTATTTTTCTAGTTCCTTGAGGTACAATGTTAGATTGTCCATTTGTGATATGCCTATTGTTTTCAAATAGATATTAAATTCTATAAACTACTCTCTTAGCACTGCTCTTGCTGTATCTCAGAGGTTTTGGTATGTTGTTTCCATTTTCATTCATTTCAAAAACTTTTAAAATTTCCATCTTAATTTATTTCTTTTTTTTCCATCTTAATTTCTTCATTGACCCAATGATTGTTCAGAAGCATGTTGTTTAATTTCCACATATTTTTATAGTTGCTCCTTTTGGTATGGATTTCTAGTTTTATTCAGCTGTGATCTGAAAAGATACTTGATATGATTTTGATTTTTTAAAATTTGTTGAGACTTGTATTGTGACCTAATATATGGTTTATCTTGGAGAATATTTCATGTGCTGACGACAAGAATGTATATTTTGTAGTTGTAGGGTAAAATGCTCTGTGAATGTCTCTTAGGTCCATTTGGTCTAAAGTACAATTTAAGTCCAATGTTTCTTTGTTGATTTTATGTTTCATGATCTGTCTATCGCTGTGAGTGGGGTGTGTCGAAGTCCCCAACTTTTATTGTATTGCTGTCTGTCTCTTTTTTAGGTCTAGTAATGTTTGTATTATAAATCTGGGTACTCTGGTTTTGCTTGCATATATATTTAAGATTGTTATATCCTCTTGTTGAATCGATCCCTTATCTTTATATAATTACCTTTTTTTAACTGTTTTTGATTTAAAGTCTGTTTTATCCGATATAAGTATAGCTACTCATGCTTGCTTTTGGTTTCCATTTGCATAGAATCTCTTTTTCCACTCTTTTATTTTCATTCTAAATGTGACTTTACAGGGAAGGCAAGTGTTCTGTAAGCAGCATATAGTTCAATCAGGTTTTCTAAGCCATTCTATCAGTCTGTGTCTTTTAAATGGAGCACATTTCTGCAAAATGAAGCTGACGTTCAGTGGGATGAAGAATCAAATGGGAGAATCAAATTTGATTTTAATCACAATTGGAGCTGCATTACAAAATGCTTAGCATCTCTAGTCTGATCATTATTCTGCATGCTTTCTGATGTATATATGGAAGAGTTTCCCTAGGGAAATGGTTTTCTTTTTTTTTTTTTTTTTTTTTGAGACGGAGTTTCGCTGTTGTTACCCAGACTGGAATGCAATGGCGCGATCTCAGCTCACTGCAACCTCCGCCTCCTGGGTTCAGGCAATTCTCCTGCCTCAGCCTCCTGAGTAGCTGGGATTACAGGCATGCACCACTGTGCCCAGCTAATGTTTTGTATTTTTAATAGAGACGCAGTTTCACCATGTTGACCAGGATGGTCTCGATCTATTGACCTTGTGATCCACCCTCCTCGGCCTCCCAAAGTACTGGGATTACAGGCGTGAGCCACCGAGCCCGGCAGGAAATGGTTTTCAACCACGTGGCCCTACCCTGCTTCTCAAACTTTAATATGTTTACACATCACCTGAGATCTTGTTAAAGTGCATTTTCTGATTCTCTAGATTTGGGTGGGGACCTACATTTTATATTTCCTTTTTATTTTTTTCTTTGAGACAGGGTCTCAGTCCGTTGTGCAGTGGAGCAATCACAACTCACTGCAGCCTTATCCTCCCAGGCTGAAGTGATCCTCCTGCCTCAACTCCCCAAGTAGCTGGACCTACAGGTCGCCATCATGACCAGCTAATTTTTTTTTTTAATTTTTTGTAGAGAGGGGGCTTTGCCATGTTGCCCAGGCTCGTGTCCAACTCCTGAGCTTAGGTAATTCACACGCCTGAGCCTCCCTAAGTATTGGGATTCCAAGTATGAGCCACCTCACCCAGCTTACCTTTTACATTTCTAACATGCTCCCAGGTGACACTGATGCTGCTGGTCCAAGGACCACATTTTTAACACCAAGACATTAGGGCACATTAAGGCTGGGGACAATGGCTCACAGCTGTAATACCAGCAGTTTGAGAGGCCAACGTGGGCAGGTAACTTGAGGCCAGAAGTTTGGGACCAGGGAACATGGTTGGTCAACGTGGTGAAACCTCATTGTAAGGCCAGTTGCCTCGCTGGGAGCTCGGATGCACACCCCCCCACCATTTTTTCCGAAAGCTCAGACATGCTTGGAAAAGCTCGGGCAAGCTCGGGCAAGCTCGGACATGCTCGGACACGTTCCCTTCTCCCCTTCTCGCACAGCCTGGCCTTCAAACAAAGGCTTGTAACCCTACCCAATAGTAGTCCTGCTTTGTCCACACCCTGCTCTCCCACAACCAATCGATTTCCTTCACTCCCTATAAAACCCCATGTCTGAGAGGAGTCCGTGCGACTTCTCCGGCCCCTCCTGTCAGACCGCAGAACCTCACCCAGGAGCCTGAATAAACCCTTCGCATTGGATCTTCTTGTGCTGGCCTCAGTTTCTTCATTTTAAACTCGACGAGAACAAACCTTACACTCGTCTCTATTAAAATTACAAAATAAGCTGGGCATAGTGGCATGCACCTGTAATCCCTTCTATTCCAGAGGTTGAAGCATGAGAATCACTTGAACCTGGGAGGTGGAGGTTGCAGTGAGCTTAGATCATGCCACTGCACTCCAGCCTGGGTGAGAGAGCAAGATTATCTTAAAAACAAAAACAAAGTATTAAGATGTGTGGGAGGATTTTTCATTGTTATAACGACAGGGAGCACTCTTGGCAACTAGTGATAAAAAGCCTGGATGTGTAGGCCGGGCGTAGTGGCTCATGCCTGTAATCCAAGCACTTTGGAGGCCAAGGCGGGCAGATCACCTGAGGTCAAGAGTTCAAGACCAGCCTGACCAAAATGGTGAAACCCTGTCTTTAAAAAAAAAAAAAAGTCATGTAGTTCTAAAAATCTTGTGACAAGAAAGAGTCAGTCTCTCACACTGACAGAAGAAACTTCCTCTTTCAGTTCTTCTAGTGGTTGAAGAATTTATATTTCCATCAAATAATTGATACATCAGTTATTTATTGACATCCTTCTAGAAAGAATGGAGTTTTTCCCATTTATATGGCATCATTTGTCTAATATATGAATATTTCACTCTTTGTACATCAGAAACTCAGTATTTTCATTATTATGATGGTTTTTTTTTTTTGCTTTTTTGAGTTCCATTTGTCCAATAAGGATGATGGTTTTCTTTTAGATGTAAATGTTAACTTCAACAGCAAAAATTCAAAAATAATATTCTCTTTAAGATTGACTGTGAATGTTATTTTTTTAATTGCATTTTAGGTTTTGGGGTACATGTGAAAAACATGCAAGGTTGTTGCATAGGTGCATACGTGGCAGTGTGATTTGCTGCCTTCCTCCCCTTCACCTATATGTGGCATTTCTCCCCATGCTATCTCTCCCCAACTCCCCACCCCCTGCTGTCCTCCCCACTCCCCCCAACAGACCCCAGTGTATAGTGCTCCCCTCCCTGTGTCCATGTGTTCCCATTGTTCAATACCTGTCTATGAGTGAGAACATGCGATGTTTAATTTTGTGTTCTTGTGTCAGTTTGCTGAGAATGATGGTTTCCAGGTTTGTCCATGTCCCTACAAAGGACTGTGAATGTTATTTAAAAGTGTCTAAATTAGTCTGAGTGTCAATGAGGGTCAATTCCATTGCAAATTGAACAATCATACCTGTCAGTTAACCCTGCAATTGTTTTAGTCATTTATCAGGTCAAAATAAAAATGTTTTTGTACTACAAGATGGAAGTATACAATTATTGGAAAAGTGAAATCTTATCAGTAGTTCCTGACTGGCAACTTCTGGTGCCACCCTAGAGCAGTGATTCTCAGTCTAACATTAGGTTATCATGATGAGATATGAGTAAGTTCTTAGTAGTTAAGTTATATTTCTTGAATGTGAGACAATTCAAATTTATTCCCATAGAAATGTCATTCTCAGATGAATTCAGAGAGGGTTCTTTAGTGGACATTGGAATTACAGCTTTACACCACAAAGACGGTTTAATCTGGCAAGACAAGGTAGTGTTTGGATTGCAATTTCATGATTCTGTTTTAAATTCTTGACAGTAGAAACATTTTTAATAAGGAAGGCCAAAATACTGAAAAAGAATATAATTCTGTAGTTCTTGTGAGGAAAGTTGACATTTGTTAATAGTAATAAGAGTTAGGGCCACCTAATAAAGTATAGACAAAGTGATAAAGCAGATTAAAAACACTGATGCTACTAATTTCAGTATGCTAAAATACAGTAATTTTAGGTATTACTCTTAATCTATTTCTCCTTACTCAGTGCTATCTGATTGCCTGTTAATAGTGTCTGAACTGGAGAGCTGGAAAAATCCACTATTTTTATGAAGTACTAATTATAAAAGTACTAAAAGTTACAATGTATTAGAAAGTATGTTTAATATTTTGGCTGGATGTGGTGGCTTACGCCTGTAATCCCAGCACTTTGGGAAGCCGAGTCAGATGGATCACGAGGTCAAGAGATTGAGACCATCCTGGCCAACATGGTGAAACCCCATCCTACTAAAAATACGAAAATTAGCTGGGTGTGGTGGTACATGCCTGTAGTCCCAGTTACTTGGGAGGCTGAGGCAGGAGAATCGCTTGAACTCGGGAGGCGGAAGTTGCAGTGAGCCAAGATCACGCCACTGCACTCCAGCCTGGTGACAGAGTCAGACATCATTTCAAAAAAATAAAAAGTATGTTTAAGATTTTAATACTCATTAGTCATTGATGTATTTTGCCAGTAAAATTAAAAGATATTTTAGCAACAACAACAAAAAAAAGCCTGGATGTTAAACTTCCCACAATATGCAGGAAAGTTCTACATAATGAAGAATTTTATCACCCAAAAATACCAATAGCTTCTTTCTTGAGAAATAGTGCCCTTATGCCTAGTGGCATCCAAGAGTATAAGGACACTGAGTAGTAAAAAAGTAAGGAAGTAGCTATCCAGAGGCACATCAGCAAAATTAAGAAGACTGAAGAGGCAGAGAGTGGAGGTGGCAGGCAGAGAGGACAGCCAGTGTGTTGGCGATTGGTTATATTGAGCAAATAAGTAAATCAGTTAAGTGAATAAGTAGATACCTTGAAGAAGTTGGAGAAAGTACTTAAAAACATGGAAAGAGGGAATCTTAGAAAGAAGCCTATTGGATCAAAACTGGAGGAATCATATGAACTCATGTTTTTACATGTATACAGAAAGATTTAGAAATAGTTATAGATGTGTATGTGTGTATGTGTACACACACATATATTTACTAGCTTTGTCCACTAAGAAGGCCTAAAAACAATGCCTCTCCCCATCTCCCAGTGGCAATGAGCACACCAAGACCCAGTTCTTGGTTTCTAAACACCATCCTCCACAGAAAAACCTGGAGCTTCTTGAAGAAATGGATGACTCTAGGCTGGGGCAGGAAAGGCACAGAATGAGCCTAGAATATTTTGTGTTCAAAAAATAATTGGAATATGTCAGGGAGACACAGGAGCCACCTTGAAGGTGTTCCCACTCAAATTTGGTACAATCTGAACATCAAAGAAAAAAACAAGATAAGGAACAAATACTTTTTTTTTTTTTTGAAAAGGAATCTTGCTCTGTCATCCAGGCTGGAGTGCAATGGTGTGATCTTGGCTCACTGCAACATCCGCCTCCTGGGTTGAAGCAATTCTCCTGCCTCAGCCACCCAAGTAGCTAGGACTACAGGGGTGCACCACCACGCCTGTCTAATTTTTTGTTTTGTTAGTAGAGATGGGGTTTCACCATGTTAGCCAGGATGGTCTTGATCTCCTGACCTCATGATCTGCCCACTTCAACTTTCCAAAGTGCTGGGATTACAGATACGAGCCACTGCGCCCAGCCAACAAATATATTTTTAAAAATGGAAACCAGTGAGTCCATACATATAATAAATAAATAAGTGGAAAGCCCTTCCTTACAATAGAATGATAAATAATAAATATACAAGGATTTGGTGAATATATAAAATCACCATTTGGCAACCATCACAGTGGTGGTTGATTCAGGTAGGAATTGTTAAAAGATGTTAATGCTGGTGGGTAGTTGTTTGATAAAGAACAAGGTATTGACATAATCTCAGAATATCTACCCATAAAATACTAATCAATTACAAAGAAGAAAATGATGATGTTACAGGTGAGAAACCTAGCAGACACCAACATGAGTAGGTCATCGAGGTTAACACAATGGGTTAACATCATGTGCCTCCTAAGGTGACACACCGTGAAGAGAACAGCATCAGTTTTATGGTGTTTCTGCCAAGAAAGCATGACCTGATCCTCCTCATGCATGAGGAAATATTGGACACAGGTTGAGGATCATCTATAGAATGTGAGGTCTGTATTAGTGTTGAGGACATGACAGGAAGGGAAAGACTGAACAACTATTGCAGACTAGAGGAGACAGAAGAGACAGGACTAAGTGCAATGCATATTCTTGGGTGAGATTCTGGACTGGAAAATAAAATGAGATATTTTAGGGATAGTTGGTGAAATTTTGAATGGGGTTTGTAGAATGGATGGTACTGTAAAGTCAATGTTGATATCCTAACCTGGAGAGTTAGAGGATGGTTATGTTTTGAAGAAACATACTGGAGAGTTTAGAAATGATGGGGCTTTATGTCCATGCTTTGCTCTCAAATGGTTCAGAAAAAATATGAACTAATGATAATGGATATGTACACCTACACACACACACACACACACACACACACACATATATATAACGGAAAAAATGGGTGATAGAGCAAAGAGAGCATCTGGCTGAAGAAAATATGGAGGTTCTTTTAATATGGGGCTATAGGAATGTAGAGAACCAGGAGAGGGAAGAATCAGGACTGGATGGATATTTCTCAAGAAGGAGGTTAATGTAAGCTTGAGTAATGGATAATATTTAGAAAAGAGGAAAAGAAGAGTAATAATATTCTAGTAGAGACAAGCAACATGAGTAAAGGCTCAGCCTTAAAGTCTGGGACAAACATGACATGATCAAGAAACAATAAAGAGACTAACTTGGACAAGATAATCATGGAGGGCTTCATATCGGGGAGGAGTTGAAGACTAATATGGTTTGGAAATTTGGTCCTCCAAATCTCATGTTGAAACGTGATCCCCAATGCTGGAGGTAGGCCTAGTGGGAAGTGTTTGGGTCTTGGTGGATGGGCAGATCCCTCATAAATGGCTTAGTGCTGTCTAGGTGGTAATGAGTGAGTTCTCGCTCTATTAGTTCACACAAGAGCTGGTTGTTAATAGGAACTTGGCACCTGTTCCCCTCTTTCTTGCTTCCTCGCTCACCATGTGACATATCTGCTCTCCCTTCACCTTCCCCCCTGAGTAAAAGCTTCCTGGGACCTCACCAGAAGCAAAATAGATGTGGTGCCATATTTGCATAACCCACAGAACCATGAGCCAAATAGACCTCTTTTCTTTATAAATTAGTCTCGGGTATTCCTTTACAGCAATCCAAAATAGAGTAACACAGAAATAACATTGATATTAAGGTAAAGTAGATTGCTGTCATTTTTGAGTGTCCATGACCCCCATTTGCCTTGAGGAATTGCATATTCTCTATTCCATGTGGTCACTGCAGGAAGTACAACATCTATACCTGGCCTATCATAGCAGCTTATCTTTCTGGGAA
Source organism: Aotus nancymaae (assembly GCF_030222135.1). Lineage (NCBI taxonomy): Eukaryota > Metazoa > Chordata > Mammalia > Primates > Aotidae > Aotus > Aotus nancymaae. Next base: position 16,182,364 of record NW_026988447.1, read on the forward strand.
AAATGATTAGGCCAGAGATGGTCACATGTCCTGAACAGAAAAAATCAGAACACATTCCTGGATTGCCATGAGGATGCTGGAAGCGGACATGAATCTTTCTCCTGGGACTACTACTAGGTTGGAAGAACATAAATCTGAAGCTGCCAGAAGTTGCTTTGCCCATCACTAAGAGTAGTTATTTTTTAAATGTTCAAACTTACTTGGCCGGGAGCGGTGGCTCATGTCTGTAATCCCAGCACTTTGGGAGGCTGAGATGGGTGGATCACCTGAGGTCGGGAGTTCGAGAACAGCCTGGCCAACATGGCGAAACCTTGTCTTTACTAAAAATAAAAAAAAATTAGTTGGGCGTGGTGGCACAAGCATGTAGTCCCATCTTACTCTGGAGGCTGAGGCACGAGAATCACTTAAACCCGGGTGGCAGAGGTTGGCAGTGAACTGATATCACACCACTGCACTCCAGCCTGGACAACAGAGCAAGATTCTATCTCAAAAAAAAAAAAAAATCAAACTTACATAAAGTACCTTTCCTCTTTCGTAATACTATCCATTCTTCTCACTTAATGCAAATTGACCTCCTTCGTAAAGAATTTCCAGGGGCTGGGCGCGGTGGCTCACGCCTGTAATCCCAGCACTTTGGGAGGCTGAGGCAGGTGGATCACGAGGTCAAGAGATCGAGACCATCCTGGTCAACGTGGTGAAACCCCGTCTCTAATAAAAATGCAAAAAATTAGCTGGGCGTGGTAGCGCGTGCCTGTAATCCCAGCTCCTCGGAAGGCTGAGGCAGGAGAATTGCCTGAACCCGGGAGGCGGAGGTTGTAGTGAGCCGAGATCGCGCCATTGCACTCCAGCCTGGGTAACAAAAGCGAAACTCCGTCTCAAAAAAAAAACAAAAAGAATTTCCAGCCAATCCAGATATTTTCTCTCTTCTCTGCGTTTCTATAGCCTTTACTCTCTTTGTATCTGCTGCATTTTTAGACTCTTAAGGTTACCTGGACTTGTATTGCTATTTAACTGCTTTGCACGTGTATGCCTGATCTTCCTAACAACATTATAGATTTCTAGAAAGTGATCAGAAAATATCTCTGGATGAAAGTCACTAAACCTTTTATACCACACAAAAATATAAAGTGACACTCAAGACAAATTAAAACCACAGTAAATGTTTAAAGGCCGCCATTATTTTTTGTTTTTTTAATACCATTAAAATTTTAGCATCTATTTTTCACGTGCTTAGATAAGAACTTAACCTGATTCCAAATCCTGTGTTTAATCTTTTTAAAAATATATATAGCATTGAGTAGCCAGGTTCTTTCTCCAAATTTCCTGTAAAGGTTCATGCCTTAGTGATGTAAATATAAATGCCTGTGTATACGGCTGAAGCAGGTGCTTCGAAGTATTTTAGAGAAAATGTGAATTCTGTGCTTGGTGGAAGCCCACCAAATTTAGGTTAGACTCCACTTCTGCACTCTTTCTCTCATTTCCACTTTTTTTTTTTTTTTTTTTTTTTTTTTTTTTTGAGACAGAGTCTTGCTCTGTCCCCTAGACTGGAGTGCAGTGGCTCGATCTCGGCTCACTGCAACCTCTGCCTCCTGGGTTCAAGTGATTCTCCTGCCTCAGCCTCCCAAGTAGCTGAGATTACAGGCACATGCAATCATGCCCAGCTAATTTTTGTATTTTTAGTAGTGACAGCATTTCACCATGTTAGCCAGGCTGGTCTAGAACTCCTGACCTCAAGCAATCCTCCTGTCTCAGCTTCCCAAAGTGCTAGGATTGCAGGCGAGAGACACAATGTCCAGCCTCCTTACCATTTTTTGTTAGACATTTGGATGCATAATTTATGATACCTGGCTCTGAACATTAAATTGGTATGGTCTGTGTTTCTGGGAATGTATGTAATGTTAAAGAAACAGGCTCTAGTCCCAAACAGTCTGGGTCAAATCTTGGCTCAGTCAGACACTTATTAGTTGTGTAACCTTGAATTACTTAACTACTTAGTTTCTCATCTGTGAAATTGGATAATACTGGCATCTACTTCCTGGGGTTGTTACGGGTAATTAATAGCTGAAAAACCTAGAATAATGTCAAGCAAATAGTAAGCATTCCAATAGATGTTTATTATTACTAAAATGTTCATTTTAATGTTTCAAAGGATATGTTGTATGGTGTAGTGTAGGAGGACAAAGGAGCATCCTAGTACGGAGAACATCATCTTATATGATAAATGTGAAATGGTCAATAAGATAAATGCATTGGGGTGTTTCCATGCAATTGAAAACAATCCAGTAGTTTAGCTCAGTGGTTCTCACTTTAGTGTGCACCAGGATCACCTGGAGGGTTTGTTGAACCTTAGATTGCTGTGCTCTGCCCATAAATTCTGATTCATTGGGTCAGGGACAGAGCCAAAGAATTTGCATTCTAACAAGTTCTGAGAGGATGCAGATGCTGCCGGTCAGGATCACACTTTGGGATTCACTTGGTTAGATCAGGGTTTCTCAGTTTCGACATAATTGACATTTTGGACCAGATAGTTCTTTGTTGCAGGGAGCTATCCTCTGCATTGTAGGATGTTAAGCAGTATCACTGACCTCTCTACCTATTAGATGCCAAAAGCACCTCTCTCCCCACCACCCACTGTGACAACCAAAAATATCTCCAGATATTGCCAAAGGTCCACTGGGAAGGCAAAACTGTTGGCTGGGTGTGGTGGCTCATGCCTGTAATCCAGCACTTTGAGAGGCCGAGGAAGTCAGATCGCCTGAGGTCAGGAGTTCAAGACCAGCCTGGCTAACATGATAAAACCCTGTCTCTACTAAAGATGCAAAATTAGCCAGGCAGGGTGGTGAGCACCTATAACCCCAGATACTCAGGAGGCTGAGGCAGGAGAATCGCTCGAACCTAGGAGGTGGAGGTTGCAGTGAGCCAAGACTGCACCACTGTGCTCCAGCCTGGGTGACAGAGTGAGACTCCATTCCGGGAGGAAAAAAGAAAAAAACTGTTGAGAGCCACTGGCTTAGAAGAATGAATTAGTGACGTGAACTAATCTTAAAAGTATAATTTTGACTGGGTGCAGTGGCTCATCCCTGTAATCCCAGCACCTTGGGAAGCTAAGGTGGGTGGATCACGAGGTCAAGAGACCAAGATCATCATGGCCAACATGGTGAAAACCTGACTCTCTGAAAATAGAAAAATTAGCTGGGAGCAATGACGCTCACCTGTAGTCCCAGCTTCTCCGGAGGCCAAGGCGGGAGAATCGCTTGAACCTGGGAGGTGGAGGTTGCAGTGAGCCGAGATTGCACCACTGCACTCTAGCCTGGTGACAGCAAAAAATATAGTTTTAAGCCAGGTGCAGTGGCTCATGCATGTAATCCCAACACTTTGGGAGGCTGAGGCAGGGAGATTGCTTGAGCTCAGAAGTTCTAGACTAGTCTGGGCAACATAGCGAGATGTCATCTCTGCTAAACATTTAAAAAATCAGCTGGGCATGGTAGTACATGCCTGTAGTCCCAGATACTAGGAAGGCTGAGGTGGGAGGATCACTTGAGCCCAGGAGATCAAGGCTGCAGCGAACCGTGATCATGCCACTGCACTCCAGCCTGGGTGACAGAGCAAGACCCTGTCTTACACACACATACACAAAATATAGCTTTTAGTGTAAAAAGCAAGCTACAAAAAAAAAAGAGAGATACAGACAGCATGCATCCATTCTTATAAATTTTAGAAACACACAAAACAATGTACTTTTAATGAATAATGTATACGTATTAAAATTATCAAAAATGTGGACTGGAAGGACACACAGCAAAATCATGAAAGTAAAAGAGGTTGGAAAAGAAGAAAGGCAGTGGGCCTGGGGCAGGGCACTCTTATCTGTCATGTTTCAGTGTAGTGTTTTATTACTTAAATATTTTTTAAACTAAGGGGCTTGACAATATGATAATCTTTGTTAATTCTGAGTGATAGGTATGTGGATGTTTACTACACTATCCTCTGTATTTTTCTATATTCAGATTATTTTTTCCAAAGTTAAACACACACACACACACACAAATATATGGTAAGTAAAGGAACTATTAACATTATTATTTGTGTTATTCACGTATCTGTTGTGTTTTCTTTAGAACTTTGTCTTGAATATTTTCTTAATTTTGGTTTTGTATATATGCTTCTACCTAAACCTTATTGTCCAATTCCCACAGCCAACATTCTGAAGTTTCTAGATCAAGCCACTGGCCACTAACTACTCTGACCAGATAATTTGGTCACCATTGCCCACTTGACTCAAGTGAAAAAATAGCTTTCTCACTACATTCTGATAATCTTTCCCAACACAGCCTGCAGTTTCTTTCTAAGGGCAATTACCTTCTCCTCTTAAATAAAGTAGTATAAGAAATGTCAAACTAGGCCAGGCACAGTGGCTTATGCCAGTAATCCCAGCACTTTGGGAGGCCAAGGCGGGTGGATCACTTGAGGCCAGGAGTTTAAGACCATCCTGGCCAACATAGCAAAACCCCATTTCGACTAAAAATACAAAAACTAGCCAGGCATGGTGGCATATGCCTGTAATCCCAGCTACTTGGGAGGCTGAGGCAAAAAAATTGCTTGTACCCAGGAGGCAGAGGCTACAGTGAGCTGAAATTGTGCCACTGCACTCTAGCCTGGGTGACAGAGTGAGACTCTGTCTCAAAACAAAAAAAAAGAGGTGTCAAACTAATCACCAACATTCTCTATCCAATGGAGCTTCACAGTCCCAAAAAGAGGCCATATTGTAAAATACATTCTCTCTCACACACACAAATATACATTTGTACATAACAAAATGACTTTTCAAATTATAAAGTAAAACTTAGCAATGGCTAACTCGGTAGAACTTTTATTTCTTTTTTATTATCTATACTGTATTTTCTACAATGGACATATATTTTATAATTTTATAGTAAGAAATTTTATAATAAAAGAGCCATTATAATTTTTTGTTTTTTGTTTTTTAAGGTGGTAAAGTATATATAACATAAAATTTACAACTGTAACCATTTCTAATTGTACAGTTCTGTGGCATTAAGTACATTCACATTGTTGTACAACTATCACCACCTCCATCTCTAGAACTTCTTCAACTTCCCCAGTGGAAATTTTATACCAATGAAGCCCCAACTCCCTTTTCCTCTTTCCCCTCAGCCCCTGGCAAACACCATGCTACTTTTTGTCTATGAATATGACTACTCTAGGAACCTCATATAAGTGGAATATACAATTTTTGTCCTTTTGTGGCTCATTTACTTCATGTAGCACAGTGCCTTCAAGGTTCACCTATGAAGATGCTATGTTGTAGCATGTGGCAGAGCTATTATGATTGTTTTTTAATAAGGAAAGGATTGAATTTTCCCTCCTAAAAAAAATTCACAGTGGCCTGCATTCTCATATTACAGTAGGATGTATTTGTTTGAAAGAAGCAGAGGAATTCAGTGTCTCGGGTAATGCATTTCCCATGGGGGAATATACCTTGCTTGTTTTCATTGAAACCAAAGGTCTCCAAATTGATACAATAGTAAGTAATCATTTTTTCTTACAAGAAACTCAGTCTGGTAGTTCTGTTCAAGTCAAGTAGAAATTTCCTAATAGTTTCAGCGAAGCTGGCTGTAAAAATTGCTTAACTAGAAAGCTCTTGGGTGTCCAATTTATCCTGCTCACTGGTTTCTATATTTGATAGGACATGATGACTATATGATTCAAAACGGAATGACTCAAAATACAGAATAGGATTTCATTCAGAATCTGAGCTCCCTTATTCTATGTGATTGATTTTGTTTATGACAATTGACAACCTTACCCTTTTAAATTATGTATTACATTTGCACTCATCAGAAAGCTAGTTTTATTTCCCCTTTCATCATTAAGAAGATAGAATTTTCTCAAGTAAGGATTCACAGTAATTTCATTTATCTCTAGAGCCTTGGAGACAGTTACCTGTGAATACTAATGAGGTGGTCTTGAAATAATTGGTTGTGGTTGGGTGCAGCAGCTCATGCCTGTAATTCCAGCACTTTGGAAGGCTGAGGCAGGTCGATCACTTGAGGTCAGGAGTTCAAGACCAGCCTAGCCAACATAGTGAAACCCATCTCTACTAAAAATACAAAAAATTAGCCAAGGATAGTGGCACATGCCTGTAATCCCAGCTACTCGGGAGGCTGAGGCAGGAGAATCATTTGAACCTGGGGAGCAGAGGTTGCTGTGAGCCAAGATCGCAACACTGCACTCTAGCCTGTGTGACAGAGCAAGACTCCATCTCAGAAAAAAAAAAAAAAAAAGAATTGGTTGATTGGTTGGATTGTTTTGTTTTGTTTTGTTTGGCCGATTGGTTGGTTGGTTGGTTGGTTGTTACTTTGCCATACAGTGGCAGAATAAGGCAATGCATATCTCTGGAAAAAGAAATTGTTCCCATTGGCTTAATCTTTACCTTCAGGCTTTCTTATGTTTACTCTTCTTCCTATTTATATGCTACATTATTATATCTATCATAGATGAAAAAAGTTTTAAGAAATAGCTTACTAAACTAAGTTATTATCAATTATTTTTAAAAATCATCTGAACAGAATTCAGTGCCCTAAAATCACTTACTACAATTCCTGCCATCATTTTTGAAAACTTGCGATTGTTTTATCATTTATAAAATCATTGAACTTGATATATTTCAGTGTGCAGTAGAGCATATTCAAGTCAAACCATGATAAGAGATACAGTTTCACATTTGCAGCTTTGAGTGGGTATTTTAACTTTCATCCTTAATGTTCGTTAATTATAATTTTTGCTACCTTTCCTTTCACCTAAACATTTCCTAAAGTTCTAGAAAAAGTCAAGATGTTGAGAGAAAATCTTCTCTAATATAAACTTTTAAAACAGTCTTATCCAGGTTATTTGTATTTAATGACTCATTAAACTAGAAATTTTAACTTGTTGAATATGATTGATAAACCAAAATTAAGCATTTCATATACTGTTTCTCCAACTTTCATTAGTCAGCCTCTTCTAAATGTTAAGTGAAAGCAGGAACAAGCCTACAAAACAAGCCTAAAGTATATGTAAAACTTTTGTACAACATGGAAAACACAACAAAAATAATATTTAATAATTGCACAGAGCTTCACAGTTTAGTGTTTTCAGAGTAAATAATGAGGACTTGTCAGAAATTCTCAAAGTAATTGCTAAATTTTTTGCTGTGCAAAGCTATGTAGCATTTTCCAAATGTATAATTTCAAATTTTTGAACTGATATAAAGAAAAATGTTGCTATGAAAATATAGAAACATGTAAAGCACTTTTGTTTCCACACAACATGGAATAACAAAAACCAGATTTATTGTCCTTCCTGAAGCAGCCAAAAAAGAAAAAAGACCAAACGTAAGAAACCGTAGTTTTCAAAGCAACAGACATCAGGCAGTATGGACGAACGAGGTCTGGAATATAGGACACTAGCGAGGGGAGCCTATGATTGCTGCAGTTCCCTGCTTTCAGAGAGGTTCCAGGCTGCAGTGCAGACTGAGTTGAGGAGATGGAGCTGAGAGTCCAAGAAAAAAATGAAGATAGCTAGAGTTCACAGCACAGAGTACCAGAGAAGAAAAAAAAACAAAAACAAGCCTGGAGAGTACTGATTAGTGCATGTGCATGAGGAAACTATCAGAGTTAGAGAAAAAATTATTTGAATTTCAGGCCCGAACTACCAAATCTTATTCAAGAAGAATTAGGTAATTTAAATAGCCTTATTACTATTAACAAAATTAAATATGTAGTTAAAAATCTTCCCACAAAGAAAACTCCAGGGCCAGATGCTTTACTGGTGAATTCTACCAAACATTTGAGGAAAAAAAAAATACCAATTATAACAAATTTTCCTAAAAATTTAAAGGGAGAAATACTTTTCAATTCACTCAAGGCCAGCATTTCCCTGATACCAAAACCAAATATGTTATAAGAAAACTATAGACTAATTATTACCCGTGAACATAGATCGAAAATTCTAAACAAAATCTTGCAATATATGGAAAGGATAATATGTCATGACCAAGTAGAATTTATCCCAGGAATGAAAAGTTGGCTTGAAATTAGAAAATGAATCAATATGGAGCTGGAAGCCATTATTCTTTTTTTTTTTTTTTTTTTTTTGAGATGGAGTCTCTCTTTGTCACCCAGGCTGGAGTGCAATGGCATGATCTCAAAGTGTAATGGCACAATCTCAGCTCACTGCAACCTCTGCCTCCTGGGTTCAAGCAATTCTCTCACCTCAGCTTTCTGAGTACCTGGGATTACAGGTATGCACCACCACACCCAGCTAATTTTTTAATTTTTAATAGAGATGGGGTTTCACCATGTCAGCCAGGCTGGTCTCAAACTCCGGACCTCAAGTGATCCACCCACCTTGGCCTCCCAAAGTGCTAGGATTATAGGTGTGAGCCACTGCACCTGGCCTGGAAGCCATTATTCTAAGTGAAGTAAATCTGGAATGAAAAACCAAATACTGCATGTTTTCACTTCTAAGCGGGAGCTTAGCTATAGATGTGCAAAGTCACACAGAGTGGTATAATGGATATTGGAGACTCAGAATGGGGGAGGGTGGGAAGGGATAGGTCAGGAAAAGCTACATACTGAGTCCAATGTACACTACTTGGGACTGGTATGCTGAAATCTCAAACTTCCCCACTATACACTTCATCTACGGAACCAAAAACCACTTGTACTCCAAAAGCTATTGAAATTAAAATATATATATATGTATTTTTTGTTTATCAATATAATTCACCATCTTAACAAACTGAAAAAGAAAACTAAGATTATCTCAGTAGATACAGAAAAGTCATTTGACAAAATTCAGCATCCATTTTCTCAATAAGCTAAGGAATTAATCAATCTGATAAAAGAGCATCCATAAAAACCTATACCTAATACTTAATTCTGAAAGATTTAATGGGTTACCCCTAAAATCAGGAGCAAGTCATGGATGTCTTTCCTCTCTCAGTACTTCTTTTCAACTTTGAAGTGAAAGTGCTGGAAAGAAAGAAGTAAAACTGTTCTTAATTGCAGACAATACGACCATCTATGTAGAAAATCAAATGGAATCTACAAAAAGCCACTCCAACAAGTGAGTTTAGCAAGATTGTACGATATAAGATCAATATACAAAAATAAACAATAAGAAACTAAGAAACTAACCTATGCTATTGTAATGGTGGATACATGACATTATATTATATGTCAAAACTCACAAAGTTTGAAACATGAACATTGGTATAATAAAGGTACCACATAATTCAATATTTAAATAGCAGGGAAAACTGAGAGGTGGAGAGTATATGTGGGAACTCCTTACTTTCTGATCAATTTTTCTGCCAATCTAACATTGCTTTAAATAAAAACCTCTACTAATTTTTTTTTTTTTTTTTGAGATTGAAGTCTTGCTCTGTTGCCCAGGCTTAAGTATAGTGGTATGATCTCAGCTCATTGCAACCTCTGCCTCCCAGGTTCAAGCATTTCTCCTGCCTCAGCCTCCCAAGTAGCTGGAATTATAGGTGAACACCACCATGCCCAGCTAATTTTTGTATTTTTAGTAAAGACAGGGTTTCACCATATTGGCCAGGCTGGTCTCGAACTCCTGACCTCAAGTAATCCATCATCCTTGGCCTTCCAAAGTGCTGGGATTATAGGCATGAGCCACCGCACCTGGCCAATTTCTAAGAATAAATCAATTCTCCCCAAATTGATTTCTAGTTTCAATAACATCCCAGTCCAAATTTGTTTCTGTTTTTGTATTTTCTTAGAAACAGGCTGGCCTCAAACTTCTGAGCTCAAGAGATCCTCCTGCCTCAGCCTCCCAAGTAGCTGGGACTACAGGTGCACACGATGGCACCCAGCTAAAATTTCATAGATTTTTTTTTTTTGTAGAAACTGATAAGATGATTCTAAAACTCATTTGAAAATGTAAAAGAACTAGAATAGCCAAAACAACTTTGAAAAATAAGAACAAAGTTGAATGACTAACCCTACCGTATTTCAAGACTTATCATAATGCTATGATGTTCCAGGAGATACCACTGAGAAGAGTGTAAATTTCAGCACCCTTTCACTTGGCAAATGGATGAAACGTCTTTGACCCAACAATTCAGTTCTAACAATTAATAATAAGAAAATAATAAAAAAGACACACAAGGAAAAGGATATTAATCTTATCAGCTAAAACTAGGAAATAAAACAGATATTTAACAATAGGAGATTGGCTGGATAAGTTATAGTTCATGCTCATATTAAAATAAGTATTCAGCCCAGTCATCAAAAATCATGTAGTTAATGACTTGGGAAAAGTTCAGGATATATAGTTAAGTGAATTTAGCAAGTCACAAAACAATAGGTTTTTATTTTGTTAAAAATATCTGTTTTGTGGAAGCAGGAGGATGACTTGGGGCCAGGAATTAGAGATCAGCCTGGGTAACAAAGCAAGACTCTCATGTCTATACAAGCAAAAATAAAAATAATTAGCCAGTTGTGGTGGCAAGGGCCCCTAGTCCTAGACACTTGGGAGACTGAGACAGGAGGATCATTTGAGCCCAGGAGTTCAAGACCAGCTTGGGCAACATAGAGAGACCCTATCTCAATCAATCAATCAGTCAAGCAAGCAAGTAAGGAAGCAAGCAGGCAATCTGGGATCTCACTGTGTATTGTTCGGATTTTGCTTTTTTTTTTTTTTCACTTTTTTCTCACTCTCATTTTCTCTCTTTAATCTGCAGAAAAGATTATTTTTAAATGGAGGCATTGTATTTCTTTGTATGAACGTACCACAAGCCATTTAGTCAGCTTCTGATCATTGGACCTTTTCATTATTTTCACTTTTTTAAAAAAAGGAAAGCCTACTGTTGACTGGGATAGGGACCACGTAGCAAGTCCTATAGGGATCATTGTTTTACAAACACGTTTGTACTACGCTAGACTTGATAGATGTGGGGATAGATGATAGAGGAAGGAAGTGTGGAGGTGTAGAAATGAGGCTAATGTGTTCCACCTAATTCAAGAGAACCGTATTTGTTGCTTTGGGAGGGATTCTCTGGAACCCGCCCCTCAACTATTCTCCCGCTTTCGGGTTCCCACTGTCTGCTGAGCTGCACTGCTCCCCTGTGGCCGAGTGGTGGCACTGCAGCCCAAGAACACCAAATTATAGTGGCCTTAGGGAAGCCATTTGGGTTCATTTCTTGACTGATTTTTTTAAACCCAACTTAAAACTAATACTTTTCTTTAACTCACAAACAGAAACGTACATGCTCAAAAATGACAGAATATGTGAGATCTCTGTCTGGAATAAACACTTCTTTAGAGTCCTGAGCATTTAAATAAAAATAAACGTACCAGTTAAGTCCTGGACTCTTTCCTCAGCTTCAGCCTGCTCACCTTGCCATTGGGCACTATCCTCCAGCTGTAACGGAAGCAAGTCCTCGAATGGGCCGGCCTTCTTGCTTACTGGACTTTAATCATGCTCAGCACACCCAATACCCCCCTCTCTGCCCGACTTCTAAATCTACTTAAGACTTAGACTTCTTTGGATTCTTTAAGATGGGGTTGGCTGTTCCTTCCATTTGCTCACCAAACTCCAGTCATTCTGGGAAACTCACCTCTTTCCCCTGCTGGGTTGATGGGTCCTTCGGCACATGACTTCTCACTTTGTCCATCACTTTTCTTACCTTGGCGACAGTGAGTCCCAAATCGAAAGTAGGAATCTACTATGTTCAAAGGAGGAAAACACAGGAACATGGATAATATAGTATATTCATTTCAGTTCCATTATATTCAATTCTGCCAATACTTATGGGATGCCTACTCTGAGACAGTCCTCACTGATAGCATGGGAGGGGAAAGGAGAAGAGAGGGAAGGTAGGGCATGAGAAACTGTTAACTCTGCTACTGATTTTGCACAATTTGTTGTTCCTTTTAAAATGTACTACATGGACAAAGTTTGGGGTATCCACTGGACCCCACTTGAGAGGTTAGGCTCAGTCATCTATGTATTTTTTAAACCTTTCCCGGCTACCCACATGACTCTAACAGCCAACACTGAGAACATTTGCCCCAGAGTAGCCGATTTACCGTAGTAAACTCCTGAGACCCAAAGTCTTAAAGAAATAGTACTGCGGTGGTTCATGCTTGTAATCCCAGCACTTTGGGAGGCCAAGGTGGGCAGATCACGAGGTCAGGAGTTCGAGACCAGCCTGGCCAACATGGTGAAACCCAGTCTCTACTAAAAATACAAAAAGTTAGCTAGGCCTGGTGGCAGGGGCCTAATCCCAGCTACTTGGGAGGCTGAGGCAGGAGAATCACTTGAACCCAGGAGGGGGAGGTTGCAGTGAGCCGAGACCACACCACAGCACTCCATCCTGGGCAACAGAGCGAGACTATCTAAAAAAAGAGAATCGTTCTGACAGAATTTCAGGTAAATTGGTGAACACTATTGGACTAATTTTGGAGAGCGGTTTTGCCTGCCCAGCATCCATTCTTCTTTCTTCTACTGGAAGCACCTTAATTTTCTTTCTTTCTTTCTTTTTTTTTTTTTTTTTTTGACAGATTCTCTGTCTGTTGTAGGCTGGAGTGCAGTGGTGCCATCTCAGCTCACTGCAACCTCCGCCTCTCAGGTTGAAACGATTCTCGTGCCTCAGCCTCCTGAGTAGCTGGGACTACAGGTGCATGCCACCATGCCCAGCTAACTTTTGTATTTTTAGTAGAGATGGCATTTCATCATGTTGGCCAGGATGGTCTCGATCTCTTGACGTAGTAATCTGCTCGCCTCTGCCTCCCAAAGTGCTGGGATTACAGGCGTGAGTCACTGCGCCCGGCTTCTTAATTTTCTTTTTGAAGACCATTCCTTCCCCGACTTTATGTCCTTGTAATTGAGGTAGGGCTATGTCTCATCTTCCCAGCTGCCACCCCCAATACACACACAGACACACACACACACACACAGAGATACACACACACATGCAAACACTCTCAGCCCATCTGGACTCTACATTTGCTCTTTTCCAGCTAGAACTGTGCTTGAATTCAGTAACATCTGAACCTTTAGACTGAACTTTCGCCCTTAGTCTGTTCAATTTTGAGTAATCAATCCCCCTGCCACTATTTTTCCTAAATGAGTTTGAGGTGTGTCTTGTCATTTACAACCAAAATATTTCTAACTAGCAGAAATTTTTGAGACTTTCAAATGGGATAAGGAATTTCATATTCTGTCTACTTAGCAAAAGAGGATACATTAATTGATGTATCCTAATATTTGGTTTCTTGTTCTATAATAAAAATTTCCTTCATTGTTCTTAGCCGGGCTTTAAGTTTATTAAACATAAAAAGTCCATTTACCCTTTGATCTAGTTTAGCCCTGTTTAATGTATCCGTTTGGAGCATGGTTTTTTAAAAGCTGCCCACACATATAAAATGAAGATAATGAGACTTACTTCACTGAGCTGTTGAAGGTAAAATGAAATAATATATGTGAAATCATTTCATGGTAATAAATATTGGATATTATTACTATGGGTATCATCATAATTGTCATCATCTTTCATTTTCTGTCACAAAGTTTCTGGGTAGTTATTTATTGTTAGTATTGATAGTTGTACAAATGCAAAACTGTAACTGAGCAAGTAAATAATGAAAACAGGAATGTGATTGCTTTTAGGTTATGATCATCCCAAAATGTAATAAAAGATCAGTTGAAATAATGTATTCTAAGGTATTTTAAAAACCAAAGTGCTATATGACTGTAAGGTACTCTTACCTCAGTCCTGCAGGTCACTGAATCTTTGATGTTCATTTACATATATGTTTTATTGCAGAGCCTATTAATATCTTATACTTTTTATTTAATTTTAAAACAAAAAACCCATAGACTGCCTTATAGAGTGCAGTTTTATAAAATGAATGGCTTTCTCTTGGTTTTCATTCTCTTCAGCCTCTCTGTGGCATTTAACCACCCTGACAACCCACTCCTTGAAATTCTTTCCTCCCTTAGAGTCAGTGACACTACATTCTCCTTCTTCTTGACCTTTCAACTACTTTTGACTCCCTTCCCCTCCCAGCTCCTAATTCTCTGGGTGCCCCCGTTACTAAGGCTCTGATTTCTCTCTCTACTCGGCTCCTGAAGAATTCATCCAGCCTCATCTATCCTGCATCCGTCCATAGTTCCATCTTCCTAGTATTTATTTCGGTGTGTATGTCCTGTCATGAGCTCACTTTCAGTATCTTTTTAAAAATTCATAATCTCTGCTACTGTAGTTTGGCTGCCTTTACAGATGCCCTATTTCAGTTGGTGGCAACCCTATTGTTCCCACATTCCTGGCCTCCTTAGTGCTTCCCTCTCTTCCAGCCCCCTTTTTGCAGGCTGCAAGCACTTCAGTACCTGCAGATTCACTTTTCCTCTGCTCTCCCAAGACCTCTACATTGGCTCAGGCCCTCATTTTCTCACTGCCCATCCTCATAGCTGGTCTCTTTAGCTCTCAACTCACCCCATTCCTGTCTGTCCTGTGGACTTAAGCCAAATCGATTTCCTAAAATGCCTCTTTGTGAGCTCCATAAAAGCAAGAACCGTACACTGGTCATCTTGGTGCCCTTAGCAACTGGCACAGTGCCCAGCACATATTATGGCCCTTGAATGGCTGTCATTCCCTTATTTGAGAGAGTGGCTTCTGTGTGTGTGTGTGTGTGTGTGTGTGTGTATGTGTGTGTGTGATCAATTTCAGACTTTCTAGCTTGACTAGCTCCATAATATGAATTATTCATCCCATCTTATTTCTGACTACTCTACAGAGTAAACCATTTATTCAAGCCAATCTGGTTTTTCCTTTTATAAACTAACATTACACTGATAATGAAGACCAAACTATTTAACACTCATTAATTCTCTACTATCAATGTAATTTGTCTTCCTAACCAGATTATGCTTTCTTTGAAGACTGAAACTCTATTAACTGACTGCCATAGAATAGTCTTTTGATTTACCCCTTACCAAAACCCTCCTTCATCACAAATACTGTCTCTGACTCAGTAAAAACATTTGATATGTTTTCTTTCTATATTTATATTTGCTTTTATATTTATAGATCAATAGCATATATTTACATGCCTCATTGCACCTAACACTGGTGAGCCTGAGTAACAGTGATCATTCATTAAATATTTGTTGATTAATACACATAAAACTGAGTAGTATTTTACTTTGAATTGCTCCACGACCTCTAAGCCCAATATAAAATAGCATTTTAGTGGTCTGGCATTGTTTGTATCTTTCTTTGGAGACACAAGAACTTAACTTGTCAAAGAGCAAGTGTGTTTTGATACTGACATCATAGAACCCCAAATACTTATTTTAGCTAAAAACAAAAAAGATGGGAAAGCAACAAGAACAGCAGTTGATGAACAGAACTGAATAAAATATGGGACTTATGTTGAAAGGCTACCTCTGAGCTGCTGCCACATAAATAAGGAGATGGTGGGGTGGACCAAGGGACATTTACCAGTCCAGGCTGTGTCATTTCTGATTTTTTTTCCCCCCCCACAAAAGGAATGACCAAATGATCACGTGGTTCCCAAAAGAATTAATGGGCCTCTTTTAAATTCTCAACTCAAAGCAAGGGAGTTATTTTGAGTACTTGGTAGAATCTAATGCATTGTGTTGATGCAGGAAGGAGCCTCAGAAATACTGTCTTTAAGGCTGTAAAATTCTGCATGTATTTGAATAATTAAAATGTACGTATCCCCTCCCCCCAGCCATCCTTTTCTTCCTAGCACACTGCAGACATTAATAACATGAAGCAATAGTGCAGTCGCACACTTTCAGAAACAATTGTGCTAATTGTGAACTTGCCAACTCCTAACAAGAATGCTAGTGTGCATTACTCCACAGTTGTGCTCAGTTCTACGAAGAGATAGCAGCACTTTTGTCTCCAGTAGCCAAGGCTCACAGATGGGTCACTCGGCTGAGGCAGAATTGGGCTGAGCTCTTGGCAGATAGATTGGAAAGTTGGCTGACTTGTTTAGAAACCTGACATCCTGATCATCTCTAGTCTCCACAGACTCTTCTGACAGTCAGTTCACCTCAATACCTCTCTTACCCATTCACATTTTCTTTGGAAAAGTCCTTTTTTTACTGTGTAGATTGCTTTCAGTCTGTTTCTTTGGTGACTGTACTTTTGCATATATACATACATATATATATATATATATATAGAGAGAGAGAGAGAGAGAGAGAAAGAGAGAGAGCGCAAGAGCAGTCCTTCACAGTCCTTCTCAACCTCAGCATTCTTAACATTTGGGGCTGGATAACTCTTTGTTGTAAGAGTGTAAGGGGCTGTCCCCATCATGACAAGCAAAAATGTCTCCAGACGTTGCCAAATGTATTCTAGGGGGAGAACTCATTCCTGGTTGAGAACCAGTGAAATAGAGTAATTTGGGGTAAATTATTTGAATTCGGGTCTTGACTGACTATATATACATAAGCATAATCCACTATAAAGTACAACTGCATAAAATTTCATTAGAACAAAAATATTTTCAACTGAAAGTCATTTTATTTAAAAAAAATCAAGTATATGTAATTAGAGTGTTAAAAATTGAATGGACCCATAGATTTGATGCAACTTGTCCTTCTTTTTTTTTTTTTTTTTTCTTTTTTGAGACAGAGTCTTGCTCTGTCGCCGAGGCTGGAGTGTGGTAGTGCAATCATGGCTCACTGCAGCCTCTACCTCCTGAACTCAGGTGATTCTCCCACCTCAGCCTCCTGAGTAGGAGGAACTACAGGCACACACCACCATGCTAATTTTTGTAGAGATGGGGTTTTGCCATGTTGTCTTGAACTCCTGGGCTCCAGCCTCAGTGATTCTCCAGCTCCAGCGATTCTCCAGCCTCAGCCTCCAAAAGTGCTGGGATAATAGGCATGAGCCATGATGCCTGGCCAACTTGTCCTTCTTAATCAAGGATATGTAATATATTAGGATTTTATTCAAGACATCTGAATAAGGAAGAAAATTGTTTCTTTGGATTGCCACCTCTCCTATTCTCAGATCCCCTCCTAAAACCTTAAAAACATTTTAAGGGCTGGGCACAGTGGCTCATGCCTGTAATCCCAGCACTTTGGGAGGCCGAGGCAGGTGGATCACCTGAGGTCAGGAGTTCAAGATCAGCCTCACCAATATGGTGAAACTCCATCTCTACTAAAACTACAAAAATTAGCTGGGTGTGGTGGCATGCACCTGTAGTCCCAGCTACTTGGGAGGCTGAGGCAGGAGGATTGCTTGTACCTGGGAGGCAGAGGTTGCAGTGAGCCAAGATTGCACCACTGCACTCCAGCCTGGGTGACAGACCAAGACTCCATCTAAAACAAAAACAAAAAACATTTTAAGGACTGGGTGCCATTGCTGACTCCTGTAACCTCAGCACTTTGGAAGGTTGAGGTGGGAGGATTGCTTGAGGCCAGAAGTTTGAGACTAGCCTGGGCAACCCAGCAAGATCCTGTCTCTATGAAACATAAAATAAAAAAGAATAAGCCATTTATTTGACTGTTTTGCTGGAGATCCTCTCTTCCCTTCCTTCTTCAGCTCTGACCCAGCAAGGGCAGCACCAGAACTCCCACTGCAGGTTCAGACACTGGAAGAGTTATTACAGATCAGCAGCTGGTGAGTCATGACCAAGTCACTCCCTGGTCTCTAGGAAACACAACTCACAAAAGCTACTATGAGTGTCTTTTAATGCATACACTTGGCTTTTAGACATAGAAAATTCCGTGTCTAAGCTAAGAAAATTAAAAGATGTCTTTCAAGATAAACAGAGAATGGAAGTAAAAAGAAACACCTTTTAAATTAAGCAATTTGGAGGACTTAAGCCGTGTGTCAGTGACCCTGAAGTAATTAAGACATAATTAAGGTACACTGAAGTATGGCGACATCATTAATTCGTACTTAGTCGAGTGCAACGCAGTCATAGATTTAAGTCTTTGGAATTTGAATCAGGAAATTCTCAGAGTTCCCGCCAAAGTCAGCCGAGCACCTATACGGGACTTTTTGCCTTTGCATAGTAGTTGTTGTCTTTCTACCTGCTCTCTTCCTAACTCCTCTGGCAGAGTCCCAGACTCCCTGACCACAAGGGAAGGTCATATAACCCATGCTGAGTCAATTGTGGTGTTCTGTTCCCACCACCCCACCCACCCCACTTCAGTGTGAGGCCAGGAGGCACACAGATCTAACCAAGGAATTCCAAGCCTTTATCCAGAATTGTCTACTAGAGCTATAGAGAGGAGGCTCATTCTTGCCTCTTAGGTCACAATGCAGGAAGGACATGAATCTGGGGCTGCCAGAAGTCCTGCTCCCCACTAGCGGAGGGAATGTTAAATAGACAATCTGGACAACCTTGGCCCAGCTATCATCTCCAAGCACCCAGAGCTGCCTATTTCTGGCTTTTCTTTCAGTTCTGTGAGCTACTTCAGTATCTCTCCAATAAATCTAATTCTAGGAATAAGTGGGTTTCAGCTGTCACTTACAACCAATGGAATCCTGAAAAATACACTTATATTGTGTTCTCTGAGACTACAGAACATGAAATGTTTTTCCCATAGGTAAGTACAGCCATACCTGAGCTAACAGTAACTAAGGTTTAATATGTGCTGAGCACTGAGAACTTTTCATAGTACATTTCCTAGAAAGTTTTCATAGTACATTTCCTAGAGGCTTCATTGACCCCATGATCAAGGGTGTCATAACTAGGCGGGGGAGAACCTACCATGTTCCAGGTCTATGGTTATATGTCTCAGCTGAGGTCTGTCTTCAAACACTACACAATGATGATGACAGTATCTGGTGCCATGAAAGGGCATCCTGAGAAGAACAAGATTTTATGTAAAAACCTCAAAAACTACCTCAGCATTTGACACTTAATTATACAGTAAAAAAATTTCAAATCGTTAGATAAGCCCTTCAAAAAGATTTACTTTGCGTTTGTATCCAGGGCTGGGCCGACAGCTCTCAGTGCCTGTAGTAATTAGCCCTACCCAAACCTGCAGCAAGTCACCACATGCTCCTCAGCTCCTCCTGAAATAAATGTACCCACCTTAGCTTGACAAACACCCTGCAAGACTCACCTAACCTCCCATTACTTTTTTTTTTCTTTTTTTGAGACACAGTCTTGCTCTGTCGCCCAGGCTGGAGTGCAGTGGCGTGATCACGGCTCACTACAGCCTCCAAATCCTGGGCTCAGGGATCCACCCACCTCAGCCTCACGAGAAGCTGGGACTATAGGCATGCATCACCATAATTGGCTAATTTTTAAAAAAATTTTGTGGAGACAGAGCCTCACTATGTTTCCCAGGCTGGTCTCCTACTTCTGGGCTCAAGCAATCCTCCTGCCTTGGCCTCAAAAGCACTGGGATTAGATAGACTGGATAAAGAAAATATGGCACATATATACCATGGAATACTTTGCAGCCATAAAAAAGAATTCGTTCATGTCCTTTGCAGGGACATGGATGAAGCTGGAAGCCATCATTCTCAGCAAACTGACACAGGAACAGAAAACCAAACACCGCATGTTCTCACTCATAAGTGGGAGCTGAACAATGAGAACATGGACACAGGGAGGGGAGCATCACACACCAGGGCCTATCGGGGGTGGGGGGAAAGGGAAGGGAGAGCATTAGGACAAATACCTAATGCAAGCGGGGCTTAAAACCTAGATGACAGGTTGATAGGTGCAGCAAAGCACCATAGCACATGCATACCTATGCAACGAACCTGCACATTCAGCACATGTATCCCATAGCTTAAAGTTTAAAAAAAAAAACAACCCTTGAAAAGGAAAAAAAAAAGGTATTGGGATTACAGGCATGAGCCATCTCTCCTTACATTTTTATCTTCTATCTTGCCCCCCTGATTCCAGATTTGCTTTAGCCATGGGGTGCCATTCTCAGCCTCCCCTGCATGCCTTGCACAATCCCACCTCTGCTACCTTGCTGATGCTGTGCCCTCTGCTGGTCTTACTACCCTTGAAGTCCCACTCAGATGCTTCTCTGTCAGCACAACCAGAAGTGACTTATTGGTCCTTGAACTTCCACGGCCTTAGTTGTGCCTCTCTGACTACCCTTGCCACCAACTGCCTTTGAACATAGCTGTAGTGAGGGCACCCTCTCCTCCTCTGTTCCATACTCCCTAAAGATAGAGACACAACCTAAAAAAGCTAACAGCATATTTTGGGGAAATGAATGAATAAACAAAGGAACGTTTCTTGGCACTCAAGGCCTTTCATTACCTGGCCTAACTCTATTAATCCACTTTCTTTTGATTCTTTTCACACAGGCTTCATGCAGGTCATTCTTATCATTGTTCCTTGGGTACAGTGTTGACTTGAACTCCTTGCTCACATTAATTTTCCATGTGCCTTTTTATTTCTTTTATCACTTATCATTCATTTATTCACTCATTCATTCACTCACTCATTCATTCACTCTCTCTCATCCAGTCATTCAAATATTGACTGAGCATCTGCTGAGTGCCAAGGAAAACCAAGAACACAAATGTCTAGGACTTGCTCCTTGTCCTCCAGTATGGTAGGAGAGACAGATGTGTAAACTAAGCATTACATATATTGGGTGGTATGGTTGGTCCATAAGAGAGGTAGGTACACAATAAATGTGGAGACAGAGAAGGGAGTGGTTAATGCTACCCAGGAGATGAGAGACAGTGTTCAGGAAAACTTGACAGAGATGTACCTGCAACACCAGATCACGCAGCAGGTTGTTGCTAAGAGTGGGCTCACAGCAGACAGTGGCAGGCAGTCTTTGGTTGTGACACCTGCAGGCCTCTATAAGGCCATCTCCACAACTGGGAATTTCTCTGAAGCCAGTGTTTGGGTCTCTCCTCAAAATGGGATTAGGCACTCAAGGGCCCCTTAAACTTGCTTTTTTGGTCCTAACTTGCAACCAGTTGGTCCCCTCCAACTGGTTACCAAATTTTTTTTTTTTTTTTTTTTGAGATAGACTCTTGCTCTGTCGCCTGAGCTGGAGTGCAGTGGCACAATCTTGGCTCACTGCAACCTCCACCTCTTGGGTTCAAGCGATTCTTCTGCCTCAGCCTACCAAATAGCTGGGACTATTGGTGCGCACCACCACAGGTACTAATTTTTGTGTTTTTCCCTCTGTATACCTCCACATCACCAGCTCTGCTTGGTCCATGGTGAGGGGGGTCATCGTGTACTGAAAGACATACAGGCATACCTCGGAAATTGTGGATCTAGTTCCAGATTACCAAATAAAGTGTGTCACACAATTTTTTTTTTGGCTCCTCAGCACATATAAAAGTCATGTTTATGGTACACTGTAGTCTACTAACTGTGCAATAACATTATGTCTAAAAACATACATATCTTAATTTTAAAATACTTTATTGCTAAAATATACTAATGATCACCTGAGAGACTTCAGTGAGACATATTTTTTTCACTGGTAGAGGGTCTTGCCTTTAGATTGAGGGTTATTGACAAGTCAGGATGATGGTTGCAGAAGGTTTGAGTGGTTGTGGCAATTTCTTAACCACCAAGTTTGCCAGATTGATTGACTCCTTCTTTCACAAAAGAATTATCGGTAGTATGCAATGCCATTTGGTAGCATCTTTCCTACAGTAGAACTTCTTTCAAAACTGGAGTCAACTCCATCAAATTCTGCCAATGCTTTATCAACTGAATTTATGTAATATTCTAAATATGTTATCATTTCAACAATATTCACATTATCTTCACCAGAAGTAAGTTTCATCTCAAAAAACCACTTTCTTTGCTTATCCAGAAGAAATAATTCCTCATCCATTCAAGTTTCATTCTGAGATTGCAGCAATTCAGTCACATCTTTGGATGCCACTTTTTCTAATCCTCTTACTATTTCCACCATATCTGCAATGACTTCCTTCACTGAAGTCTTGAACCCCTCAAAGTCATCCATGAGGGTTGGAATCAACTTGTTCCAAATTCAGTGTTGATAATGGTGACCTCATCCTTTGAATCATGAATATTCTTAATGGCATCTACAATGGCAGATCATTTCCAGAAGGTTTTCGATTTACTTTGCCCAGATCTATCAGAGGAATCACTATCTATGACAGTAATAGCCTTACAAAATGTATTTCTCAGGTAATAAGACTTGAAAGTCAAAATGACCCTTTGATCCATGGGCTGCAGAATGGATGTTGTGTTAGCGGGCATGAAAACAGCATGAATCTCCTCGTATGTCTCCATCAGAGCTCTTGGGTGACTAGGTGCATTGTAAATGAGCAGTAATATTTTGAAAGGAATATTTTTTTCCTGAGCAGTGCATTTTAATAGTAGAGTTAAAATATTCAGTCAACTATACAGTAAACAGATGTGCTGCCATCCAGGCTTTGTTGTTCCATTGAAAGACCACAGGCCAAGCAGATTTAGTGTAATTCTTTTTTTTTGAGTCTCTGTCGCCCAGGCTGCAGTGCGGTGGTGCAATCACAGCACCAGGCTCAATCAATTCTCCCACCTCAGCCTCCCGAGTAGCTCGGACTACAGGTGCATGACTGTGCCCAGCTAATTCATTTTTATTTTTATTTTTGTAAAGACAGGGTTTTGCAATGTTGCCCGATCCACTCGCCTCAGCCTCCCAAAGTGCTGGAATTACAAGTGTGAGCCACTGCGCTCAGCTGTGTAATTCTTAAGGGCCCTAGAATTCCAGAAATTGTAAATGATTATTGGTTTCAACGTAGTCACCAGCTGCATTAACTCCTTACAAGGCAGTCAGCCTGTCCTTCAGAGCCAGGCATTGACTTCTTTCTAGCTAGTAAAGTCCTAGATGACATCTTCCAATAGAAGGCTGTCTTATCTACATTGAAAATCTGTTGTTTAGTGTGGCCGCCTTCATCAATTATCTTAGCTGGATCTTCTGGATGACTTGCTGCGGCTTCTCCATCAGCACTTGCTGCACTTTGCACTTTTATATTATGGAGATGGCGACTTTCCTTAAATCTCATGAACCAAACACTGCTAGCTTCCTACTTTTTTCTGCAGCTTCCTTATCTGTCTCAGCCTTCATAGAATTAAAGACAGTTAGGACCTTACTCTGGATTAGGCTTTGGCTTAAAGGAATGTTGTGGCTGGTTTGATCTTCTATCAGACTCTCTCCACGTCAGTAATAAGGCTGTTTCACTTTTTATCCTTTGTGTGTTCACTGGAGTAGCACATTTAATTTCCTTCAAGAACTGTTCCTTTAAATTCACAACTTGACTGGTGCAAGAAGCCTAGCTTTAAGAAGCCTAGCTTTTGGTCTATCTTGGCTTTTTTTTTTTTTTTTTTGAGACAGGATCTCATGTCATCCTGGCTGGAGTGCAGTAGTACAATCACGGCACACTGCAACCCCAACCTCCTGGGCCCAAGTGATCCTCCCACCTCAGCCACCCAAGTAGCTGGAACCATAGGCAACAGGCACATGCCACCATGCCTGGCTAATTAAAAAACAAACTTTTTTTAAGAGACAGGGTCTCGCTATGTTGCCCAGTCTTGTCTTGAACTCCTGGCTTCAAATGATCCTCCCACCTTGGCCTCCCAAAGTGCTGGGATTATAAGCATGAGCCACCATCCTCAGCCTATCTCAGCTTTCGACACGCTTTCCTTTAAAAGCATAATCATTTATAGCTTTTTATTTAAAGTGAGAGACATAATTCCAGTGCTTTGGGAGGTCAAGGTGAGGGATTGCTTAAGACCAGGAGTTTGAGATGAGTCTGGGCAACATAGTAAGACTCCATCTCTACAAAAATAAATGAACAAATAAATAAAGTGTGAGACATGCAACTTTTCCTTTCACTTTAACACAGACCATTGTAGGGGTTTGTTGTTGTTGTTTGTTTGTTTTGGGAACAGGGTATCACTTCACTGGCCAGGCTGGAGTACAGTGGTGTGAACATAGCCCACTGCAGCCTTGACCTCCTGAGCTCAAGTGATCCTTCCACCTCAGCTTCCCAAGTAGCTGGGACTACAGGGGCTCACCACAAACCCCAGCTAATTTTTATTTTTATTTATTTATTTTTTTTTTTGAGATGGAGTTTCACTCTTGTCGCCCAGGCTGGAGCACAATGGTGCGATTTTGGCTCACTGAAACCTCCACATCCTGGGTTCAAGTGATTCTTTTGCCTCAGCCTCCTGAGTAGCTTGGATTACAGGTGCACACCACCATCTCCAGCTAATTTTTGTATTTTTTGTAGAGACAGGGTTTCACCATGTTGGCCAGGCTGGTCTCAAACTCCTAACTTCAGGTGATGCACCTGCCTCTCGGCCTCCCAAAGTGCTGGGATTACAGACATGAGCTACCACTCTCAGCCTAGACCAGCTAATATTTTTAAATGTTTTCTAGAGACAGGGTCTCACTGTGTAGCCCAAGATCATTGCACAGTTATTCATTGGTCTAATTTCAATATTGTTGTGTCTTGGGGAACAGGGAGGACTGAGGAGAAGGAAAGAGATGTGAGAATGGCTGGTCAGTGGAGCAGTCAGAACACACACAATATTTATCAATTAAGTTTGCCATCTTCTAAGGGCATGGTTTGTGGAGCCCTCAAAAGAGTTACAATAGTAGCATCAAAGATCGCTGACCACAGATCATCATAACAAATATAAAAACCTGGAACGAGTTTGAAATATTGCCAGAATACCGAAACGTGGCACAGAGACACAAAGTGAGTACGTGCTATTGGGAAAATCGCATAGATAGACTTGCTCCAATCTTCCATTTGTAAAAAAATATATAGTATCTGTGAAGTGCAATAAAGTGAAGCTCAATAAAACTAGTGTGCCTGTAAACTTTCCGCTCTTCTCTCCCTGAGGCAGTTCCCATTTCTCTCCCTTCCTCTCTTCTTTTCTAATTCCTTATTATCCACTGCCCCCAAGTCTCCCTCCTACTGCTGTGAACTACCCACTGGTTCAGAGGGATAATCCACTATCTAGGAAATGCAAAATGCTTTTAGGAGGTCAGTGCCTTCCCCTAGGGAAGAATATTTGAATGTAGAACAGGATTTAGGTAGAGGTTTGACCTTCAGTATTTATTCCCTCACTGAGATTTTGTTTCTGTCTTAAG